>NW_022900928.1:83280823-83328539 GCF_012274545.1 Fukomys damarensis
TCGCGCAGGCCGGGAGCTCGCGCGCACGCCGCCGGGTGATCGCAGAAGGCTGTTCTTTTCTTAGTTGCTTCAGTCCAACTGCTCCTTGTCAAAAGCTGGGCATGGTGGCGCACACCTGTAATTTCACCACACGGGAGGATGAGGCAGGAGAATTGCTGTGAGTTCAAGACCACTCTGGGCTACACAGTGAGTTCAGGTCAGTCTCAACTACATAGTGAGACCCTCAAATAAATGTATCCACAACTCAATTTCTCTTCGACTGGATTCTAGAGATGCCTGTTCTTGCTCCAGCATTACTCAGCCTCTCTGCGTGCCTCGGACACAGGCGAGCGCGCGGGTGACGCCAGCCAGGCGAGCGGCTCGGAACTCTCTACTTGCTGCTTTCATGTGTGTGTTCATTTCAGATGCCCATTTTTGAATAGGGTCCTTATACTTGGGGGGGGTGATAGTTTTTAGTTCTTTAGATATTCTAGATAATAGTCCTTTGTCTGAGGAGTAGCTGGAGGTTCCATTTGACCCAGCCATTCCTCTGCTGGGTATCTTTCCAAAAGAATTAAAAGAACTATATCACAGTGATATATGCACACCTACGTTTATAGTGGCAAGTTTGTAATAGCTAAAACTTGGAAACATCCCATTTGCCCATCAGTTGGAGACTGGATAAAGAAGATGAGGTTTTTCTATAAAATGGAATATTAGTCAGCCATAAAGAATGAGAAATTAGATTCACTCATAGGAAAATGGATACATATTGAGGATATACACCTAAGTGAAATAAATAAGTAACACTGTGAGAGACTGCTTGGGCCTGCATAAGATGGCTGCCCTCAACCTTAGCCTTTGCCTCGGTGGAAAAATCCCACTAGACTACGTACGTGACTTTTGGCAGGTTTAGCCCCTGGGCAAACAGGAAATCTTACAGAAAAAATAGCCCTTTGTGCTAACCACAGGGTCACGGGATCTGGAGCAGGAAGCAGGTGGTATTCGCCGTCCTACTTGCCCCTAGGGATTGTGAAGTTAAAGATTGCATAGGGTTAATTGTTGATGTACGCCTTCCCACTTACCCCTCCCCACATTTGGTAAAATACTGATTGCTGTATGGTTAAATGCTTGAGTGACTCATGTGATTGATTTGTTTGAACTGTCCAATAAGCTTGCTGAACCTTCCCCCTGGGATAACAGTATATAATCGTTTTGCTGAGCCAATAAAGCGCCTTTGATCAGAAACCAGACTTGGGCCGTGTACTCTAACTTCTTAAAGATTTCCTCCACAGACATTCAAGATCGGATCGGCCTCTGATGACCCACGAATAAGAGGCGGCTCTCATCTCCTATTCCCCGCGGGACGGGGTCCCCCCAGAGAGCCGCATAACACATGTGTAAATACCAAATAGTTTCTCTGGTGTGAAAAACTATAATAGTACATAAGATCCTAATGATATAATTAACAATGTGAAATAGAAAGAAAAGGGCTAAAGGTGTAGGGAAAGTGGGAAGGGTAGGGGAAAGATAATAAGAGAAAGAAAAAAATATGAGAAAATGAAAAAATGGAAATAAAATGTTTGTAAATGTGGAGATAGGAGGGGTTGAAGGGAGGGCAGGGACAAGGGGAAAAAATGAGAACCAAGGCCTGTCATGTAAAGGTACAAGATCCCAATGATGAATGTAACTGTACTGTATACCTAAAATGTACCAATAAACTCAATGAGGAAAAAAAAATTTTAAAAAGAGAGAGAGAAACCAGACTTGGGAAGGTACCAGGTAACACAATAAGCACAAGAATTTAGCAGAAGGAGTCAACAGGCAAAGCATGGATGTAACCAAGAACATAAAAGTACAGGGTAGTACTTGAAGGAGACAAGGGGCAGCCACCTAAGGACTCTTATTTTATATATAAAATACACATATATATATTTAAAGGTATATTCTCACTTTATTATCACTATACCAATGCACCAGATACACACATGTCCCCTTACTTAATTTCTAACTCTAAGCTATCCTTCTATGAGGCTTTTCCTCCCCCACACTTATCCATCACAAAAGGGCAGGAAGGAATCAAATTCTCAAAAGAATGTACGCCAAGGTATCTAGGCTAGGATCAAAGACAGCCAAAGAGCCAGACTGTTACAAGTTCTAGGTGCCCAATGTGGGACAGGTACATAAATAATCTTAAATAAAAAGGAAATGAGGACAAAAACCTATGGATATTCACTTTCTGATGCCCCTACTCTTTGAGAGTAAGTTTCTACCCTCTCTTTTGTCCCACCCATTTCCAAACTCTGCCTCTTTAATTCATTACTAGTGCTGAGTTTACAATCCCAGTAAGATCCCAGTAGATGTGTGTTCCAACAGAGCAGTGGCATGGTGTGGTATACACCCTCAGACATGACACAACATTTTTATCTGAATATAGCAATTGCGAAGTCTTTGGAGCAGCAGGAATAGAGGTCCATTATAGAGGAATAGAGGAATTTCAGGTCCATCATTGATTTTGCTGCCTGCCTCTGGGTAGTGTCTGGTCCTCTCTCAGAGGTTGTTCTCCTCATCTGAAAGTTATTTTGCCTGCTGGCAAAATAATGAGAAGTAACTAGGAAGCACAGTATAATGTTCAATTAATGGTTCTCTGAATTGTTTTTAAATTATTATTACTTGAAACTGGGAAAAACAAAATATGTATCACATAATTAATTACTGGAAATCAAAATTGGAGCTCTCTAGTTCTCTGGAGCAAACCCCACCAAACAGACACCTTGATTCAAGTTCCTGAGCCAGAGGCTGCAAGGAGCTCAGAGCAATGTGTTTTGCTTGAAAACTCTCCCGTTTCTGCTCCTGACCTTCCTGACTTGTGGTTTTTATCTTCTGCCCTCTTTCCCACACTTTTTTTGTTTTGTTTTGTTTTGCCAAATAGGGTTTTCTTATTTAAACTCAACAGATCGTGTGTTAAAAGTCACATAAAATTCTACGGATGCCACATCAACCATATATTTGAGATATAAAAGCAATTTGAAGTACACACAATTACCTATACAATACAAACACACACTGATTTAAAAATTCAGTATACCAATTAATGACAAATAAATTTGCAACAAATTTTGCAAAAATTGACATACAGATATGTGATTAGTACAGGAGTCCTACTAGCCTTCATAAATAATAGTACCTGAAAGGGGTCTCCCGTGCCTGCTTTGGGTGCTCCTTCCCAATCAGGTCATTCATGCACCGAGAGGTCCGGCAGGAGATCTTTATTGTAGGGAGGCAAGCAGGAGGAAGGAAGGCAGAGAGGAAAAAGAGAGAGAGAGAGAGAGAGAGAGAGAGAGAGAGAGAGAGAGAGAGAGAGAGAGAGAGAAAGAAAGAAGAAAAAATATTTGCCAAAAACATCATTTACATAAAGATCACCCACTTATATTTGACAAGTAGGCATAATCTAACAAAAAAAATCTAACAAATCAATTTTAAATTATTTAAAAATTTCCAAACACCACAATCAGCAAATGGCTGAATACATCACCATTTCCAAAATGACTCATTGTGTATGTAGTTAAGAAAATTACAGAAGGCAAAATGGCCTAGTACTTTTCAATTTTTCATATTCATTCAAGCATCAAGTCTTTCGTTAAATAAAATCTTTTCTGTAGCCCCTAATTGAACTGAACAGAGAAGCTAGGTTGCTCTGATTTGAGTAATTAAGGAAATAGTCTTGAGTCCCTTCACCTCTTCCAACTTTCTACAACCCAATCACCATGCAAACAGTGCTCTTGAAGCCTCTCCACCTTGAGAAGATTCAGTTAGGGCTCCTGGTTGTCATAGTCCACTGTACTGTGATTTTGGGCAAATCATTTCTCACCTCCATTTTTAACATATTGGTCACATTATCTGTAAGCCATTGTATTTGTCCTTGGAGGAAATGTCATAATTGTTCAGAGCCCTTCTGGACCCTTCCTTTTTAGTTTTCTTGTACTACATTTGGGTAGAATTGTTCTTTGAAATGGTATTAGGATCTATCCCTCACCCAGTAGAGTGGGTTGAGTGTGGAAAACATGACCTAAGAAGGTAAATAGCTGATACCTGCTCTAAGTTACAGCCATCAGGCCTATTTATTTTAGGTTCTTTGCATGATTTTATTCCTCTTATTAGCATATCTCCTTTATATTGAGTGGAGCTAAATCTATTTCTAAGTTTATTATGCATAAAATGCAATAAATACATGTCTAAAATTTATTTGAGAGGGCTAATTTTTTCATTTTATTTTAAAATTTATTTTATTTAGCATTTTAATTAATTCATTCATTTACTTTTTAATTTTTGTAGCACTAGAAATTGAACTCAGGGACTTAACACTGATCTATATCTCCAGACCCCTTTATTTTTTTAAATAAGTTCTTACTAAGTAGCTCTAGCTGGGCTGGAACTCTCAATCCTCCTGCCTCAGCTTTCCAGAAGCCCAGTATTTCAGGTATGAACCACCACACCTGGCTAGAGGACTAATTTTTTAAATACACAAGCATCTATCTTTTTTTCAGGAAGCAGTCTAATCTCATGTTTTTTATTCAGTTTACTTTCACATGTGCAGCTCTTTCTCTGTTTGCATCAAGTGAAAACACTTCTGTATGGGGTAATAAACCATTAGCACAGTGCATTTATTGTACTGTTAGAACAAACATAGCATATTATACTATGAGGAAAGAGGCAATTTGTAATTTGGATGATCACAAAATGATTCTAACTTTCTTATCTTCCTGATAGTATCTCTGTGACTTCAAGACATCTCAACATCTACTTTGAGAATCACAGAAAGCTTGGCAGTTTTCGTGATAATCTCTTTTGCCTGCAGGAAAGTGACACCCACAATGTCCCCAGGAAGTAACTATCATTCTGTGAAAATTTTTTATAAAGACTGACTTCATGTATACAATAAGTGTTTTTGCAACAGAAATGCCAAGAAAAGGAATAAAAGATAATTACATTATTGAGAGGAACTACTAGAGTTCCATGTCCCCCTCTATTTAACTGGAAGAATTTTGCTTATTTTGGTTTTGTTTTTCTCTCATGCTTTTTGTTTTTTTCTTCTTTTCTTCTCCTCCTTATGGGTCTTCACAATCAGGAAGAGCAGTGGCAGCATGAGAGAATCACTCCTAAGATGGGTGAGCGGGCTGTACACATGCAGATGGCTGTCTATAGCTGCAGCTGCCCTAGGCCAAGGCCTGGCTTCCAGAATGGCTAGGCAGCCTCTGCCTTCAATCAACATCTGGGCCAGTGATGCAGATACTTTTGTAGCCCTTCATATTTACCAAGTTGACTTGGGCAGTTTGATATGGATGCCAAGCATGTGTGTCCAGATCCAAACCCTACTGATGCCTCACCCAGGTCTGCAGGGGTCAGGTCCAGTCCAAGCTGGGAAGGTGAATCAGATGTACAGGCCCAGGGTTCTGAAGGTGTCTCAGCCTTGGCAGGTGTGGCATCAGGAGCCAGGAACAGGATGTGTGGTTTACAAGAATCTCAGTTGAGTGAAGCAAATGAATGCATTGGGTTTGATGCTTCTGTTGCTGAAAATTTAGAATCCACTAAGTTCTTACAAATATCAGAGAAGGTCTATGACTTTCAGACTCCTGAGAGCAGCTCAGTCAAGTGGTGCAGAGGCAGGATAAGGAAGGGTAGATTTCTATCCTTATTTCTTTACTTTCCTACCATGTATTGCCAGATACTGCTTTATTTATCTTTTTATTCCTCATAGTACCAGTGAATATCTAACAGATAATACATAGGTATAAAATATATGTGCATTCATGAAAATGTCTAGAAAACAATGAAAATAGAAATGGTTTGATCATTTGTGGAAAAATAAATCATACTGCTCAGGCAAGTTGTGTGAGCTGCAGTATTTGTTACACTCCTATCCATCACAGACTCAGCTTGCTGTCAGTAAATCTTATCTAGCAAGCTTATCTTCAGCAAGTTACCCTTCTCTTGAAAAGTCTTCTCTCTCATGGTTTATGCAACAGGCTACACAAGTCACCAACTTGCAGAAAGGAAAGGCACCTGGAGCAGTATGTCCAGGGGGTTCCTGACATTCAGGTCCGTGGGCTATGACAGCACATCCCAACTTGGAGCTCCAAGACAAGAGAATGTGTGACTTTGTGAATTCCAAGGTGAATCTGTTCTGTAGATAGGTTTAGAGCAACAAACCTAGTCCAGTTTTCCCCACATACATCTCTGTGGCCTGAGGGAGGACTGGGTAATGTGGGTGCTCTCTGAGGTGGAACTGGCAGGGCATTATCAGGTTGCAACATTCTCTCTTCTGAGAGCGGAAATTCAGAAAGGTGGCAAAGATAAACAAATCAGGTGTAGGTGTGAAGGAAAGAAAAATACAGGTGAGATAAGTTATCCAGGAACAGAAGCAAGACATGGAACTGAAGCCATGACAATCTCCTGAAGTTGCCATGGAGGTGAGAGAAAAATTAGGCTTGGTAAAGCTTAATGAATTTGGCAGTAAGAAGAATCACTTGGACATTGGAATATTTCAGTTCAGTTTTACAAGTGGTCCCTCAAGCTATGACCAGCCTCACATATGAACAACTTGGTTTATAACCAGAATTTTAGTTTTAACTTATGGCCAAAATCTTGAGTTATGACCTGGCCATTTGTGTGGTTGTAAACAAAGACTCTCAATGACAGAAAAGCATGTGTAAGTGTATGTAAGCATCAGTTTGAGCCCAGATGCACATGTTTATGGACATGATTTCAGATTTCAGTCAGTGCTTTATATGAAATCTTTGATTACTGCTATCATAATGGCCCCAAAAATGCTAGAAAAGAAGCTAAGGAAGGAAGGGAAGGTAAAGAAATGAATTACAATAAAAAAGAAGAAGGAAACTGTGGAAAAATATGAAAGTGGTGTTCATAATATCAATCTTGCTAATGTGTACAGTATGTTAAAATCCACCATCTGGACAATCTTACAGCAAAAAGATTTGTATGAGGAAGCTAGTGTTGCTAATGATGTTATTCAAGTTAGTAAGACACAAACAACAGTGTTAAACAAGGTAGAAAGGCTATTACTCCTGTGGGTAAGTGAAAGGCAGATGGCAGGTTATACACTATCTGAGTCTATAATTTGTGGGAAAACTAGGGCTATTAATGCAGATCTCATAAAGGATAATCCATCAACAAGTGATAATGGTGAATATTTCATGCTGGTAAGGGATGACTTCACCATTTTAAAGGGAGAACAGGGGTTGATATCATAATAAGGCATGGTGAAGCAGCCAGTGCTGATAAAAGGGCTGCTGAAAATTACACACACCACTTCAGAACAATGACACAGAGAAATGATTTTTGCTGTCATCAAGTTTTCACCTATGATGAAACTGGCCTTTTCTGGAAGAAAATGTCCAAGAGAACATACATTACCCAGGAAGAAAAGAAAACGCTAGCCCCAAGTCTATGCAGCATAGGCTAACCTTACTGCTATGTTCCAATGCAAGTGGTAACCTCAATATAAATCCTCTCTAAGATACCTAGAATATTCAGAAAATGTAAAGTCATAAAGAATAGGCTATGGGTCATGTGGAGATCTAACACAAAAGCCTGGGTAACAAGAGTTTTTTCTTGAGTCTATCAGGAAGGCTTTCTGTCCTCATGTTGGGAAATATCTAGAGGACAGAGGTTTACCACTCAATGCTCTCTTCATCATGGGCAATGCTCCTATATCTCCCACAAGATTTGGAAGAAGAATTGGCTGAAGAATCCTCCATGGCTCTCAGTTGAGTTCCTCCCACCTAATACAACTCCTCCACTGCAGTATATGGAGTAGCAGGTGGTAGCTAACTTTAAGACGTTATACACCAAGGAACTGTTTCTGAAATTCTTCCAGATGGTCTCAGATACAGATTTAATGCTTAAAGAGTTCTAGAAGGAACATTACATCTTTTCCTGTGTGGGGTTAATTGAGAAATTCTGGGCTAATGTCTAAGATCACTGAGATGTGCCTAGAAAAAAATGTGGCTTAAAAGTATACAGAAGAGAGACTTTGAAGGCTGTGTAGAGGAGCCTGAGCCTTCAACTGACCCTGTGGTTGATGACACTATCACTATAACAGAGTCCATAGGCCTGCAAATAGACAGAGGTGTTGTTGAGGAATTGGTTAAGGAATACTCAGAGGGATTGTCTACAGAGGAACTTCAGCAACTTCTGGATGAGCAACAGAATATAGCAGCTGAGGAGCTTTCTGAAGAGAAGGGTATCAACAATCAGTGCAACAAATTTCTTCTCCTGAAATCAAGGAGATCCTAGTGCTCACTTCAGCAGCACATGCACTGAAATCAAGGAAATCCTGAAAAAAGTGGAGAGCTGCAAACATTTGTAAAGAATATCTGCCTAGAGAGGAAAAAAAGCTAATTGTCACATTCACTTGCTTAATGATAGTGTCATGTCATACTATAGAACAATGTTAAAGAAAAGAAAGAAGCAGGCAACCTTAGATCAGTTTTTAGTTCTGAAAATGTTGAGACCTAGTGAGCCAGAAGCAGATTCTAGTGGGCTACAGACTCTCCCAAGTAGAGAAAGGATACAGAGAGCCAGATTCCTAATGTACTTATGGAAGGGGCTCTCTTTCCAATAAATAACCACCTTCCATTCCATTTCATAGTCCCTCCCTACAAACCAAAGATGTCAACTTGAATGGCGAGGGTAAAGTAGGCACATTTTGTAACTCTTTGTATTCTACATTAGGAAATGCAGTAGGAAAATTATTGGTGTTTCTGGTAAATTTTGCACATTATACAACCCTTTTTATTATGAAAAGATTAGTTAAGGGATGCTTTGGGATATTTGGAATGCAGTATGGACATTTCCATTATTTCTTATGGGGAAAATAGTATTGACTGACCACCAACTTGAGTTAGAACCAGCCCTTATGAACAAATTGAGTTTGTAAGTCAAGGGTCTGCTGTACTTTTAATATTTAATTTTGAAAATACAACAGAAGCTACAAATATGCTACAAAAATATATATTTGTTTAAGAAAATACATGTGCATGGATCACATATTATATGCATATACTTGTGCATGGATCATACATTATATACCATGAGCTTCTTTTCTGTGTAAGACCTCCATAGTATGACATGGAAACATGAAACATAAATAAATATAGTACAAGGATTTAAATTTCCAGCCATGAGTTCAGAGGAGGAAAACAATTTACACATCAATGAAGCTCCACGTTCAAATCAATTTACTTGGAGCAATTTTTTCATAATCCTGTCACTGCTGGACACTGCTGTCACTTATAAGACCTTGAAAGATAGAAAAGGGTGATAATCCAACCTTACTGTGGCCAGCATGAATACTTAACAGCCCAAAGATGGTTCAAACACATGGAGTTTTGTTCATGCTGTTTAAGCTGTAAAGGAGATGGTGTTAGAAGAATTTAAAATATTCTATAACTTCCAGGAAATGAAGCTTGTCATGTTTCCACTAGACAGGGTTCTCATCCTCCCTTCAGGCTGTCCACGTTCATCTGACCACTCCTGCCTGAGGTTTTCCTACTGACAGGGCTTTCTACAGAGATAACCATCATCCTAGGGAAATGGTCACTTTCCAGAGCACACCTATCCACTTTGAGTCTGAGCTACATTTTGTGTCTTTGAGACATGAACTTCATGCCATGGAAGAGAATGTTCTGTTGGCTTATTGTGAAGTTGTCACTGATGTCAAGGTTATCAGTGTCCGGGTCTAGGTTTTACTGCTTTACCACTTTGCTGGAATACTTTTCTCTCATATTTGCCAACCATAGTTTGCACTGAAGTTGATGTCTACAGTAGTCAGCTGGAGTCAGAAAATTAATCATTTTTTACTTTATATTTTATTGCCAAGCTCAATAATCTGTTTAAGTAAAATTCTGTCTTTGGTAAATAAAAGAAGACTCTGAATAGCCCAATGTCTGATTTTTATGCCAGATGACAGGATCAGCTAATATTTTGGTGATAATTCTTCTTATCAAGGTAAGAGACACTAAACTGAAGAACTAAAAAATATTTCATGGCCTTCTTTGGTCTAAGCCTCTACAGCTTGACTGAGCATATGTCAAACTGCCCATTCCAGATTTGTTCCTTGAATAGTCCATGAATATGCAGGGTGCAAGTCCTCTGTGGTTTGACCACAGGCTGCGATTAACTTTATGGAGCAAACATGTGACAGGAGTGGATCTCTCACCCCTGGAAATGGGGTCTTGCCTTCAGTTGCCACAGGCAAAAAATTACTGAAGCTCTGGGGACCCTGAGTGTGGGCCACACATCTTCAATGTGATGAGGACAGAAATCAGCCAAGGATTTGAGAGTCAGCAGCCAAAGTCTCAGAATCTTTGGGTTGGCTGTCCAAAGTTTTCCATTACTGTTTTCTAAGAAGTTAACTGAACTGTAGGATTATGTGCAACTTTTCAATTTATCTTTGTCTGGCACCAGAAAGTCCTTGCTTCCTAGAATTTGCTGAACATAATGATCTAAGGCCACTAAAGAGCTTGTCTGTGCTCCATGCTTTAAGGAAAGTTCAGAATTGTTCCTTTGGGAAGAAAGAGCAGCGTTGTGGTGCTAATTGTACTGCCTCTTTGAATATACATAAGGAAGTGTGAAGCAGAATTTCTGCAGAAAGTCATCAGGATGATACAAACCAAAGTGAAACCTTTGTCTGACCCCACAGAACTGAGGCAGTCTGAGTGAGTTCCCTAAAAGACAACATGAGCTTTGAATAAAGCTAGGCTGTACACAATAGGACACTATCCCAGATTTGTGTAGAAAAGGAATGATGTGGAATTTTTTTCTCAGATGAATGATTCCTTACCTGCAACCTGGTGGAAACAGCGGCCTCCCTGATGGGATCCACCTGAGCATCAGGTGAGACACACATACTGCTCTATGACACTCCAACAAGCTGACTGAATCTAAGTCTAAAGTAAGGCAGATGTTAAAGTGACCTTGGGTGTAAGTGAACCATCTTGAAACAAAGTGCTGATTAGTAAGTACTTTACTTAAATAGCAGTGTTCAACAAATTTCAGCAAAATTAACTGTGAGCAGAGTTTTCAGACAGCTGATCTGGGTATGAAATGGCCAGGTTTTTTAGGGGCTTGTTTTCCTATGTATTCTTCTTTTCTAAATTTTCTCAAAATGTTATTGATTACCCTTAAATTGTATTTTTTAATTGACAAGTTATGATTGTATAGACTTATGTGTACAATGTGATAGCATGGTATTTGTACACAATGCAAAACAATTAAATCAAGCCAATATATCCAACACCTTATATACTTATCATTTTGTGGTGAGAACTTGGAATTTACTCTGAGCAATTTTGAAGTATACAATACATTATTAGCATAGTCTCTATGCTGTGCAACCTATCGCAAAACTCATTTCTCCTTTCTAACTGAAAATTCATCTCCTTCAACAAGCATATTTCCAAACCCCACACACACCATTCTAATCTCTACTCTTGTATTGATTACTTCATACCACACAACAAAGTGAGATTAGGTGACGTTTCTCTTTCTGTGCCTGGCTTACTTCACTTGATATGATAAACCAGTCATCCTGTCATCAAAACTATGAGGATGTCCTGCTCTTTTAAGTTTCCCTTATGTAATATAGGACTTTCTCTTTATCCTGTTTATCCTTTGAGGGACCTTTGGTTTGATTCCACATTTTGGCTATTGTGAATAATGCTGTTATGAACATGGAGTGCAGATGTCTTTTTGACATACTCTTTTCCAAATTCCTTTGGATATTTACCCAGAGGTAAGATTGCTGGATCATATAGAAGTTCTAATTTTAGCTTTTTGAAGAATCTTCATAAAGTTTTTAATATCTGTACTGTATTCCTACCAACAGCATACAAGGGTTCCTTTTCCTCCATATCCTTGCCAACATTATCTTCTATATTTCTGATAATAGCCATGATGTGAGGTGACATTTCACTAATTTTAACTTGCATTCTTAATGATTAGTAATGTGGACCATTTTTCATATAGCTCATATGTCTTCTTTTGAGAAATGTCTATTCAGGGCCTTTGCCAATTTTTAAATCACACATTATATATGCTCTAAGTTGATGCTTTGTCCCAATTATTTTGACATTCTACATCTTTTGAACATGCAATTTTAGAATCATCTTAAAACTGTACAAAAACTTTTGGAATACTAACTGAAGTTTTGTTGAATCTTAGATCACTTTGAGAGCAGCTGACACTTTTATGGAGTCTTCCAATAAATTAACACATTCTCTCCATTTCAGTAATACCTGCTGTTTTCAGTGTTCAGATACTGCAACACTTTAATAAACCTATCTTTGAGGTTCTGTGTTTTTTATGTTATTATAAATGATATTATTATTATTATTTAAATTTCCAACTTTTATTGCTAGTATGTAGAAATACAATTGAGTTTTGTGATTTAGCTTTGTGTCCTGAGACACTGCTAAATTCATTTTTAAATTCTGGTAACTTTTACAGTACATTCTTTAAGATAAATATATAACAAGTGAAGAAAGAGTATTCAATCAATTTCTCTCCAGCCTTTCTTGGGTGTTATTCTTCTTTCTTCTCTTACTCAGATGGGGGCTCGAGCACAATGTGATTTAGGAGCAATGAGAGTACACAAATAGTTCTCCTTCAGACTTCAGAGGGAGTCTTTAGGCCATCACTACCCAAAGGTTATTAGGTGTGGGTGTTCCAGAAAATTTCCTTCTATTTCTAGTCAGCTACACTGCACTGATATTGAATTTTGTCAAATGTGTTTTCTGCATCTCTTGGTCCGAGTATACAGTTTGAGTTTCTGATTTCTAGTCTCTTAATATTAATTACATTGACTTTGAATGCTGGAGCCAGTGTATAGGCATGGGGAACCACTTGGTAGTAATGAGTACTTATTGATATAATGCTATATTCAGCTAATTTCTTAAGGACTTTTTCATGTTCATTAAGAAAGCTGGTTTTGAGCTGCCTGCCTGCCTGAGATCACCCGGCAGGTGTGCGACCTCCCGGACTGCGCGACAACAGACCCAGCAAGGACCCAAAGACCCCAGAGGGGATCTCTTCAGCTGCCTGCCTGCCTGAGATCACCTGGCGGGTGCGCGACCTCCCAGACTGCATGACAACAGACCCAGTAAGGAAGGTAGCCACGTGGGCACCCTTGAAAAACCCCCACGACCTTCCTCTCCCCACCCATTCTCAAACCTCTTGATTGGGCCAGTCCTTAGACCAACTCTGCAGAGGCATAGGTTCTCATGAAGGGTAGTTTTCTGAGCTCCCAACTTTGAACATCTTTAAAGAAAGGGCAGGGGAAACCTGTAATAGAACTAAGTGGAATTCAACCCTGAGGGTAGGGAAACTCAAGTTAGGCCTTGTGGAATGTGTTCAGTCTCAGCCGTGGGGAACTGCCATTGGCTAGCTGAGACCAGGGGATTCGGTTCTGCATATGGCTGTACATGTGGTATAATATGAGAACAGAGACAGTCTGAAAGAGGCGCTTCAAATTCTTTTTTTCTCTCTCTCTCTTTTTTCTTTTCCTCATTCCACCCTAAAATTTCTTTCTCTTTTCTGTCCTCTCTCTCCAACTCAGTCTCTTGCTCCACCATATTGTCCCTCATCTCCCTTTTTATTCTGGCTCCTGCCCTAACTCAGACTTCTTCTTTTATTATTTTTTGTTTTTAGGAGGGGTTTCTCTTTGTGTTCTTTTCTCCAGTCATTTTACCTCACTCATGGCTCTGTACCTTCAAGGGAAGGCAAGCACCTGTTACTGTTAAGGGGATATATTCTTGTCCTTATTCCTGCACTCTCTCTATCCCCCCTGAAATTAATACCTTTGTAAAGATAGTAAGGTAATTCTACAACCTCTGGATTCACTTCAAACCTGCTCTAATTCTTTCACTTATCTAATCCTCTCGTTCTAAGTCTAACCCCCCCATCCTAAATGTAAAGATGCTATATTGAAAAGCATATTTACTGCAAACATACTATGGGCTGCTTCTTGAAATTAATTTACTTCACATGAGTTAAAGGGGATACATTAATGACTACCACAAGTGGTCAGTTTGCAAGCTGTGCCTGATCCTATTGGGCTGCTGAATGTATCAATTGGGATAAAGGGTTGTGATTGATTTAAAGAGTTGTTTTCTCTGATATTATGAAAATGAGGATGTCTATCAGCCATTAGAAACTTAAACACAACTATATTAGGAAGATTTAAGTAATATCCAGAAATTAAAGAAGGACAACCCAACAATAAAAATAAAAATGAGAAAACATTTAAGCAAGACACAAAAACAGATTTCCAGTTCACCAATGGCAAATAGTAGGACAAATGAGGATGAAAAGTCTGAGTGTGAACCAACAGGACTCCCTGGACCCATAGCACAGGAGGTAACAAAACAGATCAACCAGGCTCTAGAAAAATTCAAATCAGAAATAATTTCCCAGTTAACCAGAGAGATGATGAGGAAAATGGAAGTCATGATTCGAGACTCTAGAGCAGAAACTGACAAAAAAATAGATGAGCTCAAGACCATGATAGAAGCCATGAAGACTCAGCATAAGAAAGAAATGGAAACAATGAATGCCCAACAGAGGAAAGAAATGGAATCCATAAAACAGATTCAAACAGATATCCAGGAGATTAAAAACTCTACTGAAAGTGTACGCAACAAAATAAAAGATTGCAAAGACAGAATTTCAGATATAGAAGATAGGATCACAGTCAGTGACCGTGAAAAAAGAGGTCTCTTAAAAAAAGTAAGGGATCATGAGAAATCAATCCAACAACTCCTAGACGATACAAAGAAAAATAACATAAGACTGATAGGAATTCATGAAAAAACAGGAGAAAATGCAAATGACATAAAAAAGCTCTTCACAGAATTAATGACAGAAAACTTCCCAAACAGAAGGGAAGAATTAGACATACAGATAAGTGAGGCATATAGAACTCCAACTAGCCACGATCAAAAAAAATCTACACCTAGACATATAATAATCAAGATTCCAGAAATCCAACAGAAAAACAAAATACTACAAGCAGTAAGAGAAAAGAAACAAATCACATGCAAAGGGAAGCCCATTAGAATCACAGCAGACTTTTCAACACAAACCCTTAGGTCAAGGAGAGCCTGGAGTGAGGTATTCCAAGTCCTAAAAGAAAAGAATCTCCAACCTAGACTTTTGTATCCTGCAAAACTCTCTTTCAAAATAGATGGGGAAATAAAATACTTCCACGACAAAGAGCACCTGAGAAATTTCATGAACACCAAACCAGCACTGCAAGGAATTCTAAACAATATCCTAGAAAAGGACAACGAAATTCACAATAACATGAGGCCCAACAGACCAAATCAAATAGGCAAGGCAAGAAACTAAAAGGAGATGGGAGAAAAAGTAAAAAGAGTCAACAAATGGACAAAAACATGACAAGAATAAGTCAAAATATATCAGTTGTAACCATCAATGTTAATGGCCTCAATTCACCAATCAAGAGAAACAGATTGGCAGAATGGATTAAGAAGCAAAATCCAACAATATGTTGTATACAAGAAACACACCTAGTGCAAAAGGAAGTCCATAGACTGAAAGTGAAAGGATGGAAAACAATTCTCCATGCGTCAGGAGTCCAGAAAAAAGCAGGGGTAGCAATCTTATTCTCAGATAAAGTAAATTTCAAACCAAAACTCATTAAGAGAGACAAAGAAGGACACTACATCCTTGTAAAGGGAACAATTCAAGAGGAAGAGCTGACAATCATAAACATATATGCACCAAATATAAATGCCCCCAACTATATAAAACAAATATTAAGTAACATGAAAAACCAAATAAGCACTAATACAATTGTAGTGGGGGATTTAAATACCCCACTATCACAAATTGACAGATCTACTAGGCAGAAAATCAACAATGAAATAATAGAACTGAACCAAGCTTTGGAACACATGGACTTAATAGATGTTTATAGAGTATTCCACCCCCAAAAACCAGAATATACATTCTTTTCGGCTGCACATGGATCATTCTCCAAAATAGACCACATACTGGCTCACAAAACAGGTCTAAATAAATGCAAAAAAATTGAAGTCATCCCCTGTTTATTATCAGATCATAGTGCAATCAAACTAGACATCAATAGCACAAGAAACTATAGAAACTTCACAAGCACATGGAAACTGAACAACACTCTCCTAAACAATCAATGGATTACAGAGGAAATTAAAGAAGAAATTAGACAGTTTTTACAAATAAATGAGAATGCCAATACAACATACAGGAATCTTTGGGACACAATGAAAGCAGTTCTACGTGGAAAATTCATAACATTGAATGCCCACACTAGGAAAACAGAGCGGGCTCAAATAAACAACTTAACGATGAAACTTAGACTCCTAGAAAAACAAGAGCAAGAAAAACCCAAAGCTCGAACAAGAGAGGAAATTATAAAGATCCGAGCAGAAATCAATGCAATTGAAATTAAGAAAACGATACAAAAAATAAATGAAACAAAGAGCTGGTTTTTTGAAAGAATAAATAAAATTGACAAACCCTTAGCTAATCTTATCAAAAAAAGGAAAGAAAAGGCTCAGATCCATGCAATTAGGAATGAAAAAGGCGAAGTCACAACAGATCCGAAAGAAATCCAGAGGATCATGAACACCTACTTTGAGAACCTGTACTCTAATAAAATGGAAAACACAGAAGAAATGGACAGATTTCTAGATACTTATGAATTACCAAAGTTGAACGAAGAAGATAAAAACATTTTAAACACCCCAATCACAATCAGTGAAATTGAAAATGTAATTAAAAACTTACCAACAAAGAAAAGCCCAGGCCCTGATGGATTCACTGCTGAATTTTACAAGACATTTAGAGAAGAACTACTACCATTACTCTTCAAACTTTTCAATGAAATTGAAAGAGAAGCTATACTTCCAAATTCATTCCTGGAAGCAAGTATCACTCTGATTCCCAAACCAGAGAAAGATACAACCAAAAAGGAGAACTACAGACCAATCTCCTTAATGAATATAGATGCAAAAATCCTTAATAAGATACTAGCAAACAGAATACAGAGGATTATTAAGAAGATCATCCATCATGACCAAGTCGGATTTATTCCAGAGATGCAAGGGTGGTTCAACATACGAAAGTCAGTGAATGTAATACATTATATTAACAAAGTCAAGGACAAAAACCATATGATCCTCTCAATAGATGCAGAAAAAGCATTTGATAAAATTCAACACCCATTCATGATAAAAACCCTGCAAAAAATTGGAATAGATGGTCTATACCTCAATTTAATAAAGGCTATTTATGAAAAACCATCAGCCAACATCATATTGAATGGCCAAAAACTGAAAACCTTCATGTTAAAATCAGGAACAAGACAAGGATGCCCACTATCGCCACTTCTCTTCAATATAGTTCTGGAAACATTAGCCACAGCAATTAGACAAGAGAAAGAAATTAAAGCAATAAAGATAGGAAAGGAAGAAGTTAAACTATCATTATTTGCTGATGATATGATACTCTACATTGAAGATCCAAAAAACTCCACCAAAAAACTTCTAGACTTAATTGACAGATTCAGTAAAGTATCTGGATACAAGGTGAATACCCAAAAATCAATAGCCTTTCTATACACAAATAACAGACAGACAGAAAGAGAAATAAGGGAAAAAATTCCTTTTACAATAGCATCCAAAAAAATGAAGTATCTAGGAATCAATCTAACAAAAGAAACAAAAGATCTCTACACTGAAAACTACAGCACTCTGAAAAAAGAAATCGAAGAGGATATAAAAAAATGGAAAGATATCCCCTGCTCCTGGGTAGGAAGAATCAACATAGTGAAAATGGCCATACTACCGAAACTGCTATATACATTCAATGCAATGCCAATTGAAATTCCAACACTATATTTCACAGAACTAGAAAAAAGAATCCAAAAATTCATTTGGAACCACAAGAGACCTAGAATAGCAAAAGCCATTATAGGCAACAGTCACATGGCACCAGGTGTAACAATTCCCAATTTGAAACTATACTACAAAGCCACTGTGATAAAATCAGCATGGTACTGGCAAAGAAATAGGCCTGAGGATCAATGGAACAGACTGGAAGACACAAAAACAAATGCAGATGTACTCAGCTACCTCATCTTCGACAAAGGAGCTCACCATCCTCAGTGGAGGAAAGATAGCCTCTTTAATAAATGGTGTTGGAAAAACTGGATATCAACCTGTCACAGATTAAAATTAGACCCTTATCTTTCGCCATGCACTAAATTAAAATCCAAATGGATTAAAGATCTAAATATTAAAACAGAAACATTAAACTTGCTGGAAAGTAAGTTAGGCAGAACTCTGGAAGACATTGGTATAGGAAAAGACTTTATGAACAAATCCTCAGTAGCACGGGAACTAGCAGAAAGAATCAACAACTGGGATCTCATCTTACTAAAAAGCTTCTGTACTTCAAAAGAAACCATTAGCAGAACTAAGAGACAATCTACAATGTGGGAAAAAATTTTTACCAGCTGTACCTCAGACAAAGGACTATTATCAAGGATATATAAAGAACTCAAAACAATCAGTCCCCCCAAATATAAAGACCCGATCCAAAAATGGGCATCCGAAATGAACAGACATTTCTCATACAAAGAAGTGAAAGCAGCAAGAAAATATATGAAAAAATGTTCCACATCACTGGTCATTCGAGAGATGCAGATGAAAACAACACTGAGATTCCACCTCACCCCACAAAGAATGGCTGCTATCAAGAAATCACACAATAACAAATGTTGGCGGGGTTGTGGGGAGAAAGGAACCCTCCTCCATTGTTGGTGGGAGTGCAGACTAGTGCAACCACTATGGAAATCAATATGGAGATACCTCAAAGAGCTTGGACTGGAGGTTCCATTTGACCCAGCCATCCCTCTGTTGGGTATCTTTCCAAGAGAACTAAAAGAATCATATCACAGAGAAGTATGTGCACCCATGTTTATAGCGGCACAGTTTGTAATAGCTAAATCTTGGAAACAACCTATTTGCCCATCCGTTGGAAACTGGATAAAGAAGTTGTGGTTTTTCTATAAAATGGAATATTACTCAGCCATAAAGAATGAGAAAATAGATTCATACATAGGAAACTGGATACATATTGAAGATATACTCCTAAGTGAAATAAATAAGTCACACATGTGTAAATATCGAATAGTTTCCATGGTGTAAATAATCTGCAACAATGCATAAGATTCTAATAAGATTACTGACATTTAGAAATGGGAAGAAAGGAGTTAAAGGTGTAGGGAAGGTGGGATGGGTAGGGGAAGAGTAAAAAGGGAAAGAAAAAAATGTGAGAGAATGAAAAGATGAAAATACAGTGTTTGTAGATGGGGAGGGGAGGAGGGGGTGAAAGGAGGGCAGAGGTAAGGGGAAAAAATGAGAATCAAGACTTATCATGTAGAGGTACAAGATCCCAACAATGAATGTAACTGTACTGTATCCCTAAAATGTACCAATAAACTCAATTAAAGCTGAAAAAAAATAAAAATAAAAGAAGTATTGAACAAAAAAAAAGCTGGTTTTGGTAGTTTACTTTTCTTGTTTTCATCTGGTTTTGCTATTAGGATGATGCAAATCTCATAAAATTAAGAGTGAGGTGTTCCTTCTTTTCTGCTTAAGAAATGTTTGTACAGAAGTGAGTTTTTCATTTTGTTTTGTTTTTTGGTACCAGGATCAAACACAGGACCTTGCACTTGCCAGTCAGACATGGTCCCACTGAGTTGCATCCCCAGCTTTCTTCCCTTTCTCAATAGTCTGTTTTTCTATGGACTCCAACTTTCCCTAAAAGATAGTGGGTTATTAAATTTTTACATTTCTTCTTGAGTGTGTGTTGTTCATTTGTGTCTTCCAAGGAATTTGCACAAGTTGTCTGTGTATTTGGCTGCAGGTCTGTCACATCGGTTGGGAAAATGGAAGACATCTCTGAATTCTAAATGAAGATGGGGCTTACCTTCTTCTGTCCCTGACTTTATCCTCAGCTGTCCATTCCAGTCGGGCCTCAGCCTTGCCACCTGGACTGTGAATGCCGAAGATGAATCACCCCCACTTCCTGCCATCTCCTTCCCATCCTCAGGCCCCAGGGCCCAGCTCGCATTTTCTCACCTCTAACACACAACAACGGGTTCAGGATACACTCTTCAAGAAAGAGAATGGAGGTTTTAGAACTAGGAGTTTAGAGTTCAAAATATTAATATTCAGTATATGTGGCAGCATTTATAAATTATAAAGCTTATAAAAATATAAAGGGGCATAACATTATTAACAACTAGTTGGAGAAATTAAAAAAATAAAGATACCTTTGCTTTGCCCAAATTGGCTACCACTGTATCCTAGGCATCTGAGGCTGGGAAGGGGACTCAGGTATGTCACTGGATGTACAGCAGAGTGGCTAGAAGTGGCCATGCTGAGGTCACATTGAGAGTGGTGGCAATGCTGTGAGTTGAGTGTATGGACCTGTGGGAAAATGTTCTCCCTCAGAGAGTTGATGATGGACTTCTTTCCCAGGCTTGGCTCCCCCAGGAATAGGGCTGCAAGCTTGCATCCTGAGACTTGGAGAGCTGAAGTGTCTCTGCCCTTGTCTGTTATGGGCAAAACATTCTTGTGAATGGTGGCCTGGGAGTCTGACCTGTTCAGCACCTCAAGCCTCACTAAAGAGGCTAAGATACTGCTACCCAAGCAGCCAGAGAGCTGGGTCAGAACTCTTGAAAGTAGACCTATCTTACTAAAATTGGCAGCTTTCCAAATGTCAGTCTTTAAATCATTCCTTATACCACTCACTCTGAGTTGAGATTGCTTAGGTGGTCAGCTCTCTTGAGGCATCCACCCAGTTTATAGAGTCATGGGCTTTTGATGGGCAAATTTGGATATTAACCTTCCTCATATAATGCATGCCTGAGAAGGCTCAGAAAGTTCTAGAACATTGTACCCAGGTATGCAGAAGTTCCTCTCTGCATGGAACACAAAACAAAGCTTGGGAATATTCATTAGTCAAACAAATAGTGTTTGAGGACTGAATGCTCAGGCCATGAGGGCCTCTGGTGGCATTGGGGTTCCAGGGACCCTGAGCTCTCTGTGACTGCTCAGAATTGCTCCATTGTCTATAAAGGGCCCATGAAACCCTACTTGGCGTCAAAGACCATGATCTTTCAGTCTTCACTTAGCAGATTCTGGACAGATATAGCTTAGTAGTGAGTATGTGCCTAGCACAAGCCTATAAAAAGCCCTGGGTATCATTCTGGATTTCTAGAATTGAGCTCAGCCCAGGGACTGAACACACACAGACCTTGTGGCTCTCTGGCTGGCCCTCACTGGCCCTGCTCTGAAAGTATGATGACCTGAATCCTGGCAGTTCAGGCTCATACAAGTGACAGTGACACTGACCAAAGATCATAGTGAGGGTAAGAAGGATCACTTGTTCCAAGGACAGGACCTTCCTTTGCCTCCCAGTACTTACTGATTTCCAGACATCTGTCCTACCTCCCCAGGGAGAGGTTCTGCCCCTACTCATTTTAATTGGATTGGCAGGACCTTGGCCAAGCTCAAATCTTTTCAGTAAAGAACAGCTGAAAGGAAGCTGGGGAAGGACTTGACTCTTCTGTTCTGTCCCTAAACACCAAACTCTTCTGAGTCTCCATGTGTATGCTCATCCACCCAAACTGCCCTGGATCCTCAGAGAATCCCCATGTGTGTCCAGTTACTCATTTTAGAAATGTTTATTGAGCCTCTCTACTATATTACAAGAACACTATCAGGCAAAAGAATACAAAACTGACAAAAATCAGTGAAGTTCTTATACCAAGACAGTTTACAGTTTTGTGGGAGTTACAATATAAAAGAAATTTAAATTTGGGAGCTGGGCACAAGGATGGGTGACTCCCTCTCCTCCTGGTCATGGTCTCAGCATCATCAGAGCTCTTCTTGCTTCTCTTCTCCCTCCCTTCTCTCTTCCTAGCAGTCCTTCATCCCTCTCACAGATGCTCTGACCAGCAGCAGAGAACTGAGCAAGATCTTCAAAGGAATAAACAGTTGCTTCACTCGTAAGTGTTTTCCAAGATTGCTTTTAGCATTTCCTCCCTATGTGACAATGTGAGGCTAGATTCTCCTCCACGCTGCCAGCTTTTCTGTAGCAGCTTGGCTCTGTCATCGTCACTGTGGTTATTTATCGCTATGTGACACCTTCAGGCTCTGTTATCCCCAGCAGCTGGCATGCTGTCACCCAGCCACTGGGCTCTGCTCTTTCCCCATTGTTCAGAGATCTGCTGTCTTCTCAGCAGTGAAAGGTTGCATAAGCCTTCCCAGCATTTCCAAGTCATCCTGCTGCTCCTGCCTCCTGTCATCAAGAGGGAGAGCCCAGGGATTGTCACCCCCCTTCTGCTTAGAAGAACCTCTGGGAGTATCAGTCCTCTCCAAGCCAAGACAGGGAGGTTGGGTTGGGCTGTCTCTACCATGCTTATCCTCAACCAGGAATCCCGTATTGCTTACCTCACTTCCTGAGCTTGGCCTGCTGATGTGTGTGGAGAACATGGTCCTCAAGGTGGTCTGCCTCATACAAGAGCAGTGGGACTTGCCTCTGGCTGGCAGAACTGCAAGCCCAGCCTACAGGTGTGTCAGCACCTAAGTACCACTTCAGTAACTTAGGGGGTCCGCTTTTGTGAGTTGAGAGATTTGCTGGGAATACACTGCTTTCATCTTTATAAAAATTTCTTCAAAATTCCAGGTCCAAAATGGATGAGCCTGGCAAGATGGATTCAGATATGGTATTGAATGATGCACTGGGCATGGGGATGCACACTGGGCCTCCTGCCACCAGCATCCCCCACAAATACACATGGGGTCTGGCAAAGCAGTCCCTGTCCATGGGTACCTTCCTTAACCAGGTGAAATTTTTAGATGCGTAAATGTTCCTGACCTCTCTATTAGTGAAACACTTACTATGTGATTCTGAGGACATGGAGACATGAGAGCAATAATCCCTGGGTGCACTGCTACCCCTGGAAGGAAGCACCAGCAAACTTCAGTGGCCTGGGCTCAGGCCCCAAATATCTCCTCCATGCACTGCATTCCCAGCCCTGAGCCTTAGCAGTCTATGATCCAGAATCTGTCTGCCCACAAGTACAGGTAGGGGTCACCCTGCTGGTTTCTCCCTTGCCCAGAAGACCTGACCTGGCTGGGTCACTCTGAGATGACATGAACTCTGCTTCAGATGCCACATGTAAAGGGCAGGGGGACTACTGTGTGGAGTGACTTGATAGGGTGTGGGAGGCTGTGTGGAGGGAGAATTTATGGGTGCTGCTTCTTCATCATCTTTTCTGTGTTTTCCAAATGTGCTGCAGCATCGGCTCCATGGAACTGCAATAAAGAGCCCAAGGGGAAGGTATGAGGCTCCTCTAGAACACAGACCTAAGCCTAATTAGTGACCCCAATACTGCTTGGGAATAGAGGCCTTGCCTGTCTGCCTCAGAGCTGGAGAACATGCTGTGCAATCTGAGATTCAAACCACCAGGCTGAAGCACTCACGCTGTGTGACCCAGTGCTTTCTAGACACCAGAGCATTAGAGTGTTAGTACAAAAATATACACTTATAATAGCAACAAAAAGATATCTCAGGAGAAAAATAATAAATCATGTCTAAGTTTTAATGAGGGAAATTTTATAATTTTATTAAAATGTATTTAATAAAATTAATTTTCATAATAAAAACTGGATGTTCCTAAATAGGAAGATAGAATCATTACAAATTTCCATGAAAGTAAACATGACATCCCACCCAATGCTGACCGAAGTCCCAGAGCATGTCTTGGGGAACCCTCCAGACTGGTGCAGCTTGTATGTGGAACTGAAAAACCACAGTGCAGTGAAGCAGACCTGTGAGGGTTGAATCTCTCTACAAGCAGGCCATGTCCTAAGAAATGGCCTCAACCTCCACCCGTCCTGGTCAGAAAAAGTCAGCCTCAGGGAACTTGTCAAAATACCATGAGAAAATTAGGATTCTTCTGCTCTGTTTAGAAGCTGGAAGATCCAGCCATCGTGTTCTTCACTCTCTGTGCCTGCTGTGTGGGTTACAAGCTCCGAGACTGACTGTCATCACCAACTTGAAGAAAGACCATGTGCAAGAGGCCATTAATTTTTTTCAACTCTTTGTATGTTCTAGATATTAGTCCTTTGTCTGAGGAACAGATCTGTGATCCATTTTTATTTTAGTTTAGTGCATGGTGAGAGATACAGGTCTAGTTTTAGTCTTTGGCATGTAGAAAGCCAGTTTTTCCAGCACCATTTATTAAAGAGGCTATCTTTCTTCCAGTGGACATGTTTGGCCCCTTTGCCAAAGGTAAGATGGCTGAGTGTGTTTGAGGTTCTTTCTGCATTTTATAGTCTGTTTCATTGATCATTGGGTCTGTTTTTTTGCCACTACCATGCTTTTTCTTTTTCATTGAGTTTATTGGTACTTTTTAGGTATACAGTACAGTTACATTCATCATTGGGATCTTGTGCCTTTATATGACAGATCTTGGTTCTCATTTTTTCCCCATTACCCCTACCCTCCCTTCACCCCCTCCCCTTCCCCTATTTATAAAGACTTTGTTTCCATTTTTCCTTTTCTCATATTTTTTCTTGTTCCTTACTTCCTTTCCCCCACCCTTCCCACTTCTCCAACACCTTTAGCCCTTTTTTTTTGTCCTGTTTCACATTATCAGTTATACAATTTGGATCTTATTTACACTTGTAATTTTTTCACATCAGAGAGACTATTCAGTATTTACACATCCATGCTTTTTTTTTTTTAATCACAGAAGCTTTGTAGTATAATTTCAAGTCAGGGATTGTGATGCCTTCTGCCTTGCCTTTGTTGCCCAGAATTGTTTTTGCTATTTTAGCTCTCTTCTGATTCCAAACGAATTTTAGTAATGATTTTTCTTATTTTGTGAATTATGCTAATGGTATTTTTATTGGGATTGCATTAAATCTGTATAACAATTTTTAGAATATGGTCATCTTTACTGTATTGGTTCTTCCTACCCACAAGCACATAAAGAATTGAAAAAAAATCAGCCTACCCAATTTAAAGACCCAATCCAAAAATGGGCATCTGAGATGAATATATACTTCTTAGATGAAGAAGTAGAAAAAGCAAACAAATACATGAAAAAATGTTCAAGGGCTGGGATTTAGTTCAGTGGTTCTGCCACCTGCCTTGCAAGCCGTAGGTCCCAAATGTGAACCCTGGTAACAAAAAATGTAGTATTCAGCCATAAAGTATAAACTTGAGACATTTCTAAGTAAATGGATGCACCTGGAGAACATACTAAATGAATTAAATGTGCAAGTATCATATTGTCTGTCTGGTTTGAAAAGCTTAAAGTGAAAATAAATACCAAAATATATCACTTCTCGGGCTTTTGGCTAAGATAAAATGTAAATAAATACCAAAAATACTGTAAAATAGGAAGAAAGTTCAAAATTATACAGAATGCGAGATTCTTTTTTCTTAAATTGTTTTATGCAGAAAAAGGTGTAGGAAATGAGCTTGGAGATAGATTAGCAAATAAAAATATATCTTTTAAGATCATGATACACAGCATTTACCATGTTTGTTCTCTAATAATTTTTGTTATGAAAAATTATTTTTCATAGAATGCTTTTATATTTTCTTAATATTTGCTTGTAATACATTAAAATTTAAAAAATTTTAAAGAGGCCTTCTGCAGGCAGTGGGCATTGTGAGAAAGCCAGGGCCTTCATAGAGGAGGACAATACTCTGGCCATGAGCAATGGCACAACCCCACAGTCTCCTGTACAAGAAAGCTGCCTGCCACCAACAGTCTCCACCACTCCACTTACAAAGGTTTCCTGAATACCACCATGCATACTGCTGTGGCCCAGACCATGGAGACTCACTGTTGAATAAACATCCCACTACCATGGAAGGACAGTCATAAAACAGACACAGATACTGACCACAGGTCCTACCTACCTGTGTTGGTATACATGTGTGCATGCAGCTATATAGACACCGTTTCATAATGCGCTAGAAATGCCTCTCAACAGGACCGAGAGAGCATGGTGTAGGAGTAAGAAATGGGGCAGTCCCAGGGAAGCTCATGGGTGGTACAGTGGTCCCACAGAGTACATGTGCCCATGAGGAACAGCCATCACATGGTGCTCAGGAGGCAATTCAGACCCAGAGCTGGTGCTCAAAAAGGAGCTGCCCTTCTGTAGAGGGTGATCTTGCTCTAAGAGGATGAGCAAAGAAGGGGAGAGAGGATCAGCTCACCTGGATGTACCTAGGATAGGCAGAGAAGATAGGCAGGGGTCACAGCCAACTCCATCCTCGTCATTCTGGGAATTATAGGGAGCCACTGAAGACTGTGAGCTGTCACCTGGCTGCAGGATGTGGCTAGCTCAGAGCTGGCAAGAAGAATGTTGTCAGATTCATCTCATCCTTAGGACAGAAAGAGCCTTTCTTTGTAGATACATGTTTTACCTTGCTCCTCACGGCTCTTTGGTGGTCCAAGGAAGGGAGGGTAAGAGGAAGGCATCAGGACATAACAGGCAGGTGACCCATCTGGGGGTGGCAGCAGCTGGGGGAGGGTTGTGCTGTTGCCCTCTGCTCATCACTTGTCATGTTCCAGGCACAGGCCAGCACCTGGGCCAAGATGAAGAGTGAGATCTATAAGCCCCAGCAAGGTGCCCAGCACAGTTCTAGAGGAGCAGCACAGGCTAGCTGGAGCCCCATGAGGAAAGGAGCAGGTCTGGGGCATATTGGAGGCCCAGATGGTACAACTTTGGCCCTACAGTCTGATTCTCCTGTGGTCTTACAACAAGGGGTGCTCTTATCTGACATAGAAGCCCAGGGTATTTCTCTGGCTGCTATTTTCCTGGGACCTATACCAAAGACTTTCTCTGCTTCTATTCCTTCATCTCCCAGCTATCTCTGAACAAATCCTGTTAAAATGGAACAAGGAATGATGCTGGCATTAACCTTCCTAGGTGATCATGGATTTGAAGTATCAGTCCAACATTTCCTAGATTAGTAATATGTCCCTTAATGAGTATAAAAATACTTCACTATATTTGAATTACTCTTAATAGGTATTCACAAATCATAATCCATTATGTTTTTCAAAATGTAATTTTTACTTCTGTACTTACCATGAATGCTTACTTCAGCACAACAGAAGAATTTTCAAAACAGGAAAATAAAAACTTCAAAATCCTTCAGGCCTTTTCTTTTGATCAATCTGAACATGGTTGCCAGGGTTGAAAACTACCCACTTCTTTGACTCATTTCCACATGTGTTGGCAATGGGACATCAGCCAGTTTGGGTATGGCTTGAAGGTGGATGTCTTGAAGGTGTAAACCAACATTTCCTTCCACTCCATGACACAGAATGACAGAGCTTAATGGGCAATATTCCCTGGTTTTAAGAAAACTTTAGAATCTTTCCTGGTTCTATGTCAGAGGATGAGGGACATTTATACTCTCTAAAAGGCTTCCAGGGTTTTAAGTGGCAAGTGAAATATGCAGGTATGATTGAACAAGGAGGCTCATCTGGGGTGAAGGTCTCTGCATGCAGGGGGAGCCCAGGGAGGGAACTCTGGAAGCAGGAAAAGCCCAGGGAAGTGGGGTGGCTATTGGTTAAGGGATGTCCTTGGAAGCTAGCAGAGCAGGATTGGCCTGGACAGAAGACAAGGACAGTCTGGCTTCCAGAAATGACTTGGCATAGCCACAGAGGCCTTGGAGGGCAGCCTGAGGCCCAGGCTTCCATGTCCCCTGCCCTGACCTCTGCACTTCTGAGCTGTGGTTCCCCCCCAGTCTTCTAAAAGCATGTTCACGGTCACCACCTGGGGACTGATGGACACAGGGAGACCCAGCAAGTGGACTTTCTTCATGTCCAGTGAGTTTTGGGGGATTATCAAAGTGAAAGACCTTGGATATTGGATAATTTTGGAAACAAATGATTTTTCTGAAAGAGCATTCCTACTAAGTTTGGCTAAGTTAAAGGAGTTTATTACATTTGTGTTTTCTAGGCCACTGGCCAGCCCAAACACACATCTCATTGAAATTTTTAATAACAGGAAGAGGAGTTTATTACCCTCATGCTCTGGGCCAGTTAACACGGAACTCAGAACTGTCAAGACGAGTGGCAGCTCCCTGAAAAATCAGGTCTTGAAGGTTTACACGTTGGTTATTATTTTTCCAAGTTATCCCCTGAGAATTGTAAATGTATTTTCACTAAATTATAACTGTATGAGCTACCCTGAAGCAGGTGACTTTTTAAAAAATTGTTTGGGATCTCTTCTCAAATGCCATAGTGCTATTGGCATAAAGGCCTGACAGTTCTAAAAATCATTCAGAAGAGCTCTTGCTTTGGGTGTCAAAAATACTCATAAAGCAGCACAAACTAAAATGTCCACTGACATAGGTCCATGTTAGGAAGTGTTTTCTTCCTCAGTGATGCTATGATACTCTGAATTTTGAATAATTCCCTGGTTGTGGATGGTTATATTTTAAATTCAAGGTAACTATAATCCTTCAATGAGCCCACTGTGTGAATGATAGAATATCTTGAAAGTAATAAAAATCTCACATTTAAGTTAGTTGAGGGCCCATGGAAGCTACTTTCATAACAATGTAGTATAATTTGTAATAAGATTTGTTTCTATGTCTATGAAGTTTATTTTTAAATTATGAAGGGCATAAAGTTCACCATGAGATATAATGACTGCTGAATTCTCATGTGCACAACATGCATTGAACCAGAACACATTAGACCGCAAAGGTGCAGGGTGGAAATTGCATAGGCCAAGCAGAAGCCAGGACAGGGAAGTGGGCTTGGCTCAGTCAGATCATCCTAGCAAGTGTGCCAGTGGAGCCATTTATTCCTACCCAGGGCAGAGTTTCTGCACAGAGAGCATAACTGTGGAAATGGCCTAAGTGTGGACTTTTCTATACACAAAAAGGAAGGGGCAGAACCGGTCATTTATGAGTCATGTGTAACCCCTCCCCCCACAAAACTACTGTGCTAGGGATCAGGTTATTTTCCTATGACTTAATGCCAAACTTATGACAAATTCAAAAGTTAGGTATCTATAATCCAAGATAAGGTATAAAGAATTCCTGAACCAAGAGAAATTGACCTTCCTGAATCCATGGGTCAATTTTACCATAAGATTCCATGGTCCTAACCATTGCACAGCAGTGCTAAAAAGTGGTCCTATTTTCCACACCACAGTTTTTACCAGACATCAAGAAGAATGACTATAGTATCTCTTGAGTTTTTTTGTTTTGTTTTAGGTGTCACTGGCATACAGTAAGTGTACATTTAAAATGCACAGTGTAGTGCCAACATACTATGACATCACTACCCACCACTATGAGAAACATCTCCACTGTTCCCACTATTATTTTTTATTTTTATTTCTATTTATTTATTTATTTTTGTACCAGAGATCAAACCTGGCACCTTGTGCTTCCTAGGCAGGCAGCAGAATAACTAAGCTAGAGCCCGGCCCCAATAATTTAAACTGACCCACACTTCATCTGAATTTTGTAATTTTTTTTTCTTTTTGGTACTGGGAATCAAAGTCGGGCTGTTGTGCTTACAAGGCAGTCAGCAGAACCACTGAGCTAAACCTCCGGGCCACCCACCATATTTTTTAATCTCTCCTTGTCCTTTCTTCCCTGATCTTGGACTCAATAAACTGTAGGTCTGCCTTCTATCACAATAGAGTCACTTGAATTTTTTTTGAATTGCATGCAAGCAGAACCATATAGTGCATGTTAGTTTTTGACTGGATACTTTCATCAGTATAATATGCAGGGATTTAGCCTTTTACTAGTATATAGCAATAGTTCATTCTCCTTCATTATTGAATAATAGTCCATGTATAGACACATCACAGCTAAACTATCAACTGTCAGCAGACATAGTTGTTTCTTGTTCCTGGCTATTAAAAATGAACATTCATGTACAAAAATTTGTGTAGACACATGCTTCACTTCTTCTTAAGTAAATAGCACTGGAATTGTTGGATAATATGTGTGTACTTACTTTTTCGGAAACTAGCAAGCTCTTTTCAACATAGTCGTATCACTTTTTGTTCTCACTGTAGGAGGAAGTGGTCCTGTAACCTCACCAACACTTGATATCACGTGCCTTTTCCTTAAGCCCTTTTGATAGATGGGTAGTGGTATCTTGTAGTTTTGCTTTGCATCCCACTGATGGATAATGATATTGAGCATCTTTTCATTTGCTTACATGACACTCTTCTATCTTCTTTAATGAATTAGCCACTCAAATATTTTGCCTACTTTGTATGGGATTGATTTTCTTTCCTTTTAACTCAGCACCTTGCACTTGCAAGGCAGGTGCAATGCCACTGAGCTAAATCCCCAGCCTTGATTTGCTTTTTTTTATTAATGAGCTTTCAGTCTTTATATTTTCTGATTGATCTGTAGCTACTATTTGGAAAAATGATTTTTTAATATTCATCTTACTCCTTGCAAACTTACTGTGGTTGGTCATTATTTATATGGTAGTAACTTACTTCACATTCCATAGAATTTTCTATAGAAATGATTGTTTTCCATAAATATAAACACTTTTACTTCTTTCTCATCTGGTAAGGATTTATCTTACCTTTTCCACACTGGTAAGGATGTCCAGTCCAATCTTGGATAGAAATGCTGAGGGTAGATGTACTTATTCAGCTCCTGGTCTTAGGCAGAAAGCATTCTGACTTTTGCTCTTAACTGTAATGCTAACAGAAGTTTTTGAGAATTTTTATTAACAAATAATAGTGATTTTTCAAATGCATTTTTTTCCATATTGAGAGGATCTGTCTTAGTCACTTTCCCATCACTGGGACAAAGCTTAAAGGAGAAGAGGTTTATTTGGCTCAGTGCTTGAGACAGTTCAGTCTATGGTTTTCTGGCTCCAAAGCAAAAATCAGATGGCACAGGGGCATATGGAAGAGGAAAGCTGCTCTCATCTTAGCAGCCATGAAGGAAGGAAGGCAGTGGGAGGGGCAGAAATGGGAATAAAAACTCACCCTTCCAAGTCATGCCAATAATGACCCACCCTTTCCAACCAAGCCCCACTTCCTGCAATGATATGTATAATGCCCTCATAGTCCAATCACTTTCTAAAAGCTGCACCCCTGAACACATGGAATTTTGGGGAGACACTTTAGACCTAAACCATAACAAGATCTTTTCTTTCTTACTTTGTTAAAAGTATGTATGTCAGTTATTTGTGAATGTTCAACCAACTTTGTGCCACTGTGATAAAATCTATTTGATTATAGTTATATATTTAAGTGGATTTAGATTCTACTTGCTAAAATTTTGTTTATAATTTCTGCCTCTATGTTCATAAGATATATTGGTACTTTATATAATTTTCCTGTAATGCTGCTTCCTGGTTTTCAAATCACTGTGATGTGGCCTCATTAAAAGAGTTGGGAAGCATTACCCTCTGTTAAATATTCTAGACAATTTTCTTCCCAAAATGTTTGATAGAATTCACCAGCAAACCATCTGAGCCTGGTATTTCCTTAGGAGACCATTTTTTAGGTTTTGTTCAATTTCATTAATGTATGACTCAGGTAACCTATTTCTTCCCAAGTGAACTTTGGAAATTTTTGTTATCCAAGTATTTTTCCTTTTTATGTAAGATGTAGAGTTAATTTGTATAAAGTAATGCCTTCTACTCCTTCATCTTCCTTTTTTCAATATGATGGTGGGCACTCCATTGCTACCAGTCTTGATGCTGGTAATTCATATCTTTTGTCTCTTTTTCTTGTTCAGTATAGCCTGAGGTTTATCTGTCTGTAATGCAGCTGCTCAGCTGTCTGGCCTGGGCCAGCTACTGCACTGCACCCTGGAGATCCTTGGAGTGGCAGCTGGAGCCACCCTGTGTGCTTTTTATCCCAGTGATCATTATCTCTTGTTGCCCAATTTCCATGTCTTGAAGACCATAGTTCAGTGTATTTTATCTGTTTTTGTCATTGTTGTTATTGTTGTTGTTGTTAAGACAAAATAGTAAATTCAGTCCTGTTACTCCATCTGTCTGGACACAGGTGTCATAGCTGCATGTGTCTAAGAGAACCAGGCTACAGAGAGGACTCTGTGACTATGAGAAGCTGATTCTGTAGCTCATAAAAATTACATGTTATAACTCTTCCTGATAATTGGGGAAGGTTGTATTTGAGGAATGAAAAATCTCAGGGTTCATTATCTATGTGAAGCTGATTAGGAAATATGTTTTGTTCAATATATCTAATAAAACTGAATGCAATGTGTGATTCTGAAAAATAATTTGATGTGCAAAGCACAATTGTTTTTCTGTCATAAGCAAAAGTAATTACAGTGAGATTCTTACACTTTTACTGAAAGAAACCCTACAAGAAATGTAGAAACACATACTCACATACAAATAAATATGCATAGCCAAAGAATTATATAGAGACTATGCAGAGGGTGCTCAATATTTTATTTTGCTCATTCAAATTTACATCAGAATATCTGAGAACAGGTCTTTAAATGGCATTTTACCTGCAAGTCTCATTTCCTCATTTGAAATTCTATGGCTCCCACTAGGTCATCTCAGAATACAGGTATTATGAAATTTGAGAGATGTTTCTGTGCTCCAAACCCCAGTCCTGCAAGAATCAAGCAGATCACGTGAGCAGCCTCTAGTTGTTCTCCTACCTCAGCTGAAGTTTCCAATAAAGTAGTTTTATTCATCTTAAAATTGTTTATAGTACCTAGCTGGGGCCATAGAAATAGTGATGCTATTGTTGAGTTGGTTTAATTTGTTTTAGCCTCTGATGATTTAACTATAACTTTTTGCCCCAACAGAGAGAGAGAGAGAGAGAGAGAGAGAGAGAGAGAGAGAGAGAGATTGTTGTGAAGTTACTGCTTTGTTGTTCTGTGCTGACTTCAGTCAAGGCCTTGGTCCAGAACTGTGCCACAGGCCTCTCATGTGAGTCATTGAGTTTTCTCTTAGTTGACTCATAGTATCTGATGCTAACCACATTGGGGCTCTGAAACGCTGAATTCAGAGAGCAACATCAATAAAGACCTATTTCTGGAAAAAGCTGATCTACATTACTGTAGTCCTATGAGCAAGGATATCCTGACTTAAGGCTGTGGCTTGGGGGCTCTTTTCATTTTTCTGTACTGAGGAAGAAACTCTCTCCTCTACACTATTATTCTTCACAATAAATCACTCCAGAATTTAGGTAGCCATTCTTGCAGAACCTGAGAGTCCTGTTTGACATCTCCTCATTCCCATTGATCACACATATACTGGTTCCTCTTCTGACTTGTAGTAAATGCCCTTGACCCTCTGCTGTAGGGTCACAGCCACCACCTGCACCAAACCACACCAAGAAAGGACCTGGGGTGGCCTTTGTGTGTCACCCACAGAGGTCAGCTGGTATCGGTTCTCTGCCCTGGTGGAGCTTTGCTCTACTGGTCAGCATCCTCCTCATCCTCTTCCTGCAGGACCTCCCCTTTATGGGTACTTTTCCCTGACTCAGGCCCCTCTCCTGCATTCTTTTTCTCCTGATTCCCACTCAGCCCCACCCACCCCCAACAAGCTTCGGACATTTAGGGTTAGTGATAGAGGGAGCTGGCCCTGATTGTTGAGGTTGTAGAATTAACCCCTGCTGTTTTCAAGTTCAAGAGTGAAGGTTCAGAAAGCTAACCTGAGTGAAGACTGGTGGATAGCAGGGATTTTAGACATCGAGTCTCCCACAATCCTGCATGTTTATGAAAAGCACAAAGTGGGAAAAGGTCATAAGATGGGGTGATTATCGGAACCTTGGACAGCACCTGGAATGTTGGGGGTTTCCTTCATTAAGTTTATTGGTACATTATAGGTATACAATATGATGCCATTTATAGTGAGGAATTTCTACCTTTACATGACACGTCTTGGTTCTTATTTTTTCCTCATTCCCCTGTCCTCCCTTCAAGCCCTCCACCCCTTCCTATTTACAAAGACTTTGTTTCCATTTTTTTTCTTTTCTCATATTTTTTTCTTTCTCTTCTTTCTTTTCCCCTACCCTTCCCAATTCCCCTGCCCCTTAAGATCTTTCCTTCCTGTTTCACATTATTTATTATGCCTTTTGATCCTTATTTACACTTTCAGTCTTTCACACCAGAGAAACTTTTCAGTATTTACACTTGTGTGTCCTATGTATTTCACTTAAAAGTATGGCCTCAGTGTGCATCCATTTAGCTAAAATGGCTCTAGTTTCTCATTCTTTATGGCTGAGTAGTACTCCTTTTTAAAGAAAACACATCTTCTTTATCTAGTCACCAGCTGAAGGGCAATTGAGCTGTTTCCATGTTTTAGCTATTACACACTGTTCTGCTACAAATATGGGCATGCATATATCTCTATGGAATGATTCTTTTAATTATTTTGGAAAGATATCCAGCAGGGCAATAGCTGGGTCAAATGGGACCTGTACTCTGAGCTTTTTGAGGTATCTCCACATTAATTTCCACAGTGGTTGTACTAGTCTGCACTCCCACCAACAATGGAGAAGTGTTCCTTTTTCCCCATAACCCCACCAGCATTTGTTATTGCTGATAGCAGCCATTCTTTCTGGGTGAGATGGAATCTCAGTGTTGTTTTCATCTGCATCTCTCTAATGACCAGTGATGTTGAACATTTTTTCATATGTTTACTTGCAACTTTTACATCTTTGTAAATGAAGTTTACAAATGTCTGTTTATTTCAGATGCCCATTTTTGAATTGGGTCTTTAAATTTGAGGGGTCTGATTTTTTAAAGTTCTTTATATAGTCTAGATAGTAGTCCTTTTTCTGAGGAACAGCTGGTAAATTTTTTCCCATGTTGTAGGTTGTTTCTTAGCTTTGTTGGTGGTTTCTCTTGCAATGAATATTTTTAATAAGATCAGATCCCAGTTTTGGATTCCCAGTGCTAGTTCCCTTGATGCTGAGATTTTATTCATAAAATCTCTTCCTATGACAATGTCTTCAAGAGTTCTACCTAACCTATCTTCTAGCAAGTTTAGTGTTTGTTTTAATATTTAGATCTTTGATCCACTTCTATTTTATTTTAGTGCGTGGTGAGAGATATAGGTCTAGTTTTAATTTTGGCAAGTTGAAACCCAGTTTTTCCAGTACCATTTGTTAAAGAGACTATATTTTCTCCTTGAGGGTAGTTGGCTCCTTTGTCAAAGATGAGGTGGACGAATATGTCTGGAGTTGTTTCTGCATCTTCTAATATGTTCTACTGATCCTTGGGCCAGTTTCTTTGCCAGTACCATGCTGTCTTTATCACAGTGGCTTTGTAATTTAGTTTTGTGTTAGGGATTGTGATATCTCTTGTCATGTCTCTGTTGCCTAAAAATGTTTTTGCTATTCTAGGTCTGCTCTGATTCCAAATAGATTTTTGGATTGTTTTCTCTAGTTCTGTGAAATATTCTCTTCAGATTTCAATGGGGCTTGCATTGAATTTGTGTAGCAGTTTTGGAAGTATAGCCATTTTCACTATATTGGTTCTTCCTACCCAGTAACAAGGAATGTCTTTCATTTTCTTATATCCTCTTCAATCTCTTTTTTCAGTGTGCTGTACTTTTCAAGGTAGAGATCTTTTACATTCTTTATTAGATGTATTTCTAGATAATTTGTTTTTTGGGATGCTATTATTAAAGGAATTTTTCCCCACTTTCTCTTTCAGTGAGTCTGCTACTCATGGACAAGAAGGCTATTAATTTTTGAGCACTGCCCTTCTATCCAGATACTCTGCTGAATTTGGTTATTAAAAGTCTTTAAGGGCTAAAGGTGTAGGGGAAGTAGGAAGGGTAGGGGAAAGGAAACAAGGGGAAAGAAAATATAAGAAAAGGAAAAATGGAAACAAAGTCTTTATAAATAGGGGAGGGGGCAGGGGGTGAAGGGAGGGCAGGGATATGGGAAAAAATGAGAACCAAGATCTGTCATGTAAAGCTACAAGATCCCAATGATGAACATAATTGTACTGTGTACCAAAAAAGTAACCAATAAACTCAATGAAAAAAAAAGGAGTAGAAGTCTTTTGGTGGAGTTTTTGTGGTCTTCTATATAGATTATCATATCATTTGCAAATAATGACAGTTTAACTTCTTCCTTTCCTATCTTTATTTCTTAAATTTCTTTCTCTTGTCTATTTGCTGTGGCTAGTGTTTCTGGAACTATATTGAACCAGAGTGGTGACAGCAGACATCCTCATCTTATTCCTAATTTTAGCATAAAAGATTTCAGTTTCTGACTGTTCAGTATGACATTGGCTGTTGATTTTGCATAGATGGCTTTTATCAGATTGAGACAAAAACCATCTATTCCAATTTTCTATAGAGCTTTTATCATGAATGGCTGTTGGATTTAGTCAAATGATTTTTCTGCATCTATTGAGATGATCATATGGATTTTGTCCTTGACTCTGTTAATATAATGTATTACCTTTATTGATTAACATATGTTGAACCATCTTTGCATCCCTGGGATTAATGTCACTTTGTCAGGATGTATAATTTTCTTGATGATCTTCTGTATTCTGTTTGCCAGTATTTTAATGAGGATTTTTGCACCTATGTTCACTAGGGAGATTGGCCTGTAGTTCTTTCACTTTTTCAGTTGGATCTTTCTTTGTTTTCAGAATCAAGGTAACACTTGCTTCCAGGAATTAATTTGGGAGTATTTCTTCATTTTCTTCCCTTTCCATTTCACTGAAGAGTTTGAGAAGTAGTGGCATTAGCTCTTCCCTAAATGTCCTGTAGAATTCAGGAATGAAGCCATCAGGACCCAGGCTCTTTTTGTTGGTAAATTTTAAGTTACTTTTTCAATTTCACTGATTGTAATTGGGGTGTTTTGAATTTTTATATGTTCTTGATTCAACTTTGGTAATTCATATGTATCTAGGTATTTGTCCATTTCTTCTGTGTTTTCCATCTTATTGGAATACAGGTTCTAAAAGTATATATTGGTTATCCTCTGGATTTCTGCTGGATCTGTTGTGATTTCGCCCTTTTTTTTCCTAATTGTGTGGATTTGAGCCTTTTTCCCTCCTCTTTTTGATAAGGTTTGCTAAGTGTTTGTCAATTTTATTTATTCTTTTGAAGAGCCAACTCTTTGATTCACTGGTGTTTGGTATCATTCTCTTAGTCTCCATTGCATTGATTTATGCTCTGATCTTTATAATTTCCTCACTTTTATGAGCTTTGAGTTTGTCTTGCTCTTCTTTGTCTAGGAGCTTGAGGTTTAGCATTAGATTGTTTACTTGCGCTCACTCTGTTTTTCTATTATGGGCATTCACTGCTATGAATTTCCTTCATAGAATTGCTCTCAATTTGTCCCATAGGTTCCTGTATGTAGTACTGGCATTATCATTTAATTGTAGAAATGGTTTGATTTCTTCTTTAATTTCCTCTGTGACCCATTGGTTGTTCAGGAGAGTGTTATTCAATTTCTATGCATTTGTGAAGTTCCTGCAGTTTCTTATGCTATTGATCTCCAATTTAATTGCACTATGGTCTGATAATATACATGAGATAACTTCAATTCCTTTCCATTTATGTAAATGTGTTCTATGAGTTAGCATGTGGTCTATTTTGGAGAATGACCCATGTGCAGCTGAAAAGAATGTGTATTCTGATTGTAGGATAGAACTCTCTGCATAAATCTATTAAAATCCATTTGTTCAAAAGTTTGGCTCAGTTCTAGTATTTCATTGATAATTTTTTTGTCTAGATAATCTCTCTACTTGTCACAACAGGGTAATGAGGTCCCCTACTACAACTGTATTAGTGCTTTTTTGATCTTTCATGTCCATCAATATTTATATAGTTCATATAGTTGGGTGCGCTAGTATTTGGTGCATATATTTTATGATTGTCATCTCTTCCTCTTGAATTGTTCCCTTTACAAGGATGTAGTGATCTTCTTTGTCTCTCTTAATTAGTTTTGTTTAAAGTCTACTTTGTCTGCAAACAGACTAGCTACCCCTGCTTTTTTCTGCATTCCTGTCACATGGAGAATTGTTTTCTATCCTTTTACTTTCAATCTATCAATTTCTTTTTTAATGAAGTGCATTTTTTATATACAGCATATTGTTGGATTTTGCTTCTTAATCCATTCTACCAGTCTATTTCTTTTGATTGGTGAATTGAAGCCATTAACATTAATGGTTATAACTGATATGTATTGACTTATCCTTGTCATGATATTTTCCTATTGTTGGCATTTTTATTTTTTATTTTCCCTCTTTCTCTTTAATTTCCTGCCTTGCCTGAAGGCTTCACTCTGTTGAGCCTCATGGAATTGTGACCCTTGTTGTCTTTCTCTAGGATGTTGTTTAGAATTGTTTGGCGTGCTTGTTTGGTATTCATGAAGTTTCTCAGGTGTTCTTTGTCATAGCGGTAACATCTCCCTGTTGACTTTGAAAGACAATTTTGCAGGATGCATCAATCTAAGTTGGAGGTTATTTTCTTTCAGGGTTTGAAATACTTCACTTCAGGCTCTCCTTGACTTGAGGGTTTGTGTTGAAAAGTCTGCTGTGATTATGATGGGCTTTCCTTTACATGTGATTTGTTTATTTTCCCTAACTGCTTGTAGGATTTTGATCTTCTGTTGGGTTTCTGGGATCTTGACTATAATATGTCTAGGTGTAGATTTTTTTATAGTGGCTAGTTGGATTCCTATATGCCTTACTTATTTGTATGTCAAATTCTTTTCCTCTGCTTCAGAATTTTCTGCCATTACATCTGTGAACAGTTTTTTGTTATGTCATTTGTACTTTCTCCTGCTTTTTCATTGACTCCTATCAGTCTTATGTTATTCTTCTTTGTGTCATCTAGCTGCTGCTGGGTCAGTTTCTTGTGGTCCTTTACTATTTTTAAGAAATCTCTGTTTTTCATGGGCACTAACCATAATCCTGTCTTTGTCTGATATTCTGTCTTCACATTGGCTCATTCTGCTGCAGATACTTTCAATGGAGTTTTTAATTTCCTGGATACCTGAATCTGCTTCACAACTTCCATTTCTGTCCTATGTTGGGTGTTCATTATCTCCATTTATTTCCTATGCTAGGCATTTATGGTTTCCATCATGGTCATAAGTTCATCTTTTTTATTTGTTTGTTTCTGTTCTAGAGTCTCTAATCATGTCTTTCATTCTGCTCACCATCTTCATAGTTAACTGGTAATTTCTGTTTTGTATTTTTCTAGAGTCTCATTCATCTGTTTTGTTACTTCCTGTGCTATCAGTTCAGTGTTTGGTTGATTATTAGATTTTTTCCACTTTGTTGGTCCCATAATTTGCCTGTGGTGAGCTGGAAGTCTGGGTTTGTGCCATATTAGGTGTCTTCTCATTTCTGTTTCTGCTGTTAGTGTTTTTGGTCTAATTCCTGGGTTGATACTTTAATATTGCTTTTTGTGAGTATTTATTGCTTGTGTTCAGAACCCTTATAGAATGATTGCTTCTCAGAGGTGTCTTCCAGGTATAGCTGTTCTTTAGGATTTGAGTCTAATAACTCTTAGGCAATCTTGTTTTCAGTATACCAGGGAGGACAACTGATTAGATCAATTATGACTCCTTAGCTCAAGTGATACAATCAGCATCAAACACAGCTTAGAAAATGACAATTTTTGATAGCTATTAATCTGTCACCTTTAACTGCATGAACTAGACAAAATCGAGGACCAGCCCAAAATATGTTTATAGTAAATAAACCCTTCAATATAGCAAATTTACCCTTTGGGATGAGGACTTAGAAGGAGTTTTGGAGGGAGGGATAGAGAGATAGAAGGAGAGGGAACGATTAGAAGTGAGGCTAGAGGATACAGGAAGATTACAAAAACTTTGGTAACTGTTGAAGACAAGAGAAAAAGACAGAGTGAAGGAACAAAGACAAGAACAGAACAAACTAAGAGCAATAGGGAAGCTAGAAACTGTGTTCACCCTCCTATAAGAATAATGACAGCTGAAAGAAGTAAAGAGAGAGAAAACAATCCAAAATAGGACAGGAACAGGAACAAAGAGGGAGAGACATTAAGAACAAGAAAGGAGAGAGAAAAAGATAGATATAGATATAGATATAGATATAGATATAGATATAGATATAGATATATTACAGAGAGGGCCTTCTTCAAGGTACATCTCTGCTGTCATGGTAGACAGCTTTAGTCCATTGAGATTCAGCCTGATTTCTGGTTGCAAGGCCCAAGCTAAGTTACCTGACTTCCTACAGGATTGAACTCTGCAAGGTTCTACTGCAGGTTCCAGCTGCCCTCCCCCAAAGTGAGGCCAGATTAGAATGGGAGGTGCTGATTCCACCAACTTACCAACCACAGTGGTCCAGTGTGCCTTTATTACAGAGATTTTCTTCACTTTCCCAGTGGGCCTCAGTTTTCATTGAGGAGCCTCAGAGAGTCCGTCTGGTGTTCACTTCTGGTCTATCTTCTGGAGGTCATAACCATAGCCTTTATGGCTCCCCCAGAACCTATGAAGTGCAGATTCCAGATACTGCATGGCCAGCTGCCTAGTGTAGAACAGGTAAACCTCACCTCCTTGTGATGTTGCCAGGGTGATGGAGGCAGACCTGAGCCTTGCATGATGAGCACCTGGAATATTGTGGGTCTCTATAAATACTTGTACATATAGGAGTGAACAGATGTCACAACACCATGCAATGTGGGCTCTATGGCAGGAGCTGAATTATAAGGACACCAAAACCCTGCCTGAGATTAAAGGACTTCAGAAAAACATATTATGGTCTTCCAAGGAGGAGGGAATTCTGCCCTAAACCACAGGACAGTGTTCCAGCATCATCAGTTCCTGTTGGGGCCTACAAGATCAGAACTTGTCCCTCTTGTCCTTGTTCTTCTCTCCCTTAATCCCACACCCTACATAAAGCCAGCTCTGAAAAGCCACACCTATGAGCACATGAAGCTTTAGGGGGCATCTAGAAAAAGCTATAACAGTGGCACAGCAGTAATACTTCATCTTCAACTTTGTAAGCCAGGGAACAGGCTGATGAGATACTAGCACAATAGGGCCCACCATGGAGTCAGAGAGAATTATTTCCTGACATTTGGACACCTGGACTGGCTTTGTAGGAAATCAGAAAGAATTTCTGCAATTTCTCAGAGACACAAAGAGTCTTTACCAAATGTGGCTATGAACTTTTTATGTCCAGAGTTCCTTCAGCAACACAGTGGGACACCCAGCCAAACAGGGATTCACTATAATCAGATGTGGTCTGTGGGTTCAAGAACAGCATGGAGAGAGGCCAGACTCTCATCAGAAGGCAGCAGCCTCACACTCAGGGGAAGTTGTGAATCTGTGAAGGAAATGACCTGGTGCCAAGGCACAAAGGCCAAACAAGGTAACAAATGGGATACTTTGGCAGATGCTGCAAATTAAACTCAAAACAGTTACAAACATTGGACTTCTTCACTCTGGGAACTGAGAAGCAGGGTTGGTGGTTTTGGATGAGTCTCCATCCCTCTGTCATTTACACTTGGGCTCTGTCCTATCCCTGCTCTGGAACTCCTGTCACCACTGCCAACCACAGGTCATGACCTCTCAGTGACTTCAAAAAGATGTCCTCTCCCTGTGTGGAGGTCTTTTCCAACCCAGAACTTTTGACAGTTCCACAAGGTGACACACCAGCCCCATGGGTCAAATAGCCCATGGGCATGCAGTCTATGGTGTCAGGGTGGTCACACCATCTCCTCGAAAATATAGATAAAAGCCAGATGCTGTCACCTTGGAAAGATTTTTTGAGTCCTGGGCAGGAAAAGGGGAGACCCAGTGAAAGGCTACAACTTGGGAAAGGCATTGGGGATCTCAAAGAGCAGGGAAGAATTGGAAACTGGATAAAGAAGATGTGGTTTATCTATTAAATGGAATATTACTCAGCCATAAAGAATGAGAAAATAGGCTGGGGATTTAGCTCAGGGGTTTGGTGGCCTGCCTTGCAAGCAAAAGGACCCAAGTTCAATCCCCGGTACAAAAAAAAAAAAAAAAGAATGAGAAAATAGATTCATACATAGGAAAATGGATACATATTGAAGATATACTCCTAAGTGAAATAAATAAGGCGCACATGTGTAAATACCGAATAGTTTCTCTGGTGTGAATAATCTGCAATAATACATAAGATCCTAATAAGATTACTGACATTGAGAAATGGGAAGAAAGGCGCTAAAGGTGTAGGAAAGGTGGGATGGGTAGGGGAAGGGTGAAAAGGGAAAAGAAAAAAATGTGAGATAATGAAAAGATGGAAATAAAGTGTTTGTAGATGGGGAGGGGAGGAGGGGGTGAAGGGAGGGCAGGGACAAGGGGGAAAAATGAGAACCAAGACTTATCATGTAGAGGTACAAGAATCCAACAATGAATGTAACTGTACTGTATCCCTAAAATGTACCAATAAACTCAATTAAAGCTGAAAAAACATTTAAAAAAAAAGAGCCGGGAAGAGATTCTCTTTAACAGTTTCCCTGAAGATGTGGAGGTGGAAGGACAAATAGTAAATAGCCAACCACCATATAGGATGTGGATCCAGGTGGGTAATCCCTACTGGACTCCTTGGGACCTCACACTGCATTCCACAGCCCCCTTCTCATCTCTGTCATGACTCCCTCTTTTTCCAGACTCTGCAAAGGCTGACTTGAGTTCACAAGGAACAGAGAAGGTGGAGATAAAGGGAAAAGGAACTGGAATACTGGGAAACCAACATTCTGAGTCCCTCTCCCTCAACTTGACAGGTGGCCCCTGACCAGCCCTGATATTCTGGGCCCTGAATGCCAGTTGAGGCAGCTATTCCTTTGTACTCCTATCACCAGGCCTCTTAGCTACCACCATGCCTAGCCTGACTTCCATACCTCCTTTGGGGCTCATATTGTCCCTAAAGAGGATGCCTGTCTGCATCTTGTGTTCTGCAGCAATCAACATTCCATGCTGGGTCCTGGCCCCAGCCCCAGCCCCTCAGTTCTTGGGCCCATACCATGGCTCTCAACCAAGCTAAGTCCTAATCATCTCAAAGGTTAGTCCCTGCAGTGCTCTCTCCCCAGCACTGAGGCCCCAAAATACACAGCTTCAGGGTAGTCCTGCTGTGCCCTTCTCTGTCCCCTCTATGCAGACAGAGCTCTTTGTTGTCCATAAAATGTCAAGGCCTGTGTTGAGTCTTAGAGGCCTTTAATAATCAAACCAAACTAATCAAATGTTTGCCTTTGTCTAATCTGGCCATGGGCAAGTGTATTTCTGCTTGGGTCCCCTTGCATCTGAGTGGGGCCCTAGCAGAGCCTGGGGGACCCTGCCACACAGGCCATGCATCATTCTGGCATTCTGGCTCCTCCTTCCTGCCCACAAGGATGATTTCATCCTAGTTCTCTGGGAACAGCCAGGATCCAAGCCAGGTTTGCCATCTAGGCAACAGGACCTGAAGGTCTCTCAGGGCTGATGTCAGCCTGTGGACCCCTCCTTCCCTTCCTCCATTCCTCCCTTCTGGACCTGCATTCCATGATGAAGTCTGTATTCGACAAAGCTTTGGTAACCAGCCCTGGACTTTGGGACCTAGGATATGTGGGCCTCCTCATGGTCCCTGAAGAAATGGAGTTGAAGCCTTTCAGCTGCCACCACCTGGACATCTCCAGAGATGCTGATGGTTCAGACTGCATCTAATGGTCAGCATCAGACATGGGACACAGAAGAACACCAAAGACTGAGTAATGCATGGTTTTTAGGGCTCAGCTGCTCTGGGTTTTTTCTGTTTGCCCCATATCAGACCCCTGTGGACCCCAGAGATAGACTAATGATCAGAGGAGTCTTGGATGTGAACTCTAAGTGTGGGGTTCACACTGCCAGTAGTCCTTGTAGATCCACAGGATGGCAGCAGGACCCAGTGCCTCAGTGTTTCCCTCTGCAAGGAGTCAGCCAGGCCAGGCTAAATGAGAGGCTAGAGGCATCTTGAGAAAGGCCTGGCCCTCCTGGCTGTCCTCTGGCTTGGCCAATCCCTGTACCTGGTATACCTTGTGGACAGCTGTATCTGTAAAGCAGAAATTACTGTTTCAGTTCCAAATCCACTGGGTTTATCAAATACAACGACAGAGGCTTTATAAAACTGAAATCGCAGCAGAAAAATTAAAATTATCAGGATTATTATCACTGACAGCTCATTTCTAGATAACTGATAATATATTTATACTAAAAATTCCATGTGAAATACTAAAGGAGATGCTTATTGCAGAAGTGGTGAGAGGACCCAGACTGGGCAATGTTCCTTCTGATTTGTCACCTTGTAGAAGTCTCCTGGAAACACACCTGAGAGCACAGTTTCCTGTCCCTAGTACACATCTCCCAGACCAGAGCTGAGGTGAAGACCCTGAAACTCAGGATGTCAAAGGCCTCCTGGTCAGGAGAAGGAAGAACAAATCTCTAAAGTGGTAACTTCCTCTCCAATGTCCCTTCAGGGAAATCACCTTGCTGGAGTGTAACCAGAGTGAAGGGTCCCTACATGACTAGTTGCTGCTCCTCAGCAACATGACTGACCACAAGGTTATACAAACTTAGCCTGGCCCTCTCAGTGTACATTTCTGTGTTTCAAGATTTTATCTTTCTGATGAAGTTTCTTCAGCTCAACTGCTGCCATCTCAAACACGCCATCATTTTCTTTCCTTCCTCTTCATTGAAACTTCAGATTAAGTATTCTCATAAGTTTTCATGACATACCTGCTCTTTAAAATGAATTTATTTTAATAGTTTAACAAACATCTACAAAAGCAACATCCAAATGAAAACTAGCACATCTTGAGAGACCTGTCTGCCTCTGTCTAAGCAGTAGCCCGCACTTTGTCCTGGAAGTCTGCATCTTTGACTTCCTGCACCTTCAGCTCAACCCTGTAAATACCCCTTAAAATAGTGTGGCTTCCATTTTAGTTATTTTTTAATTCTTTGGGAGTTGTCATTTGCTGTTAGAATTCAGAATTAAAGTGTTACAACCCATACATCTGGTTGCATGTAGCCATAGCTCTTAATTTGGGGGACTGTAAAATCATGAGCTGTTTGGATGGATGAGGACTTATTCATCTTCCCTTTGGTAGCCACCCAGATTGTTTCTAGAGTGTTGCTACTGTGTTAGCCATTCCCGCTCCGTATTTAGTGTGCACATGCAAGAACTCCTTGGGGAGAGATAATTGATTTTCTGTCATCTTTAACTCTTACTGGGCTCATATAAGAGGCTGTCAGGCATGGCAAGGCCTGGAAGGCTTCACCCATGTTTCTCCAGGCATGTGCCTACTCTGAGTGCTTTCTCAAGAGCATCACCACACTTTCAGCCACCTCCACATTCCCTAACTGCATGGCTGCAGTGTGGAATTAGCTATGAAATGGCTGTGCTAGGGCCCCTCACCTTAAAAGCTCCTTTCCCAAATATGGAACAAGAACTCTGGATCCTTGTGATTTAAGTGAAATGTATACATTTTTCTTCCTAGTTGTGGAAGGGCCCAATTCTTGAGAATGGGGTCCCCTAATATGGGGGCACATACAATGTCCCAGGAACAACCAACTTCCACACATGATCTTTCTGAGAGGGGCTGGAATGGCATAATTTGGGATCATCCTGCTTGGTTCTCCAATCCAAAGTTAGTAAAATTCCCTCCTGCTATGAATGGGTTTTTTAAAACCCTGGAAAAAGGCATTCTCTTGATTCATCTTCACAGCAGATGACAACACAGTCACTGTATACCCCAGATTTCATAAAATACAGGCAGCTTGCACAGTAATTTGGAAGAAATAATTCTGGGCTCAGTTAGTCAAAACACATAGCACTTAGGTCATTTCAACCAGAAAAAAAAATGAATGAGTTCCAACTTACTGACTAGGAAAGAAACAGATGGATTGCACCTGGGAAGAGAATTCCAGAAACCAGGACATTCCTGGCAGCAAGCATCTGCAAGGTATGCCAGAGTTCATGCTTTCCCAGACCCCACAATGTTTACCCACTCCCAGACAGCTTCACGTTCTCTGAAGAAAAACACAAATTGGAAAGGTACATAAAACACAGGGCACAATCCACCCCCCACGTGATGCCAGCCTGGGGACAGTAGGTGCTGGTTACAGCCCTGTCCCAGTCCCTGCTTGGCTTGGTCTGGCTTTGTACTTTGAGGGACAGAATGGAGCAGAGTCACAGGCCACACAGTGCACTTGAAATGATCCTCAGATCCTCTCTCCCATCCTTCAACTGTAGTAAATGGTGTCAACAGAGGGGCCCTGTGTACCAAGGCCACAGCTGTCCCTGTTCATGTAGCCAACCTACATGGAGAAAAAGGCCAAATTAAGGACTTACTCAGAGCTCTCTGGGGTCACCAGCTTGAGCCAGTCTCTTATCTGCACCCCACACATTCCACTGGATAGTTTTGAAATAGAGTCCAGTAGCCAAATAATCATTTTAGCACCTATCACTAAAAGATAAGAATGCTTTTACAAATATAAACACAATTACATACCACATATTAAAAACTAAAATAATTCATTAAACGAGAGCAAATATCCAGTTAGTATGGAAAAAAAATTTTTTTAGACAGGGTCTCTTTATGTAGTCTAGGCTGTCCTCAAACTTGTGGCAATCCTCCTGCTCAACCTCACAAGTGCTATGATTACAGGTGTGCACCGCCACACCTGGCCCAGGAACATATTTTTACATTTCTAAATACTAAGAAATTTTCTAGTTGTATCATTCCTTTTTAAAATTTTATCTACCTTATTAGAATTGTGATGAGAAAATGTTTCATATTTTTTCAGGCCTTCAGGATCTGTTCTTATGTATTTCATGGCTGAATTTTGGTTGATGCTTCCTGTGTACTTGAAAAATGTGTATTATGATGTTTTGGGGAATATTTTCCATGCACTAGGCATTCACTAAGTTATATCATTATATTTTTTACTTACTGTTCTATCAAGTAGTAAGAGAGATATACACAAATCTCCAATCTCTATTACTGTTGCTCATTATTATTTAGCTCTGCCCACTTTTTCTTTAAGCATTTTGAAGCTGTTATTTGGAGCATATATTTGTAGAATAGCTATTACCTCCAAGAAATTGTTTTTGTCTTTTCAGTATATTTTTTTCTATCCTACTACTTTCAAGTTTTTAAAATACATTTTATACATGTCTCCTAGATACAAGATATACTTTTGGGTTTAACCTTTGTCATAAGTATTTGTTCCATTTATATGTAAAATAATTATTGATGTATTTAGGTTAAAGTCCACCAACTTATTAATTACTGTTTGCTTTTCTCATCTATTTATATTCCTATTTTCTCTATGCACATTCTATTGGATTAACTTTTGTTTCTTTTGTTTTTTCCTTTTTGCTATTACTTTGATAGTTATATGTTCTATTACTATTCTTTCTCTGGTTGTATTTGAGGTTACTGCATATATATTTTATTTAGAAAATGAATTAGTCTTTTACCTCTTAAAAATTAAAGGAACCTAGGGCCGGGGATTTGGCTCAGTGGTTCTGTCACCTGCCTCGCAAGCACAAGGACCCGAGTTTGATCCCCGGTACAAAAAAAAAAAAAAAAAAAAAA
>NW_022900928.1:83328701-83346537 GCF_012274545.1 Fukomys damarensis
AAAAAAAAAAAAAAATTAAAGGAACCTAGAACACACATAACTGCTTCACCACCTCACAAACTGCATGCTGCTAGCTATGGACTGTGTCCCTGCTTTTTATGCTGAATCTCCCTGGCTGCTCTGGATGTTGGAAGTGGATCTTTGGAGAAAAGTGGGTCATGAAGGTGAGGCCTTGATTCATCGAAGTAGAGCCCCCAAGGACAGCCAGGTCTTCCCTGTTTTCTTCCCAACGCAGAACCTGTGATGAGACATCAGCAGCCTGCAGCCCTAGACTCTGCTCTAGGCAAGTGCGGAGGCTCCCTGTGCTGTGGCCAACCTGTCTGTGGGCCTGAACTAGTGCTGTCAGCATTGCTTGGCCTGTGTCCTCAGCAGGTGCACAGACTGTGTGGTCACTGAGGACATGGAAACACTGATTTAGCAGGTCTCAATAGAGTCATCCAGTATCTGTTGCCTTTACATGGAGAACAGGGGCAAGAAATTCTAAACCATGATGACCAATGGCAATGCAGGCTCAATCAGAATTTAGTTTTTAAGTCATTATCAGATGTTTGAACTTCAACAATGACTGTTTTAGCAAAGATTTAACAAACAATGTACAATTTCTATGAAAATAAGACATAGACAGATAGGTATCAGCAAAACACCCAGAGAAGGAGAGGGTCAGAAAGGGCAAGGAAAGGCAACTCAGAGAAGAAAAAGAGCTGGAAGTCACAATGACCTCAAAATTGTGCCTGCCATGAGCTCAGAAATAAATCAATATCCCTACATTCTTGGACTAGAAATCTGCGAACGTTAACAAATTAGAATTCCTTCTGTCTGGAAAATAAAATCATAAATCCTGGGAGTATGGTTGGTCCACCCAAAGGAAACTTGGAAATATGTTTTCTTGCCCTAGCATAGGAGCCCAGTCCAGCTGAGTGTTCCAGGAAAACATTGCTTTTCAGGGACCCCAGTTATTCCAGGCAAGGGTAGGCAGTGACTGGGCTTTTGCTCTATCGACAAAGCCTAGAGAGAAGTGTCTTGCTCACTGGGATTTCAAGGAGGTAAAAGCTTGAGCTTCCAGCCAGCCCTGCCTACTCCCTGTTCTGTAGCTACTCCCAGGAAGCTAGGGAGGTGGAGGGCATCCTGTCCAGCTGAGCCATCTACCTAGGAGGAAGCTGTGGGGTGAGGTGGTAAGAGTGGCTGGCTGGTTAGCCAGACTAGAGTTACCAAAGGCAAGGTAGATGTTTCAGTCACCAAGCAGTGATGCTGGCCTCTCCTGTCCTCATTATTTTCTTCATCAGCCTCCTCTGTAATTTATCTTACAGCACTGCAACCAGACTAAAGAAGATCACCTGGGAGCCAGATAGCATGCTGCTCTAGAAAGACTGCCTAGCAAAAGAATAGACTGTTAGTTTCCCCAAGGCCCTGGGGCAGAGTAGGGTCAAGCCAGGCTGTAAGGGGCAGGAGATGTTCACATTGCCAGCTGCTCCCGATCATCCATGTGCTATGGGGAAAATAACTCTCAACCTGCTAGATTTCAGAGGTGTGTCCCCCAAATATCAAAGAATGAATTCCAAAGAGACAAAAGAGGTTAAGAGTAAGAAAGGTTTATTAAGAGAAAGCTCCTGAAAGACAGGAGAGGTCTCAAAAGGGGTTGCCACAGAAGCTATTGCTACAAGAATTTTTTTATAGATCGAAATCATGAAGTGGATAGACTGTGGGTCAAACTACAACCATCCAAGAAGATTACAACTGTAGTTGTTTAGCTCATGTTGATCCAATATTAGGAAGGCACATAGGAAGTGAGGCACATAGCAAGGGTACATGGCAAGCATCATTAATTTTAGCTTATCTGTAACTTGTAACATAGAAAGGACGAAGGCATTTTGGGGAAAGGATGGGTCTAGGTGTTCTGATCACCCACCTGGACATCTGATGCCTATCTGGACTTACTGGATCAGGTTGGTGCTAATTACAGTACAATGGTTGGTACTTCGGTTCATGAACTTAATTCTTTCCACAATTCTGACCACCAACCAAATTGGATGAGAACTGAACCAAATCTCATAAGATCGGCACTGAACCTAACCACTGAATTTGATTTGGTTCTCATCCAACTTGGTTTGCAACCCGAATTGTGGAAAGAATTAAGTTCGTGAACCAAGTATAATCTCAAGTTGCTGTTTATCCCTTAGGGAAGCATAACAGGCCTGGCCACTGCATCTCCATCTTGAGGCCTGGTCTTCTTCAGATGCTCCTCCAACCACAGTTTTGATGTGTTCTCATCCTCTGCACTGACTCCCTCTAGGTCCCATCCCTGTCTGACTACCTGTTAATTTCTGTGTAACTTAGCTGTCTATAATACTAATTCCTCTTACTGAGCCTTCACTGTACCTGTGTGGACAGTGCCAGTGTGGATGGCTACACATCCCAGACCCATAGATCCTGGGGTGAGCATTTGGAGTCCCATCTTTATCCCCACTGTAAGAGCAAACAGAAAAAGTGGAAACTTTTCAAAATGTCCCTCTCTACCAGAAATGTACAGAACCTGACTGGTGGATTCTCCAAACGGCAGGAAAGGACCATCCATCCCAGAGCCCTTCAGAGGAGGTTTCTTCTTCTACTCCTTATTCTTAACTGACAGATCCTAATTGTGCACATTGACAGGTACCATGTGACCTTTTGAACCTGCACACACTATGGAATGACTGCCCCAGACTAATGTGCATATCCATACCAAAACCATCTGTCTTTTTTGTGGTGAGAGAAACTGAAATTAAGAAAATTGTCTCTCACCAATTTTTAAATGTGTATTACTTTTAAGTCCAGTCACCCTGTGTTCATCTTCTCCCAACAGAGTCTTCACATGCTTACCAGGGGCCCCCTAGTGGATACCCCAGCCCTGACCACCTCCATGCTTCCCAGACTTCTTTAGCTTCTGTCTGAAAGCGAAGGAGCTCCTGATGTGCTTGCTTCTCAGTAACTGCCTTATGTCCCTTAATGTCACTTACGTCCTGCAGCTCCATCTATGTACAGGAGTTCCTGCTTTTTTTAAAGGCTTGTGAAATTAATTTGTTTTACAACTTGGGGAAAAGACAGCTATGTTTGTGTTTGTATGGGGAAGATGGCTACGGTCATGTTTGTCACCCAATGCAGTTTGTGAATGGAAGCAAAATTTTTCCAGACACTTTTGTTTGCAAACCAAAATGTTTGCAAATAAAAGCATTTGTGAACTGAAGTATTATCATACACACACACATATGGTGCTAGGGATGGACCCGGGACTCCTACCCACCAGGCAAGAGCTATACTCTGATGTCCATTAATCTCACAATGGACTTTTAGGCTGTTTCCACACTTAGTTTATGGAGAATAAGTCTGCACTGATCGTAGGAGTGCAGATTTCCCTTCAACTTCCTGATTTCCATTCTTTGGATACATACCAGTGGGATGGTTGCTGGATCACATGGTGACTCTATTTTTAGTGTTCTTAGGAGTCTCCCTGTTTCCATGGTGGCTGAACAATTTACAACACATATCCTTTCCAGCCAGCACTTGTTATCTTCCATCTTTTAAACAAAGCTATTTTCACCTGTGTGAAAAGACTGCTTATTGTGCTTTTAGTTTGTGCTTCCCTGGTGATCAGTGAGATGGAGCCCTTTTCCATGGACCTGTTAGCCATTTGTTTTCTTTTGAGAAATGTCTATTGAAGTCCTTTGCTCATTTTTTAATCATATGATTTGTTTTCTCACTATTCAGTCATTTCATTCCATATATATATTATGTTTTTGTTTTTGTTTTTGTTTTTGTTTTGAGACAGGGTCTCACTATGTAGTTGAGACTGACCTGGAACTCACTATGTAGCTCAGGCTGGTCTCGAACTCACAACGATCCTCCTGCCTCAGCCTCCCAAGTGCTGGGATTACAGGCGTGCGCCACCACACCCAGCCATCCTATATATTTTAGATAATTAATCCCTTGAGAGACATATGGTTTGCAAGAATTTTCTCCCAATTTGAAGATGATTTACAGAGAATTTCCTTTTGAATCAAAATTTCTAATTTTTTGCATCAGAGAATGGGGAGATTTTGTCTAAAATACCTGAATTACTATCTAAATTTCACTTTAAATATTAAATATATGACCAAAGAAAAAGCACTAAAGAAAAAGGCAGTCTATTCAACTGTCAATGTGGCTTAGACACAGCCTGGTGCTGGACCAGGCAGAACAGGGAAATGTCACCAGCATGGTATCCAAGGACACCAGCACGGCCAACTCAAGCACCTCCTGCTCCCCTGGGATTGGTGGTGAGGAGTCACCAATGACTCAGGGGCTGGATGGTATATGGCCGGAAGTAAAAGATTTGCTCCAAGCTGGTTTATCCTTTGGGTCCCTACTTTGGTAGGGAAATAAATGAATTTTAGAACACAGTCCCTTGTTTCCATTCTAAGACCAGGAGGGTGTCCACACTATCTATGGCAGGGACTGGGCTGGACCTTATCCCCAAGTGAACACAGGACATTTTGAGGCAGTGTGACAATCATTCCAGTGGCTGAGGTTTTCTTTTGCAAGACTGAGGATGGGAACTCCTTCCTAGGGATCTTGCCATCTTTCCCATTTGTGGCAGATAGATGCAGGTGGCGGCTGTGGACCTGGCTGTAGGGTTTGGGCAGAGCAGAGGCTCCTAGACATCAACATCACTACACTTCCAGAGCTGTAGGATGAGGACGGCTCAGGAAGAGGTTAAATCCTGGCCACACTAGACCATTGGGTTCCATGTCACACCCACCACTCACACTCCTTGTCCCTGGAACAAACACCCTAGTGACATCTTTCCCATGGGAACTGTGGGATTATTTGTGCATTTTGTAAACATTCTCAGGACGGAGTGGGACAGGACAGGAGCTCCCTTGCCCACTCCCCTGCATCCTCTGAGCACAGGGATCTGCTCCCACACTGACCACCCCGCCATATGGAATTCAGCCATGTCAAGAGCAGGATCCCCAAGTCCTCCCAGTGTGACCGTGTCCTTTTCACCCTGCCTAGCTGTGGGTGTGTATATGAGGGACCCCAACAGAGATCTTTCACTGTGGAGACCACTCAAGGTACTCATGTGTCCTTCAGCAAGTGTTTTGTCCCTGTATTTGGAGGCACAGAAGTTCTGGGTGGTCCCCAGGGTCCCGTGGGCCATAGTCTCTGTGAGCAGGGAATTCACTGGGGGAATATATAAGGTTACTGACATTGCATTCCCAGAAATACTGTGGCAGCGATATTGAACCCAAGCAGACTCAGGCAGCTTGAGGACAGCCATCCATACAAACCCCCTGCTGTGTTATGGTGTGGGGGAAGCCAACAGGGTCATGGGACTGTGACATCTGCACTTTGGTTTTTGGTCCCTGTTCCAATTTTCTTCCCTTTCTGTTCTCAGCATCCTCATGAAAACTTTCCCTACTCTGGAAAGAGAGCACACTCCATGAAGAAGGTAAAGCAAACACATTCTGAGGAAGGAGGCAGTAAAGCCAACAGATGAAGTTCTCTCAATTACCACAAAGACTCCAGGGCCAAGTAGACTGCTCCAGGTATAACAGACACTCCCCATCAGCAGTACAATGCATCCATGCCGATTGGTGGCTGCTCATCCACCTGAGGACACATGGGCAGTAGCTTGATAGTCTCTCCCTTGCTGTCTATCTGATCCCTGTTTGGAAGTCCAAGGAAAGGACAGATTACCTGCTATGATGTGGGTGACACTCATCCTCCCCACCAACTGCGTGATATCCTTGGAGTGAGGCCAAGCAAGGCCCTGGTACACACGGGCACTAAGCCAATTGAATGAATGGCTAGACAAGGGAGGATTTCTGTCCCTTGTGGTCATCAGGAGAGGGTGGGGAGGGGTAGACTGAAGCACATTAACACCCAGCCAATGTTGTATTCTCCCCCCAAAATGGAAATGACCACCCCAGCCTTCTAGTGCAGGACACCACCCCACCATACCAGCAATACCACTTAAGGTCAAAGGGCTCTGACAGAGGAACAGCCAGCCCCTGAGCACAGCCTCAGCCAGGGCTGCAAGGCCCCTAAGGAGCTGCCAGCAGCCCTGCACTAGGGAATTCAGCAGGTCCCAAAGGGTCAGGATTAGGTCAGGTGTGTCCCCAGGGTACCAGCCTACAGCAAGGGTAGAGTCCTGAGGACAGTCCATCCACCTCCTGCATCACACTTGGCATGAAGATTGGGGGACTCAGGAACCCTGCATTTGGGGCCATACAGGATGCAAGGAGAACCAGCCTTGGAGTTCAGTATGTCGGTTCTGTTCCATCTGACCTCCTGCCTGTGCCCAGGGGCAGCAGTCAGTCTGTCCTGAGCCATTGTGCAGCCTCTACTTCTAAACCCAGGGCCTGGAAGATGTCACACACCATCACCAACTACTGTCACATCCATTGGGTTTAGAGTCAGCTACATTTGGCTCAGCCAGTGCTGGACGAGACAGCTTGACAAGCCCTTGTGATGGTTGCAACTTCCAGGTTAACAGCAGCACAGCTGTGAACAGTGAAGGAGGGAGGCATGAAGCAGGTGAGACTAAGTCAGGGGAACAGAACCTGTACCCACCTTTGCACTGAAATGTACCCCCAATGCTTTTATAAGTCACTAAGTTCAGGCTGGGCTCAAACTTACGATCCTCCTGCTTCAGCCTTTCAGAGTGCTGGGGTAACAGGTGTGCACCACTAAGGCTGCCCTTTGATGCATTGTTGTGGTCCCAGATGACTTCCATTAGCCACATTCTAGTGCTGGGGACTCAGTAATGCTCAGCACCAGCTTAGGTTAGTGGACAGCGGTTCTTCAGTAGCCAGCACAGGGCTGGTTCTCGATGAAAGTCGTGATACTGGCAGATACCAGAGACTCATACTGCTGCCCACACTGGCACTGTTCTCCCAAATCCCAAACCAGCCAAGTGATTACCCCAGGTCCCCCATGTTACAGAGAAAGACACTGAGCCACAGGGAGTTTACTGAGGTCACATGGTGCTGTAGTTCCATCCCCAGACCCTTGTCACCACCATTGGTGGCCCCATGGGGAGCTACCTTTCCTGGTCTCCACACAGTTGTGTCTTGTTCTGACCCCTGGAAGAGATGGTTCTCCTGCCAGAAATGACTTTCTCAGTAACCATAGCAAGCAGAGAGTGCTTACTGTGTGTCCAACTTTGTCTTAGCATTGTCCTTCTTAGAGTAACACTGAAAGTTGGTGCTGTGCATTGAAGACACTGGCAGCTGTCAGTGCTAAGGTGGGGCCTAACTCCCAGTAACCCCAGGACCTTGGTCGGAGCTGTCTGGACTTCCTGCCCTTTTAGAAAGGGGACCAGAGAACACCTTCCCCCAACTTCCTTGGGATGAGGGCAGCAGGGGAGACCACATAAGATGAGACTGGTACCACAAGGCCTCTGTGACCATTGTCTCAATGTTCTCAGGCCTCAGCTTTTCAAATGTCCCAGCCATAGTCATTGTCTTGGTTCTTCAGAGACTTTAATCAAGTCCACTTATGTCAATACACCACACAGGCATTCCTTTTGGGTTTCTGTGGCTATTTTGATTTTAGTATTGACTCGGGTTTTTTGTGTTTGTCAGTAGCCTGGCCAGCGTCTCTAGGCCACCTCCTGGTGTCAGAAACTGACAGCTGTTCCCAACAACACCATGTGTGAGCCACAGTCATGGGGAAGGTGTCCAGCTGCACAGCTCAGAGGCAATTATATGTGTTCCAGTACTGGTATTTTAGTCACCTTCTAATGAACGCATTGTCCCCTGATGCTCTCCTCTCAGTGAAAGGCAGGGTTGCAGGTGGTTGGACCACATAGTGAACTGTATCCAAGAGTAGGTGTGCAAAGAGGCCTGAGATTCAGTCTTTCATATTTGTATAATAAAGTCCATGATAGGACATTTCCCCCAGGTTGACAGCACAGGAGATAAAACCCCTTATAGCACTAAATTCACTTTGCTCTTGCAAAGGCTCCAAACAACATGAAAATTCACCTAAATCTAATTTTAAAATATTAGTTCAGTTTGATTGATGGTGCAAAAGGGAGTCAGGATAACCAGCAGCCACATCTGCTGGTCTCCAGGGATGTCAGTGCCACATGGCAGAGCAGCACAAGGCCTAGGTCATTGGTGTCCACACCACTTACTCAGAGAGGACCATGTGGTGAGTACCCAACACTATAGGAGGGTGACGGCCCTCAAGCCAGATGTGGGTTTCAGTCACTACTGTGGGCTCCAGGTCTCTGTTGGCACCGCTGAGGAACTGTAGCGAGAAGAACTGTGGACAATTGAATGTTCCCTTATAAATTAGGACAACGATTCCTCCGCCTGAGCCTCTCACCTTCTATCTTGAAAGTGAATTGGAAGTAGGAACAGGGCCTAATAAACCAGACTAGAGAGCAGGAAGAAAAGACTGAAGGGCAGAGAAATTTTTAATGAAAAGATGAGGACAAAATCTTGTCATTTCAGAAGCTCTGGGTTTGTATAAATTCCTGCTTGAGAACAATTTGGCTCAGAAAATCTTCATTTTAATCACTAGCAGGAAGATACTATTAATTAAGTAAGGACCACTGAGTAATTATCTTTCCCTGTTCACTTTGAAGCAAATGTTTAAACTAGATCCCATTTTACCAATTTACTCCTCAATCGAATTCTCATTCTGCTTAATATGCAGCTAAAGTAGCTCTGTGTGCTTCTCAGAGTTGTCTGTGTCCTACTGCCCCTGAGTTGAGAGCCAGCAAGCATAGCACACCTGTCCCCACCCTGTGCCTGTGCCCACTCTGGTCTCACACACACCTCAGAGTCACAGCACTTCTGCCCACCATGCTCTCCCAAGGGCCCTGCACCAGGCTGTGTGCACAGCTGTTGCTGGACAAAACCCATAGGGTGGCAGTGCCACTTAGGCTAGCACCCTGAGTGGACCAGGCACAGGAACAGCCAGTGGGAATGCTACAGAGGGAGAAGATTATGTGGAGTGTGAGCTAGGATATTCCTGAGATCAAGAAATGGTCTTAACAGCACTACAAGGGCAGTGGCACACTGTGACTTGTGACTTGTGTCTCCTTGCTTAGAGACACAGGAGGATTTCTGTAATCCTTCCAAGAGAATGAGAAGCCCCAGAAGATGGGAGGCAAGAGGGCATTTTGAGGGGGTTCATGCAGGTGCCCAGCAAAGCCTGTGACTGCAAACATTTCTACCTCCCAATCAGTCGTGCTGAGAGCCACCCTGGGTCTCCATGGTCCTGGCCAACCCACTCAAGTGGGTGGGGTCCCCAAAACATGGATGTTCCAGTACCTGTAGGAGCATCTTTGGTCACCTTGCAGTGGTCTGGTCTGCAAAGAGATTTCCATAGAACAAGGTCTTACTTTCCAAGTGACACTGTAAGACTGAGTCTCTCGGTGACTCCGTTGGTACGCCAGGCAGGAAAGGTATCCTCACCCTGGCCCCCAGTGCTCTCAACCCAGCACTGGCTACTGAACCCCTCTCACCACTCACAGGACCATGGAAAGCAGCCCCTGCCCCATGGCATGCTTTGCACTCGCAGTCTGGTGGGGGCCTCCCCCTGCAAGTGTCACCTGCAAGGATGCCATCTGAGGCTGGCATCCCTTGATGTGCCACCCTGGGCAAAAGCCCAGAAACCAGCACAGAACCTCTGCAGCTACACAAACCCTTGGGGCAGAAATATGAGTGGCATGGCCCATGGGTGAGGTTTCTGAAGGAAAAGCAAGGGAGAGAGGAGGTGCCAGGAGATCCCAGGTGCATGTGGAAGACACTGGGCTGTTTGACAGTGACCTGGAGGCAGAAACAGGAAAGGGCAACAAGGGCTGAGTTGCTGGAACTCCTAGGGTCACTGTGGCCACCTCTTCCTGGTACAAAGAAGCCATTAGTGCTGAGGTGACCTGAGGAAAAGCCATCTCTCCAGCCTTCCTGTACCATCAGCGGCAAAAGCTGAGCAGCACTTGTGACAGCTACAGCCAGGCCTTTAGAACTCTTCCTGTCTGAGGCTTCACCAACCAACAGGGGAACACAATGCAGAGAATGCAGCCTCAGGCCTTCAGTCTCATCTCACTGTAGATACAGCAAGACAGAAACAAGCCCACCGGGGAAGTTCAGTCTCAGAGTTAACCACAGCCTCCACAAACAGCAACAAACCCTAACTTTGGGCAGATAAACATAAAAACTCACACAAGAGGCCTATTTAGCTCAGTTCCTTCTATACAGAAACTTATGTCAGGTTTTCAACAACAACAAAAAAATGACAAAGTATACTAAGAGGTAAAAATAGCTTAAAGAGAGAGAGCAAGGATCAGGCCACATATGGCAGGAATGCTAGAATTATCAGGCCAAGAATTGAATAGTTATGAATGATAGGTTAAGGGTGATGATGGATAAAGTAAGAAAAGTAGAAAGGCACAGAGCAATGCAAGCAGAGAGGCAGAGAGGTAGAAATGCCAAGAATCAAGAGATATGGCAGTGGGGGCAGAAATGAAGAATGCTTTGATGAACTCTTCTAGACATGACTGGGAAACAGTCAGTGAGCTTGAAGAAATACTAGCAGAAACTTCTACAGCTGAAATTCAAAGAGAAAAAAAATGAAAATATTGGAACAGAATATTCTAAAGTGTGAGATAATTCCAAAAAGTATAGCATGAACATACTGAAAATAACAGTAGAAGAAAGAGAGAAATGAGTAGAGAAAATACTTGAAACAATAATGACAGATTTTTTTCCCAAAATTAATGGCAGGCACCACAGATTAGGACACTTAGAGTAAACCAAGCAGAACAAGCACAAAACCAAACCTATGAATTCCATATTCAAACTGCAAGAAGTCAAAGACACAGAGAAAAATCCTAAAAGAAATCAGAGGCAGGAACCTTGTCTATAAAGAACATATCTAAGAACTATATCTAAGAACTATAACTAAGACTTATCTCCAAAGACCACACAAGAGAAAGTATAGAGTGAAATGTGTAAAATGTTGAAAGAAAACCCAACAACCCAGAACTCTGTGTCCAGAAAATTAATCTTCAAAAATGAAAAAGAAATATGGATTTTCTGACAAATAAAAATTGAGAGAATGTGTTGCCAGAAAGTCTGCCTTCCAAAAATATGTATTTAAGAAAGTTATTCAGAGAAAAGGAAAATGGAATATTTCAGAAACTCAGAACTATGTAAAGGGAGTGTTAAAGAAGGTGTGAATGAAAGCAAATAATAACGTGCTTTAATTTTTATTTCTAGTTAATAAGGCAAATAACGACCTGCTCAAAATGATGATAGCAACCGCATTTGCTGATCATAGCTTATGGATAAGAGAGCTAAAAGACAAATTATAAGGAACAAGAGGAGTTATGGGGAATGCTCGGTCCTAGACCACAGGCACTTCCCAGCAAGTGCTGCAGAGCTTTGTAAAAGTGGACTTGGAATAGTTATTATCGCATATTAAAAACTCAAGGGCAATCATTTTGTACTAAAAAAAGTAAAAAACAAAAGAATTGATATACTAAAAGTGAATAAAAATAAAACACTCAGTTAAAACCAGAGGAAGAAGAAAAAGTGTGGAGGATAAAAAATAAAGAAGAAAGGAGTAAGAAAATGATCATCACTGGTCCTTCAAGAAATGTAAATTAAAACAACTTTGAGATTTCATCTCATTCCAAAAAGAACAGCTGTTATCAAGAAATCAACCAATAACAATTACTGGAGAGGCTGGAGGAAGAAAGGAACCCTTCTCCACTCTTGGTGGGAGTGTAGACTAAAGCAACTACTGTGTAAATCAGGGTGGAGATTTCTCAAAAACTAAAACTAGAGGTTCCATTTAACCCAGATATTTCCCTTCTTGGTATTTTCCCCAAAATATTAAAAGCATAATACTACAGAGATATATGCACACCCATATTTATAGCAGCACAGTTTGTAAGCACACCCACATTTATAGCAGCACAGTTTGTAATAGCTAAATCTTGGAAACAGCCCAAATCCCCATCAACCGATGAATGGATAAAGAAGATGTGGGATTTTTTTACACAATGGAGTACTTCTCTGTCATAAAGAAGGACAAGGTTCACCCCCTTCAGTTTGCAGACTGGGCAAAGTCTTGCTCTCCGCGTGCACGTGCCTTCCACTGCAATTCATTCCTAACCACCAGCTCAGTGTTGCTGTGCCGGCAGATGTCAGCAAGTGGACCAGGCCCTTGAGCCTGCAGAAAGTGGAGGAGCAGCCCAAGCACCCACTGCGGGTCTCTTAAGGTGGGGTGGAGGTGGACTAGCTGGGCAAAGTGCTGACGCCCACCCAGGTTAAGAACAGACACACCAGCATTTCCTGGAATGGTCTGGATCCAGGTAAACTCTACACCTTGGTCCTGACAGACTCGGATGCTTCCAGCAGACAGTCTCCCAAATTCAGGGAATGGCACCATTTTCTGGTGGTCAACACGAAGGGCAATGACATCAGCAGTAGCACGTTCCTCTGTGATTATCTGGGCTCCAGGACCCCCAGTGGCACAGGCCTTCACAACTACTTGTGGCTGGTCTATGAGCAGGACAACCGCTGAAATGTGACGAGCCCATCCTCAGCAACCGATCTGGGGACCACCGTGACAAGTTCAAGGTGGCAGCCTTCCACAAGAAGTACCAGCTCTGGGCCCTGGTGGCCAGCATGTCTTTCCAGGCTGAGTGGGATGACTACATGCCCAAACTGTAGGAGCAGCAGTCTGGGAAGTAGGGCATCTATAGGTTTTATGGTCCTGAGGCCCCTCACAGTGTTCTCGAATTCTGTTCAGTGATGCATGTACATTTCTCCTTTGTCCCACTCCTTTTGCACCAGATCTGTCCCATAGTGGTTTAGGGTGACTTTTTCCTGCTGCCTGTCTTTGGGGTTCTAGATAGTCACACATCCCAGTTTATGTTTAGGTCAAATCTGAGCTCTCTTTTGGGGGATATTTTGGTACTATGATGGGATCATCACATTGTTAATAAAAGTATAGCAGCCCAAGATTTAAGGGAAAAAAGGCCAGGCAAAATGACCAAGTGTACAGGAAGAGAGCAAATTATCAAAGAATCTGTAAAGGAAGCTAAAAAAGATGGTTTGTCTCTGCCTTCATGAGTCTGAGTCCAGAGTTGTGCCCAAGGCGCCTTCTGAGATGTATTTTCACAGTGTGGAAAGACCAGAGGCTCCTGTCTTTGGTAAATTGGGACAGAGTGTTACATTTCTGGTGGCTTAGAAGGTGTCAGGGTCCTGTTCTGGGTCCTTTAAAGGGAGCAGCTGGAAACAGCAGTAGGAGGGATAGCCTTGCTCTTGTTGAGGCCTGGCCACCTAGACTAACAGTGGGCTGGGGTGACAAATTGTCAGGGTCCTTAAATTAGTGTCTGCTAAGTTGGTCCTTTGTCTTTGGTCTGAGAAAAGTTGGGATATAGAGTTGCTTACTGTTAATTCTGATGTTTGCTTATCATTGAATAAAAAAGTTTAAACCTGGACAATCTCTAAAAAAAAAAAAAAAAAAAAAAAAAAAAAAAAAAAAAAAAAAAAAAAAAAAAAAAAAGAAGAAGAAGAAGAAGAAGAAGAAGGATAAGCTTCAGACATTGAGAGCTAAATGGAAGGACCTTGAGACCATACTCTTAAGGGAAATAAATCAGACACACATGTTTAAATACTGCATTGTTTCTCTAGTGTGAGAAACTGAAAGCATCAATAAGGACTAAAAGGTATGATACATATTGGGAAATGAGAAGAAAATCTTCAAATGGGAAGGGGAACAAGGGAGGAAGAAGAGAGGAAGGAAGGAAGGCACAAGAGAAAAATGAAAATAGAAGGAAAAATAGAAACAAAGCTTTTGTACATAGGGAGGGAAGGATGCTTGAGAAGGCAGGGGAAATGGGAAAAAGAGGAAGGATGTATCACATACAGGTGCAAATTCCCTATGATGAGTGTTACCATTATATATACCTAAAATGTATCAATAAATGTTTTTCTATAAAAAGAAAATGAAAAGAATAAAAGTTGGGCATAGGCCTGTAATCCCAGCATTCCAGGGGTTAAGGCAGAGGATTACTGTGAGTTCCAGGATGAACTGGGGTACACTGTGATTTCAAAATTAGCCTGAACTATGTAGTAAGGCCCTGTCTCAAAAAACAAAAATAAATAAAAGGAAAGAAAACAATAACAAATGCTACATATGACATTAATCCAATTATATCAAACCACTTCAAATACCAGTGGTATAGAATTAAAGCAAGGCTGTCAGCATGAATAAAAATCTGGATCCTACTATATAGGCTGTCTGTAAGCAACCCACCTTAAATAGAAAGACACAGCTATATTAAAAGTAAAGTTGTTGAAAACAGGTATACTATGATAACACTAAACAAAAGAAACCAAAAGCATTTATATAGAATTCATAAGAAACAGGCTTCAAAGCTAGGAAAATTATCAGGGATAGGAAGAGGCATTACATGATGAAGGGGTCAGTTTTCAGAGAAGACACAACAATCCTTAAAGTGCACTTGCCTAACCACAGAGCATAAAACACACAAAGTAAAAAAGTGATAGAACCACAAAGAGAAAGAAGTAGAAAAATCTACTGTCACTGCAGTATATTTTGAAAATCTCTAATAGAAAGGAATATCCCAGGCCAGGGATTTAGCTCAGTGGTGCAACTGCCTGCCTTGCAAGCATGAGGTCCAGAGTTCGATCCCCGATACCAAAAAAAAGAAAGCAAGGGATATCCCAGATAGGCAGAAAAGTAATAGGGACACAGATGAATTGAGCACTACCATCATCAAATGGGGTCTTAATAACATTTGTAGGTTATTCCATTCAACAGCAGCAGAACATATTCTTCTTGATCTCACATGGAACCTTCACCAAACAGGATAATATTAGCACTACAAGACACACATCAACTGATTTAAAAGGAAAAAAATGCTACAATATAAACTCTCAGAACCACAGTAGAATTAAACTAGAAATCAATCACAGAAAGACAATTGAAATACCTTAAAATACTGGAAGGTTCAAAAACACAATTCTAGATAAAATATAAGTCAAAAAGACTTTTAAAACTTTAAAGATATTTTGAAATAAAAGAATATGAAGGGCCGGGGATTTAGCTCAGCAGTTCAGTGGCCTGCCTCGCAAGCACAAGGACCCGAGTTCGATCCCCAGTTAAAAAAAAAAAGAATATGAAAATATGCCTTATAACTTTCAGGGTACAGGGAAAGCAGTGCTTTGAAGAAAATTTGTAGCACTGAATGCATATGAGATGGGATTGAAAAAATGTGAATTTTTAAATTAAAAAAAATATTATGGTAAAAGCCATATTGTCATTAGTCCCCCTCAAAAAAATATTCCCTTTCACTTCAAATAGACACCACTTTTTTTCTTGCCACTTTTTGAAGCAGTTTTGGCAGTCTTCTGAGTGTCTTTAATTGGAATGCCCTGGCTGCCTCAATGCCCTGAATCAATTCAAAATGTTTCCTTTTAATGGTCATTTTGATTTAGAGAACAGCCAGATGGTGCATGGTGCCAGATCCACTGAATAAAGTGAATAGGGACACATAGTAATGTTTTTACAAGCCCCCCTTTCTTTTGGATGGCACTTGGTAGGAGCATTCACTGTTTTTCAATCACATTTCATAAAGACACTTGTGCTATCACTATACCTGACCATTTGGTTCAGAAGCAAGCCTTTAGAACTAGTTTGCAGGAGGACTTTGGAAAATCAGGCTAAAGCAAGCCCAAAATGGTATAAACCAAGCCTAATAGGTCATACATCAGAAGACGGATTGCTGTTAGGAATGGTCACATTAGGCCAGGCTTGTGAGGTTTCAGTTGGAAATGAGGGTTCTATTATTAAGTGAACTAAAAGCCATTATGTTATGCTCTTGTGAAAAAAATTTTGTCTTCATTTGCCTAGGTCCTGAGAATTTGTAGGAGGTTGACTTTAAGAGTGGTGGACTAATTAATCTGGCAGAGAAATTTCATGACAGCTCAACATTCAGGCTGTGGCATGGGTACTGCTGGCTACCTTAAATAGACTTATAGTGAGAAGTAGGAGCAAATAGCAGAGCAGAACATTTGAAAAACATAAATTTTGGCCTGAAAAGAACAACATGTAAAACTGGACTCAAAGAAATGTGGTTGCTGGAGAGATTAGCACCATTAAAAAGACACTAAATACTTTGAACGAGAACAAGAAGAAAAATTACTTGAGGGCATTTTAAGAATCAGCAAGACCCCACCCATTGCAGGCTCAAGAGTGCAAAAGCAGGAAACTTTCATTTGAGCAGAGAGATCCTGGGCTCATTCCCTGTTTGCAAAGGGCTGCCTAGGGAATTGGTTCCCCAGGATTCATTTACCATGTTCAGCAATCCACCCACTCAGAAGCCACTGTCACCATTACCCAATGGGGTCCTGGCTACTGTTCATACTAGCAGAAAACCTTGGCATTATCAATTTGATGCTGGTTTTACCATCATGCAGAATATAAGAATTTTGGAGTCATAGGGACTTCCACCCAAATTTCAAATGAAACCTGGGAGATCAGGTGAGGAGCCCTTGAGAGAGCAGTACATGAAAGTGTGAGAATGAAGCCAAAAGTGCAGTGGAGATCCTAGGAAGTAGGAGATGACAGGAATGTAGAGCATCTGCTAAGGAAAGCCACAGGTAGTGAGTGGAGCCAAGTCAAGAGAGAGGCAACTAGAAAGGGCATAACGGTAGAGCCACCTGAGACCTTTGGAACTCACGTCTCACCACCATCTGCCATGGATGCTGGCTATGAAGCTACAGGATTTAATATCTACAGGAAGACAGGTGAGTGGCAGAACAGAGAACCCAGAAACAGACCATCAGAGACACACCTGAGTAATCTGTGCATGAAGGTTCCATGTGGCCTGACTCATCTTGAGAATCTGCCAGGTTCTCTTAGGAATGCTACTCTGCCCTAGAGCTAAGCAGCTCACATGGCCACATCAGCACAGACTCCATGGTATGTCCCCAGCATGGACAGCAAAAGGTGCCATGCCACCTGCCTTTGGGAACTGGACACCAGATGGTCACTACAGAGACCCATGCTCCATAATTTGTTCAAGGAGCCCAGAAGCATAGAACCAGCACGACCCAGGCCCAGAGAAAGAGCCCACTACCACCCACTCACTGCCCAACCCCTTCCAGGGAATTCTAAAGCTGGGATTGTGGAAGAAACTGAACTGACAAGGTTCTCAAACACCCTAGGCTTTGAAGTGGGGAGGTTTTTGTTTGTTTTGCTAAAGTTTAATCTCCAGGTTTGTAAAACACTAAAGAATTGGCAAATGCTGTTTATTCAAAGGTGCAAGTTGGAAAAGTCCTTGGACGTATGGGGACACTAAAAGTCTACTAGATGTCAGATAAATGACAGCTGTGAGAGGTGCATGCGGAACAGGTAACTGATCATGGAGCTAGGTGGTGAGCATGCGAAGATGGGGATGGAGAGGGCAGCGAGCCTAAAGGATGCTCAGCTCAGGGACTGGAAGCCTTGGTGGCTGAACTCAGGTGTGCTTTGTGTCATTCCTACTCAACCAAATATTGTGTTTGGAATTATTCTCAAATAAAAAGTTACACAGCCTTGTGGCTTGTCCTGTCTGATGACATTAGCCCGGTCACCCGCTGAGTTCCCTTTCTTACACTCAATTTTTTCTCCAGAGGTCGTCGCTCCACCAAAACGACTCCAGTTTTCTCCTCCAGCCTCAGCGCCCAGCCCGTTCTGCTGCCTTCTGTCCCCTCTGGGACAGCCCACTGCTGAGGTCTCGGGAGGCGACGGGGCCCCTGGAAGGCCAGGCTTGGGGGGGGGGGGG
>NW_022900928.1:83346909-83373600 GCF_012274545.1 Fukomys damarensis
TCTCGGGACCAGGCGGCGTTGCTCTTGGGATGAGGGCGCCCGCGCTGCTGACCTGCTGCTGCTGCTGTTGGCTGCTGGTCCCCGTGAGTGCCCACGACCCCTATGCTGTTGCGCTTCCCGACAGGGACGCCCTGAGCACGGACAGTACCTAGACCCCAGACCCCGCCGTCCGTGCGGCGAGTTCGGTTCGGGTTCGGATTTGGACTTGCATTGGGCTTTGGTTCGGGTGGGGTCGGGCTCGGGCTTGAATTAGGGTTCGGATCGAGTCGAATTCGGGTCGGGTTCCCGCTCCGATCAGGGTCGGATCGGATTCGGCTTGGGGCTCTGGTTAGGGCTCCGGTCAGGGCGGGTTCGGGCTTGGATTGGGGCTTGGGTCGCTTCGGGTTCGGGCTCCCGCCACCCCGGCTCTGCCTCCGGTCTTCGAGTGTTTCTCCACCTGGTCCTTGTCACGGCGCGTGCCGAGGGGCCGGCAGAGGGAAGTTTCCTGTGGGAACCGTTCTGACTATTTCAGGAGCGCCAGGGGAAATGATAAACTGAAGACAAGTTTGCTGTGTAGTTCTCAGGAATTCTTCCCTTCGTTTGAAAACCTTTTTGGGTTTGTTGTAACCTTGTATCCACTCTCCGGGGCGAGCTTTCGCGGGCTGTGTGCTTGCGGGGAGCTGCGGACACTGCTGTCCCCGAGCTCGGCTAGGCGCCCCGAAAGCAGAACCCCGCCTGGCTGAGCAGTGTCAGAAATTGCGGACCCTCTAACCTGTGGGATTCCCACTCCAGCAGTGTCAGATAGTGTAGTGCTTTTAACATCCTAATTTTTTTTCCTTTTAAATTGACATAATTTCCTTAATTCCGAAATTTAGAGCTTTGGCTTGTTTGTATATGAAAAATACAGCGTGCTTGAAACCAGGAGTCAGCCTTTGGTGGTTGTGTAATAAATAATGAGCCAGTAAAACTAAAGAAATCTCTGGGGTTTTTGTAGTGGGATAAATGTGGCCGAAGTATATAGCATTAAGTTTAATTCTGCTAGGAAGATGTATTTCTGGTTGGGATTCTAGACTTGTGTCAGTATTAGGATAACTAAATGTAGATGGTCATGATATTGCCAAGAGTATAGTTTTCTTCAGTTACTATTTTAGTAAAAATTGATAAGAGGGGGTGAGGCAGAGTAAGAGAAAGAGAATAAGATAGCGGGAAAGATTGAGACAGGCAGGCAGAGACAGAAGCTGGTGAGCAGCCAGGGTGGCTGGTCTAGCAGTGTGAGCCCTTGCTGAGGTTGGCAGAGGGAGAAAAAAAACAGCAATCAGAGTATGTTATCGTCTGAGACTGGAACCTCATGTGGATCTGTCTTTTATGAGTCAGTAAACATCATCAGTATGACTTTTGTTGCATCTGTAGATACCACAATGGTCTTGACTAGAAATTACCCGTCTCCCTGAAGTCACAGCAATGGATTCTCTTACCTCTGTCTCCCTTCTCATCTCTTTAATCTTTCTGAAAGCTCTCACACCAAATTCAGGAAAAAAAAAACTGATTGCAGTTTTACCTGTGTTCATAGGGTTAAGTTTTGAACATGTCCTAAGGCCTTTAAAAATGTAGTCATCCTGTTGTGGCTCTGCAGTAGACATGGAGAAGCCCTTGGAAAAAAGCAAGCTGGTATGTCCAAGAGTGGTCCTACAGGAAACATGCACTTGCATTACTCAAATCAAGGCCTGCTGTGTGAAACACTTGAATATTGAGAGTATTGGTTTAAAGAGCTCTAAGTCTTCAAAATTAGTACTAATAACATACAATCTGTTCTGCTAGTTTATTTTCCTGCTCAGAAAAAAAAAATATTTCATTAGGTTTTATATTTGTTTGATAAAACATTTACAAAATAAATAGTGAGGGTTTTATAAATAGCCATACCAGAAAAATGAAGGTGATGGCTTCTAAATGAATTTCAGTTTGGGAACCACTTAGAGCAGTGAACTTTTGGATTCTTCTTGTAGCACTTTTGCTTGACTTTCCTCTTATAATTCGTAGTTACTTCTATTTCTTATAACCTTGAACAGGTGAACAGCATTCATCCAGAATGCCAATTTCATCTGGAAATACAGGAGGAAGAAACAAAATGTGCAGAGCTTCTGAGCACTCAAACAGAAAAGCACAAAGGTAGGTGGCGATGTGGGGAGTCAGCCTGTGCTCATGGTAAATGGTGAATGTCTGACCACTGCATCTCCAAGCCCCTCTTCTACAGGGCTGAGGATTTAGATCAGTGGTGCTACTGCCTGCCCCAAAGGCCCTTTTCTGCCTTTGAGGGCGAGGGTATGTGCATCTTAAAGGCAGGTCCACTTTCCAGACTTTTATTGAACCAGTGGCAAAACTCATGCAGATTGTGTCAGTGGGGTCACCACACCGATCTTCTAAAACAAAGCCTTAATCCTTAGCAGTGGTAGTTTCTGTGACTGGGGAAGCAGCAGCAGCAGTGACATAATTTCAAGGATTTGTTACGCTTTGCAAGCACAGTTCCACTTTTCCATAGAAGGAGCATTTATCTGAATTCTTGAACTTTAAAATCTTAGCCATGTCACAGTGATTCTTGTCCAGTTAATGACAGTAGAAACTTAGCAGAAAGCAAATAGGAAAATGGACTTCTGTTTTCCTACAGACAGATCTATTGTGAATACTGTGGACCTGCAAATGTGCTTTGAGGGCGCAGAGGGATGCTGGGTGTTCCACCACACAGGCTCATGCTGTGGAGCTCTGGGTCCAGTTTACCCACAGCCTTTTGCCTGTGAGCTTTCTATACTCAGACCGTCGTTTATCCTCTTCAAGAATAAAATTAAAATTAAGGTGAGGTTTTGTCATGACAGCCTGGCACCCTGCCTGCTGAAACAGAATGGGAGCCATGTAGGTAACTGGGATTTTTGAGCAGTCATATTAAAATAATAAAAAGATGTGAGATTACTTTTTTCTTTTTTTTTTCCCCCCAGTACCCAGGGATTGAATTCAGAACCTTGCACTTATGAGGCAGGTACGGTGCCACTGAGCTAAATCCCTGACCCGTGAGATTACTTTAATAATATATTAGCCCAAATATGTCTGCCTATCATTTTGAATTATAATCAACATTAAAATTATTATTTTTATATTTTTCATACTAAGACTTAGAAGCCAGGTATGCTTTTTGCACTTAACAACACATTGCCATTTGGGCCATGGACAGCCAGCGGCTCCCGGGCTGAACATAGTGGCTCTTTTAGAGACAAGCTTCTCTGCCTTCCCTGTCCCCCATGTCCTCATCTGGAAAACAGCACTCTGGCTCCAGGGCCCTTCCAGATTCAGAGTCAGCACATGCTGAGGGCTGACTCTGAGGACAGAATGCCACACTGAGACTGGGTAATTGAGCTCATGGCCACAAGGTCTACTATTTTTTTCCCCATTAAGTTTATTGGTACATTTAAAGTAAACAATACTATTACATTTATTATTGGTATCTTGTACCTTTACATCATATGCCTTGGTTCTTATTTTTTAAGATCTGCTCTTTTCAGTGAAAATCCAGATAACCTAGAAGACAGGACTTGAGGTCAAGTGCTGCTGGGGTCCTAAGGGGCAGCCGCTTGCACCTTCACTCACTGCTCCCTGAGAAAAGGCAGGTTCCACAAGGCCCAGCTCCCTATTTTTAGAGTGTTTACCAAAAATACAAACTTTGCATAAAATATTTCAATTTTTAAAAACTTTGCAAACAATACATTGAAAACAAGCTCTGCAGGAGCAGGCAGACCTCTGTGGCCAGCACTGCGTGCTTTGCGAATGGTGGCTGACTCCTGCTGGGTGTTGCTTCCAAAGATAAGTCAGCACACTAAAAAATACTCCTGAAAGAGTATCTGTGAGCAGCACCAGGGGCCTGGGCCACTCTTCCTGAAATACAGAGCTCTCCTTATACCAGTATAGACAAGGAATACAGTGGTGAGATCCAGGCCACAGAATGCTGCCTTTCCTGGATGCAGCAAAATCTCTGTTTTCTTATGATGACAAGTATCTGCTTTGACTTCTTATATTTCAGGCTCTTAATTTCAATATTACCTCGTAGCAAAAATAGGCAATATGTGTGTCTGATTCCTTTCACTTTTTGACTGGCAAGATGTCCTCTTGCCAGCAGCCCTCTGTAGAAAAGCAGAGCTGACCGGGCACAGTCATCCTCAGCTCTTGCAGAGACAGCGTGTGTCTACAGTGCTTCTTCTTACTCTTTGAAATATGCATGGCTCAAATGCCAGGGATATAAATAGTAGTGAGCTACGAGGATGGGGATACCATAGGTGATGGGAAACAGAGCCCGCAGTGCCAGTGCTGAGTGAGGCCATGGCATGCAAGTAGACGTTTGCTTCACGAAGTCAAAAGTGACATAGAAGTATTTCTCTATGAGAACCACTTTTAGAGTCTATAGCATTAATAAATTTGTGTGGAAGAGCACCAGAAACAAGAGAAAAACTAATTTTCAATTATTTTTTGTTTGTTTTTTTTTTTCTGGTGCTGGGGATTGAACTCCAGGGACTTCCTTCTAAGCTACATCCCCAGCTCTTTTTTTTTATTTTGAGACAGAGTTTTACTAAGTCTCTAAGTTGCCCAGGCCAGGCTCAAACTTCCATTCCTCTTGCCTCAGCCTCCTAGACTGCTGGGATTATAAAGATGTAGCACAACTCCCAGCTACTAGTTTTCAGTTCTAGTGAGGAAATTTTTGTAAGTCTTTTTTACGTGATTGTGTTAGTCGGCTTTCTGTCCCTGCAAGGAAATACTTGAGAAGAAAAAATTTATAGGAGGAGAGATATATTTTGACTCACATATTCAGAGGTTTCTGTCCATGATCAACTGGCTTCTTTGCTTTAGGCCTGAGATGAGACAGAGCATCATGGTGGGAAGCTGTAGTGGAAAAAAGCTGCTCACCTCATGGCAGGTAGGAAACAGAAAGAGCCAAAGAAAGTCCATGGACCAGATACAGCCCCTTCCCTCCAACCAGGCCCTAAGGTCCTGCTTCTATTGGCTCCTAATAATGCCCTCAAATTATGGATTAATCCACCTATGAACTTAAAGACCGGACGATCCAGTCACCTTCCAAACTCCCATCCTCTGAACATGCAGAGACTTTTTAGGAACATTATAGATGCAAATCATAACACCAATGAACAAAAAAAAAAAAAAGTCTGTAACAAATCAAAACAAAAAGCTATTCCAGTTCTGAATGCTTTTAGAGCCCTTGCTCTGTACATTGAGGAGGTAGAGCTCTGTGCCCATACTGATGCATCACTGAGCCCAGCTTAGCCTCGCCACCCCATCAGTGAGTGCGAAGAGGCCACAGATACCTAGCATCCTGCTGAAACCACCCATGGCCTGCATGAGCTGAGGCGGGCGCCTCCCTCAGGGTCTGCAGTACCTCACATGACTTCATGTCATGTCCTGCCAACCTGCTAGAGTGTTTGGCAGAACAGCGGTGTTTGGCAGAGTAGTAGTGGCACCAGCATTTGCTGGGCAGTCCATTTCCTGCATGGCACAGGGCTGAAGTATGGATGTCAAATACTGACTCAGGACCAGGCCTGAGAAGGTGTTAGCCTGAATGGCTCACTTTAATTTGTTTTAAACAAATGATACTAAATGGACTAAGTTCTACATGTCAGGAACTATGAGGGGTCCCCACTTGCAAGTCAACAAGGTAGCTGACCATGGTTTTGTAGATATTGGCAGAAGACAGAAGGGCTAACATCAGAGACCAGAGACTTCCTTCTTGTGGGGCCACACACAATATGAGCTCGCATCCTCAGGGTCCCCTGAAGTCCCTTAGGATGGCTGTGTTTATGAAGGCATCTGTGTCACCCTCTAGGAAACCGCAGCATCCCCTGGGGGCCCCTGGCCAGCCTGCCCTCTATGCTCAAGAGGTTGCCTGGACCATCAAACAGCCTGGGGGAGGGTCAGGGTTACAGCCTCATAAAGATGGCGGGGGCTCTTTGTAGGTGCCCATGGAGACACCTGCATAGGCCAGGTGAATCTGCAGGGGCTGGACATCCTCTACTGCCCAGCTATGTTGTAGAGTCACCTTGCTGGCCACCACTCACTGTAACTGCTGCCCATTCTGCCACATCATGCTCAAAGAGAGGTAGCAGCATATTGTTTCCTGTTATATCTCCCAAATCTACTCCCCCCTTGGTTTTTTGAGATGGAGTCATGCTATGGACTTCAGACTGACCTCAAACTCATGGGCCCTCCCAAATGCTGGGGTTATAGGCATGCACCACCACACCTGGCTTGCATCCCAAGTTTTACAGGCTTTATAGATATTGTAGATTTTATGGAAGGAATTAGTGAATATTCCCACATTCAAAGTTAAGTGGGAGGCTAGGGATGAACTTCAGTGGTAGAGCACTTGCCTTGGGTTTGACCCCAAGAACTACAATCAATCAATAAAATAAAGAAAAGAATGATTTATGTACATAGAAAAATACTGTTTAAAGATATATACAGTGAGAAATGTCCACACCAGACCTCACTGAAGCCAGTGCCAGTCCTTCTTGTGACTCCACACACAGCACCTTCTGTCCTTTGTACACCCACAAACCAGTACACAATGTGTGCATTTACCCTGGTTGTCAACTTGCTTTTTTTCTGTTTTAGTTTTTAATAGTGCATCTGGAGACTGTTCTGCACTGGTTCATAGATGCTATGTAAGAGCTGTGTTGAGACTCTAGTGTGTTCCTTTGGTTTCTCCCAGGCTCCCAGGCAGCTGACATTACTTTGCTACAAGTGATGCCCTAGTTCTTGGGAATGAAATATTTTACCAGCATTTGTAGTGACTTCAAGCTCCTGATCATGAAGTTGGAACAGCTTCTGGTGGTCCAGTTGCCTCACTTTAAGCCACATTCTCATCTCTGTGACATGAGGTCACATCAGATCTACTTGATGACATCCCTGAACTAGACAGAAGACCAGGTCTTCCCAGGGTCTACAGAGCTCTAGTATCTGCAGTGTCTTGGCAGTACTCAAAGCATATGTGGCATCATAGCTGTGTGTGGCCTCAGTTCCCTACTGCCCCACCTTCTTCCTCCATGTTCCTCATGTGGGCTTGTCCATGAGCCAGGGGTGTCGACCAGCAAACCCTGAGTTGACAGCTGTGTTGGCCGCTTAGCTTCTGCTGTTCTTCTGGCAGCAAAGGATTTGTCATAGAGCTGGAAGGAGTGCCATGAAGTAACAACCACTCTATGACTCACGGGAGGGCAATAAGGTGACTGTCAGTCCATCCACACTGTGGCTCATGGGAGCTCAATAAAATGAGGGTCCCCCAGTCCACATGGTGGCTTGTGAAACTGCAGTAAGGTGAAGGTCACTTCATCTACACTGGCTTGTGAGAGTGCCCATGGACATCAGTGAGCATCTACTGAAGATGTGAATATTCAGTACTGCAAATTAAAAGATGCTTTGCTGGAATTTATCTAAAAGCCATATGAAATCAATGGGAAGGAAAAGCCTACTGTGTAGGGTCTGTGTCCTAGGACAGGTTATCATCATACCCAGAGTTGTGTCTCTCTCCTGAGTCACCTCCAGCCTCCCAGCATGGCATCATCTTACAGCTTCCCTGATTGTCTCTGAGAAGAGCACATTCTCATTATTCATTCTAGAGCATGTTCCTCTCATCATTTTGACAGGTTGTTGCTTTGAGGGCTTCCCTCAAAATGCTTCCTTCTCTGCTTCTGCCAGTAGCAATAACTGTCATCATCCTAATTGCAGCTTTTCTAAATCAGCATTTGGCACCATACCCACCTTTGCTAGTACACAGATGTATTTCACCTTGTCTTACTGGGAAATATTTTAAGGGCAAATAATGTAAAAATATGCACCTCAGAACAAAAATAAAAGAAACCCCTCGCATGGCAGAATTTGTATAGCCATTGTTCCATGCAGCACACTGGGATTTGATGGGACTCAAAGTAACAGGGTATTTGCTAGTTGACCATCTGAGCAGGCCGATTCCAATGACGTCTGCAGAAGAGCCTAGGTGCAGGTGAGGGTTTACTGCCCTATCACCATGCTCACCTCCCAGGGCCACGTAATCTCAACCTAGGCAATCACACCCTTCCTCCATGTTCCCGCAGGGACCTCTGTGCCATGGCTTCCTGAAAGGCAGACCAGTGTCTGCCTACACTCAGAAAACAGGCCCATATAATCCTTCACACTCTTCATGGTCAGCTCAGGTGGCTGGTCCTGAAGCAATGGCACCAAGCGTCCAAGTGACACCAGGTATCACTTTGAGGGTTCTTTGAGCAGAAAGCCATGGTGAGGTAGCAGTGGAAATACTGCCTCTCTGGGCTGGGGTGAACATTGCACAAGCTGGGTTTGGGGTACAGGCTATAAGGGGATCTTCAGTGTGCTGGACACCTGATGGGATGGCTCTGCAAGAGGGGCTGGCCGACGTCCCTCAAGGGCCCAAAAGTAGGCAGCATCTTCTGTGAGCATGAGTGATGCCCAGGCTACTTGGTACTGGTAGGTGGAAGTCACTTACTGGGGTCAATTCAGGTCAGAACAGAGAGCTGTATTTCAGAGGACAAAGCATTTGCAAACAATGACTGTACCCAGTTTGACTCCAATTCCATCCAACTTTTAGTCCTTTAAGTGATGAGATGCATAGAGGATCAGTGGCTTTAGGCCAAAATGAAGATAATATGTTGTTCTAAAAGACTGTTACTTCAAAATATAGAACTCAGAGGAATCCCAGAAAGAAACTTATTTTCCTAGTCCTCACCTTATCAGAGAAGAGACAGATGCCTGCTTGTATGGGTGATCTCCAAACAGATGAGCCCTGCACAGGTGAGCTCCACATCTGTGCAACCCCACACAGATACAGGCCCACACAAGTGAGCCTCACACAGGTGTATCCCCACATGACTGATCTTCACACAGGTACAAGAACATAGAGTTACAGACACACAATGGCAATGTCATTGAAATACATTTTATGTAAACATTCAGTGTATATTATGATAGTACTTCATAGACAGTGGAGTTATGTGGTCACGAAACTGATGGTACTCTACACAGATCCCATGAAAATGTAAGAGATATATTGTTAAACGGGAAAGAAGGAAGTGTCCACATAGATGATCTCCTGCTTCTGCAAAAACTCACATGTTGGGAATAGGTCCCCTTCCAGGATGAGATGCCCTGAGCAGGACTCAGAAGTGGACCTCACAGGTACCTCTGCAGGCACAGTGATGCAGCTTGTGAGATGCCATCCCTTGTAGAGGGTACACCCCAACTGAGAAGACCAACAGGGAGGCCGCATTGGGAGAAAGCAATGGTCACAGATGGCTGCTGGACACTGGGTGCCGCTGGGCAGAGAGGGCCACCCGTAGCCTCCTCACAGTGTTACCCCATGGAGCCAGCTTGCCTGGAGGTCCACACAGCAGTGGGTCTGGGAAGTGTAGGGTTGGGGATACTCCAGTGAAGGGACCTCAGAACAGGCCAATAGTATGGGTCAAGGAGGCAGCATCAAGCCCATGAGCTGAGACCAAGTCTAGCTACCTTCAGCTCTGCCATAGCCTTGGATGTGGTATCTGGAACATGGTGCCTCACTGGTAACTTTCTTCAGAGTTTTGTCCTCAGGAGCTGAGGGTGCTGGACAGCGAGCCTGACCCCACTCCTGGCTCTTCTTCCTGGAGCATGACTCAGGTGAACCTGAGAGAACGGCAGCCTTGGAGAGGAGCTCTGGGTCACTCCACGTCCTGCCAGATGGCCATTCTTTTCTGGCCACAGCAAATACAATACTAGGAATGGCCAGGGTACAAGGAGTGCTTTGCTGTGGTTTCTCCTAGGAAGGAGAAAAATCATGCTTTATAATAAATGATCTTGGACCTGACTGTGCCTCCCCAGTGTGGCTGGCTCAGCTGAGCTGGTCCAGAGGCCTGAGGTACTTTTCTTCTCAGGGTCAAATAGGAATCACTCTCCAGTTTCTTTCTCCTTGTCCCTCCTCTTCTTGCTCACATTAAAACACCCCTCTGTGCTCATGAGTTCCAGTATACAGAGTGGGCACAACTGGTAGTGAGGTGATGTTTATACTGTGTCCTTCCTCCATCTGGACACCAAGATGGACTTGGCCTGTGGCATGGCTTCACAGGGCATATGATACCCAACAGCAGAGACCCCTGTGGAGGTGTCTTACTCAAATGGTGACCTTAGGAGGCATGTGGTGGCTTATGTGAGGCAAGAATATGGGGACTGCACAAAACACAGTCCTTTGGCATTGTTATCTGAGGCATTTAAGTCACCATGGAATGGTGTTATGGTCTAGATCTAAAATGTCCCCCAAAGTCTCTTGTGTTTGCCTAGTGATTGGATCATGAGGTTCAGTAGCTGAATGTGCTGTTGAGAAGGGCCTGGTTGGAGGTGGTCACTGGGGGCCTGACTTGGAAGGGGGATTCTTGTCCTTACTCCTCCCTTTGTTCACTGCTTCCTGGCTGTCAGGAGTCCTCTGCCAGGCCCTTCCACCATGCTCTTTCTGCCTTGGAGCCAGCCAACCATGGGCGGGACTCATGAAGCAAAATAAATCTCTCCTCCTTTAAATTGTGGGTGTTGTGCCTCACATCCCAGCAACAGGAAAGTAACTAATAGGAACTGCAAGGAAGGTCCTCAGCCTGGTTGGTTTCGGGGGAGGAAGGTGGTCCCCGCCATGCCACTGATGGGAGATGTTCCGACTCCATCCAGCTCAGCCGCCTGGCACCCTGGTTCTGTAGGAGCTCTGTGGCTGAGCTTCTTGGCTGGAGGCTGGAGGATGGACTTCATTATTGCCCATGATGGCTGGGTCATTCCTGCCCTGAATGCAGCTGGAAGGCACAAAGCCTTCACTGCACCACCTGGCTCTTGCCTTGGCTCCTCTCGCAGCGGTGGGGTTGGCCCTTCCAGGACAACCCCCACAGGTAGCTGCACCTCCCTGCCCCAGGCAAAGGCCCACTCAGCTCTGAATTCTAAGCCACCACAATGCACACACCCATTTTTTAAATTAGAACAATTAGGGTGTGCTTTATGACTTCTACTTTACCCAGGACTGGTTTATCAGGCTCCTGATTCTCCCATACCCACCCCACCAACTCTCCAAGATCAGGAAGAAGTAATGATTCCCTTGAAATGAAAAAATTATTTTCAATTTTTAAATTCAAAAACTTGTAATTAAAGATGTGGTCTAGATACACAGTGGAATACTATTCAGCCATTAAAAAGATGGAAAGTTCATCCTTTGCAGCAACTTAGATGGATCTGAAGCAAAATAGCTAAGTGAAGTATGCCAAATGAAATAGCTAAGAACTGAAAGACAAGTACAGCAGGAGCACCTTCATGTAGAATGTGAGAATTGATCACAGATGCAGAGAGGAGAGAGGTGGTAGCTGGAAGCTGAAAGTGTGTACTTTTAGTTGGAAAGGAGGGAGGAATATGTCCTAGAGAACTATCACACAGCCAAACAACTGTACTTAATAACATATTTCAGAATACTAAAAGAGTATTGCTAAATGGATGCACATTGAGGCGATACTCTTAGGTGATATAAATAGGACACACATGTGTAAGTATCAAATAGTTTCTCTAGTGTGAGAAACAAAGTGTAAACAAGGACTAAAAGGTATATTAGATAATGTGAAATAGGAAGAAAAGGGACAAAGAGGACGGGAAATGAGAGGGAAAAAAGGAAATAAGGAAATGGAATTAATATGAGAAAATGAAAAATAATGGAAACAAAGTCATTGTAGATAGAGAGGGAGGTTTTGAAGGGAGGATAGGGGCATGGGGAAAAAATAACCAAGACTGATTATGTAAAAGTACAAACTTCCAACAGTGAATGTCATTATATTGTATACATCAAATGTACCAATAAAATTAATTTTTAAAATTACTAAAAGTAAAATTTAAATGTTCTCATCCCAAAGAAGTGGTATTTGAAGCAATGGGTATACTCTTTAGCTTAACTTGATCATTCCACACTCTACATGTACAGAGAGTCCACATTTATGGCATAAAATTATTTTTTTCAATTAAAATAAAACTTTTAAAAGTGCACAGTGCTCTTGAATTATTCAAATATTTCCTACCACAGACCTGGTTTTTTTCTCAAAAGCTAATTAATTGAGCACATGGGCCTGCTGTGCTCCTATGACCTTGCTGTGCGCACTTCTCAGAAGTAGCCTGCAGGACAGTTGCCTCACTGTCATGTTTCCTCCCTGTGAGCATCTGAGCAGAGCCTCCCACCCCTGCAGCTTTCTTGGCCGTGAGGCCTCACACTCTGCTTCTTCTTCCAGCCTGCCCTGGCATCTGGGATAACCTCACGTGCTGGCAGCCTGCAGACCTGGGTGAGACAGTCACTGTACCCTGCCCTGTGGTGTTCAGCAACTTCTACAGCAAGTCAGGTACGCCATGTGTGCTGGCTCTTGCCCCATGAAGTTTTCATTTCAGGGTTGGTTTTTCCCTTACAGAAGCTGGACCTTACTTCCTGTGGTCACTTCTGGCTGCTTCTACTGCAAGTGAAGCCAGCGGGTAGCAGGGTTGTGCTGGGGTCAGTGCTGGCACTGGGGAGCAGGAGGACATCATCCTCCATGCATGGGTGAGCAGGGAGGCGTGAAGGAAGAGGCTGAGCCAGAAACACAGACTTAAGTCAGCACCAAAACTGCCACTGGAGCAGTAGAAAAGGTAATAAAGATTCCACTGGCCTCTGCAGAGGGGCTCCCATAAACCCAACAGAATGCTGCTGGAGTTGAACTCAGAGGCTTGAGCTTGCTAGACAGCCCCTGCACTGCTGAGCTGCATCCCCAACCCTGTCTCCTGGCTCCTGAGGGAAGGGAGAGGAGTTATCTTCCCCGGAGCTGTGCCACTGGCAGGAAGGCAGCCTATGGGACTGAGCTTTCCCCTCTCCAGGTGGTGACTGGGTTGCTGCACTGACCCCACTGTCCTTAGCCTTCACCTCACCAGCTCCTTGGATGTTGCCTGAAGTTTGCAGCTTCTACATTTGCAGTTTTGGACACTGCCCAGACCCCCTCTTCTGTGCGTGGCCTGCTCTGCCCAGGATGCGTACTCTGCTCATTCCCTAGAGGAGGGTTTGGGTTTTGTGAATAATCTAGGTTTTCATGACATGGGGACATATGTCTGTAAAACTAGAGGATAGAAGATGCATATGGAAACAGGAAAGCTTGATGCTTTGCAGAACTGTGGAGAACTTATTTTTTCTGGGTGGATGTTGAAGGGTGGAAACTTTGAGGACTAATAATTTTGAACTTTAAAACAGTTTTGAGATCAGACTGGGATAGGGGAAAGGACCCTTGCTCCTCATCTGCAGCTGATCAAGGCTGAGATCACACCTGTGCTGGTACCACAGGTCATCTACAGTCTTGAGTGACCTGAGTCACTTGAGAGAATCTGAACTTTACAAACTCCCACCCAATCAATGGCTGGGATGTAAATATTCTGAAAAATCCCAATCCTATTGGCATGGAATCGGGAAGTGCCCAGCCCTGTAACACCTGTCAGGTGCAGCCTGAGAGTGAGGTAAATCTGGAGGACCACCAGCAGGTCCCCAGGGAGGTTCTGCAGCCTGGCGAATCAGGTCTCGGTCCCATTCCACCCACCAGTTTGCCTGGCAGGAGCTACTGACGCAATGCTCCTGTGGTGGAATGAGCTTGCTCTCAGTTTTGTCTGATTACTCAAAGCCATGGGCAGGTAAGCAGTCACAGTGTAGAAAGTGTCAGGACTCTGGAGTCAGAAAATCTATCTCCCACTCAGTAGTTATCCAACTTTCAGGACCTTGCTCTTCCATCTGTAAAATGGGATCAGCAACACCTGCCAAGTCTACTTCCCCTGAAAATAGAGATGATGTGAGGATATTTGCTAAATCTTGTGCTCTAGGCCCTACGGGTATTGCCCAGGGGAGGCAGCAACTCTAGGGAGGAGCATGGAAGCTCTGCTCAAGCAGGTGCTTAGGCTTGACAGGCTCAGGTATCAGTGGCCTTGTTCTTGCCTTGCCACTACAGCACCTGGGGAGAGCATCGTCTATTTGTGTGGCTGTTTCTGAGGTCACGTTCTTTGTGGACAGAAGGAACACTGCATTTCTGAGCTTAACATGCAACTTTAGATTTAGGCACAAACAGTAGGATTATGAGATCACAGATCCCTTTTTTTTTTTTCTTGCAGTTAAACCTTAACCCCACGTCTATTTCCTCCAGTTAGTAGGTGCTGTTGCTTCTTGGGCATGGAAGGGTGATAGTTGGGCTGAAGGGAAAGGAGCAAGTACCAGGAACTGGGGAAGAACAGGAAAAAATGGGCAGTGGGCAGAGCAGGCATAGTGCGTAGCAGGGTCCCTGGGGATTGGAATTTGCCATAACTATCTCTCATGGTAAAAGAACATCAAAATCATTCTGCTCCAAAATAAAAGCATTCAGATTTACAGCAATTAGAATTGTTTAGGCCGGGATTTTAGCTCAGTGGTTCCATCGCCTGCCTTGCAAGCATAAGGGCCTGAGTTGTGACCCTGAATGTGACTCATGTCTCAGCCCCACTGAGCCCATAAGGCAGATGTGGACAGGTGATGCAGATATCTGGGAAGCCAAGGAATAGCTTCTGAGTGGCAGCTGTGGCCTGTTGAGCCGAAGAAGGCACTATTTCTTGATGGCCAGGCTTCTGTACAGCTCTGTTGTCAGTCCTGAGTCTAGTTTCTACAGACTTGCAAATAAAACATTTAAATTTTTCTTTCAGGAAACATAAGCAAAAACTGCACAAGTGATGGATGGTCAGAGACTTTCCCAGATTTCATAGATGCATGTGGCTACAATGACTCCGAGGATGAAAGCAAGGTAGGTTCCTGCCTTGACACCACAGGTCCAACAATGCCCCCCTGTCCCTGTGAGAACACAGGTTCCTTTCCTCTGAGCAGCAGGTGACTACTTGCTCTCAGGGTCTCTATCTCAGCCTTGCTGCCCGGCATTCAGGATCTGCTGACTGCTCCCAATTCAAAGGTATAGAAGGCCTAAGTCTTCCGTACCCATGTCTGGGTGGTGGGGACCCTAGCAATAGGTTTCCTATCTCATCCTGAGTAGCCCATTCTCCTGATATATGGGTGTCCTCATTCCGGCTAAGTCTAGGCTGTTGAGAAGCCCTGAGCCCATGGTAGATTTGACCTAGACTGAGCACCTTTCAATCAGAGCCTAGGACTGTTGCAGCAGAGAAGCATGTGGGAAAGTGCTACTGATAGCTTATAAGGCACAGAGGGCCCACAAACAGCAGCCCTCACAGTCAGAGCTGTAGCACTGCTGGCTTGGCTTTCTACAGTGACTCTTCCTGAGGGAATGTGCTCTTAGGAATCATGACTGTTCCTGTGCAGAGCAAGGCCACGCCTGCACCTCAGCCTACACCTCTGCCCAGCTTTGTGTGCACCACCTCTCCCAGCCTAAACACTATAGGACTGTGGTCCTCTTTACTGCCAGACAGACCACTGTCCCCTGTCACATCTCACACACCAGTGGTCAAGTGTGCATGAACACACACCCACACAAGTGTGGAGCAGACAGAAACCATTTCAGAGGCCTCAGGAAATGCCCACCTCTCACAAATTCCTCCACAAGCCCACAAAACATGGTAAAATGCTCACTCCTGCCCCTTACCCTGCATCAGGCCATCCCACCTGGCACAGGTGCTCTTCTGTCACTGGAGCCTCTGGGGATCAGCCCACCTCCTCACCTTCTTTGTTCAAGCCTACCTTCTTCTATTCACTAGGATTTATGATTCAAAGCCTACTTTCCCACCAAATTATAAATCTCCAGGAAAGAAAACACCTGTTTTAGCCAATATGCTTCTAGTTATCAGGCAATGCTCCTAGGTCCAGCTAGGATGTAGGTAGGTCCAGCATAAGTGAGAGACCAGCTGGGGTTGGGATTCTCACTGTACCCCATGCACACAGGGAATGAATGAGGCTCATCCCACCCTGCAGGCAACCCTTCTCAGGGTCCCAGTATGGGGAGGAAGGAATCTCATAGCCTCCTTGTCCCTGCACTACACACGGTTGGTGACCTAGAGTGTGATGTCACTCAGTACAGATGACTCCCTTGGAAAGATGCTGACTTTTTTTAGCCCAGGTGGCTTGAGGCAGGGAATCGCCTTAGTAGGTATCATGAGCTTAGCCCACCTGATCTGTTGTGCTTTTCTGTGTCGAGTGTTTAATGTGCTCAGAGGCTGTTGTCCTCTGGTTATCCACAGGGCATGGGTGAGCATGGGTGGCCCCATGCCATGGAGTACAGAAAGCAGGTGAAGCCTTGTGCTATCTGTACTTGTTGATCATGGGATCGTGCTGGAATTAGTGTTACCATACGCCACCCACACATCCCAGGCCACTAAACCATGGAGATGTGGGCAGGAGAAGAACAGCCCTGACTTTAGAATTCAATGCAAATGAAACCACCTCCCTGTCCAGTTCTTTTGTCTTGTGGGCTCTTGGTTTCCATCATCTTCCATCCCTTCCCTCATCACCAAATCCCTGTGATAGCCTTCTTGCCCCATTCACTTGGAAAGGTAGTCACATTCTGTTTTTATACAAAAGGCCATCTCTAGGGTCATCCTATGCCAGACAATGCTGCCCCTTACTGTGCTTACTGTTCATTCTTTTGTATTACTTGGATCCCACAAATAACTGTTGGGCCCATGCAAGCAGGCTGGCACGAGCCTCTGTGTAAGTCTCTTTGGCAGGAGCCTGTCACCTCTGTGGGGCCAAGGCTTGGCATCTAAGATTCATCTACAGTTGTCCCGGCAGGAAATGTAGATGGAGGAGAACCCAGGTCAGAGCTCAGGTCAGCCCTGTTCACACTGATTCTGAATTTAGATCAAGTTTTCGTAAGAGGTTTTGAGCAGACTCCAGGCTCCCAGGATAACCCACTGCCCTATAGCAATTCCAGGCTCTCAGTTTAGCCCACTGCCCTGTAGCAATTCTAGGCTCTGAGGTTGGCCCACTACCCTGTAGATTCTGGGATCCCAGGCAAGACTATAATAACTAGTCCTGTAGTAACTTAGTATGTTCACATCAGGAAACCAACCTGTGAACTCTGAGAAGAAGGCTTTGACTTGGTTAAACAGCTATTTCTGTAGAGAGAAGGGTCATTAGACCCTGTTTTGAGACCCCTTGATTTTGACCCAAGCAGGGATGGTAGACAGGGACCCAGTAACCCTCCTGGACTGGCTCTCCTGGACTCACTAGACTATCTTAGGGGCTGTGGATTTCCATGCTGTGATGAAGATCTTGAGGCTTCTGTAGGCTCCAGGGGAAGGACTCCATGTCCAGGAGGGACAACCTGCCATGCAAGGCTCCCCATCTGAGCTTCACCTTGTGTTTGACCCTGGTCTGCTGTTGTACTTAGGAAATGGCAAGACTCAGAGGAGCCAAGCAGTCCTGCAGCCATGCCTATGACTTGTGCTCAGTGACTATTCAGTACTGTGTACAACCTGGGGAGATGTGGGCCCTATGCACATGCGCACATTCTCTTGTGGGCAGCGAGGGTATGATAGGATGCTCACATTATCTTCTGAACTGGGCCAGCCTAGCATGCCTGTGCACATGCTCATGCTGTGTTCCTGTGCAAGAGATTCTGGGGGCCTCTGTTTTGACCTGGTCTGAGGTTATACACAGGGTTGGGTGCAGGAGGACACCAGTGGGGTGGGGTGTTCTCACTGCAGAGCAGACCCCATGTCCTTAATTGCCTTCATCTGACCCAGGAGCAAGTTCCTGTGTGGACAAGCCCTGTGGCCCGCTGGGGCAATGCTCCAGCACCAATTCCCTTGAAGATCTGTTTCTCTTCTTAATTAAACATTTCATTGGCCCTATAAATACCTTAAATGCATATTTCCTAATAATGGATTAGAAAGTCAAAATATTTTAATCTGAAAAAGCATAAAAATTATGACACAAAACCCAAATAAGTAATTTTTCCTCCCCATGGCACCTTCCATTGAAAACTTTGGATACTTAGGTGTTTTGAAGACTGATGTCGAGCTGGGGTGATGCTACCTACTGCAGGATGGGACACATATGGCAGCACACACTCTTCAGAGTCCCCTCCATTCTGTGTCATCAGCTGCTCAGTTTTCTACTAGGACTATGGATTTAATTGAATTTCCTGCTAATTGACAGCCAAATTCTGCCTTGGGTGTTGTGTGTGCAATTCTTATTGGCTTTAAAATTAATTGAATTCAATGAAAAAAGTGGTCTCCACTAAAGCCACAGGCTTGGCTGCATACAAAGGTGTCAAAAGTCAAAGCACAGTGAATATCCAGAGTCCCCACAACAAGAGAGGGTGCAGGGATCCAAGGGAATTAAGGTCCAGTGTCCGACCCGAGGTTCCCATAGCCCATGAGCCATTCCAGAGTCCCCACAACAAGAGAGGGTGCAGGGATCCAAGGGAATTAAGGTCCAGTGTCCGACCCGAGGTTCCCATAGCCTCCATGAGCCAGCCAGCTGGTTGGGCTCTGTCATCAGCTTCCATACCCAGTTGTCCTGGTTTGTGTCCTCCCAAACCAGTTCCTGGCCTGGGGCAACCTAGAGTCCCATTTAAAGACGGTCCTCAGTGCTAGGCACTGACCCTGCTGGGTGGTCCCTACAGTTAGAGCTGGGAATGGGTATAGAAGACAGATCAGGAGCCACCACAGGTGACTACAGGCTATGATGGAGGGAGCAGAAGTGATGGTTGGTGCAAGGTAGAAGTTGCTCCTTCTGCCAGGCAGAGCTTAGGCTCTGTGCTTACCCCACCTAGTCACCACACAGGTCCAATATTTCCAGCCAGTGGGAGCTGAGCCTCCTGCCTCACAACAAGAAGCTAACAGTTCCAAAGCCTTGGCGTTGGTCTTGGCCATCGATAGCCAAGTAAGTTTGAAAAGTCCCCAGCTTTGACCTAGATGCTGAAAAGTCCCTGCTAACAGCCCAGGCTGCTTACTCGACTTTTCCAGGGCTGCTCCCTGACTCTGTGTCCTGAACTGAGGTGTTGGAAAGAACATGTAAACATTCCCCTAACCTTTAGGGAGCACAATTCTACACTGGGAAATTGAAGGGTCACCTTGGATGCTGATTTTAAGAAAGCAGAGAATTGGGGGCCTTGAGCAGAGACAAAGCAATTTAACCTCTACATCTCCAGCACTGTGCTGCCACAACCCATCCACCCCTGTGGTCAGATGGCCCAGGACTCAGCCCTGCCACAGTGTGGCACACTGGTGGCTGCAGCTGAGCAGGTTCCTTGGGCACATCTTCTGTATTACGAAGCTTTGCCTACGCAGTTCTTAAGTAAATGCACTTCTGCTAAATTTAGCCACAAGCTGTTTGGAATTTCAGCCTTCTCTGTGTCAAGTGGACACATTTCTTCCATATTATGCCATATTCCTAAAAATATTTACACCATCTCCTCTCAGTGCCCTGGCCACCATGGCCACTCTTTCCCTCTAGCTGCTGCTCCGCATCCCCAAGCCTCCTTGCCACAAGGCTCCTCCTGAGCCATTGATGGCTCAGCCTTGGAACCAGCCTGACCCTCAACTACCGTGGAGGGATACACTTGTGCTAGGGTTCTGAGGAGACATCCACAGAGACCTTCCCTGATACTAGCCACAGAAACTGTGGTCAAGATGGGAAGCCATGTTTGGGCTTGTAACTATCCTGTGCACATGGCACTCTCAAAGTATAATTAGAGGTTCTTCAAGCCCAGATGAGAAGCAGAATGGGAAGAGGCTAAGGAGGTCCTGCAGACACCTCGTGGCCAGGGACAGGTGATAGGTCTCCAGATTCCCTTAAGTTCTGAAAGAATTAGGGAAGACTATCCTAAAAGCAGGAGGGCAAAGTGCTAGACTTAAGGTTTGTGTAATCTAGAAAGTAAAAGGACAAAGATTCCTTTGCTGAGATGATATCCAGACAGTCGAGGGAAATCAGAAGAGCCACTGTAAAGGACTCTGCAGTACTGAGTGTAAGGCAGTCAGTATGTAGCGCTGCGGCTGTGTCCAGAGCTTTTTCATGAGGCTTTGGTATTACAGAGGAGGTCTATACTGAAGACCCTGGCTGCCCTCCCAAAGGTCCTTGCAGCAGGTGGGTCACAAGCTGTGAACCACCAGGAGCAGTCATCCCAGCCAATGTGGCCAATACACTGTGAGAGCCACCATTTTGTCCACTGGATCATCATTACTTCTCATATGACTGACACACAGACACATTTCAGGGCACGAGTTCAAGCTACTACCAGGATGAAGAAAGTTCAGGCATCCCTGGGCTACAGATGGGCTGTGAAAGACCTAGGGACCAGGACAAGGGGGTTCTGACTGCCTAAGTCCCCTAGTGTCCTGTGATTTGGGGACCAGGTGATGGGGCAGGGTTGGTAGCCAATGACAAGGACCCAGTAGGGACAGAAGAAGCTGGTGCCTTTCTGTGTTGGTGTCCATAATACCCTTCATGGTAAGTATATATTAATTTTCTGTTTACATACAATTAAATTTTAAGCCTTTCAAAAATACATTTATATCAATTTTCTTTGATCGTGGACTTCGTTAGGACAATGGGGAACTCATTTGTCACCTGTGTCTCTCTCTTATCTTTCTTGAAACCTATTCTGAGGTGAAGGAGTTGCCAGCAGTACTAGGGCCCCATGTGCTGTGGTGCTGGCTCATGGCCACTAGGGTTGCCCAGCCTCTCTCTTGAACCCAGAGCCCTTGTGGGGTGCAGTGAGAGGATACCTGGGGTTCAGCCAATCTCAGATGGGAACACGGTGTTGACTGCCCTGTGTCAGATCAAGACCGCGGGTGACTACGTATACAACATTCGAGTTGTGTTGTGAGCGATACAGAGGTGATGTAGAGTGTACAGGAAGATGTATGCAGGTTCTATGTAGATACTGCACCATTATCTTGGCAGCTTAAGCACCATGATTCCCATGTCCTGGGGGGTCCTAGAACCAAACCCAGATATCTAGAGGTATCCAAGGATGAGCTAGAGACTTCCGTGGCTCCTCCTTTGAGCCACAGAGATAGTGCCAGGTGGGAGTGAATTCTTCTTGATTCCTCAGCTTCTCAGAGACATCTTCAAACTACAGTGGCTTTGATCTTCTTACTGAAGGGTGTTTCCCCTTAAATGTGGTTTGTCCAGGGGAGTTTTCCTGCAGGGTGACTGAGCAGATGGGGTGGATCAACAAATCCACCTCCCATGAGGGCATTTCCCGTCTGGACAGAGGGAGCAGCCAGGGAGTGCAAGGAAGGTTGTCCAGAGCTCCATGTTGTTGCTTATTAAATATACGAAGTTGTGTTTACCTCCCTGTGGCTCCAGGAACTGCAAGAATTTTGAAAAGAAATACTTTCTACTCCTTTCCTGCCCCTCCCAACTCCCACTCAATCAGACCACGCTTCCTAGGGTTGGAGTGAGTCACACTGGATGGAATCTCAGATTCTTTGGTCCCCCTTAGCTCCCGCAGCCATAAGACCTGGAGAGGCTGCTGTGACCCAAGCCCTGACCCTATGTGCATTTGTGAGCTGAAAGGAGGTGGCTGCTATTGGCATCATGGCTGAGGGCAAGTGGGTGGTCTGTCCTGGCACATGTCCCTGAGGCTGCCCCAGGCCCCCAGAACACCCAGGGCCCCAGCCCTCAGACTAAGAACCAAGACATAAACCTCCCCATCTTACAGACTCATCTTGGAGAGAGCAGTCTGCTGAGTGCTGCAAGGATCTAGACTGGAGGCTGTGGTGGGTGCTGCGCCCTTACTGGTGTGGGGATCTTGGTTAAAAGGAGGGTAGATGTGTTGCACAGAAGTGTTTCAAAGAGCAGCAACAGATCAGGATCCAGAAATCCTGTCTTGCTCTGAGGAAAAACCTGGCATGCAGGGACACTTAGCAGCATCTCCTCCTCCCGCCCTTAGACTGGGCCAGCCATCCGCAGAGGCCCGAGAGTCACAGGTCTCAGGCTCACCTCTATGGCCTTGGGACCCAGCAGGCTGCTGCTGAGGCCGTTTTGGCTTAAAAATATTCAGCCCACAGGCTAAGCATGTTCGTTCAAGCAGGCTAGACAGGTGGGGAGACAAAGAAGGTCAGGGATTTGTGTGCCCATTTCCTGCAAGACTGACTATGGCCCAGGTGAGGGTGTGGCACTGGCTGGGGTCTGCCCTCCCAGCTGGCTGCGTAGCCTGGCCTTGTCCATTAAGTGAGGATAGAGACAGCCAGGCAGGCTACAGGTTTCCAGTCAAGGTTTTCTTTTCTGTGCTGCACCCTGGGATCACTGCACACAGAACCAGGAAGGATCCCATTGACCCCAGGCCTCACTGCCCATGCTGGTATAAGGAGTGTGTGCAGGGTGAAGGGCTCCTTGGGCTACTTTGTGAAGCTGCCATGCACAACGGAATCTTTAAAGGCTGTTATGAGAAGGAGGAGGACTGTCTGTTGGGTTAGACAATCTTTATCATCCCTTGCATTGTCAGAATGCTTATCACAGTCCCATCAGTTATCAGGGGATCTGAATCTACCATTTTAAGATGCTGACCACCAGAGTACTCTCTGAATGAAGACAGTTACCATCGCAACAAGTTATTAGTATTTCTTAGAAGTCCAGTAGTTGTTAGTGATGTTTGTCAGTGAGGAAACCTAAGACAAATCAACAAATGGTTTATAATTTCTGTTTCTCCAGCAGTTTCTCCACAGGAGGGAGGAAGGCAGGAAAACAGGACGGAACCTCTCTGCCACCTTACAACTGTCTGGTAAAAAGAAAGCTCAGCTTAGCCTTTTAAAAGCCTTTTGACTGAGGATCTACCCAATTGTATCCTGTTACAAAAATTTATGTAAATTTCTACATTCCATAAAATTAGACTATACAACAAAACAGCTGAATTCTGGAGGGACCAGGTAAAGGGAAAAGCATAGCTACATCTCTTTTATTTACAGAAATGCCCTTTACCAGATTTCCCTGAGCTATATGTAGCTTAAGTGAAAAGAAATGGGTTCTGTAAATCTAGAAAACAAAACACCAAAGCCCCATGATGTTTCATACAAAAAGTTGTGACAGTTCCAGTCACCCTCCTTGGTCATCAGCCCCATGTGGCTAATTCTTGTTCAGCTGGTCCCCGTTAGTGGTCTCCTAACTCTGTCCAGTTCTGTGGTGCTCAGGAGTCTTGCCCTGTCCACTGGTACCATCCTGAGGCTCTCAGAAACCTGCACTTGTCAAGCATTCTTTGTATCCTCTGGAATTTTAGCTGCTTGGGAAAGCTTTCAGGAAAGCATCAGTGTAAGATAACTGGATGACCAAAGAATTGAAAATAGCTATGGCTTAAGATTTTATTAAAAACATTTTAAGATAATAGCTATAATTATGACTGACAACATTGTACAGGAAATAATCAAATTTCCAGGAATTTCTTCCATTTCTGGAACATTTACATTAATAATGTATAGCAAATACAACTTGAAGATCTATGGCTCAGTGCTTCCCCTGCAGTGAACCTAATTAGTTAGTTTAAGGTCTCTCTGGTGTTTGTTTGCTTGTTTTGCTACCGGGGTTCAAACTCAGGACCTTGCACTTGCGAGGCAAATGACAGAACCACTGAGCTAAATCCCTGGCCCCTTCTCTCTGTTTTATAAGGAGAGAGAACAAATTCTTTTAAGGTTTCTAAGAGCCCTCTGGAAAATCCCAACTTAATTTAAAATATTTTTAAAAGACCTCATTTAGAATTAAATTTGGAGAAGTTTTTCAAAAATATCAAAAAATGTAAAACATTCAACTGGAAAGGATCACAGGCAGTTATCCGCCTTACAGTGACAAAGCTTTAGAGGCAAGTACAGGAAGTTGCATGGTTGTCACCAAAAAATAATAAATAATAAAAGCCTAACTCATTAATAGAGGAGGTATAAATAATCAAAGCCCCAACAAAAACAACATGGAGCCCAGGAAATTTTTAATTGATAAAGCACAGAATTTTTACTTCCACTCAGACTATTCAAAAGGCCAAGGAAAACTTTTCAAAATCTCTTGTCAGGAGCAGACCAAAACTCTGTCCTTTTAACAAAGAAAACAAATTGTGCTTTTGTATTAAGGTATTTTTATATTAATGCTCATTTTTAAAGCCATAATAATTCAATTTTAGCCAGCTTGACCACACAAAAGCATCTTGTGCTCTCTCTCTCACCAGCTGTCCACATGTGCTGATTCTCAAATACAGTGCGTCAGTGCAGCACGGGACAGTGAGGCAGACCAGGCCTCTTTCAGCCTCTGTCCAAAAGTAGATAAAATTATGTTCAGCAACTAGTGTTTCAGTATTCATCTTATTTGGATTTACATTGATTTAATCTACTTGTTTTTATTTTTATTGTTGAAAATTTTTGTGACATAAAGATACTTTGACTGTGAAGAGAAACTGTATGTTGATGTCATATGCAATGCTAACAATGCTGAACTAAACTAACAATATTCTTATTTACCCAAGATTACCTGAGTCACAGAAATATCCTATTTTTCTGAGAGTTTTAGAAATACTTCATTTATATCAGTGCCCTTTTTCTAAGCCAATTAAATAGAACTCTGTTACAAATAAATTTTGACAATACCATACAAAGGTGAAAGTATACTTAACATCATGCATACAGAAGGCCAGGGATTTAGCTCGGTGGTGCTGCCACCTGCCTCGCAAGTGCAAGGTCCTGAGTTCAATCTCCGGTACTAAAAACAAAAACAAACATCATGCATACAGAGAATTTAGAGCTTTTACTCTGAGCCATGTGACAGGCACAATACATAACTCCATACTTTACAGTGTCATAAACCCAACTGAATGAGAAATTAATCAAATGTCCCCATCAGGTCAACAATGAACCTAGCCAATGAATTTGATGTGGGTTTGATCCAACTCACTTTGCAACGAGAATCGTGGAATGAATGAAATTTGTGAACCAAGGTCCCACTGTATAAGGACTATCTAGGCCCACCCTGTGAAATGTCATCCTGTCATCTTCTCCCATAGCTCCAGTTCTGTACCAGGGCCTCCCACCTGCACACAATCAGGATTCCTGTGGTCCTTTATTTCTTTGAAGCTTTTGCCCTTTGCTGTCTCAGACAGGTTCTGTACCCTCTTTCAGGACTTCATGTTGCTAGAAATTGTATCAAAACTGAGGGCCTCAAGCAGTTACAAGTTATCCTATTTGAAGCTCACTTGTTTTTCCAGAAAGACGCAAGACCCTGGTCCACAGTGAACATTAAGCTAGGTGGGACTCACCTCTTAGTCTCTAAGACACTAGCTGTGAGGGCCCTGCTTCTCAGTAGTCAATCAGAACATGCTTCTCCCACTTTTGGATATCAGGGAGCTACTGAGAGGCTGGACAGGAGCCACAGGAGCAGACAGCAAGCTCCATCCACAGTCCCAGTGGATCTGGGCCTCAGGGTTTTGCTGAGTCTAGTGGGAGCTGGTGCCTAAGAGGTGAAGGTCAGTCCTAGACCCAGCTTTATTATTATTTAATGGATAGGATTAGAGTTGACACAATCTGCAAATGGCACATGTGGACATTGGGCTACTGTAGCCTGTATTCACCAAAGTATCTTCTCTAAAAGTGGAGCTACTAGAGATCACCTAAATGACGTAGAAGCTCCTGTTCTATTGCGTGTCTTTTTATAGCATCTCAGGCATAGTGGGTACCTGAATGTTTACGGAATAGGCAGAATTACAAACTGCAGGTTTTCCTACATATCTTGATCTTGCTGTTATTGTTGTTGGCTTATGGAAAACAAGTTCTTATTAAAAATATCATCATAAGAATGACTCAGGAGAATGTATCTCAGCCCACTCAAGCTGCTATAACAAATTATCCCTGGCTGACACTATCCTCCAGTGTTTTTGAAGATCACATGCAGCAGTTCTGAAAATGTCTCTGTACACCTGTTCATTGCCCTGGGATACAATTCAGTTGGATTTAGAAATTTACACTAGACTGGAAATTGTTAGACTCCAGAAAGACTCCCCTGCCTAGCAGTGCACCAGCTATCATATAATCAGTGGTCAGAGTGTTCTCTGCAGCTGCCAGATTCCTTCAAATAAAAGAATGGGTAGCCCTGTGGCTGGATTTGGGTGTTCACCCATTTCCTGAAGCAACCTCAGTGTTCTGCTGTATGTAATGCTTGATGAACAAAGGGCTTCCCAATGAATGGCTGGAGATAAATTTGTAGTTATATTCTTTAATTATTAAGAAAATTAGCTTTGTCGGGCTCTGTTTCCTATCTGAGATTCACTCCTCACAATTCTGAAGGCTGGAAATCCAGCCACCAGAAGGAATCTGGTGGCTGCAGATAAACTTCTACCTCACTGATTATATAAATGGCTCACTGCCAGGCAGGTAAATATTTCTGGATCCTAATTTTTCTAATCTAGTGTGAATTCCTAAAAGATTCCATGGCAGATTCCACGTCTGGTGAGGACCTTCCTCACCATTAGCTGTCTCCTCACCTTTCCTGCACAGCAAAGGGTGGGGATCTCTCAAGGCCTGTCTCATGAAGACACTCATCTGACTTCAGATAACCACCTCCCAGAGGCCACCCCGAATGCCACCACCACAACCGTCAGGACTCAGCATTTGAGCATGGGAGAAATCCTGTTCAGACCATGGCACCCACTCACGCAAAGTCCAGGGACTTCCCATTCTCACCAATTTCATGAACAAAAAAAAAAAAAA
>NW_022900928.1:83373954-83389923 GCF_012274545.1 Fukomys damarensis
AAAAAAAAAAAAAAAAAAAAATCTTAGTATTTTATTTTATTTGGCTAATTAGTAGTGGAGCTAAAAGGTTTTTGTGGCTTATTGTTAATTTGTCTTCTGTTTAGTTTTGGCTTGTTTCCTTTGCCAGTTTTCCCATGGGAATGTCTTCCTCTCGTGTTCATTGTGAGAGTGCTTTATCCACTAAGAACACTACCCTTCTTTCTCTTGCATATATTTCCTCCCCACATTGGTCTTCCAAGTTTGCTTAATTTATATTTGGTAGTACAAATAAAAAGCCACTTGCCTTTTTTGTTTTATGAATTCTTCCTTTGCTTTGGTATTAAGGGCCTTCTTTATTCTAAAAACAGATACCCATACACCTGTACTTTTTCTTCTTATTTTATAAATTTTTTACACTAACCTTCTAACCCACTTGGAACATATTTGTAGCAACTCTAGCAAAAAGGACTGATTTTTCATAGGAATTTGATCAGTTGTCCCAGGGTCCCATCACCTCCCTGTCCTTCCTTCTCTGGAAACCAGTGTGTGTGGTATGGCCACCCCCAGACTCACTCAGCCACTCCAAGGTCACATTCTAAACTGTAACAGCTACTTTTCATCCCAGCTGGTACTTCTTGTCTATCTTAGGTGTTCATTTCACCAAATAAACCTCGAGATTTCTACACCTCCCATAACCTTACCCAGTGATGGCAAACCTTTTGGAGCTTTCAGTGATATAAACAGCCGAATGCAGCACGTGTGCCATAGGTGTGCCACCACTGCCTTAAACTGGTATTGATGTGAATCTCACCTGTGTGCAGGAAGAAAAGCAGCCTCCTCCTGACAGCTAAGTCTCTTCATGCAAGAAACCAGGTCTGTCTCAAGGATGAGTTTCAGTTTCCTCGCTTGAGGGTTGAACATTATTTTAAGTTTACTCCTAAATATTTTGCCATGTGTGTGGTTTTCAAGACCTGCCTACGCCTACTTGGTAGTTTTATCATTTTTGCTACCTTTTCTTCTTTTCTAGGTGTGTACCTTCCCACCTGCAAGCTGCAGTTTTGTTTATTCTTTGCCAGTATGTGAAGAGCTTTTATTCTTCATGTTTTATTTTGTGGGTGAAAATTTGAACAGCATTTTCTGGTAGAAGCAGCAATGCACGTCCCTGACTCTGAAGGAGAAATCTCAGGCTTGGCATACAGAATCGTGGGTCCTTGCCTGTGGGCAATTTTTCTGAAGAAAGCTCCATGCTGCCCTTAGACAGTCAAACAGCCCCCAAAGCCAAACTGCTCAAGCATCACTGGGGCTCATCCTCCAGTGTGCCTTGAAGTCCTTGCACTGACTGTGGAGCCCTAGGAAATTTATAACTGTGGCCAACTGAAGCGATGGACAAGCATAGCCCAAGGTCTGATGAGACAGCACTGTCTCCTTGGCACAAAGATGTTACACAACTATAACCATGTGTCACCTTTGCACACTGGGAAGATCCACTAGATTGAGGCGTGTGTCTGTGGTTTCACTTTTTGAAAGATAGTTTTGGGCAGTGGATTTAGCTCAGTGATTCCACCGCCTGCCTCAAAAGCACAGGATCTCGAGTTCAATCCCCAGTACCAAAAAAAAAGATAGTTCTAACTCAATTTTTTTGTATCCTAGATATTTTGAGATTTTTTTTCTTCTGAATTAACAGTAATATTAGCCCCAGTTCTTTTGTTTTGATTTGTTTTAGTATATTTATTGTCTGTTTTTGACAGCAGACATACACTACTTCTCAAATAAAATGTCATGCACTTCCTTCACTTGTTGTTCTGTTCTGGAACAACTTTTACATTCCAGGGAAAATTTGTTCCTTAGAAGACTGAAAGAGCCTACCTGGGTTCAGTAATAGTGTTGCACATTATATTTTACCAGATTTTAAAAATATCTTCTCTCTCATTGGTATTTGAAGACTTTCTTTTAAATCTGTCTTGGCATAATTTTCAGCCCAAAATATTACTCATTTCTTTACAATTGTGACCTTATTTGGCATTTTATTATGCACCACACTTTTTAATTAAAATGTGTGACTGTGAGTAAACAGCTCTAGGTACTGCTGTCACACTATTTTTCTTGTTTTGCTATTTCATAAACATATCTACCTACTATATTAACCTACAACATGAACCTATCTCACAGATGTATGTAAATCTGACAATTTTCTAGGTCACCCACCTTAGTAGGTATCTGTGCAGCCTTGCTATGTGTTGGCTTTGTTCAGGAAATTTCTGATTTACCCTAGTAAATTAAAACAAGTCCGTATCATGGATCTCATCACCAAGAAGGAACTAGCCTAATTCTTTCACGGTCATATTTTTCATTATTATTTCCTTCTTCACACTTTATTTAGCTTGTTTTGTAGTTTTATGGATCTTTGTTGTAATACTTAATTTTCTTCTTTATTAAGAGAGGCATTTAAGGCTATAATCATGTTGCTGATAATAGTTTTGAAACAGATGATAATATTGAAGTTTTCTTCATTTTTCAGATTTTTAAAATTTTTATTTTTGAGTTTAGGTAGAAAACAGGTTGACATTTGTCAAGTTTTAACTATTCTCACACTTTGCACTGCATGTATCCGTGCTCTACATGCCTTAAGAATTCAGTACGTCATCTCTAGCTGCTGTAGGTGTTCTGTCTACACCTGCCTCTTGCAGCTGCCCATTCAACAACCATGCCAGGGAGGAGGTCACTGCGCTTTGGGGTACCTTTCGTATTACTGACTAACATCTACCAGAAGACTTAGGCATGGAGGCTTTTCTTCTTTTGCTTTTGTATTTAAGTTAAACAGAAAACTTCTTCTGTTTAGTAATATTTCGTGGTTTACTTGCTCTCTGTGAGGCCCTGTAGAGGAGGAGCCTGGTGCTGTTTGTGGTCTGGGGGCCTCCCTGGATGGTATGCATAGTTGAAGTGGGGCCTCAAAGAGGCCTGAAGTGGTGGCCTGGATCTGGGGCTCTCCAGGAATGAAGAGTGCTTAGGAGCCCTGGGAACCCAGCCCTTCCTCAGAAGGCCCAAGGAGAACCCCTCTGGGCCCAAGGCTAAGGCCTTACCTGGCTCCAGGGACCAGAGGACTCGCTGAAGTACAGTAAGGGCTTCCTCTGATCCTGGCCTCCCATAACACTTGACCCTCTGCAACTCAGTGTCCCCCACCCCCAGGAGTCTCACCACATATAGGCCTGGCTTCTCCTTCATTCTCCATCCTAGAAATTGAATCCATGTCTCTGCCTTCCAGAAGGCTCCAGAGTCTGCTCCTCCTACTTCCTCCTGTGAGACCCTTATGTGTTGTGATTCATTTTGTTCTCTTGAAAGCTGACTTAGGAAAGACTCCTGTGTTTAGCAGCACTTGGTGGTTCCTTGAGTTCTGCATTCTGCTGAAGTAGAGGCCTCCCAGCCCTTTGCTAGACTCAAGTCTCCAGCTCACTCTTCCCTGCAAGGTTCTGATGGAATGGTTGGCAGTAACCAAATGAAGACTTCTTTTTTGGGGGTGCAGAGAATCAAACTCAGGACCCTGCGCTTGCCAGGTGGGCATGGCACCACAGAGCTAAATCCCCAGCCCAAATGAAGACTTCTTAAATGCCTAACACCAGGATGTGTATATCAGCTTTCTATCCCTGTGACCAAACACCTGATATACACAGTTTAAAAATGAGAGATAATAATGTGGTTCGTGGCTTCAGAGATTTCAGTTCATGGTGGGCTAGCTGCAAAGTAAAATCACGGCAGAAGGGCCTCATAGAGGAAAGCTACTCAGCCTATCACAGCCAGGAAGCAGTCAGTAGGAGGAAATCAGAGAGACCAGTGTCAAGAATATCCCTTTTGGGATAAGCCTCCAATGACCAACTGTCTCCACCAGGCCTCACCTCCTAACAGTGCATTCAGCTATGAATACATCAGTTGATTGATCTCTTGGTCAGGTTAACATCCCTAGACCTAATCACCTTCCAAAAGTTCCAGGTCTAAATAGATGAGAGGGATGTTTTTGATCCAAACCATGACAATATGTAAACTCTAAGCCAGCTTTGAGAAACGAATATTTGAAATGTGGATGTTCCTATCTTTTTAATGGACACATGAACACAAATTTTAACTCATACCTATATCAATTTCTACCTCACATCTCGTGGGACAGTCCCCAGAGTAAAATTCTTGTGGTGAAGCTGAAGCTGTGGTTTGGCCTTCTCGGGCATCACTGTACTTCCTGGAATGCTTTGCAGTGTCTGGATTGAGTTAAGCTCCCTATAATGTGTTGGATAGAATGAATCAAATTAACCAGTGATACCAAATATGTTCAGCAAGAAATACAAATCTCGTATAAAAAATTGGGAGTTAAAAACTCTACCTACAAACAGCCAAGGATTTTCTACCCCAGGGAGGACACTGTTCCTCAGCCTGCTGTTGCCTTGGGACATAGAAGCCTCATCTGGGAGGAGGTCTCTCTTCCTGCAGAAGCGGAAAAGTATCACTTGTGCTACCCAGAAATGTGTTTTTTTTCTAGCAGCTGGTGGTCCAGGAAAGAGAGCCTCAGGTTTGAGGTCTATGGCTTTGCTGTCATAATAAACATTTAGCATTTCTCTGACACATTTTAATCAGTGCTAGTACCTTAAAGGAAAAAAACACGTGAAAAGACTGGGCTTGCATGTTAAAAGGCCTGGGCTTTATACTCCTCTCGTCAGTTCACATGCCAAGCCTTTTGTAGGACCATGGGTGGGACAGCTGCATATCTAAAAGCAGACCACCTTGTTTTGCTCCTTGTTTTCAGGGTACACCACTGATTTCAGTGCTTTGTTTTGTGAACCTGTGCTGTTCACTTCTCACCTGAGAGGAGCACCAAGAGGAAGTCTGGGCCTGTTGAGTGGGTGTCTGTGGAGGGCTGGTTGTACCAAGGGATCTGCTCTCCAAAAATTGTCTTTTGCCTTCTCCTTGGCTTCAGCCATACCTTTGATCTACAGAAAGAACTTCAAGGCCTTGCAATTGTTTCTGTCCAAAATTAGTGCTACAATTAACTACTTAAGTCATAGCTGCTGGACTGTGCCCTTTCTTACCAAGAGTGCACATTTCCTACTCGGTTGTTCTCTTTCTAGTATGAAGTCATGCATTTTTTGAACCCTGTGGTGATTGGGGCTATTGTCCCTTCTTGAGATTTAAACATTGAATTGTGCACTTCCTTGTTGAAAGGACGGCAAAAGGGTTGAGGTAGATGAGCATCACTGAGGTATCAGAACAGCGTGAGCCCTCTCCTGCACCGAGTCCTTTCTACAGAAAGGCCAGTGTGTCTGGCAGGGCTCACTTTATGTGACAGAGGGATCTGTAGCCCTGGTATGGCTATGGCTGTGGCTGTGGCTATGTGTGGTCTCCACACTCTAGTCTGCACAGGCTCTGCACTGGGAATAAACCTGGCCTGGTTCAACCAAGTAGAGCTGGTGACCTGCGGGAGTCTTTAAAGTATCGGCTGGGTCCTCCTGCAAGTGGGGTGGAAGTTTGATAACACGCATGACTGTTAATTATCAGCCCCAAAGTAGATAAATGCAGATGTTCTCACTGAGTGTCAGTGCCAATGGGCCTCCTTCTGGGATGGAAATGCTTTTAATCTGCCTTGTTCAGTGTGAGGCTGCTGGCCACATGGGGTGTGGAGCATGGAAATGTGGTCAGTACAACCAAGTAACTGGGGCTTAAACTCTTTAATTTTAATTACTTTAAAGAGCCTCATGGAAAGAGGCATATTGGAAAGCACCAGTGTTCCATATGGTGGGGGTTGTGGTTGACCACTGAGGTTTAACAAGTCAGGAAAAAATTTCTTCTAATGTTTTATTAATGCATTAGTTTGCTAGACCAAATGTGTTTTTTCTCTGATTACTTGCCTAAGTGAGGGATTGCACTGGTCAATTTAATTTCCTCTCGAAGTATCATCCTGAGGCCCAACCCAGGCAGAGTGAGTGCAGGACTTCCCTGGGAATGTCCCTTGGAGCTGTGGTTCCCTGTCAGGTTGTGAAGAAGAATGTGGGAAATGGTGCAGGCAAGTGATAACTTCCTGGCCTGATATACTGACTCACCTGCCTGCTCTGCATGGCTCTGAGCCCTCTAGGCTAGACAGAAACAGAGGCCCTGAAGGAAAGCCTGCTCCCCGTACCTGTCCCCGTACCAGTCCCCGTACCTGTCCCTGTCTCTGCATATCAGGCTAGATGACTGCTTCACAAGAGGGTCCTGCTGTTTCAGAAGAGCCCAGACCTCACAGCTCTGTCCTCATTGTGCCTGTATTTGTTCTTAGTGTATCAGTGCTGGCTGGGCACCATGCTGGGCCCAGGGGCTACATAGTGTACATTATGGTGGCAGCAAGCAATGAGAGGTGGCCTGGAGAGAGTAGAGGAAGCAGATGTACTGTGGCGAGATGCCCTGAGTGAGTCATCAGGGTAAGGTGGGTACAGGGCAAGGTGGGCTTCAGGGAAAAACCAGGGGGTGGAAGTCTTGCACAAGAGCAATGGTTTCCGAGTGGGAAAAGCAGAACCTGTCAGGTTTTTCCTCTGTTTCTTGGCTGTCCCTCTTTCTTCTGATTAGTGTTGAAGTTCTTCCTGGTCATCTTTCCATGTGGATTGAATTCATCAAAAATGCCCTTCCTCAATGTGCATCCATTTAGCTATAAATTTCTCTAGTTTTCATTCTTTATGGTTGAGTAGTACTTCATTTTATATTTTTTTTTTAAAAAACACATCTTTCTCCAGTTCTAAAATGTACCAATCAACTTAATGAAAAAAAGTGCCCTTCCTGCCCCTTCCCATCTCAGTGCATACAGCTCCTTGCCCACTTCCTCAGCAGAACCCTCACATCCACTCTGGCTCCATTTTCTCTCGGATCCCATAGCTTATCTGCTGAGAAGTCCTGTTGGCCCTGCCTTTAAGCTGCTAGGAGCCCACTCTTGCCACTCTTTCCACAGTGTCCAACTAGAACATGTACTCAGCACCATCCCTACCCATCTGCCAGCCCTTGTGAGTCCATCCAACTGAGCAGCCTGAGGCATTGGCAGAGCATGTTGCCCAGTAGACCCTGCTGCTGCAAGGCCCATTCTCACAGCCTGAACACCTTCCTTCCCCCTCCCTATCAGTATTAATGGACCTCATCACCACTGGGGTTTTACACTAGCCATTCCTTCTGCTTGGCTGCTCCCTGTTCACCCCAAGGCAGATCTTGACCACAGTTCTCATGACTATCACTCACCTCCGCCCAATGCAACCACCTGGAACTTGTGCCATGAGCATTTCTTCCATAACCACCTCATACTCACCCTGTGACTCACCCCGCCATTCTGGGGGTGGTTTTTGTTCTCTTCCTGAAGTATAAGATCCCTGAGGCAAGGGTTCTTGTCTGTTTGCTTCACTGACTTCCTCAGCCCCCAGAGGCACCTGGTAACTGTGTGTTGCTTGCAGGAAGCAGCAGGAAGTGTATTGGCTGTGTGCTGGCACCTGACTGATTGCCTCTCCTTCTCACCAAACATTTAGGCAGCTTCTATTGCCATGGAACGGATGGCTTCTCCTTATAAAGATGCCTTTGTCTGGGCTTCATACTAGTCCTTTAGGGTGGAGTCCAAGAGGCAGTCATTGACTTAGTGCTGGGGGCATTCTGTGCTTCCAGCACATTTCTGGGAATTGGTGACTCCTTGGACTCTGAGCAGCACACTGTGCTCTCCCCTGTTAAACGGGTAAAGGAAACTGCTGTCATTGAAATGATTTCTCTTGTCCTCTTGTGAACAGTGGATCTCTATCCCGATAACGAGGAGGCCCTCCATGGCCCACACTCGAACCCTGAGCAGCAGGACATGTGCAGGAAAGTGACTTGGTTCTGTGACCATTATTGTCACTAATCCCTCCTGCGCCTGCTGATTCTGTGGAGATTAAAAATATTGAGCCATGAAGCTTCTAACCTAAGAAAAACACTAGATTTAAAAAAAAAAAAAAAACCCAAGGCCACTCTGAGTACCTCATTGAGACCTGTAAAGCCACATGGCTCTTGCTGTGCTCAGATATGTGGTCAGGAAACTGTCACCTAGCTGTGGGTATGTCCAGACTGCACGGCTCAGGGAACCTCACCCCGCTGGGTGCAGCTCAGCTCTGCTCTTTTGTGGGCCCTGATGTGGTAGATCCAGTTCCCATCCCAAAGTCATCCTTCATGCCTTACACAAAAGGGTATGTATTCAAAGGGTGATGACCTTTTGGGCTCAAATGGAGGTGGAAGAATAAAATGACCCCGTCTCCTGCCCCAGAAAACCAGCACCAGACCTCAGAACACCCTGCTGTCCTACATGGGTCAACAACAGTTACAGATCTGATATTCTTTTTTTGTAGATCACATTTTATATTCTGGTGAAGGCCATTTACACCCTGGGCTACAGTGTCTCTCTGATGTCTCTTGCAACCGGAAGCATAATTCTTTGCCTCTTCAGGTAAGGAGCAGAAATGAGCAATTCTGCAAAAAAAAATGTGAGTTAAGCAAGGTTTTGGCACCACAGAGGGGCAGGAGATGGGGACTCCCAGCCTAGAGCCACTGTGTGCCAAGCCCTTGGAACATGTGAGCAAGGAGCATGTATCTCGAGAGTCTGCATTTCCAATGTGAAGAGATGATACAGTACTGACCTTGGGTAAAGTCCACTAGAGCTACCATTTATTAAATCCCTAGGTAGCACACAAATGTGTAAAAATACAAGAGCAGTGTAGCCTTCTCTCGCCACTTAGAAGATCTGGAGTGCCCTACGGAGAGAGGCTGCTGAGCTCTCAATAGCTGCATGACCCTGGACAACTGACCTAACCCATGTGTGCAACTGTAAAGTGTGGAGGCCAGTGGAGCCACATCAGAGGTTGCTGTAGGACGGTGTTGGTGGATTAAGAGGGCTTAGACTGTATAGGACTAGGGTCAGTGCTCTGTAGTCTGCAAGTTCTTCCTCAAGGTTTTGTAAGGAGACCCACTCTCAATTCTCTTGGGACTTGCCCTATGGTCTAGCATGTTATTTTACTTTGATCTGAAAACAATGTAAATTCTGTGTTGCTGATTTATATCATTTACATCACTATTTTAACTGCTTATTCTAAAAGTAAATGTGTTAAATCTCCAACTGCAATTGTGAGCTGATCCATTCCACTTTTTATTTCTTTCACTATTTACTCTGTGCATTTTGAGGTTGTTATTAGGAGTATATCTGTTTAAACTGACCATGTTTAATTATGTCCCTTACCTTAAAAATCTACCTTGTCTTCTATAAATGTAGTTATATTTACTGTCTTATTTTGTGTTTGCAAAGTATAGTGTATTCTATGCTTTTATTTTCAATTTTATATTTTATTAATTTGGGTATCTTTTTAAAATTTTTTAATTGAGTTTATTGTTACATTTTAGGTGTACAGTACAGTTACATTCATTATTGGGATCTTTTGCCCTCCCTTTACATGACAGGTCTTTTTTTTTTTTTTTAAACAGGGTCTCACTATATAGTTGAGACTGACCTGGAACTCACTATGTAGCCTAGGCTGGTCTTGAACTCATAGCGACCCTCCTGCCTCAGCCTCCCAAGTGCTGGGATTACAGGAGTGTGCCACCACACCCAGCTTTACATGACAGGTCCTGGTTCTCATTTTTCCCCTTGTCACTGCCCTCCCTTCACCCCCTCCTACCCTCCCCATTTACACTTTATTTCCATTTTTTCATTTTCTCATATTTTTTTCTTTTCCCTTATTACCGTTCCCCTACCCTTCCCACTTTTCCTATACCTTTAGCCCCTTTCTTCCTATTTCACACTGTCAATTATCTCATTAGGATCTTATGTACTATTATAGTTTTTCACACCAGAGAAACTATTCGGTATTTATACATGTGTGACTTATTTATTTCACTTTGGAGTATATCCTCCGTATGTATCCATTTTCCTATGAATGGATCTAATTTCTCATTCTTTATGGCTGAGTATTATTCCATTTTATAGAAAAGCCACATCTTCTTTATCCAGTCTCCAACTGATGGGCAAATGGGCTGTTTCCAAGTTTTAGCTATTACAAACTGTGCCGCTATAAACATAAGTGCACATATATCACCCTGATATGATTCTTTTAATTCTTTTGGAAAGATACCCAGCAGAGGGATGGCTGGGTCAAATGGAACCTCTAATCCCAGCTCTTTGAGGTATCTCCATATTGATTTCCATAGTGTTTGCACCAGTATTCACTCCCACCAACAATGGAGAAAGGTTCCTTTATCCCCACAACCCCACCAACATTTGTTATTGTGTGATTTCTTGATAGCAGCCATTCTTTGTGGGGTGAGGTGGAATCTCAGTGTTGTCTTCATCTGCATCTCTCGAATTTGGGTATCTAATAAGCTTAGGCTTAGGTGTTCCTGAGCCTTGTTTTCTTCTATTTTCAGTTACTCTATTTTATTTTATTTTAAACTTATTTATCAGGACATGTTTGCAATACATAATGACTTTCATTGTAGGTATATCATACATATACATAGCATCCAGTATCTTTAGTCTTTTTTACATTCCCTTCCACTCCCTTTTCCCTCTTCCTATATCTCTTGATCCCCTTCCCATTTGCAGTGGCTCTATCTTCCTAATTCCTCTATCTTTTATTTTGCTTTTTATTGTATTTTTATATATTTTGGCTTTCTCATATAAGAGGAGACAATATAGTATTTAAGTTTGTGTGTGATTTATTTCACTAAACATTGTGGTCTTAAGGTGCATCCATTTTCCTACACATGACTCAGATTTATCCTTCTTTGTAGTGGAGTAGTACTCCATCATGTGTAAATACCACATTTTTTTTTATTGATTTATCTGTTAATGGAAACAAAGGCCACTTAAGAATTGGGGTGCTATAAACATGTGTGTGCATGTATTACTGTAATATGATGGCATTAACTCATCTGGACAGATACCTCAAAGAGGAATATCCGGGTAAAATGAAATTTCTAGTTTTAGTTTTGTTTTGTTTTTTAAGACATCTTCATACTGACTTCCATGGTGGTTGTACTAATTTACATTCCTTTCAACAATGTAAGAGGGATTTTCACCATAGTCTTGCCAGCATTTATTATTGATTTCCTGATGACAACCGCTATTCTTTCTGGAATAAGGTAAATCTCAGTGTTGTTTGAATTGCATTTCTTTAATGGCCATCGATGCTGAAATTTTTTTCATCTATTTATGGGCCATCTGTATTTCTTCTTCTGAGAATTGTCTACCTATTTCAGTTGTCCATTTATTGAGTGGGTCTTTTATTTGGGAATTCTAACCTTTTTGAGTTTTTTATACATTCTAGATATTACTTTTCTGTCCAAGTATAACTAGAAAAAATGTTCCCATTCTGTAGGTTGTCTCTTAACTCTGTTGGGTGTTTATTTTGCTGTGCAGAAGCTTTTAAATGTAATATAATCTCATTTGTTGACTTTTGATGTTATCTTTTGCAATTGGGGTTATTCAGAAAGTCCTTGATAATGCCCATGACTTCAACAGTTTTATGTACTTGACATTCCAGAAGGTTAAGTGTTTCTGTTTTAATATTTTGATCTTTGATCCATCTTGTTCTTGGTTTAGCACATGGTGAGAGATATGGTTCTAGCTTCAATCTTCTGCATGTAGATTCCAAATCATCCCTGCACCATTTGTTGAAGAGGCTGTCTTTTCTCCAGGGTATGCTTTTGGCCTCTTTGTCAAACATCAGTTGGCTGAATGTGTGTGGCTTGTTTCTGTATCCTCTATTATGTTCCACTGATAAACATGTCTGTTTTTGTGCCAGTATCGTGCTGTTTTTATCACTGTAGCTTTGTTAATATAACTTTAAATCTAGGACTGTGATGCCTCCTGCCTTGCTCTCATTACCCAGGATGGCTTTTGCTATCCTGGATGTCTTTTTGTTCTATGAATTTTAGGATTGTTTTTTCTAGTTCTCTGGAAAATTTGTTTGTTTGTTTGTTTGTTTTTGGCACTGAGGATTGAACTGGGGTCCTTGCACTTGCAAGGCAGGCAGCGGAACCACTGAGCTAAATCCCCAGCCTCTTGGAAAATGTTGATGGTATTTTTATTGGGATTATATTAAATCTGTATATCAGAATTGGGAATATTGCCATTTTGTATTTCCCACAAATTATCAATGCTCTGGAGCCCATGGGACACCCTGGAGGACTGAACTGAGTGCTGTAGTGGCTGCTGAGGGCTTTGACAGGTGTCCAGCAGAAGGGAACCTAGGCCAACACCTCCCCATATGGTGGCCATGCAGATGAGAGATACCAACCATTTGGATAATTTTAAATGTTCTAGATTTCACATCTTAAAAATAGAAAGAAACCAGAGGAAATCATTGTAATAATGCATTTTATTTAAACCATTAGATCCAAACTATTGTCAGTTCAACCTGTGATCCCAATAAAGAACATTAGTGTGCACTTTGACATTCCTTGTTCATGTAAATTTTCAAAATCCAGTTTATCATTCCCACAGTATCACTGAATATGGTCACTAAATTTTTATTGGAAATACTTGGTCTACATTTAGATTTCATAAAATTTGCAATTGAAAAAGTTGCTCAAACATACGTCAGTTGTCCAAACTTTAAAGTCTTAGCAAGTGAATCAGATACCCAGGGTCATTTTCATTAATATTCACAATATTGTTGTCAAAACCACATCACCTTTTTTAGAATCAATTTAATGTTGAAGAAAAAGTATATTGTTTACAATCTTTCTACCTATGTTAAGTAAAATTTGCTTTTAGGGTGTCAAATTCAGTGCATTGCACAAAGGAACCATAAGTCACACCATCAGTGGACTGTGGTCACTGAAGATCTGGATGGCATCCATGCTGTTCCCAGGAAATCTGACAACAAAGTCTTGTAAAATATTCAAAACTCTCAGCACACTCTGGCTGACACAGAATCATTTTGGCCACTGTCTCCTGTTGCCTTGAGCTGCTCCATGAACTCTCTCATCAGTGGCTTTTGCTCATATAAGGGATGATCAAAGAGTGAAAGTTTACATTTTTTAAAAACTTGTTTGGGAGATACCAGGGATCTAACTTGGGTCCTTGCTCTTGTGAAGCCGGTAGTGGAACCACTGAGCTAAATTTTTAAAAACCTTGTTACAGTAAAAGACACATTGCCAAGAATGATGGGATAAGTGTGTTTGAAGCAAGGGGAGCATCTTGGATATTCTGAGGGGGATTAGTGGCAATGTATCTTTTACTATCATTTTTTAAAATTTAAACATTTGCCATAGGCTTTATTCACACCTTGTATATATTGAAGAGTGTTTTTTGGGTTTTGTTTTTTGTTTTTTTGCAGTACTGGGGATTGATCTCAGGACCCTGAGCTTGCAAGGCAGGCAACAGTGCCACTGAGCTAAATCCCTGGCCCAATTGAAGAGTTTTAACAGCAAAAATTTTGGTGGTTTTTTTAGAATCTTCTTGAGAAAATTGAGCAAATGTTTTCAATTGTGTCATACAGTGAGATGAAGTAATGCTGAGAACATTGGCCTGTTGCTTTAAATTCCAGATGAACCCTAGTGAGCTCAGGTTTTTTACCTCCCATAGCTGCAGCAGTGTCTGTCAGGACAGAAACCTACTTCTTTATATGCAACTGAAATTCTCCCTTGAAAGACTAGGAAAAAAGACAGAGAGGAAGGAGGAAAGACACACCCCACATCTAGCCTTGTCAGCTTGAGCCCTACAGCACATCAGGAGAAGCCAAGAGAAAAGAAGCAGCTCCAGTCGAGCAAAGCCTGTTGCGTATCCACACCCTCTAAGCGCACTTCTTCAGGGCCTTCCTATATACTTTTGTCCTGAAATATAGCCACAAACAATAATCAGAAATATTTATTGCAGAAACACATGTCACACTGTACAACAGGAAAAACCTAACTATAAAATAATAATAGAATACATAAATAAATGCTTGCTTTCTACAAATGAAAACCATAAGATTAAGGCACAAAGGTAAGTATTAAAATGGCTGTAGAATCAGCATCTCATTACCAACGCCACCCACAAGAAGCCACACTTCACCTCAGTGTATGATCATCTCTCCTCCACCTCTCCAGTGCCCCATGGGAAGCTGCTCTGTACCTCATTGTCTGATTCTCTCTCCTACATCTCCCCTGTCCTCCTCAGGAAGCTTCACTGTACCAGAAACTACATCCACCTAAACCTGTTCCTCTCCTTCATTCTGAGAGCTGTCTCTGTGCTGGTCAAGGATGACATCCTCTACTCCAGCTCTGGCACGCTGCACTGCCTCAACCTGTCCTCCTCTTGGGTAAGGCCATCCTGAGGCCAGAGTCGTCTCTGGAGCAAACTCCAGCAACCAGTGCTTCCCGGCTGTCACAACAGTGATGCTCAGCATGGACACACTGTCATGGTCAGCCTGAGGGATGAGAAGAGCCTGGCAGAGAGGGTGAAACAATAGCTGTGCCCCAGTGGGACCCTGTGGGCAGGGAGCATGATGGTTCAGGCTTTTTCTCTGGCTGAGGGTGAAGGATCCCATTTCCTGGCCCCAGCAGACCTAGCCTAAGCAAGGTAAAGACAGCAGCCATAGCACCTCCAGATTGGAAAATCCTGATGTCATAAGCCCATGTTTTCTCTCTAATATTCCAGATTCTGAACATTAAATGCTTCCATTCAGATTGGTGGAGGAAGTCAACCTGTGCCAGCAGTAAATTCAATGCAAGCCCATTTGGAAACCCAGTTCCATGTCTGTGACTGTGCCTGGTCCAAAGCTTTGTCACAAGGATAAATGATCTGGATTATTAGTTTCTACAAATGCAGTAAAGACTGTTTCCCTGTTTCCCACGCTGGCGCCGTCTTCCTCCCCTGATGCTATTTGTCCTGGTTATTAGTGGTTACTTAGTACCTAATCAGGTCAAGTCAGATCGAGAAATATTTAATGAGCAGTCCCTATTTGCAAGGTCTTGACGTTCTCTCTGCATTTGAGGTTCTGATGTGTTGTCCTTGACCTGGGATCCAGCTACAAGGCTGGAGACTATCACCTCCCATACCCCAGGCAATGGACTTATCTGCTAGCAAAGCTTGGCCTGAGCAGGTGTGGATTCAGTTCTGAGATGGAAGGCCCTTGGTGACCTGAAACCGTCTCAATACCTTGCAAGTAAAGACATGTCTAGGATAGCCTCTCTCATGATACAGGACTAGGTTATGGGTGGAGTCTATTGTGATAATAAAGATGAAGACTCCTCACCTGGTGGATCCTCCCTCAGTAGAAGTTGGGGCTCCTGGAGCTCTGGTCCTGAGTTGGGACCCCAAGACTATACACCTCTTGCCAAGGTGGTCTCTAACACTGTTCTTTGGAGTTGTCTTTCTGTAGTTCTTATTTAAGAAAACTAAGATCCTCAGACAAATTGCCAAGACCCATGTCTGCTAAAGTGGCACCTCTTAGCTCTCTTTTGCCAGTCAGACCCCAAGAGCCCTAGTGGGGGGTGAGAAGGAGCAAAGGAGGAGCAGCAGGCACCTCCAGGGCAGAGGGCCTGGAGCAGCACTGTACCCTGCCCCATATGACCAGCCTCTGCTCAGGAATCCTCTAGCCTCTGTCTGAATTTGAGTTTTTCTGAGTGCCAAGTTTTTCCCTGGACACAGTAGATGTTCAGCTGCCTTTAAAAGAGCAATTGTCCTGCTTTCCAAATGAGGAGACTGACTAGGGTTGGGCCGGCATCCATCCATAGCTCAATTGTACTCAGGCAGAGGAGCAGGTTGCTGAGTGACCGAAGAAAATATCTGGAGATGACTTATGGAGTTGAGTTTATTAAGACGAACAGGGGCCGGGCGTAGGGGCGCACTCCTGTAATCCCAGCACTCGGGAGGCTGAGGCAGGAGGAGCATTGTGAGTTCGAGACCAGCCTGGGCTACATAAGCGTGTTCCAGGTCAGTCTCAACTACACAGCGAGACCCTGTCTCAAAAAACCAAAAAAAGAAAAAAAAAAAAA
>NW_022900928.1:83390304-83429700 GCF_012274545.1 Fukomys damarensis
GTTCGAGACCAGCCTGGGCTACATAAGCGTGTTCCAGGTCAGTCTCAACTACACAGCGAGACCCTGTCTCAAAAAACCAAAAAAAAAAAAAAAAAAAAAAGACTAGCAGGGGAGTAAAGGGCTAATTCCACTTAATGGCAAGGGAGGTGCCACAGGAAGTGCATAGGGATCCAAAAGCAGTTCTTGGCAGGTCCACAAAGGGAAAGTACCATATGACAGTGCCACTCAGCAATTCCCACCAGGTACACACTTAACAACCCCACCTCTGGCAAATTCCACAGAGTACATGCATACTCAGCAACAGCACTGTGCAGCAAATCCCAAGGGGTTTATACTCAGCAAGAGAGCAGACTGCCAAGTCCCACAGTATATACTCAGCAACAGCATCACTGCCCAGCAACTCCATGAGGGACAGCAGGAAACTGAGAACAGCGTTACTCGGCAGGTTCAGTGGTCAGTTAGATGAGTCACTTGCAGGGGGATTTGTAGAGTGCACAACATCACAACCATGTCCTTAGCTGTCCTTGTGCCATTGTGTGACCAGTGTCCCAAGGAGCAGCTGGCAGAACACACAGCAGGGAGGTGGCTCCTACAGGTGACACCAACTGGCCCAGATCCCAGTGTCCACCAGATAACACTTTCCTGGACAGTCCAGTCGCTGTCTACTTACAGTGTCCCCCAAGTTGGCACATCCTGGGGACATAGAGGGGGTTTTCAGGGACTCGGTGCTAAATGCCCTAATTTTCTCAGGGATTCAGGATGCTCTGTACACCGGAAGAAGGAAGGAGGCTAGTGGGAAGGACCCACTGTTCCTCACACTCCTCGTGTGTGAGTGTCCACCTGTGTGAGTGTGCACGTGTGAAAGCATCCACCCTGTGTGTGCATGTAACAGTGTGCTCACCCATCTATGTATATAAGTGTAAGTTTCATTATATAAAAGGATATTTGGGAGTTGAGAATGAATTTATTATATAGAATATGTTATTTTTTTTCCAGTGACAATAGTTTTAGACCCCTGGGGAAAATAATTCATTTGCTAGATTTCTCAGTTTTTACCTTTGTTTTTATTTCGATTTAGTCTCTGAAAATTAAAACTACTCTTACTATTGGAAAAATCATAGTGTCCGAATTTTTAAAGAAGCATCTAGGAACCTAGCCCTATCAGTTGTTTGCTCCTCCCAGGCTTCCTGCCATGCTGGTAGGGAAATGGCCTCAACAAGTCGCAGCCATTCCCATGCATCCTGGTCAGATGTAGGGATAGAGGGTAGAAGCCACAAGCACAGAGGGAGCCCACAGTGCCTGGCCTAGCTCAGCAGGTGTCAGTGTAGCCCCAGTACATGGCACACTTCCTGTCCCAGGGTGGCACAACTCGAGTGGACAGTGGAGAAGCAGAATCCACACATCAGAGGGGCAGAGAAAGGAGAGCAAGAAGGGGTCAGCAGAGCATGGCATCCAGGAGGGCACCCACAGCTTGTGCTGTCACAGCGCTCTGTCCTGAGCGTGGCCTCCCTACGCACTGGCCATATTCCTCTTTCGGGAGGTCCTTGTTCATCACAGCCCAAGAGCTAGCACACGGCCCATCCTTCACTCCTTAGACAACATGAGAGCAGCATTCTGCCATGTGTGTTTTTATTGAGGGCACATTCTCTGTTTCAGGTCAGCTGCAAGCTCAGCCTAGTCTTCTTCCAGTACTGCATCATGGCAAACTTCTACTGGCTCCTGGTGGAGGGGCTGTACCTGCACACACTCCTCGTGGCCATCTTCTCCCCCAGCAGGTGCTTCCTGACCTACATGCTGATTGGATGGGGTGAGGACTCCTCCAGGCTGACTCCATCCACCCCCAATCAACAGACTCCTTCAGCCCAGAAAACCCTTCACTCCTTTAGGTGCACCTCAGGGTCATATGCAGGGACAGGAGATTCCAGTAGACAATAAGTGGGTATTTCTGGAAATCATAGACCTGTTTAAAATGTTTCAAATCCTTATTCCTGACCCCTTTTACTCCAGATTCAAACTGTGCTGCTGACAAGTAGGGAAATTCTTTGTGATTCCTCCCTCTTCTCAGCCAGCTTATGATGTTTAGAAATCAGAAAAAAGGAGGGGGTAAAGGAGGAACAGGACAGATGTCGCCCACATGGGGTCTCTGTCAGTTCCTGGGGTTGGCCCAGAGACAGGAGGCACGTCTTTCATCACATGGGGCCTTTGAGTCTGCAGCTATACTTCTTGCACCAGAAGCCTGGTTCCAGCCTCAATCAGAAGCTCAGCTTTTGCATGTCCTGACCATCTTGCTGCCTAGGAAGGCATGGCACACATTTGGTGAAGATTTGGCTCTTGGGTGGGAAGCTCCTTCCTGGTGGTCTGGCCCATGCTTATCTGGGTTTGGCCTGATCTCTGAGTGGGGTGGTCTGACCCATTGTCCCCGCAGGAATCCCCACCATCTGCATCGGAGTGTGGACGGCTGCCCGGCTCTCTTTAGAAAACACAGGGTGAGTTGTGCCCATGCCCAGCCTTCGAAATGGTCTAGCCATGCTCACTGTGTGGGAGCTTGAGAAGCTTGCTCCTGGTAAGGACAAAAGCATTTGAGCCCCTAAAAGTATGAAGCCTCAGACAGTTGGAGGAAGGAGCCAGGCCTGGCTGTGAAGAAACCAGACAGAAATGGGAGGGGTCTCATGTGTCCCAGCTGGTCCACAGATGAAAGCCAAGGAGAAGCAGGTGCATCCACAGAGCAGAGCACTGAGAGTGGGCCGTGGCTGCCCAGTGACATTTGCGGCTTATGTAGCTGGTGCTGACCCCCAAGCCCACTGGTTCCTGCAGCCACTGTAGATCAGAACTCCTGCCTTTTCTGTGAAGAGCCAGTCTCTGCTCTCACAACCAGGCATTCTCAGCATAAATGAGCCTTGTGAATGCCCAAGGTATCTACTGTCCTCAGCAACAGACCCTTCAGTGTGTGACTGGGCACTGATGAGAGGACCGTGCAGCAATTCCTACTCAGACCCATTGTGGAGGTCCTGGTTGAGTGGACTGATCCCCTGCTGCTCTTATCCTGTGGCCACTGGAGGGATGTGGGGTCCAGGAGGTACCTGGGATGGAGTCACAGAGGCCGTTCACAACACAGATCATGCTTCCCACTAAAGATGATCCACACATGGAAAATCAAAATCCAAATTATTGTCAGACAAAACAGTCCTAGCCAGACCCATCTCTCATCCATTTTGAAGGTGCAGTTAAACTTTCATTCAAGATGCATGGAAACCATTTCAGGAGTGAAAGGAAATTAATTTTCAATATCAAAAATACTTTTTAATGATGTCAGCAGAAGGAAGCATGAGCTCGGGCCTTGCCAGCCTACGAGTGACGACCTGCCTGGCTTTCCAGGGCTGACCCACGCCATACTCAGTCCCATTTCTCCACTGTAGACTATGGATCGAGACTAGAAGGGAAAGGCCACCCTCATCAGAGGCAACACCTTACACTGTCTCCAAACAGAGCCTGGTGTCCAAGAGTGGTGGTGTAAGGAAGAGTGTGGGACCCCTGCAGTTAGAGGCGTATCCCTCACACAGTTGCTCACCCTGAGGTCAGCCTGACATGGCGCTCCTTCTCCTCCACAGTTGCTGGGACACAAACAACCACAGTGTCCCCTGGTGGGTGATCCGGACGCCCATTCTGGTCTCCATCCTAGTGAGTAACTTCCTGTGGAAATGTGACCTCCCCTGGAGATGATGGCCATCTGCTCTGTCATCTTGCAAAAGGCTTTGAGGGTCATGAGGAGCTCAAGAACATGTTTCCCAGTACAGAAGGGACACCAGAACTCCCCTGGCCAGGCTTTGGGGCCAAGATAGGCTGGAATTTATTCCATTCACATCCCCAAAGTGCTCTGGGGTGCATGGTGGTGGCTTTTCATTCTGACAAGGTCCTGGCCCTGCAGGTGCCCCACATACTCCAACCATGCAAAGGAAACCAGGCACTCATGTTTCTCTGCACAGGTCAATTTTGTGCTCTTCATCAGCATCGTAAGGATTTTATTGCAGAAGCTGACGTCACCGGATGTGGGCGGCAATGACCAGTCCCAGTACAAGTGAGTGTGCTTCTGTCACGTCGGGTCCATGTGCCAAAATGGCCATAGTTGTGGCTGGTGCTGACCCCAAGATCTGCTGGTTCTCGTGTAACCATTGATGGTGCCAGGTCCCTGGGGTGAGCATGCTGTTAGTGACCACATTCCTCTGGGGCCACCTGTCCCCTGGGGTACACATCACTGTCAAGTTAACTCTGTCTTCTCTGACAGACTCTGTGGTCCACAGCTAAAGGACCACAGCTAGCACTGGATGCCCTACCTTGGTGACTGTCCAGTGGTCACTCACACGTCAGGTAAATGCCACCATCGTCCCTCCATGGAGGGTGAAAGCCAGGAGAGTCCCCAGTCAATCAGTGATGATCTGAGGAATCCATGTGGAAACTTGGAGATTCCACCAATAGTTCATAAAGAAAAACTTGAGTTCTCACCTCAGGCCTGAGTAAGTCTGAGTCTGGTGGTAAAGAGTTGGTCCAGCTCAGGAGAAGCCTGGAGCACAGATGGACAGGGTTGCTTGGGCTCGGAGCTGTGTCACCTGGGTAGCTGCCCATCTATTTAGGGGTGAACAGGGGATCAGGGTGGCCAAGCCAGGCAGGATCCCAGTATAAAGCCACATACCAGTGAGGGGTTGAGAAGTGACCCCCTACTTGGTCCTTGGTTTCTGCATCCATGAAATGGAGGCACTGTCTGTCACCAAGGTCTCAGGGTCCATTGAGATCATGTGGAAGTTACTGAGTGCCTGCAGGAAACACTGTGAGAGGGCTTGGAGAACACTTGCACCCAACCATCTCATATATGAAACCCAAGGAAGACTTTTCCTGCCCGGCCAACCCTTGGAATTTGAACCTTCTGTAAACCTCAGCATCTATGCTAGCTTCCCTTGGGCTCCTTGGTTTTAAGTCAGTCTTGAGAGAATCAGTCTTATTTTCACAAAGTTATGTGGCTGGTGAAACTTGCTTATCTGAGATGAGAAGGACAGGGTGCTGTCCTATACCCTCCTGGTCTCTGCAAAGAGGTGGCCAGCCCAAAGCACATGTCCAGAGACCATGTGGGTGTGCTGACAAGGGGCTGTGAACAGGCACTCTTGACCATCACAGTGCCCAGAGCTCACCTTGACCCCAGGCCAACTGCCCATGGCAGGGGAAATCCTGGATGTAGGGGAAGGAACACACTTCCAGAACTAGCCTTTCCTAGTTGGGTGTGGATTTACGGCAAGTGCCTCAAAAATGAGTTAAAGAAGTTGGCATTAGCCAGTGGCGACTTGTAATTCCAGTTCTTTGGGAGGCTTGGGGAGGGGGATTGAGAGTTCAAGCCCAACCTGAGAAACTTAGCAAGACCGTGTCTCAAAAGAAAAAAAATTTTTAAATTCCTGGGATGTAGCACAAGTACTGCAAGGCAGAGAAGAAGACAACTATGGAAGAGAAAAATATGTTCTTGAAGTTGTTGGTGCTTTTCTGAGTGTTGGGGGACAGCTGAGGAAAGGTGGGGAGCCCCCAGCTCCTTCAGCTCACTGTTCAGGCAAGCAGGGGCATATGGAGCTCAACAGGATGCGGAGCCCACAAGACTGCAGCACAGTGCCCCTAGGGATGTTATCAGCTGCCTGGTCAAGTCTGTGACTCCAATGAGTGGCCACAGAGCTGCAGCCCAGAGCTGGGTTCTCAGAGTGGGTCCTAACATCCCTGGGAATTGGGGGAAGGGGATCATCAGTGGCCCCTGAGCTGTGAGAATGGTGAGGTCTGCACCATCATCAGGCTTCCAGGCCAGGCTTCCTGGAGTTGAGGTTCTAGACCTGGCTGAGACAATTTGGGATCAGGGGAGAAGGTGAGGTTCTACCTTGGGGGTAGGGATCAGGATGTCCAGCCACAGTCCAGCCATCTGTATCACATCATCATGCCCATATCAACAGCCAGTGGCCAATTATGCACCAAAGGCACCAGGCTGGGTTGGCCCTGTGATTGGCCTGGTAACTGACCCATGGCAGCAATGACAAGGACAGTGCATCTCCTGAGCCACACCATGCATGAGCCCCATAGGACACCTATGACAAAGTCTCCCTTGGGAGGCAAAGCCTTCGTCACCTTCTGCACAGATACACAGGGAGAATAACTCCAAGCCTGGGGCCAAGGCTGGTGGGTACAAGAGGAAATCAGGCCATGCAGGCCCCCTGCCCCATATACCCCAGCTTCTGACCCCCACAGTCACTATGTCCCTCTCTCTCTCTGGCCCAGAAGGCTGGCCAAGTCTACACTGCTGCTCATCCCACTGTTTGGTGTCCACTACATGGTGTTTGCAGCCTTCCCCATTGGCATCTCCTCCCAGTACCAGATCCTGTTCGAGCTTTGTGTCGGGTCCTTCCAGGTGAGTGCAGGGCTTGCGGGTGGGCACAGGGGACCATGGGCCATGCTGACATCTTCCCATTGCAGGGCCTGGTGGTGGCGGTGCTCTACTGCTTCCTGAACAGCGAGGTGAGCCCTGGTCCCTGTCTTCTCCCTACTCCATGCTAAGTCCCCCTCACAGCCAGGTCAGAACCCTACACTGCACATCATGGCCCAGCTTCCCCCAAAACTGTAGTTTCCTCCCTCCATGAGGTAGAATTCAATGCTCAGCACCCATGTAGACAGCATCCTGTTCCTTGACCTTGGCAGAAGGGAATGGGATCTCCATGAAACCCCATCTTGTCCCAAGATGAAGCTGGAATCTGGGACCTTGCTCACCCAAAGGCCTGGCAGCCTCTCATGGCTAACAGTCTGGCTCCCTCCCCCATCACTAAGGATGTCTTTTCCAGAGCCCACCCCTCTTCTCTGAGCTTCAGTCCCCTACATCACCCCTCCCCAGCCTGCACAGGAGGTGGGACCCCCTCACTCAGATTCCTAAGAGAGAAGGCCAGCTGGGACCCTATACAGCCAAGACTGTGTTTGGAACAGACGAGGGCTCGTGCCCCATGAGCAGACATATTTCTGCCCAACAAGGAAGGTCCCTGCTAATGTACACAGGCCCCTCTGATTCCACTGGGTTGGCTGGGGAAGTTCTGGCACCCCATGTCCCTTCTGCTCCAGGCCAACTTTGTCCGTCTGCTCAGCCATGGAGATGGCAGCAGGCCCTTCCCCCAGAGCAGCAGTTAACATCTGTGGTGCCCTCACCCCAGGTGCAGTGTGAGCTGAAAAGAAGGTGGCACAGCCTATGCCTGACGCAGCCTGGGGGCCGCAACTACCGGCTGCACAGCTGGTCCATCTCCCGGCACGGCTCAGAAAGCGCCCTGCAGATGCACCGGGGCTCCCGCACCCAGTCCTTCCTGCAGACAGAGACCTCAGTCATGTAGCTGTGTTCTGCATGGGGTGTGGCTTCCTCCTGCTGCCCCACTTGCCACCACTAGGCCAGTCCGTGACTTGCCCATCCTTAATGTAATTCCCTCCGCGGTTCAGTCCTGTGTGTGGAACAGGCAATGTTGTAATGGATTTGATATAAGTACTCATTGTTAAATAGCAGCATTTAGATCATTTTTTCTTATAATGTTGCTCAGCTATGTAGGTGGATCCATTTTCAACATGAACAGGAGAGACCAGGTAGCCCTAAACATCAAAGCCACATCTGTGGCCTGGAGCTGTGGCCAGAGGCCACAGAAGGGTTCTTAAGTTCTGCTGACTCCACCCAGCACAAGTCCTATGGTGGGAACCAGGCCTAGACCAGAGCTGGGCATTGCCCTCAAAGCCCACAGGATGCTGAACAGAAGCTGGGAGCTCAAACTGCAACAGACCAGGAGCGGTCAACAAGTGCAGCAGTCTCTCCTCCCTCTCTCCTGGTCCCCAACCATGTCCCCAAAACCCTGTTCACCAACAGCCCAGCCCCAACCCCCAGGGGACAGCAGGACAATTCAAGGAGGGCCTGGCCCCAACCCCAATCCTGCATTGGCAGAAAGATGCTCCACCCAGGCTGGTAATAGGCCCAAGGGACAGGTGTTACCTGGGGGCAACAGCAAACCTATTCTCTTTTTGATGAGAATATTAAAGTTATTTATGTTTTAATGGAGAATTGTTTTACCAAAATATAAAATGGTATGAAGCCTCCTGTCCAGTATTTGCAAACAGCAGCCCTTGCTTTCTATTCTTTCGAGCGTCTGCAGATCCCAAGGAAATTGCTGACATGGCCACAGAGGCAGACGTGGGTGGAAGGGGGCACCCTCCTATCCCTGGACCAAGCCCTTGTCTCCACAGCACTCGGACCTGCAGGATGAGCACAGCCCAGCCCAGCAGCTGCCCCTGCCAGACCCAACACTTGTCCCTCAAGCTGAGGTCTTCAGAAACCCCCTGGAGGCTTTGGTGGCCACGTGGACCCTGGCCATGCAGGTACTGGTGATCACCATGAAGGTGCCCAGGCCAGAGGCTGGGGGGCCAGGAGGCAGCAAAGAATAAGACCCCTATCCCTGGAAGTAAGATAGGACATGGGCTTTGGGACAGCCCAAATCTGCTCCCCCAGGGAGGCAGCTACAATGTTTGTCCAGCAGGGCCATCCCTGATGCCTCCACAATACTGCAGATGAGCCCCCTGTATCTGCAATCACAGTGGGGTGGGCAGCTCAGGAACCAGAGGCCCCAAGCCCTAACTTCCATGGGAGCATGACAGACAGGTGACCTGGGACTGGATATGAAGGCTGCAGATACTAAGAGTAGTACAGGTGAATAAAGAGAGCTCTGGCTCAGTCTGCCTCTCCAGTTGTCATAAGGAAGTAAAATATTGTTGATGTCGAGGTGTGAGTCGTGCGCTGTGGTCCTTGATCACTGGTGTGGACATTGGCCACATATGGAATGTGTTTGTCTGTCTAAGCAAGTGCCTAGGGACAGGAAAAAGACTCTGTAAACAGAGCTGAGGGAGCTGACTAGTGGCAGTGGCAGACTGGTGGCCCATGGTCACGGTATGCTCTGATGTGTCCCAAGTGCATGTGTGATGTCACAGACCCACCCTGTGGGGGTAAACTGTGTAGATACTGCTATAAACCTGGTGTCACATATATCCTGAATACAGACTTGCTGTCATGTCTAGTACTATGGCACAGGCAGAATCCTGCTGGCCACATGGCTCCTTCAAGGATGCTTCCCTAGAGGCTGTACCTAACCCTTCAGGTCCTCTAGGAAGAAGGTAGGTCTGAGGTGGCTAAGGAGCATGTGTGGCAGCCTGGGTATGTGGCCTCACCACCTTCCCTGAGCTCCGCAGAACCTGAAGACCCATCAGTCAGAACCAGAGTGGGACTCAGTGCACATGTGTGTGTATATGACAGGGTGTGCTTCCATATGTATGTACACATGGGAAGATATGCACACCTGTGTGTGCACGTGAGAGGGCATGCATGTTTGTGTGTATGTGTGTTATATGTGTGTGTGTTTGTACACCTATGTATGTTTGTATATTATATGTGTGTGTGCTTACCCTTAACCACAATTATGCCATAGGCAGAAAAATAATATTTCTACTCCACGCTCAACCAAACCACTGCATTGGCAAGAGGAACACACAGGGCTAAAAATTAAACTCTCGGGAGGTCAAACTTAGAAATGAGCCAAACAGACCACCGTCTGCTGGTCAGAGCAAAGCAGGCTGGCAGAGGATGGGGGCCAGGTAGATCCTGCTTATGAGAGGGTTTGAACTCCGAAAGGTGGGAAGTGTTGGGGAGATACTGAAGGAGAGTTGGCCCAACAGGAGGGCTGAGGGCTCTCAGGACTTCCTCCCCAGAATGAACAGTGCTGACCACAGCAAAGTCACAGCTTCAGTTCCAGGGGCAGTGACACACTGGGTCCCCCTTTCTCCACTGAGGTATTAATCACAAGCATTGGTTTTGGTCCAGGATATTCCTGTCTACCAAACGGATCTTTCCTCTTCCCCTTCTGTTTACTCATAGAAATTAGGTCATTTTGTACAGAGGTTCTGCAGCCTTTTTCCAATAAAGACAGAACAGAGATCCTTCCCATCTAAATGTTCAGATGTGCATTTTTCTTGAGACAGAGTATCACTAAGTGGACCAGGCTGACCTCAAACTTGAAATCCTCCTGCCTCAGCCTCTCACTTACCTGGGTTTACAGGTGTGCGCCATCACACCCAGCTCAGATCTGCATTATTTTCCACAGCTGCATATCACTCCACAGCCTAGACATAACTTTGTTTATCCAGTCAGCTCCTGTCCCTGTTTAAGCTGCTTTTTATATGTGTTTCTGTTTGAGTATTCTCATGGAATAAATCCTTAAGGCAGACATGGGTTGAAGGGTATTCAATTCCAGCAGGTGTCTGCCCTGGGGACAGTGGGAGTGAATCACACTCTAGCCACTCTGAGAGGCACCACACACCTACATGGGTGCTTTGTCTTTTGCAGGGGACCCTGAGGGACCCATGCCTCTGATCTGCATGTCTTTAATTGTAAGGAGCAGTGAGAATCTTGCCTCTATAGAGAGCTTTTCTTCAGCTCTGTTAAAAGCAAGTCTCACCTGACCCACTAGCTAAGTAGAACAGCACCAGCCTCCCACATCAGCAAACCTCATACATCCTCCCCACTGTCCATGTCAGCACTACTCTTGGATCAGCAGGCGTCTGGAAGCCACTGTGTGGGGACACGAATGTCACAAAGGATCCAGGGCATCTTTTATACCAAAAAAGTACTTATAGAGGGTGAAAAGAAAAGGGTATCTTGCTTCCTTTATGTTTTCTACTCAATGACAAGAGAAGTGGGGCGGGCAGCCTCAGCTGGCAACCCCCCCTTGCCCTCCCCCCTGGGACATAGAGGGCCCTCAGGGCAGGTCCTTGGCTGGATGTCCTGGAGCTGCCCCTGGGACTCTGGTTAGAGCTGTGTCTATTCACCACCTGGAACTGGAGAACAGCAGGGAGATAAACTGTTGGGATATAATCACCAAGCCACACAGACCTGGGCCAGACCCTCTCTGAGATTCAGGGTTCTGCAGCCTCACATGTAAAGACCACATGTGAAAGTCCAAGAAAACAGCATGGAGATTTGGTGCACCCGAAAAACAAAAAACACAGTGGTTTAAATAATGCAAGTCCAGAATACGAAAGACTTGTGACTTTGAAATCATAAAGCAAATTATCACAGTCTACTCAGAGCCAGTGCTGAGATATAGGTGTCTATGCAACCTAAAGTCGTTCCTCCTCCCAGGCCCCAAGACTTCTCCAGCTTACAGGACTGGGGGATCCAGGCCCAGGCTTGTGCACTGGAGCTCTAGATGCACAGTACAGCAGAGCCAGCAGAGGAAGGCTACACAGAGAACTCTGTGCAAGAGGTGGGGAGGACAGGAGAGCAGGGAAACCTTGGATCAGACAGAGCAGCCCAGGCATGAAGGTGCAGCTCCCAGCAGGACAACTGCATAAAAGCTAGTCAAGCAAACTTGAACTCTGACCTTTTCTCCAAGGAACATGGAAAGGGCTTTGCAGGGCTCTGCGGATCTTAACAGGAAGGCCAGTCAGTGACTATAACAGAAGCCTGGGACAGGGTCAAGGCCCATAACTAAGACAACTTGGGGAAGAGTAGGGAGGGCAACAGAAGCAAAAACAGAGTGGGGTAATCAGGACCCCAAGAAGTGCCACAGCTGTTCCCAGGGCTCACAGAACCACCTGGAGACCAGGCCAGGAACTAAGTCCAAACACTCTTCTGCATGGCCAGGGTGTCCGGGGCTTTTGTGTTGAACAAACCCAGATCCCATCCAGGCTCAGGACCATAAGGAACCAGGACGCTGATACATTGGGGGAGATGGGACCCCACTTGGGCTGGGGGATCCCATAGGAGGAAACAGGGTATGTGGGCTGCATCTGTTCCCCACTTACCCAATCCTGGGTCATGGAAGCCAAAGTACAATTAGGGACAACTCTATGAAACTGTGGTGTGCACAGGACGAAACCAAGACTCAGTGGGCCAGGCTCACTGGTATCCTTGGAGTCACCTGATGATGACAATGAAACACAGGGAACAGCAGCTGCCAGAGACCCACACCCAGGCCACCATATGACTGTGTCCTGGGCCTGTTGACCACTATGACCACCTGTGCTATCTCAGAGTCACCCTGTATCCTGGAGCTGGGCACCACAAGGACCCAGACACATGTTATCCTGTCCCAGGACTACCCCATTTCCTGATGTTAGGCATTTACTAACCATTGTACCAGAAACTGTAAGAGAATAAGCAAACTATTACATTTCTTTATATGAAAAGTAAATTAAATCTGGATCCTTATGTGACAGTGCAGCCTGCTTATCGTCACCTCCAGTGTGTGGCTATACCCTTATTTAGTGTTTTTTTTTATGTTATAGTATTATCATAATACTATGTAACATTAATTTCACAGCATATTATTTACCATTCTCATTTACTCTGTGAACTTTAAGCTTACTGTAAACTTTCAAGTGTTCATTTTAATTTACCCTGTAATTTCATTTCTGGGGAAATCTTTAATGTTCAGTTATACACAAGGATTTATAAATAAGAATGATCATTTGATATTTATAATATGAATATCCAAGAAATGAAGATAATGTAAGTGTTCAATCACTGAAATGATTAAGGAATGAATATAGAGTGAAGATTCTGGTTTGGGAAGCCCCTTGAGACAGTAGTGACTTCAAGTACTGTATACTGTGAGCCACTGCGGGCCTGTAGTCTGTACACTGCACACTGCACACTGCACACCTGCCTCCTCCCAGGATTCCCAGGCTGTGGGAGGAGCTGGCCATGAGCAGGAGCTGGTTCTGCCCTGAGCAACCAGAGAAAGTGCCATCAGTCTGGAAACTCCCCCTTAGAGCTTTCACCACTCTGCATTCCTCCAAGTAATTAACTCTGCCAAGCAAACCATTCATAATGCAACACAAATTCCGTGATCCAATTACTCACCTAGCAAGGATAGTAAGCAAGGAAATTCAGGGCAGCCACTCAATGAAGTGAGCAGGAGGAGAACAGAGTCCACTGGTCCCACACAGGGGGCCCGGTGCCTTCTGAATACTGACACCTTAGCCTTGTCCCCTTCATGATGACACAGGAAAACTAATCCTAAATGTACACATAGCAATCTTAAAGACAAGTGATACCAAATTGATGGAATTAAAAAGAGACAAATCCACAATCATAGGTAGTGGTTGTTTTTTTGTTGTGGGACAGGGTCTCACTATGTAGTTCAGATTACCTTGAACTCACTCTGTAACCCAGGCAATACTCCTGCCTCAGCCTCCCAAATGCTAGGATTATAGGCATATGTCCCCACACATGGCCATAATTGGACATTTTAATACACTTCTCTCTCTGATAGAACAAGCCTATCAAAAAAGTCAATATAAAAACAGAGTATTTGAGCAGGAATGTTAGCCAACTTGGCCTGATTAACAAACGCAGAACACTCAGTAGCTTCAGAATGTTTGTTTTTTCAAGTGCCCACTCACTTGCTACTGAGCTTATGACTCCCGAAAAGACCCCTCTCCAAACAGCCACAGGTCAAGGTCCTCAGGTCAGGATTCACTCAGGCACCCAGCAGGCCACATGCAACCGAAGAGCAGAAACTAGTGAATTTAGAAAAATAAAGTCATGCAGAGTTGATTCTCTGGCCAAGAGAAACTGAAACTAGAACTTCAGAACAAAAAGATTGCCAAAAATCAAATATGTGAAAATTGAGCAACAATCTACTGGTAAATAGTTCAAAGAAGAAATAAATCACAAGGGAATTTCAAAATAGTTTGAATTGAATGATAAGAAAAATGCACCATGTGTAGACTTGCGATTGAAGAACTACTGAGAAGAAATTTATAGCTTAAAATACAGATTTTAGAAAAATAGATGAGAATTCAGCGATCTAAGCTCCTACATAAAACCAAAAGCTTCCACTTAAAACAAATAATAAAAATTTAGATAAAAGGATACATATCAAGCAGATGGCTGTGTCACAGAATGTCCTCTCCCTCCCTCTTTGCACCACCAGTCCTCCCAGGCCTTGGGTGTCCCAGAACTGGGCTCCACCATTACAGCAGGCTGTGTGCCCCCTGCCGCCTCTAAGGGCCCTGCATGCTGCCTCTGTACCCTGCTTAGTGCTTACCTGGCAACAATGAAAGTCAGCCCAAGAAAGCATCTCACCATTGCATTGCTCTGGGGCCACACAGTGTCCAGCATTGAAAGGAGCTAAATTATTCCACTTCTCTTTAGGTGCCCAGGGGGATCTTCCCAGCTCAGCCTGATCCAAACTTATTTTCTTATCTTAGGAATTCTTGTTCTGTTCAAATTGTACTTAAATACTTCCCTAGAATTTTGTAATACTGATTTTTGGATGAGTGTCTCCTATCCTGGAGACTGCAAATCTTTTTTTGATTAAGTTTATTGGTATATTTTAGGGATTCAATACAGTTATATTCATCATTGGAATCTTGTTCCTTTACATGATGTATCTTGGTTCATATTTTTTCCCCATTCCCTGGCCCTACTTTCAGTCCCTGTTTACAAAGACATTGTCTCCATGTTTTTCCTTTTCTCATATTTTTTCTTTTCCTTTTTTACCTTTCCCCTACCCCTCCCACTTTTTCTCATTTAGACCTTTTCTTCCAAATATACAATATCAATTATACATTTTAATCCTTATTTCAACTTTTAGTTTTTCACACCAGAGCACTATTCAGTATTTACACGTCTAATTTCACTTAATAGTATGGCCTCAATGTGCATCCATGTAGCTATAAATGACTCTAGTTTCTTATTCTTTATGGTTGAGTAGTACTCCATTTTATAAAACAAAAAGAAACACCAAAAAAGTCTTCTTTATCCAGTCTCCAGTTGATGGGCAATTGGGCTGTTTCCAAGTTTTAGCTATTACAAACTGTGCCACTATAAACATTGGTGAGCATATATCACTGTGGTATAATTCTCTTAATTTGGGGGGGGAGATACCCAGAAGGGGAATAGCTGGGTCAAATGGAACCTCTAATCCTAGTTGTTTGAGGTACCTCCATACTGATTTCCACAGTGGCTGCACCAGTCTGCACTCCCACCAACAATGGAGAAGGGTTCCTTTCTTCCCACAACCCCACCAGCATTTGTTATTTGTTGATTTCTTGACAGCAGCCATTTTTTCTGGGATGAGGTAGAATCTCAGTGCTGTTGTCATCTGCATCTCTCTTTTTTGCGGCGGGGAATTTGAGACAAGGTCTCACTATGTAGTTGAGACTGACCTGGAAATCACTGTGTATCATCTGCATCTCTTGAATGAACAGTGATCTTGAACACTTTTTCATACATTTATTTGCTGCTTTTACTTCTTTGTCTGAGAAATATCTGTTCATTTCAGATGCCCATTTTTGAATTAGGTCTTTATATTTGGGGTGGTCTGATTTTTTTTTAGTTATTTATATATTCTAGATAGTAGGCAGCTGGTAAAATTTTTTTCCCACATTGTAGGTTGTCTCAGCTCTGCTGATAATTTCTCTTGCAGTGCAGCTTTTTAAAAAGATTTTTGATCATTCACAAATTATTTATAAAATAACTTGCTGGGCTGGAGATTTAGCTCAGTGGTTCCATCACCTGCCTTGCAAGTACAAGGTCCTGAGTTCAATCCTTAGTACAAAAAAAAAAAAAAAAAAAAGGTCAGGACAAAATAACTTGCTAACATAGGATTTTGCCTTCACTGATGGCTGGATGGTCACTCCACACCGAGCCTGCCAATAGTTCTCTGCAACCATCTCATCTGTGTAATAAGCAGACGTCAGAGGCCTACTTCAAATCATACCCAGTCCTGTCTCACAGGTCCAGCCATCTAGAGGGTTTGGGTCACAGGATGGCCCAGACCTCAATCCTACAGAGCAGCACTGTCTCCAATGCCCATGCAAACTCAGACTTCCATTTTCAGGGGGCCCCACCTGATCCCAGGAGCTGAGGTGCACAGGTGTCACCCTGGGAGGCGACTCAGCCCCAGCTCAGTGTCACGGGTCTTAGTCGGTGTTAGGGACCTGACGCCGCCATTGCAGGCTGTATTCTCCTGGTTCTTCTTGGCTCTTAAAATGACCTCATGCTCTTATCTTTAGTTTCCCTGCTCCCAAGGCCACAATAGTCCGGAGGAGTTAAACCTGCTTCTGCAGGACTGAACCCATAAAAGACAACCTGGCCCGTGATAGATTAAAAGTAGCTCATTCCTCATAAATAAGCAATAGCCCAGCCCAAAAATAATAAAAGGAGCTTCCTTTCTTTGTTCTTCTCTCTTCCCTCTCTCCTCTCTCCCTAACCTGCCTTCCCTAATAAAGTCTCCTGTTGGACCTTTTCAGTGTGTGGCCTAGTTGTTGAGCGTCGTGCCTCTACATTCAGGGCTCTGCACACACACAGGGCAGTCTGGCCTATAGCTGTGTGAATCAAGATGAAACAACATCTATGTTAATCTTTTTGTTTTACCCACAAATTAACAAGCACAGTTCTTCCTGTTTCCTCACATGCCAGGTCAGAATATTTCACACTTCCTCTTTTTCCCATTTCACCCTGTATTTGTTGAGATCCTCCTGAGAAGCAGAGCAGTAGAAAACAAACACAGAGAGTCAGGAAGCCATAGATACATGGACACAGATGTAGGTATAGATAGAGAGAGACTGAGAATTGTTTCAAGGAATTGGCCTATGTGCTTATAGATGGGGCTGGCCAAGTCCCAAGTCCATGGGATAGACTAGCAGGGCTGAAACCCAAGTTACTCAGATACCAGAGATGTTGCAGTCATGGCCATCTGCAGGCAGATGCACCATATCTACTATGGCCTCTGCAAAGCTCATGTCACAGACACACCAGGAGCTGTTACAGGCTTTCCTGACACAAGGACACTTAGCCCAGAACATAGAAAACAGTGTCCAATGCTCATTGCAAATGCTCTGGAGTCTGATTCTCATAGCAACTCTCTTAATTTTTGCCAAGCTCCTGTCTGCACTCAGCTAACAGCTGCATTATAGAATGATGGGTAGTTTTTGACACTACTTCACTTTTGTGCACCAAACAAAACTGGGGGGCCATGTTACCCTCCCAGGGACACCAATCTGTAATGACACAGAGCCCGTGTTTCCATCTGAATCTGTGTGTCCAGAGTTTAAATGGCTGTGATCAAGAGGACCACTGGTCTTGAGTTGAATGGACCTCCAGTCCTGCTGGGCTATGGCCCAGGGTTCAAAGCCCATCTTCTGTCTCTCCTCTCTCTCTCTCTCATCTTTCTGGCATGACCAGCCTCTGTCCACTTCTCCTCATCAGTCACTTCTTGGCGAAAACTATGAATGACAGCATCTCACCTGTTACTGGCAATTCGGGAACTTCAAGCTATTACTTCCAAGAATCAACCAAAGGCCAAGTGGACCTTCCTGCATAAGACAAGCTGGTTCTTGGCATGCCCAACTGTCATGTTCATTACTGCCACCACACAGGCACAGAAGATATAGAAACTCCCAGGGCACAGATGACAGTAAAATTCAAGGGACAAGTTCTCAGTATTTCTTACTTTTATTTTCAATATAATGCATTTATTTATATAATCATATTATCTATAATTTGTATAATATGATTTCCTTACATGATTAAGTTAATTTAATTTTTAATAGTGACTATTATGTTAGCTTTCTGTACCTGAGGTAAACAGCTAAAAGGAATCAAGGTTTATTTCTGCTCGTGGTTTCAGAGGTTTGGTCCACTGGTTGGGGTGCTGCTGTCACTGATGAGGCAGTACTTACTTCCTGGCAAAGTGCAAGACAATGAAACCATCCAGCTCATGGCAGCCAGCAGGCAAGAGAGGAGGACCAACACCTTGGCATCCCCTTAGATAGCAGAGCCCAGCCAGCTCCCTTCCTTCCAGAGGCTCAGCTTGAAAAGCACCTGCCACCTCCCAGGCATGGCCTTTGAGGACAATTGATATCCAAACCATAACTGTCTACAAATTGGCTTTCAAAACTGAAAATTTAACATTGGCTCTCGCAAGCCAGTATAACCCAGATCCAGCACGTGAGTTATTCCTCTAAATTTGACCAATTAGCATTCTAATCCTCACCAGTTATTGGCCTAACTCTGACAATTGTTGGTCTAACTCTGGCCGTTATTGGTCTGACCCTGGTCTGTTACTGACCAAAGTCCCACAGATACAATTGAACAGAAGCTGCTGGTTGGGGTTCCAAGAAGCTGTTGCTCTTTATCCATTCAGTAAGAAGAAACAAGCAGAGCTCTCCCTTTGTTCTTTTTACTGAAGCTTGTGGAATAGGAAGAATGAAGAAAAAGAGTCTCCAAGAATATAGCCTAGTGAGCCGCAGTCATTTCATGGGAGGAGTTTTGCCCTCCCCAGGGGTCCTGGAGACCAGGCTCCTCCAGAACCCGGGATGGGGGGACGACCACCACAGAGGGTCCCCATGTTCTTGTGTGACAACACCTAGGAGGGAGAAAGTTACTCACAAGGTACAAAGTTGACCCGGGTGCCCCAAATTAGCGGGAGGATTTCTTTTACTTGAAAATTTCGGGTTTCCCCACAGCAACCACAGGAGCCATGGAATCTGCTGCCTGAGGGCTGTGGTGGGAACCTTAGTGAAGCTGGGAACTGAAGTCATTTGGTTTCTAATTGGTTTTTTAAAATTTCCACTTAGAAAAATCGTCTGGCTGTCTGCAGCTCACGGCGACTTAGAAGAGGCTCTGCGGCTGGATGCCGAGCACAGGCCCAACCCGGAATGAGTGTCAGGCCCTCCGCAGGGAGAAGGTGCGCAGCCAGGCCTGGACGAAGCCTGGAGAGAGCCCTGAGCTGAACAAGGCAAGAAGCAGCCTTGCAGACCAAACCTAAGCTGCCGTCCTCAGGCCCAGCGACACCTGGTGGTTGAGTTGGGCACTGAGCCCTGGGTGACACCAGAACAGTGTGAGCGCGAGGCTTCTTCCCAGCGACTCTGGCTGCTGGCTGAGCATCAGATACTCCGTTAAGGTTCTCACTAGGGCCTGAGTGTTCTGATTGGTATTTATGTAAACAGAAGAGCTTATAAAGTTAAAATCGAAATTTGTTTTATTGTGTGCAGGGCCCAAGACTATATAGGCTTAGTCTCAAATATTTAGGAGAAAAATGTAAACTAGAAGGAACCATTCTCACCGAAATCCCTGCCGTGAGCAAAGTGGGTGGCCTTCCTAGCAGCTCTCCAGAGGTGAGGAAGCTCCAGCTGCTGAGCGATGGTGCTGGACACTCGGGGTTACCCAAGTGTGAACAGAGGAGCTGCTCTGCAGCCTCAGGTCTCGCTGGGGAGGACAGTTGTTGACATGTGTCTATTGAGATGGCCCACTGAGGCCTTCACTGGGTTTACAAAGCAGATAAAGGAGTGAATTCCAGGCCAGGTGACTGCTCTTACATGCTGATGTAGTTTTTTGTTTGTTTTATTTGTTTGGTTTTTTTGTACCAGGGTTCAAACTCAGCACCTTGTATTTGCGAGACAGGCATGGTGCCACTGAGCAAAAAATCCCCAGCCCTGCTTTTACATGATGTCCCCAGATGGGCTGAGCATCCAGAGGACTGGCACCTTCTGTGTGGCCTTCTGCACATATTTGTAGTGAGAGCCCCAGCTGCCTCCAGGGGCAGCGTCACCAGCCACTGTCCACCCCTGAGCTCCAAAAGAGCCCACAGCTGCACTCATCCGCAAGCCCACTCGCGGAACAGGGTTCAGGGGGCCCGGACTGGGAGGGCAAGGTGAGGAATCACCAGGCAGACTCTGGGAAGGTTTCTGGAATGCTTTCACTTTATTCAGCAAATGCACAGGCTTATATAGGGTAAGGTGAGGGTGGAACCAGGGTGGAGTCGGGATATTTGGCACATCGTTATTGGCCACATGTTAGTGTTAGGATTGTATGCTTTAGGGGCTGAGGCGAATGGAGTTTAGAGGTTTTTGAGAGGAACAGTTTATCTGTCTAAGGTCAGATCTCTACACACCCGAGGAGGCGGATTATTCCAGCCCTAACAGGCCTCAGAGTTTTCTCACAAGAGATGGGTGCAGCGCTCCTGACTCAGCCAGACATTAACCGGGTCCTTATTAACCTGATCAACATTAACCTGTTCCCCCCTTTGTCTTTGACTCCAGAGCCTCAGCCAAAAGGACCACATTTTTATGATTTTTGTTACTGGCACATCTGATCTTTAAAATAAAGAACAATAACAATATGCCAAACAAGGTTAATATATATAGGGATCCCAATATCAATCTAAGTATCCAACTACTCAGATTATTCCATCCAGCCTGAATTTTTTACCAAATGGTATCCCACACATTATATTTAAAGTTACAACTTCTAACACCTGGGTATTAATTCCTCCCAAACCAAGTTTAACTGTATTTGTAAATTGAGTACAGCTGTGCGGACACCTTGACCTAGCAGGGCAGTCTTTCTGAAGGCTTGGGTGGTGTTTTTTGTTAGCTGGTTGACCGTTGTTGTCACCACTTGATTTTGTGAGGTGACTATTGCCACTGTTATGGCGGAAATAGCTACCACCATGGACATGATGACAGCAAAGAAGGGCAGAAATTTCAAAATCTTTCTTACTGCGGGGATGAAGCATACAATTAAAGAAAGGATCTGAATTTTGTCATTTCATTCCATATGGAGATCAATGGGGACCCAAACAGCTTGGGTTGTTCTAGCAAAATATAAACTCCAAGTTTCTGTATGATTAAACAAAGAAGGATCAATACAAGAGGTAAAATGAACATGAAAGGGGAAGGCAGAACAAAATTGAGGGGGATTAGGTACTTGGATTTGTCCAGGATGAAGTAGAGATTGAAGGTTCTGCAGCAAGAAGGCTGTTCCTGGGTGTGCAGTAGCACCCCAGGACTGCTCAGCGCCAGCAGCCACAGGCCAGGGAGTAGCCAGCCCCCGCAGCCACATGCTGGGGACCGCAGCCCCCATGTCGCCAGCCTTGACCCCACGCTCACAGACTTCTCAGCCTGCTGGGCCCTAACGCGCCCCGGGAAGTGGGGACACAAGCAGCTGGGGCGACAGGATCTGTGGTGGGAGGCAGGGACAGCGGAGGCCAGGGAAGTCGAAAGGACCTTTGGCCACCGCGTAGCTACCAGACTTGGCTGCCGACCAGGCTCCCCTCCCTGCTCAGCAGGCCCCAGCACCCCAAAGCTTCAGGTCTTTCACTCTGAAACTTTTCCGGAGCTCTCAGCTGTGCCAGACCGGTCTTTGAAGGAGAAGGCTGGGCAGCCCGGAGGCCCAGGACCCCGGAGCCATGCTAAGGCCCAGTCAAAGGATTGTTTCTCCTCATCCGACAAGATGGTGGGGTACAGGGTGGAGGTCGCCATCTTGGACTGGAAAAGGTAGGCTCTTCCCGATGACCATTACTTCAGTGAAAAGGGAGTTTGACAGGAAGTGAGAGACCAGCGGGTGGGACTGACGCCTTTGGTGAAGAAGAAAGTGGAAGAGACAGCCCGACCGGGCCAGTTTTTTTCAAAGTCTTTTGTCCGCCATCTTTAGAGCCCTCAGGGAGCCCTTCACTCACTTGCCTGAGTTTGGGCTGGAAATGCCTCGGATGCCTTTATGGCATGAGGACCCTTTACTAAGGTGGCCTGTACCAGCAGATCTTGATTCATGACATTACCTATGATGGGATCCTTGCCCGAAACTTCAATATTTACCCAGTATAATCGAGTCCCTTGTTCCGGTTCCAATTGTTGTCTTCATCCGCGAGCCCACTCTCGAAACAGGGAGGGTCCAGGGGGCCCCGGACTGGGAGGGGAAGGTGAAGAATCACCAGAGACAGACTCAGGGAAGGTTTCTGGAATGCTTCCGCTTTATTCAACAAATGCACAGGCTTATATAGGGTAAGGTGGAGGTGGAGCCAGGGTGGAGTCGGGATATTGGCACATCGTTATTGGCCACATGTTAGTGTTAGGATTCTATGCTTTAGGGGCTGAGGCGAATGGAGTCAGGACTTTAGAGGTTTTTGAGAGGAGCAGTTTATCTGTCTAAGGTCAGATCTCTACATACCTGGGGGCAGATATTCCAGCCCTAATAGGCCTCGGAATTTTCTCACAAGAGATGGGTGCAGCGTTCCTGACTCAGCCACACATTAACCTGATCCTCACGATTGGATCTGGCCTCCCTGTTCCCCACCCACAGCTCCAGTCCCGGAGCAAGTGCTCAACAAATGTCTGTAAAATGAAGGAATTGATCACATAAAGGAAATTAGAAAACACTCCTTCAAAAAGATAAAGCAGAGCTAACAAGAACCCAAGTGAGGCCTCTGAATCAGTGAAAAACATTCCCAGGAGTTATGTCCCCCAAGAGTCTGTATGAAAATGTGACAAGGCATGGGATTGCCTGGCAGGGAAAAAAAGTCCCTAAATACCATTCAAATCATGAAACTGTTGGGGACCCACACAGCAAGCCACCTGGAAACTGAATTGGAACAGAAGGGTTGGTGGCTGATAAGGCATCCAGCCCCAGGGACCCAGGTAGGACAGCATCCTGTGCTGCTGTGTTCTGACCTTGTTTTTTCCATCTTCACTCAGAAAAGTCACCAGAAGCCTTATCTCTCAGACCCTATACAAAGCCCATGGTGGAAGGAGTCAGCAAAGGTGGCAGGAGCAGGCTGAGGCTGGGGACACAGATCTAGTGCCTGAAGCAACTTGATGGCTCATCTGGGGGACTCTAGAGTACTTTCTTTCTTTTCTTCTTCTCCTTCTCCTTCTCCTTCTCCTTCTCCTTCTCCTTCTCCTTCTCCTTCTTCCTTCTCCTTCCTCCTTCCTCCTCCTCCTCCTCTTCTTCTTCTTCTTGTATGGGGGGGATATAACTCAGAAACTTGCACTTTCAAGGCAGGTGCAGTGCCACTGAGCTAAATCCCCAGCCTGGGGGAACTGTAGAATAGCCCCCTCCTCTCCCAGCCATACATAGGAATGGTTTCAGACTCCAGGAAGGCCTACAGCACAGCTCTGGAAAGACCTCAGGGAGAACCATGAATAATGCACATAAAGAGACAGGCAGGAGCAGTGCCAGATGTAACTTCTCACGCTTGCCTGGCCTCAGAAATGTCAGCCAGCTTAATTGTACTGAGATTCTAGGTCAAAGAGGAATTTCCTTTATGTATATGTTTGAAAGAACTTCAGGCTAGCAAGCAAGCTGTCTTGGCTGGGCCTTCAAATCCCTAGAGAATTTGTTCTCTCCATTATTAGCAAAAAGCCAAGATTTAAGGTTTGCAATTTGTAAGAAAGCTTAAGAGCTGTGGGGGGAAGCACACACCTTCCAATGCCACCCACCTTGTGAGGCTCCTGGAGGCCTGGAAGGGGACTCAGAACAGTGAGTCACAGGGGCCCCAGAACCCAGCCAGAAATGTCTGCAGCAGCGCAGGAGTTTGAGGCAGTGAGCTGTCCCCTAGGAACCCAGGGGACCATGGTGTGTTAGCAGAACCCAGGCTTGAAGACTGTGCTATCTGAGCTTTCCTTGTGTGGAAAGCATGCTCCTGAGCCTATGCAAAGCCCTGTGCAGAGGGCTCCCCACCCACAGGGAGGCAGATGTAGACCAGGTCACTAAGCCATAAGTCCTCAGTACTAATGACTAGTGCCAGGGGTCATGGCACCACTAGACTTCTGTGAGACCACTTGGTCCAGGCTGATGGTTGTGGCCTCTCCACACACAGCACCAGGCATAGCCTACTCTCCTCTCTCTTCTCCTAAGTCCTTCAGTGTAAGGATGAGAAGCTGGCACAGTTCAGCACCTACATGCCCTCCTTTATGTGGACCCAGGATTCTGGCCATGTCCCATTGGGGTAAACCAGGCAGCCACTTGTGCCTGAGAGTTGAATATCCAGATGGTGGGAAGGTGGGCAGCCTGAGGGACAGGGTGCATGTGTCCCAGTCAGCCCAGCTCAGCGCCCTTCTCAGAGTGCTGACAGGTCAGGCTTGCAGAGCCTCCTTCAGAGCTGGGTGAGGGCTCCAGAAGAAAGGACCTGGTGTGGCCCGGCTTATACCCAGTGACTCTGCACCTCACACTGGGAGGTCAGCCAGGGTGATTTTCAAAAACGTTATCACTGAGGACTGGGAATTAGCTTAGTGACACCACAACAGCCTTACTAGCTCAAGATCCTGAGTTCAGTCCCTTTAAAAAAAAAAAGTGTTATCACTGGATGGATGATAAATGATCTTTCTGTTCTTTAGTATCCAACAGTTCATTTTGGGAAAATGGTGCAAATTTTGGTCTAAGAGAGCCATATCTCTCATAATGACACCATCCAAAGCCATCGCTGGTGGTCAGGAAGGACCCAAGCCATCACCAAGGGAACCCTCTACCGTGGCTGTCCTTTGGATGAGAGTGGATAGAGCAATGGGAGAACAGACAAGTCCTGATAGTCCAGGTTCTCTGACAACCAGTGATCCCCTCAGAACTCCAGGAACAAGGAGGCTCAAGGAAGAGACTTCTGAACTCCCATGCTGCTCCCATGTTCTGCCTCACACAGAGCTATAGGGGAGCTGTAGCACTAACGGGATCAAAAGTAAGAATCAGAGCAGGTGTGATGGTGTACCAGACATACACAAGGCTGAAGAAGGATGATCCAAAGTTCAAGAACAGCCTGGACACACAGTGAGACCCTTCCTCAAAATAAAAAGGATTAGGGATGTAGCTCAACATTCCCTGGGTTCAAGCCCCAGTACCTGGATGATGATGGTGATGATGATGATGATATGGGTCAAACACCTGTGAGTGTGAGATCCAGGTGGAGCAGTGCATGAGGTGGAGCCCAGATTACAGAAGGGACAGTGCTACCTTAGCATGCTGGCTGCCCTTGGGAATAGCCATACCACCTCAGAAGCCATGAGAAGTGGGGTCTGTTGGTTTCTGCAGCAGTGAGAGGGAGAAGTCAGGGCTCTCAGTACCTTAATGCCTGATCTTCCACAGAGGTGAGCGGCTCCATCTCTGGGTTCACATCTGCATGCAAGAGCTGGGGATTTAGCTCAGTGAGTCTGCCACCTGCCTCACAAGAGTGAGGACTCAAGTTTGATCCCTGGCGCACACACACACACACACACAAAGATTTGGGCACATCTGCATGCAGCCTTCACTGCTGGTCCATTGCTGGGAGAATAGTCCAGACCTCACTGCTATGGCCCACACCACTGAGTACTGGAGTAAACACTGATGTTTTGATGAACTCCATTTGTCCTTTTGCTATGGGAATTTTCTGGCAACTTCCAGCAAATCTTTACTGGGCTTCTGCACTGTATAATCCAATGCTGCCATTTGTGACACCATAGCTCTCCATCCTGAGGGGTCTGGCCTTGATAGGATGCCTCAGCACAGCCAATATTTCTCATTCACTCTAGATAGTGCCAAAGTGAAAGCCAGAGCACTGACTGAAGATTTTTAACATTTGGTTCCAAAGAGCACATTAAATCTCTTGTTGTTTTAAATGATGGATTCAAGTTAAAGTACCTAGAAATGGAATCAAGGCATGAAAAATGGTGTGGTCTGGTTGCCACTGCCCCAGAGCTGCAATGACACACTGGGTACAAACACTGTTAAGGAGAAGGGCCAGCCACTGGACAGCAAGACCAACAACCTGACTCAGGGGGCAGAGGGCAGAAAGAGACATCACTCTGGCCGATACATAAAAGCCAATCAACATGCAGAAGACACTTGATGTCACAATCAGAAAAACCCAAACCCAAACCACAGTGAGATTTCACATCACAATTGTTAGGATGACAGGTGTCCAGAAAAATAGGACTTTGGGAAATGAGGCTTCACATGTAGCCGATGGGAATGGACCACCAGGAGGATGTAGCCAACAGGAGGACATTCAGCAGCTCCTCAAAAATCTTGAAAATAAAATCACCACATGCCATGATTTTGTGTGCCGCCCCCAAATGTTTGTTTGCTGGAAACTTCATCCCTCAATGCTGCCTAGTCAGGAGGTACATGGGTCACAGTGGAGCATCAGAAAGAGTCCAAGTCTTTGGAGAATGGTGTAGCTACCCAGCAGTCATCCCTTTCCCCTCACATGGCCTGCTGGCCCTTCTTTTTCTGAATGAGTTGAAGCCACAGTGACCCTCACCCAAGGAAACAACTGCCTGACTTTGGACTCCTTGGACTCCAGAGCTGTGAGACAAAGCAAACCTCTCTTTTATAAGTGACCTGCTTTCAGGTATTCCCATATAGCAACAGAAAAAAGACAGCAAGTCACCACACAACCAGTAATCCCACTCCTGGATAAATACAAAGCATTGAAAGCAGAGTCTCAGACAGATGCATGCATGACAGTGCTCATGCAGCCTCACATGATGGAAAATTATGCAGCCTTCAAAAGGAATGAATCCCTGCCCTTTGTCACACAGGGACACTGCCTGAAGTGTCCATAGGGTCAGAAAGTAGAGTCATCGCCATTGGCTGGGAAGAGGCTTCTTGTCTAATGTGGCCTACTCCTCCTCCCTCCTTCCTAACCCTTGATGGATTATCTTTTCCTGTCTCCACAGTGCTGCCTTCTCCTGAATGTCATGCCATAGGAATCACAGTATGTAGCTTTTGTATATTGACTCTCTTGCTTAGTAATATGCAATTAAAGTTCCCCTATGTCTGTTCATGGATTGACAATTATATCTTTTCAGCACTGAATAATATTCCACAGTGGCCCCCACAGCAGGAAGTTCTGGGCAAGGGCTAAGCCTTGAGGATGAGGGTCTCACAGGAGTTGTTTCTACCCCCCCACACACACAACCTTGTTGATGCTGGGTCCAGAACCTGGTTCTGGCTGACAAGAGCTGTATCCCCTGTGTGGCTGGGCTGTGGACAAGCTTGCAGCTCTCACATGCTGGTCTCAGGGCTCCAGACATGGCCAAAGAGGGGGACCACAGTGGCTAAGGTGTTATAGCTCTGCCATGCTTGGCCATGTTGCATCTGCTGACCTCATAGTAGCTGAGGCAAATCGCACAGCCACCACCAGATCCCAGGTGCAGAGACTATGGCAGAGGCATGTGCAACAGCATGAAGGATATCTACTGTTGCAATCCCTTTTACCTCTCCTGGGAGCATGCTCAATAAGTCATAATTTTGGTTTAGGAAAATCCCTGAAACAATGATCCCAGAGACTGAGGACAGACAGGATGGTAGTGTCTGGAGACACCGTGGACATGGTAGACCAACGAATGCCAGCACCTCACCTTCGCCCATCATAGCCAGCACCCAGATACTCTAGCAGAGGTGAGGGTGTGGCAGAGGTGGTGAGCAGAGATCAGCCTCTGTTAGGGAACCCTACTTCTGCCCCAGGGTGCTCCCTCCCTCTGAACCCAGCCCTGGAAAATGGCCCAGGGAAGAGCAGTCAGATCTTGGTTCCTCAACACAGCCCACATGCTCAGAGACCCCAGAATGGGCAGGGTAAGAGATGGTCCTCCCTGCTACAAGGCCAGGGCAGGTAGAAGGACCAGACCCTCAGTATCCTCTGGGTCAGGAAATCATTGACTATGTCTGTGGGACAGTAGAGAGATGATGAGCTTCCACACACCTGGCTGGTGTCCAGGACCAAGGGGCTTGGCAGCACCCAGGGTGCAGATAGAAACAGACATCTGAAAACATGCCAATGGCTGCAAGGCCCTGGCCAAGTTGTCTCTGCCACCAGGCCCCTGGATCTTGGCCATATTTGGCCACATCTGGTTCCTCACTCAAATTGGGTCACCTACCCAATTTCTCATTGTAAATCTCCTTTCAGTTTAAATTAGCTGTGAGGATATTTGGGATCAAGAGAAAGCTTCTCTTAATGGGTATTTGGCATTTTGGTGCAATACTTTTGATGCCAAGAAAATAATGAAACAACTCAAAAGGCAAATATGGAATATTTTCTCAGAAATTGGTGCACTTCTCTGTACAACATGTAGTAGGTGCCACACTCTGCTCCTTGGGGCACTTGAGGTGATGTCAGATTCAGGGTCAGCTCGAGATGAAGTCAAGCCTTGGGAACAGGGACTCAGTTCATTTACATTAACTTCATAAAAGTTGGGCTGTATCATAAAGAGAAAGGATTCCTATGCTGTCTACTATAGTTCCTATCTAGATGTCCCCCTAGAGCCTCATGAGCTCATAGGCAGGGCTTTGGGGGTGATTGGAGTATGGATGGGGGTGCTATAGCTAACTTGCTATAGCAAGGAGACAGTCTCCTGGGGGGTGGCCTGGAATGGTCTCTCTCCCTCCCTATTGTCTCCCTTCCCTCTCTGCTTCCTGTCCACCATGGCATGAGCAGCTGTCCTTCACAATGTCCCTCTGCCATGTGGTCCTGCCTTTGAGTCAACTGTCCATGGACTGAAATGCAAGCCAAAATAAACCTCAGTGTTGAAAATTTTGTCTCAGCAACAAGGAAAGTGACTAAGACACTGTGTAAGAAAGAAAGGAATCTTAAGCAAACCAGAAGTGGTGTAAAGACAGATTTCAAAGTGTCAACATCCAAGGCCAGAGTGGGGAGAGATGAGAGATGTTGAGACTGTGGGGTCCAGAGGAGGCCCACAGATGACTGAGGGCAGCAACTCCACCAAGGAGCTTTAGCCTTAGTGGCAAGCTGGGTGGAACAGAAGTCTAGGAAGGAAGCCTCTCCCAGGAACCATATATCACAGCCAGAGAAAAGACCAGATGCTGGAAAACAGTTTGGAGTCATGGATGGGAAGGCTGCAGAGCCCTCCTGGTGTGAAGTGAGAAGAGAGCTCCCAGAATACCCACTGGTATCTCCTCTGTCCAGCATCCCGAGTAGTGTGCTCAGAGCTTGAGACAGGGCTTCAGCCTCCACCCTGAGCTCCAGCCCACCAGCTTCCTCCAGATGCATCATGAGCACTAAATACAAGATTCTTGGTCAATGAGGCCAAGAAGTTGCTAGAGCCTCAACCATGAACAAGTAACACACCAGACAGGATGTTTGTACTGCCTCTCCCCTGAGGGAAATAGAATGAGTAACCACCTCTGAATGGACTATAGGGAAGTTCTGGAAAGCAGAGTCAGGAGGAGCCCTCAGTGCTGCTTTAACCCCTCCCAACTCCAAGGCCTGTGCTAACTCCCAGCAACAAGGGAAGTGACTAAGACACTGTGTAAGAATAAAAGGAATCTTAAGCAGAGAGCAGACTCTGGAGCAGTGCCATGATTGCAGGATCTGGGAGATTGAATAAGTAGGGTTTGAACTCACCAGGTCTGAGGTCTGCTGAACACTAACTCTGGAAACCTGGAGGAGCCAGGAAAGCAAATCAGTGCTGTGAGGCTTGTTCCAGAACCAAGGACAAAACTGTAAGAGATGATCACCCTAACAAACTGTAATTCCAAGCTCCACAAGCTTAAAGTGACCCACCAGAAATATAACTGCCTCCTAGAACACAGCAGTCTTCAGAGAAAGACAACAGAATCCAGTCTCTGTAATGTATTAGTCACAATAAAAATGTTCTTGAAGGAATCAGAAATGCAACTTAAAATTAAGAGAAAAATGGGGAAATAGGAGACCCACCAATGAACAAGATGTTCTAACTATAGAAAAGAACTTTAAAATAATTTTGTATTCACATGTATTAAAGATTCTACAAGAAAAGATGGATATAATGGGTAAAAAAAAATTAAAAGGGCTACACTAGAAATGAAAAACACAGTAACTGAAATAAAAAATGTGTTAGTTGTTCTAAATAAATAAACCAAGCAAGCAAGCCTAAATATTAAGAAGGGAGTTCTTATACATGGCTGTGGGTATGAGATGTCACAGAAGTCTGCCATCACCACCATCCTGAACAGAGTTCACCATGACTTCATAGGAAAGGCACATCAATACAGACTTCTGCCCCATGACTGCCAGCACAGCCTCAGGATGACCCACCCTGGTTTTAATTATTGTTTCAAAACTCCCTTTGTCTTGTCCACCTCAAAAGGACCAAGGCTTTGATGGCAGATGTTCCCACCACCATGCTCTGCTGTCCAAATAAGCCGCAGTGTTCTCTGGAGAATTTCTCTGCCATGCAGGGTTGACAGTAGACTAAATATATCATAACAAAGTATAGGTGAGCTTAAAATAGGTCAATATAATGGTCATTGAAACACCAATAAAATGTTTTTAAACATTAAGAGAACTCCCCTGACCTATGGATAGTATCAAGTGGAATACACACATGTGTCATTAGAGTCTCAGAAGCAGAGAGGCACAGAAGTATAACAAGAGAAATAATGTTCACAATATTTCCTAATTTGATCACATGAAACATTCTATAGATGCAAGAAACTCAGAATTCCAAGCAAGGGTAAATAAATACAAATCAAGTACCTAATCACATCATTGGCAAGTTGCTGAAAATCAAAAGCTAAATTTTACAAGCAGCCAGAATGGGAAAACATATGACACAGATGGAAAGGACAAAAGAGCAAATTACTCTTATCCAGAAATAATGAATCAAAAGACCCTTGAATAACCCTGCTGAGGGGCTGGAAGACAGCAATTAGAGTTTAGCTCCTGAAGAAAACTCCATTCCATAATGAAGGCAACACAATTTCAGACATAGCTTGCACAACCTGGCCCCAAATTAATATGGGTACAACACAGTAGCAAGGAAGGGCCCTGCAGGCAAAACAGCTTTCTTCTTCCTTCCTGTGCTGTGTGTGCATAATAAGTCCAAGTCAGCTGGGTTGGGATGTAGTGCCACCTTCTGACTGCAGTGCTCCATCATTCCATATCACACTGGTGACAGCATCTTTTCTCAATGGCTTTTTTTATTTTAAAGCCCCATAAAAATGTAACCATACTTCAATTGTGAGAGCAATTATAAGTCCATCTATGGGACATCTTTAGCTTGCACTCCTGCATTACATTCAAATGACCTGTGGTGTGTCACCCCTAAACCAGGTCCACAGCTGGCCACCCCTTAGACAATTCTCCATTTCCATAGCAAAGTTTTAGAATGTCTTAAGGAAAGAAAGGCAGAAATAAGATAAAAAGGGACAGAGAGAGGGAGAGAGAGAGATGAGAGGCAGCCTCTGGGGCTGGGGAAGCTGTAAGAGGACTCAGCTTTCCTCACATCAGAGACCAGCAGAGCCATGTGGACTCTGATGCTCAGACACAGCCATGTGCCTCACCAATGTTACAGGAAGCCATGTCACACAGTGAACCTCACTCACCAACACAGAACCAAGCCATCACAGAGTGTTTAGATGATGACAGTGGAGTCCCCAAAGGAAGCTCCCATCAGAGTTCTCCAGGCCACATGAGTACCCCCAACAGGCCACCCTATGTCTGTCAGCCACCATATGCAAAAACACCAAACATGGTGACCAGAATACATGGAGCAGACAGTGCATGGCTGCTCTGTGTGGCACATGTGATCACCAATATGAGATGCCATCTTGATGCTCCAAGAACTACTCAGAGGGACCAGAAGTTGAGCACAAACCCGGATTTTTATAACCCATCTAGAAATGCAAACTTCCTTTTTGAGAAAAATACTTTTTAACCCCAAAATAGTATTTTAAGGGGGAAATCTGGCGGTTCATGAACTCCTATTTCTCATACCAGGTCACTAAGATGTTCCACAGAGCTGGGAATTGCTGATGATGACTCTTCCCTTGGTGCAGCCTCCAGGGTCCTCACTCCTGCCCCTCCTGTGGCTCCCAAAGCAGATGACCAGCTATGCAGAGTCTGAATGCATCAGCTGGGCCCTGGAAAGACCAACAGTCTCCAGCCAGCAGCCAAATGGCCCATGTGCTCACCAGCTACTCCCTGAGTGCTGGAATGTTCCAGGCCTAGGCAAGGCAGACACCAAACCAAAACAGACAGAAACCAGCAACCAGCTGCAGGTGACAAGACCATGGTTTTGGAAGGGGACTTTGCAGGCCAGTGATCAGGATCTGGGAGGGTGCCTTATGCCTCTGACCTGGAGAGGCAACCAAAGAGGTCTGTAAAGGAGCATCTTATCTCAGGCTGTTCCCCAATTTCTGCCCTACTTTTCAGTCAGTGTTTGTTGCTTTGTTACTATGGAGACACTACAACCCTGGACTCCTTTTCACTAATAAGTAGATTTCTTATGCATGACCATGGGCCAAACATGCTAATTTATTTGGTCTCATTTTCTCAAGTTAAATAACCATATTCAACCACACACTTAGTGTTCTTTACAAGTGACATAGACTGGAGCCTGTGTTTATCTGGCTTTCACCAGATAATTGTGCTGAACATCTGGTGTGGGTTACTTCATTTTCCCCACATAGCACTCCTCGGGGAGTGGATCATCTCAGTGCCCATGGGACCTAGGGAAAAGAAGGAGACACAAACACAGAGAGATCAGCTATCTTACCCTGCATCACACAGCCACACATGCCAGGTCTGAGACTCTAACTGAAACCTCTGAATGCGAGATGGAAAGCAGGCCAGAGGAGGCCATCTTCACACATCTGCTGAGTGCCAGTCCCTGTGATTCAGGAGGAACCAAAACCTGTCCTACTTTCAGAAAGGGTGACCAAAGAGCAGGTCATCTATCCGTCCACATCAGGAGGAAAGAGAGAAGGGTGGGAGGGTGTGTCAGTCCCTGGGTCTGTGCCTGGATGGAGGAAAACCTGTCAGATGCTCATAATGAATTTCAAACTTTTCCAAGAGTCAGGCTTAAATAAGACTCACATGCATTTACATACTCTTGTCCACACACTTATCCATGCAGAAGGAAACACTGTGTCAGCCACTGAGCCCCATGCCAGGAGGTCTCTGCCACCTATGGCCAGATGGAAATCGCCCAAAGGACAGCTGAGTATGTTCAGAATCATAAGTATTAGGGGTATTTGGTAAGCACAAGAAAACTCCAGCTCTGCCCATCAACAGGGACAGAGGGCTTCAGAAAAACCCAGAGAGGGACAATGTGCCTGTACACATATACGTACACACCCAAGTGCAGACTATACACCACAGCACACAAAAACACTACACACATCCACATGCATGCAAACACAAATGTGCATGTGTGAGGATGTGCACACATCACTTTCTTTCTTGAGGCATAGAGCACTTCTCAAAATAATCCTGACCACTTAGCACCTGGGGGCAGAATTTTGGCACTTCCTGAGTAGAAAATAGGCAGTGAGGCTTTAGCCACTGCAGCCCTCAGGCCACCATGGCACATCCAGGAGTGTAACTGAGTGGCTTCCCCATGACCAGTAGTGGGGCTGACACTCACTGCATAAACACTACAGCTGAGCTGGCAGCTCTTCGTCAAGGTCTGAGGCTGTCCACATAGGAGCTCAGAGCAGACATACACAGCATCCTGAGTCCCTCATGGAATCTCCCAGGGCCAAGCCATGGTTCTGGTTGCAACCTTAGCCTTTTCAGAGCCAAAGCACCATGATACCAAGACATCCGCTGTATGGGTCAGGGTCTTCCATAGATTAATTTAATTTAGTAGCTTTGCAAATAAAATGGAAACAAAGAGAATATAGGTGATTCTGCTTGGGGTGATGGTGAGTGAGAGGGTTTAAAAGAACCCAGTTGTCAGCTTTCTACCCTATTTTCTTCTATTTCATTCTCTCAGCTTCTTTTCCTCCAGGGCCATCATCTCCGGGTAGATACAGAGGACCCCAAATTTAAGGTACACATGACCCCCATGTAGGTATCCCTGCTGTGGTTACACCAGCTCCTAAATCACCACAGACACCCAGCCAGGGGATGTGGAGAAGGACACAGGTGAGCACTCTGGTGCTGAAGGATGGCTGGGTACATCCCAGCCGGTAGAGAGAACAGGGCACCTGGCCAAAGGTCGCTGCTGGGAAAATGCCATGCTCCCTGTGCTGAGCCCCTCTCTGAGAGAACATAGATGACCCATGCCTAAGAGGAGAGCCAGCCTCCATTCAGGGTCATCAGAGGGGTTCAGGGGTTCTGGAACAGGTGGCCTCAGCGGAGCCACCCAATGTGGCCGCCACTTGGTGCAAGTCACCATCCTTTCTTTTAGGATAAGAATGGCCACTTCCTTGGGTAATGTGAGATCCACCAAGACAACTGATATGCTTCAAGGTGCCCCTAGACACAGGTGACCTGGCCACTATGGAGAGCTACTCTAAGCGGAGTTCACAGACTCAGCACCCAATTGCTCCCAGCAGATAAATACTCAGGTCTCTATACCGAGCAGCAGAGGGTCTTCTGCTCCTTTGCCTGCTCTTTTTCAGACCTTACAGCTGGAAACAAGGGAGCTGTACAACCTCCATGTGCTCCTCAGGTAGTGCCCTGAAGGGACTTCCCCACTGCAACAGCCCTGGTGCTCCTCAGGCCCTGTCCAGAGGGGATATCCCTGCTGCATGGACCCTGCTGCACACCCAGCACCATTCTGAGGGCCTCTCCATAGGATTCTTCAGACTACAGGAAATATTTCTTTAATACCATGTTGATTGGTCCAATTCAAAGAAATTAAGTCTGCCTTTATTGTGGGTAGACTGAATTCTGAGTACGTTTATGAGAAGAATTTTATGTGTAAATGTTTATACAATCAGCAAAGGAAAGTAGAATCCACTCTGTTCATTTGCTGTACAAGCTGGGAGAATTGCATGCATTTAAACCCCAGGCTCCATCCCTCATTGTTCCGGAATTTCCAGTGTGTGGAGCCTGGTGCAATGTGGACAGGATGGGCCAGGAAGGCACAGAATGGAAAAAGTGTGGGGGCTGTGTCAATGCCCACAGTCCTCAGCCACCAGAAGCACAGAGCAGCAGTGGGGTCGGGAGTCTTCATGGAGAAGAGCCAGGGCAAGGAGGGTAAGTTTGTAAATTCAGGCTCAGGGCATGGATGTCAGGGGAAACAAGACCAGGCTGCTGCCGGGGTGGGTTCTGCACGGCCCATGACCTACTCTGCTCTCCATTGTCACCACTGTCTCGCCGTTCTGGCACCAAGTGCCTCCCGTGATCAGTGCAGCAGAAGCCACATGGGAACAAGGTGTCACTGACAGGCCAGATGCAAAGCCACAGGCACAGGCACAGGCCCAGTCTTTGGCTTGTCATCGTCTGAATCCTGGTGTCTGAGGGCCACTCAGTGTACTTCAGATTTCATCACAAATTTGGGCCTTAAATGCCTTTGAAACCCCTCAGTCTGATGCACTGAATTGGAACACTGTCAGTTATTCAATTAGTTGGCTTCCCTGTGCCACACAATAAAATGATACTGAGGAGACATTTGCAGATATCTCAAAATATATCATAAAATTTTCAAGATTAAAAGGGCTGTGTGACCGGTTCGTGTAGCACACAAACTACATCTTGGCAGCTGTCAGAACTGGCCGCTGATCTGATGAGTGTCCAGTTATTCAGCCACAGAAACCCAAGACCTTGGGAACAGAAGCTGAGACCCCCTGATGAGGACACACTCAGCACCTTGCTGTGCTGCAGGAGGAGCTGAGAGAATCCAGAGACTGAAAGGGAGGTGACTGAGGAACAGGGACTCAGTGTCTTCTCAGGAGAGGACTGGATTCTCTGAGGGGAGTGTGGGTTTCCTGTGTTCTTAGACAGGAAGCAGGGAGGACTTTGTTCCTCAGAAGCCAAGGTGAGGTAGGTGGTGGGTGGAGCTGCAGAGAGCCTGTGTTCCCCAGGGACTCCACGAGTCCCAGGACAGCTTCAAAATCACTATGCCTGGCATGGGTGGACTTGGGGAAAATGGAGAGGCCACAGGTCAGGATCCCCTTGAGCCTGAGGCACGGCAAGTCACAAAAGAGCAAAGCTGGGGACACAGGACTACCCTGCAAGCAGGAGGAGATGAGCATGGTCCCCAGCTCAGCAGGAAGGATTCCCATATCTTAGTTTCTGTGTACAGACAATCAGTAAGATCAGGTAAAAAGCACATGGCAGGAAGAGCTACTGTCACACAATGCAGGTTCAGAAGCTTGTCCCCCAGAAAATCCATCACCAGAGAGACAAGTTTTGGGGAAAGAAAGAAGGCTTTACTGAGGATGGCAGCAACCAGGAAGGAGGTGAGCTAACCCCATGCAGGTCTCCAAGGAGGCAGACAATTATCTAAGGACAGGGGAGGGGCCGCCTGCAGGAACACCAGGCTTATGACTGCTGTGTTTATTACCACAGGCAGCCAGCCTGTGCCCGGCGTCAGGTCTGTGTTTAGACCGCATATCCAGATACTTCAGAGGTTACCGGCTCTGTACTTCTAAGAACAGTGGGATGGAGACCAGGAGAGACTCCAGCCCCATCCCTTAGAAGCTATTCAAACATTTATTAAACATTATGAAGGTCAACAAAATCCTGTGTGGCGGGCCCTCTGATCTATGCTAGAGCTGGTGTCTTCACCCATGACTACCTGAGGCCAGGGCTGTGTCTCACCAACTCCATCCACACTCAGCATAGCATCTGCAGGTGAGCAGACAGGGTGAGTGACAGGCCACTACCCACAGCTAGGAGACTGGATGCATTTCCCTATCTTGCCAGGACCCACAGGCATCTGCCTTCTCCAGGAATACAAACTGTCCTCGTTGTACAAATATTACTTTTCAACTAAAGAAATAAAATAACATTAAAATAATATATGTAAAGTGCTCTCCTCTTAATAAGTATTTCATGCATGAGAGTTTCTCTCTTTATCCAAGTACAAATGTGAGCAAAAGCCCCGAAGTCTCCATTTATAGTTTTCATTGAAGAGAATTATTTGATTCAAACCATCCAGACAAATTGAGATGTGGGTCAGTTCCATCTGCCTGGATTTAAGGGAACATTTTCTGTGGACTTAGCTGCTGAGGATGCCAAGAAGTATCCACAATGTCACTGATGGCCTGAAGCCCATGCACAGCCTGGTGACACCCTGGAGCTGAGACTCTGAGCTGTAGAAGGGGCCTGAAGAGCTGGGGTGGGACCAGGGGGTTGGGCGAAGGATGCTCTACCTGGACCTGGTGCTAAGAGGAAGGCCCCCCTGAGGCTGTGAGTAACCAGGAAGCCCATGCTGGAGGTGCAGCTGAGTCTTCTCTGTTGCCAGACCAGCACTAGGTATTACAGAGGTGTGAGCTGTGACCTTAGAAAGTGGCATTAATCTATACCCCCTCCTCTTTTTCCTTTCAGCAATTTAAGTCTCTTTTTTAAAACTCCTTGGAAAAATTTTTAAGTGGCTAACAAAAGTCGACTCAAAATGAATTAAAGATTTAACTGTAAACCCAGAAACTAGGGAAACCACTAGAAGAAAACAATGGAAATGCTTGAGGACCTGGGAACTGTGGGAAGCTGAGGGTCTAAAAGAGGTTGCCTACTGCTCCCCATTCCGCCTGGCCCCTCTACCTGGCTCCTGCCATCCCATCTTTGCTGGCATCTACCCTGGCATCTACAGATGGCAAGAAACATCTTTCCCATAATGCCCAAACTGAGGGAAATGGAGGTGTTTCACATGTGTTCTTCCTGGGAAGATCAGAATTCACACTGTGGGGACCAGGAAGGTGGGGTATGGTCCAGATTACAGGCTCCAGGATACCAGGCTGGAAGAGACACCCAGGCCATGATTGGAAACCCAGCAGACTCGTGTCATGAGGAATAGGGTGGCTACATGGCCTTCAATGCAGGGACAGTCACCTGGGAAAGGGAAGTGTCCCTCTATCTCCTGAAAGTTACTGCCATGGTCCAGGTAAGAGCAAAGAATTGATCATTGGAGCTATCAGAGAAATTCATTATAAAGATTATTTTCTTCCAAAAGACACTTACTGCCCAGCTAAGTCAAGTTTCTATCCTCTTCAACATCAGAGAGCAGACAGGAAATAGTGACAATGGGAATTGTGTGCACTGAAATCCTTCCTCTGGATGAGAGACACAGACCCAGGCCTGGACAAGCGTCACAGGGGTTCCCAGGGATAGAACAGGACAGGAAAGATGAAAATTTCCCTGATGCAGAGAGGATGGAAAGAGATTAGACAGGATTAGACAGATAGACACAAGGGACAATCAAAATAAATAGGATGTTTAAATAAAAAATAGTTATTACAGTAAAAGACACATGGCCTTTAATTCCCCTCTAAATCTTCCCATGCTCTTCAAGCACACTTATTTTATCATTCTTGCCAATTTCTGAAGCAGTCCTGAAATCCTTTCCCAAGTGCCTTTATGAGGTAGGATCAAAAATACAGTGAATACTGCTGCCAGCTGCTGTCCAATGGAAAAGCAGGCTCGTAAAAACATCACAGCATATCCCTTGTCCACCTTATTCACTGGATCTGGCACCGTGCAACCTCTGCCTCTTCCCCAAAGTCAAAATGACTATGAAAAGTAAATGTTTTAAATCTATTCAGGACATCAAGGCAGCTAGGACAGCACAACTGAGGATACTCATAAAACAGGACTCCAGAATTGCTTCAGAAAGTAGCCAGAATGGTGGGATAAATGTATTCAAAGTGAGGGAAAGTATTCTGAGTGGGATTAATGGCAATATATCTTTTACTGTGGTAAGTTTTTTAAATGTTCCTTGTATTTTTCATCACACCTCATAGATAGCCAGATGATGGATAGATAGATAGATAGACAGACATAGATGACCAATGGAGAGACAGTGGTTCTCAGGCCTAGCTGCAAATCGGAACAATCCATAGTACTTTTAAAACCTGTGTGCCTGGTAGAAGGGTACTGAGGAGAGGGTCTGGGGTGAGCCCTGGGACAATGCTGTAAATGTGCCCTGGACTTTGGCTTAGCCAAGGTGTGGCACAAAGGCCGGTCCTGGATGGCACTTGCTGGCCTCTGATCACTCATGGGTGAGGCTCTTCCCCAGCCCTTCTGGCAGAGTCTGTCATGTGGAATGAGCTCTGCACAGGACCTGGGTGGCAGGGCCCATCCCCTCCTCAGTGGCACCTGTGAGCACAGCACACTCGCCTGTCTGCTGCACACAGGTTCCTGCCCAGGCTTCTATGGATCAGGGCTTCTTTCTGATTTTGGTTCCAGAACCAGTGAGCCCCTGTGGCCATCATCAAAAGCCACACTCTCAAAACAGCACTCTTGGACCCAAAAACACCTGTGAGCATAGGTTGGACTCCTGGTCTGCATTTACATGGTCAATTCCAAACATCAGCACAGAGCAAGGGGATATGCTTCAGTCCCTGAAACATCAGAGCTATTAGGCCGACACTACTTTTCATCCCCATGTGCTAGAGAATACCCTTTCCACATAGAAAGTGCTGGTTCTTGGACACCCTACAGGAAGTGGAAGACATCCCTCAAGGGCTGTCCCTAGTCTGCAGTGTGACTGTGCCAAAGAGTTTGCTTTTTTGATATTCTCCGTGAATATGAAGGTGCATCTCCCTGAGAAACGGTTTTGCCTACATAGTGTTTCAAGTATTCCACCACCATACCTGTCAAAAATGGATTTTTTAAAAATAAAGACACTCTCGCTGTCTGCGATCACCCGGCGGCGTGCGCGCGA
>NW_022900928.1:83431975-83483801 GCF_012274545.1 Fukomys damarensis
AGATTCATTCATAGGAAAATGGATACATATTGAAGATATACTCCTAAGTGAAATAAATAAGTCCCACATGTGTAAATACCAAATAGTTTCCCTGGTGTGAATATTCTGCAACAATGCATAAGATTCTAATAAGATTACTGACATTTAGAAATGGGAGGAAAGGAGCTAAAGGTGTAGGGAAGGTGTGATACGTAGGGGAAGAACAAAAAGGGAAAAGAAAAAAATGTGAGAGAATGAAAAGATGAAAATAAAGTGTTTGTAGATGGGGAGGGGAGGAGGGGGTGAAGGGAGGGCAGAGGTAAGGGGAAAAAAATGAGAATCAAGACTTGCCATGTAAAGGTACATGATCCCAACAATGAATGTAACTGTACTGTATCCCTAAATGTACCAATAAACTCAATTAAAAAATAAAAAATAAAAAAAAAAAATAAAGACACTCTCCTCCTAAATCTGAAAAACTGGAATTTCTGTGGGTGTTTTTAAAAATATTTCTTAGAAAGTGTTTTTAACCATCTTGCTCCTTGTGAATCAGGCAAGTGGAATCCTAGTGTGCGCATGTGCATGTACACACACACACATACACACACCCCCAAGGACTCAGGCTCAGCCTGGGCAGCAGACACGACTGCCCCCCACATGGCCAACATGGCATACTTCGTACAGGTTCACTGACATCTCCCTGCTTCTTTACAAGGAAGCAGTGATCTGGCTCCTGGTCATCAAGCAGTACCCTGGGGACCCTGGGACTAACTCCCAGAGGCCAGGGTAAGGTGACACCTACACAGCTGGAGGGCGGCAGTGAGGATCTGGGCACTGGGAAAGGTGGGTCCTAGGGAGGGGCCCTGAGACAGATTCCCACTAGCCAATCAGTACACCACAGCACTTCACAGACCCCCTGAGGCCCAGCAGAAGAAGGGAGGCTGAGGCCAAGCACACACTGAAAGGGATACCCTCTGGCTGTCCCCTCCCACCCACACAAAGCTCTGCCAAAGGATCCAGAGCAGCAACATCTCAAAGTGGGCCAGGACTCATGGAGCCCTCTTCTCCTCTGCCAAGGGAGATCCAGCCAGAAGAAGGCACAGTTGTTTCTAGGGCAGGACAGTGGCTTAAGCATAGAAAAAAGCATAAACAACACACTCTAAAGAGACAGCCACCCATCAGAACAAAACACCAATATGAACTATGTTGGTACCACTCAGAGAATTTGAGATAATTCTGACTGGTACATTAGAGGTTGTAATGGCAAAAGTAAACAACACAGATTAAATGAGTACTTTCAGTAGACAGACAAAAACTACAAAAAAAATTGCAACTGCTATAAATAAAAAAACCAGCAGAAAATGAGTAATAGAAACACAGGATGATTTAGGTGGGCATAGCTGTGGTCTCCACTCAGCTGAGGAAGGAGACAGTCAACAGCCACGGTCCAGACTGGAGCAGAAAGAGAAAAGATAAAGAATCGACCATGCCCAGGGCAGGAAACATATTAAATCCATTCCTCAGCTTCCAGAAGAAGAAAGGGAACAGGGAAGATGAGAAGGTTGAGGGAACAATGACCTAGAATCTTTCAAAATCAGTAACACCAAACCCCAGGTCAGTGCAGCTCAGAAAGCACCAAGCAGAATAAGCACCAAAGCCAAACAGAACAGAACCCATGTGTTATCTTCCCATCATCCACACACTGCTGATAACAAAAGTTCAAGAGAAATCCCAAGGAACCAGAGGGGACAAACATGCTGCCCTGGGGCCAAAGCTGCACCTCAACAGCCAGTGCCTCCGTGAAAATCAACCAGAATTTGACTCTCAGTAAAAGGGCTCTTTAAAATGAAGAAACAGATTTCCTTCCTGTTTACTAGTACAAGGTCCCGATATATAATTCATTCGCCTTACATATCACATCCTAGTCCTTTTTCTTCCTCTCCCTGACTTCCTTCCCTCTCCATCCTTAGATTCCCTTCGTGCCTGGCAGAAGCTGACCTCCCTGAAGAAACAGATTTCCTTAATAAATGTGTCAGGAATTTACTGCCAGCATATAGACTTTATTAAAAAGCTAACGTTTTTCAGGGAAAAGGACTATACCAGAACACCTGGATCTACACAAAGAAAGAAAAAGCATAGGAATTGGAAAGCATGGAGGTAAAATGAAATTAATTTTTCTACTTTTAATTGCTTGAAACAATAACTATCCAAAGCAAAAGGGACAAGTTATTGGGAAAGCACACAGAGGAGAGGGAGGAATTAGAAACACACTACACTGTTTCTCACACTACAAAGGAACATTGTTATTTAGAAATAAAGACTCTTAACAAAGATGTTGTCAATGTTAGGGCATTACTAAAAACTTTTTTTTACTTATTAACTTTTATTTTTATTGATGTAATTTGATGAAAAACATATAGAATTTTAAGTCTATAACTCTATAAGGTTCACAATAAAAATAATATTTAATCTTTTCTATTATTAATCTTTTCTATTTAATCTATTCCTAAATTCTACTACCCAGAGACTACTTTTTATGTTTTGTTTTGTTTTTGGTACCGGAGATTGAACTTGGGTCCTTGTGCTTGCAAGGCAGGCCACCGAACCGCTGAGCTAAATCCCTGGCCTGAGACTACTCTTTAAAAGAATTTTAAGTCATAAGTTCATAGAAGACAAAAAATAAAACCATAAAAAGGTTCACTGTACTCATAAGAAAGCCAAACAGTGAGGAGACTAAAGCCTTAACTGAAGAATCCTTGTCTTTCTTATTTTGCAGGCCCAGCCTGATCCTCCAAGGCTTCACCACTCCCAAGGCAGTTACATGTCCCTAGCCTGCCTGGCAGTAAGTACCCACCTGTGTCCCCTCCTACATCCTCAGATGACACACTGCCACGTGTGGTGTAGGGTACAGGGTGTTTCCATCCTTCAAGGTGTCACCTCTCCAGACAGCAGAGTCCCCAGGACCCTCCCTCTCCTGTGGACCCTGAGGAAGGGACACAGACCTGAGGCAAGGCAGAGCTTGTCTAGCACTGCTCAGTAGGCTAAAGTGGGCCTCCATAGCTCCTGTCTCTGACATTCTCAATAAACCATCCCAACAAGCTGCATCCCTAGTCAGGGCCACTAGCATGATCCTGTGTCTGGCAGACTTACATTCATTATGGCATGTCATCTCTGAGGGGATCACTTGGTGGTTGGGAGGGCCATCTGTCCCACAGAGTGCAGCCTGGCAGAAGGGGATTTGGTTCTGAGCACTGAGCTACACTGAGCTATGAGCAGGAGAACCAGAACTGGAACCACAAACAGGGCTGCTTAGGTTCTAGGCATTCAGGATTTTCAAGCAAAGAGTACTTCAAATACTGGAATCATCTTTGGCCACAATACTTGGACGATTCCTTAGGTCTTCCTGAGCACTTCAGTATGAATTTAGAACTCATAAAGCCATTAACTATCTGTCATGTTATTCTGAAAGTCCCCAACAGTTAAATGTTTGAGTTGACAGCGGCCATGAACCACAACCAGGAAGTCATGATTAGACCTCTCTGGGGTGAGGGACCACTCAAGGGCCTGGGGAGGTGCAAGTTAGGGAGGGAAACAGTTACCTGGTTTCCAGGTTACCAGGACTAGAACCTTGCATAACATCATCATGAATGTGCCCTGGTGTGATTCTGTCCTGTGTTAGCCAAAGCTTAACAGACCTCGCCTCCCTCTCTGCCTCCTGTGCGTATTCCTGAGCAGAGACCAGGCCTGGAGGACAACAGCGAGGAGACAGCTACATTACCCAGAAAGCTTCCAACCCAGCAAGGTGGACAGAGCCAGTAATTATAGACCAACCACACCTGGAGAAAGGGAGCCTGCTCCCAATGTCATCCCCTTCTAGCACATTGCCACAGGTCAAAGTGTGTCTCTTCTAGACCAGTGATCAAGTAGGTCACAAAGGAAAAACAGCCCCAAGGATGGTGGTATGGTTTAGATCTTGGGTGTCCCCAAGTCCCATGTGTTTGGAAGGTGACTGGATCATGAAGGCATAGCACTCATCATTAGTCCACTTTCACAGCTAACTCGCCACTGGTTGGAGAAAAGTCACTGGACCATGACCTAAAAGTGTGAATCTCCCTCCCTAGTTCCTCCCTGTTCTCTCTGCTTCCTGGCTTCCACGATGTGATCAGCTTTTCTGCACCCAGGTCTTTCTAACAAGCTTTGCTGCCATGCAGCCAGCTGATCAGGGACTGAGTGCTCTGAAAATACAATCCCAAATAAACTTCTCCTCCTTTCCTTTGCAGATATTGAGTATCTATAGTGTCTTAGCAACTGGAAAGTAACTAAGAAAGGTGGTGTCAGCAGGAAGTATAAAAGGAAAATGAGGACCCCAGGCCTCTATACAGGTGATGAAGTAGCTATTGCATACCAGGCCTGAAGCACCATCCTAACCACAGGCTTCATTTTGCATGTTTTTTCACCACACAGGTTTTTCCCTGCCTCTTGGGATCCAGTGACCAGCAGCACGGATGAAACTCAGACTTTCCTGGTGGACAGAAGCAAATCAACTACTGCTGCCATGTGCCAGTCTTCAGCAAGTACCGCGACAGATCAGTGTTTGCTCTGCACATGTGTGCAGACAGGTCTAGGCATGAGACCATGCCCAGGTTGTACTAGGAAAGGAGGCTATTGTCTGTACCATTCTAGTGCAGTAGTTTTCATAGGCTTTGATAGCTTTAAATCAATATAATGTAAAAGGAAACAGACTGTCAACTTATGGGGTAATAGGATAGAGACTGTGGGGGCCTGAGCATGCTCTCCCTGGAGTGAGGACTGTGTCCCCGTATCAGTGCCACTCTCAGTGTTGGCTGAGGCCTGGCTGGAGCTTCCCAAGGCCCAGAGGTACTCCAGCTGTATCCGGGCAAGAGAAGCTTTTCTGTGACCATCAGGTGTAAACATGGCCCTGCATTCCTCACTGATCTCTCAGCAGGGCATTGGGGTGGGAACTACCCTCCTCTGCTCCAGCTGAGGTTTGGGTGTCTGTGTCCCTCCAAAGTCACAGGTTGGGACTAGAACCCTGAGATAGTAGTGTTGGAAAATGGGCCTCTTGGAAGGCAGAGACCTCACGGGTGTTTCTATGTCCTTGTGGAGGAGGCAGACAGAGCACTCTGGCCCACTGTGTCCGTTCCTCCAAGTTATGAGGCCTCAGCAGCACAGTGCCATCCCTGGAGTCTGACAGCAGCCACACCAGAACCCCAGCATTAGGCTTCACAGTCTCCAGAACTGAGAAGAACCAACTCTGGCCCCTATAACTTACCTAACTGAGGCATTTTGCTACAGCAGCACAGATGGACCAAGGCACCTTCTATCCCTACATCGGAGATGTAACACTCAAGAGTATTTACATGTATTATTCCTATACAAAGATAGTACTCATTAAAATCAGGAACAAGACAAGGATTCCCACTATCACCACTGCTCTTCAATATAGCTCTGGAAACATTAGCCACACCAATTAGACAAGAGAAAGAAATTAAAGCAATAAAGATAGGAAAGGAAGAAGTTAAACCATCATTATTTGCTGACGATATGACACTCTACATTGAAGACCCAAAAAATTCCACTGAAAGACTTCTAGACTTAATTGACACTTTCAGCAGAGTAGCTGGATACAAGATCAACACTCAAAAATCAATAGCCTTCTTATACACAAATAACAGACTCACTGAGAGAGAAACTTGGGAAACAATTCCCTTCACGATAACATCCAAAAACATGAAGTATCTAGGAATCAATCTAAAAAAAGAAGCAAAAGATCTCTACACTAAAAACTACAGCACTCTGAAAAAAGAGATGGAAGAGGATAGAAGAAAATGGAAAGATATCCCCTGCTCTTGGGTAGGAAGAATCAACATAGTGAAAATGGCCATACTACCAAAACTGATATAAAGATTCAATGCAATGCTGATTGACATTCCAACACTATATTTCACAGAACTAGAAAAAATAATCCAAAAATTCATTTGGAACCAGAAGAGTCCTAGAATAGCAAAAGCTATCCTAGGAACAGACACGTGGCAGTGGGTATAACAATTCCCAATTTGAAACTATACTACAAAGCCACTGTGATAAAAACAGCATGGTACTGGCAAAGAAACAGACCTGAGGATAAGTGGAACAGACTGGAAGACACAAAAACAACTCCAGATGTACTCAGCTACCTCATCTTTGACAAAGGAGCTGACTGTCCCCACTGGAGGCAAGACAGCCTCTTTAATAAATGGTGTTGGAAAAACTGGATCTCAACCTGCCAAAGATTAAAACTAGACCCTTATCTGTCACCATGTACTAAACTAAAACTGAAGTGGATTAAAGAGCTAAATATTAAAAAAGAAATACTAAACTTGCTGGAAGATAAGTTAAGCAGAACTCTTGAAGACAGTGGCATAGGAAAAGACTGTGAACAAATCCTCAGTAGCATGGGAACTAGCAGAAAGAATCAACAACTGGTATCTCATCTTATTAAAAACCTTCTGCACTGCAAAAGAAACCAGCAACGGAACTAAAAGACAACCTACAATGTGGGAAAAAATTTTTACCAGCTGCTCCTCAGACAAAAGACTATTATCTAGAATATATAAAGAACTCAAAACAATCAGCCCCCCCAAATATAAAGACCCGATTCAAAAATGGGCAACTGAAATGAACAGTCATTTCTCAAAGAAGTAAAAGCAGCAAGTAAATATATGAAAAAATGTTCCACATCACTGGTCATTTGAGAGATGCAGATGAAAACAACACTGAAAATGGAATGTTAGCCATAAAGAACGAGAAAATAGATTCATTCATAGGAAAATGGATACATATTCAAGATATACTCCTAAGTGAAATAAATAAGTCACACATGTGTAAATACCGAATAGTTTCTCTGGTGTCAATAATCTGCAATAATACAGAAGATCCTAATAAGATTACTGACATTGAGAAATGGGAAGAAAAGGGCTAAAGGTGTAGGGAAGGTGGGATGGGTAGGGGAAGGGTAAAAAGGGAAAAGAAAAAAATGTGAGATAATGAAAAGATGGAAATAAAGTGTTTGTAGATGGGGAGGGGAGGAGGGGGTGAAGGGAGGAAAGGGGTAAGGGGAAAAATGAGAATCAAGACTTGTCATGTAGAGGTACAAGAACCGAACAATGAATGTAACTGTACTGTATCCCTAAAATGTACCAATAAACTCAATTAAAGCTGAAAAAAAAAAAAAGAAAAGAAAACAACACTGAGATTCCACCTCACACCACAAAGAATGGCTACTACCAAGTAAACAACCAATAACAAATGTTGGCGGGGTTGTGGGGAGAAAGGAACCTTTCTCCATTGTTGGTGGGAGTGCAGACTGGTGCAACCACTATGGAAATCAATATGGAGATACCTCAAAGATCTGGGGCTAGAGGTTCCATTTGACCCAGCCATCCCTCTGCTGGGTATCTTTCCAAAAGAATTAAAAGAACCATATCACAGTGATGTATGCGCACCCATGTTTATAGCGGCACAGTTTGTAATAGCTAAAACTTGGAAACAGCCCATTTGCCCATCAGTTGGAGACTGGATAAAGATGTGCTTTTTCTATAAAATGGAATATTACTCAGCCATAAAGAATGAGAAATTAGATTCATTCATAGGAAAATGGATACATATTGAGGATATATTCCTAAGTGACATAAACAAGTCACACATGTGTAAATACCGAACAGTTTCTCTGGTGTGAAAAACTATAATAGTATATAAGATCCTAATGAGATAACTGACCATGTGAAATAGGAAGAAAAAGGCTAAAGGTGTAGGGAAAGTGGGAAGGGTAGGGGAAAGGTAATAAGGGAAAAGAAAAAAATATGAGAAAATGGAAATAAAGTGTTTGTAAATAGGGAGGGTAGGAGGGGGTGAAGAGAGAGCAGGGACAAGGGGAAAAAATGAGAACCAAGACATGACATGTAAAGGTATAAGATCCCAATGATGAATGCAACTGCACTGTATACCTAAAATGTACCAATAAACTCAATGAGAAAAAAAAAAAACAAAGATAGCACACTAAAGCATAACATTAAATGTGTCTGACTCTGCTCTGTGGATGACATTTAAATGGTCAATGCTCAAGAAGAGCTTTAAGTAAGCACAACTGGCAGAGGTCATTTCAGTGGAGTAATTCCCTTTAATTATCATTTTATGCATGAATAAGAAAATAGTCCATTAAAATACATTTTTATGGTGGGTTGTTTGAAAATCTAATAATAAATGTGACAATATTTTAAAGCCCTTCTAAAAATAGGCAGAAATACTCTCAGAAAAGAGTATACCAGACATGACTCAGAATTTCCTCTAAAGTTTAGTATGTATAAAAATGTTCATTTCTATTCAAAAATAATGATTGGGAACACTGAAGTAATCTTCTGTAAAGGAAATTATGTACAGGACATACATATTCTATATACAGAACAATGAACGCAGATGTAGGATTCACTCTGGGTGCTACACACACATAGCCTTCGTGACATGCCCACACCCTCCGTGGCCTCGCTCCGTGGGGGCCTCCTGCAGGAACAGGCGCAGCCACTGGATCTCCTCCACCTGGGTGGCTGCCCACTGCTTCTTCAGGTACTGAACATCCACGGTGCCCGAGGACCTGGCCAGTACCAGGGCCAGAAAGCTGCCACCAGGCCTCTCAGGCTCCCCTGTGACAGTCATGGCCACCAACCTGCAGGCAAAAGGGAATATACAAGGGACTCTCATGGGCCTGAGTCTTCCAAATTGTCTCTTCCAAGGAAGGAGGAAACAGAAGAGAATTTCTAAAAATACCAATAGTCAAGACAAAAAGTTGTGCCTGAAACAAGAATTACAAACCTGTTTCTGCACCTTAGGGGAGTGCTTGTGAAGGTGGCTGAGGAGGACACACTGCCCACACTAGACAGTGACACCTCACCTGCTGCTCTTCCCTCTCACCCTGCTAGGGAGTGAAAAGCTATGCAGTGGCCCCCCTCCTTCCTCCACACCCCATCCCATGCCAGGCCATGCCCACTGTTCTCTAGAATTGCATCTGTGCCTATGGCCCATCTCTAACCTCATCTCTTCCATCCAGCCTTCACATCACCCCACCTCCATCCTCCTGGCCCATCCCCAGCCAAAGGTGTCCAGCCCACCCTACTGGCAATCTGTTCCTGCCCTCACTCCTGGACTGGCCCAGCCCGGCTTGCCCTCTGTCCTGTGAGAGTCAACCAGGGTCAGACCCAGAGAACCCCTATGCCTCATGTAGATCCCAGCATCTAGGGAACTTCTCAGGGAGCCCAGAATTGTAGGTGGGGTCCCCATGGGGTCTGGCTACCCTCAAATGTCCTGTAGATGTGGCCTGCACTCAAGCCGTACAGGCACCACAGGACCATGTGGGTCCTACCCACAGTGTTGCAGGCAGCATGGCAGTGACCCACTGGTGCCACAGCTTGAAGATGGGCAGCCACAAAGGGGAATGAGACCCCCAGCACCGTCAGAAGAGCTGCGACATTTCAGGGGATGGAAGTGTGGGATGAACCCTCCAAAGGAGCAGGACATAAAAATGTTAGGGCCTCCCTAACCACTCAGCACCAAGCACAGCCACTGAGGAACATGGGCGAGTCTAACTGCCACAGCCTAGAAGGCCACCCATGGTGACAAATCTTGAAGGTTCCCCTGGCATCAGGACTGTCAGGCATAGATGATGTGTTCATGGATGAGACATCACTTCAAACAGATGTGTGCATCCCAGGTAGAATGTCCCTGGATGAGGGGCAAAGTGGATAGAACCAGGCAAAGAGGGCAGAAAACCCACATCTACCACAGGCATTGCCAGCTCCTGGGCATCCTCCAGATGGGCTGCCAGCCTGCATTCAGACCACAAGAGATAGGACCTTGGGTACCATGGCATGTTTGAGTCTGGGGCTGAAAGTCCTTGCTTGAATCTAACATACACTCCTGCCTTCCTATTAATTTCTTCCTGTTCTGTTCTTTACGGATGAGGAAAGATAATTGAGCACAAACATCACTTCTTTAACTCAAGCACTTACACAGGAGTTCAGGGAAAGGAATGTGTGGATCACCCCAGAGCTGGCCTGAGACATTCTCACCATGCATGTGCTCTATCTAACTCTGACATGCTCTTGGCTTCTCCTGCACCCCAGTCATCACCCACACACTCCCATGGACCAGCTCTGGGCATAGCTGGTACTCAATCAGTACTGTATTGTTTAACAATGACATACAGACTTTCTGAAGCAATGAGTTGTGGGTACATTATGTGTTCATATGTGACTCATAGTCTGGATTGTTTATGATTTGGGGTTTTTTTGTTTTTTTGTTTTTGTTTTTTTTAGATTTGCTAAATTGCCAAGACTGGCCTTGAACTTGCCATTCTTCTGCCTCAGTCTCCTAAGTAGCTGGAATTATAGGCATTTGCCATCACATCCAGCTCCTGATGAATTTTTTAATAATTAAGATAATGTCAGTATATCTAGTACTTAAACTAAATAAATTCAATTTGTAATTTTTTTTGCCAGGTGGTATTAGGATATCATTAATATTCTGTCAAGCTGTCACCTGGCTCTGGCCACTTTTACCTTCCTGTTTACAAAAGGGCAATGAGAGGGCCAGGGATTTAGCTCAGTGGTTCCACTGCCTGCCTCGCAAGCACAAGGACCCAAGTTCAATCCCCGGTACCAAAAAAGAAAAAAGAAAAGAGGCAATGAGATTGCTTTCTCAGCTATTACAAACCTTCATAGTAGGATAATTTGATATGAAATGTAAAATTTCAAGAAAAGGCAAGGTGACCAGACCATCTGCCCTCCAGACCTGTCCTGACTTCACTCACCTGTCTGGGGAGATGGGCTGTGTAGCCACAGGGCCCAGGTCACTCTGCAAGAGGTCCCAAATATACACGGTGGATGCAGCATCTTGCACTAGGAACATGGCTGGCCGTGTTGGGGACCACTGCAGGCCGGTGATGGCGTGCCCCCGAGTGCTGCCATCCCACTGTGCCAGCGGCCATTCCGAGGTCATCTGATGCAGCCGGAGGCTGCCATCTGAGCAGCCAGCCTATGCAACAAGGACAACCATTACCCTCTCTGTAACTGAAGCTCAGTGGCTAGGGGGGGTTTCCAAAGCATTTGCTTCTTCAACTTGTACAACACAAAATTTTGGTTTTTTTCTGACATAAAATTGTAAATTAAAACCAGCCTCATGAGTTGCGAAGGTGAGCACCTATCCAACGCTGACACAGAGGCCTCCCTGTTCTGAAAATCAACATGGTGGCAAAGCCACAGACAGTTTAATAGAATTGAGCATCCCCAATGCAAGGACAGGTCATGAAGCTTGGCTCTATAGAAGGAAACAAGTCACCTTTTTAAAAATTGCATTGATAATGTGGTTATATATTCCTACTAGAGTGAAACTTTTCAGAAAATAAAAAACTTAGTGGATTTAGTAAAAGACCAAATGTTAAGGGCTGGGGGTGTAGCTCAGTGGCACTGCACCTGCTTGGCAAGCACAGGTCTTGAGTTTGACCCCCCAGTACTGAAAGCGGACCCCAAAGTTTAGCTAACAAAGAGAAAAATAATCTTTCACATATTCAAAAAGAAAAAAAAGAAAGAAAATCAACAAGAATGGGAGTAAAAATGAAACACAAAAAGAAACAACTTTGTGTGTGTGTGTGTGTGTGTGTGTGTGTGTGAGACAAGTTCTCACTATGTACTTCAAGCTGGCCTTGAACTCACTATATAGCCCAGGCTGGCTTTGAACTCAAGGCAATCTTCCTGCTTCAGCCTCCCAAGTGCTGGCATTATGGGTAGGTAGCCCTGGCTAGAAACAAATTTTAAAGACTGGCATGCCCTGAAAGGGTTAATGGTCATCATGTAGGAATGGGAAGGCTCTTGGGACTGGATTAGGTACCACAGAATTGGCTGACATTTAATATTTGTCTGTTAAATTCTAAATAATCAGCCACTGAACAAAGAATTTCTTAAAAGAGTCAAATTCATGAGCTAATATTTTAACATTTCTTATCATTAATCTCATATTCTTCCATTTTAGATCCCTGAAGCCTAATAATGTGACTAAGTTATAGCCCTATAATGATAACTGTCAAGACTTTCCCATGGACCGTGTTCTGCTGCCCAAATAGCAAATAATAAAAAAGAACTGGTGTTGTAAAAAATGGACTTTCTGGGCCAGGGATTTATCTTAGTGCTGTTGTGCCTGCTTCACAAGTGCAAGGTCCTGAGTTCAATCCCTAGTACCAAACAACAACAAAAAAACAGGACTTTCTTACCAAGAATATTGGTTCTCCAAATGGTGAAAAGTCAATCACATTAACCTTCACTGCTCTTAGCCCGCACTGCTGAGGTTTAAACGATTTGGGAGAGACTTTCAAATCCTGTCTTGTGCCATGATTTATAAGACCCTAGTGATGACAGGAAGACCAAGAAAGACCAAAGAGAAGTTTTAGGTAGTAAAGAGGTTATTCTTGAAACAATGTAAAATAAGCAAAGCAACAGTAAGTTCATAGAAGTATGTGTCGGGTAACTCTGGGAGAGAACAGGATGAGTAATAGAATGCAGTAGAATATCACTCACCACGTCTGTGCCCACAATAAAGTGACTAGGATCTGAAGGCAGAAACTTGATGCTCAGGGTTTGTGTGGTGCCCCAGAATTCACTATCTTCATGGGAAAGTCTGAAAAAGAAAGAAGAGATGAACATAGGTTTGTTGTGAAAGCTTGATGGTAAAGACAATGAACACTCCCTTGGCCTAGCACATATTACAAGATATAGTCTAGGCCACTCCAACATCCTCTGATTTAACCACTGTTTCCTATCTCCTTTTTCATCTGCTTGTTTGGGCTTGATAACTGCTGCAGGTAATCCTGTTCATTAATTCTTTCCTCAGCTGTATCTAATCTGCTACTTGACTGTTTCACAAATAATAGTTTCATTTCTGAAGGGTTTTAGATTGCAGTCACTCGAGTTCTTTGTGTTTTAGGTGTTTCTTTATACATGAACACATCTCTGTAGACTGCTTGTGGGAATCCTGTGAACTCCAGCTTGTGAAGTATTCCTCCCTACCAGGCAGCATCCCTGTGCCCACACTGTCTGGGACTCTGCACCTCCCTGCCTGCAATGGCCAGGCCCACATTCCCCAGCTTCCGCTTCCCTCGGCTGCAGGTGAGTTCTCCCATTGCTCTCATGCCAAAGGGCACGGAGTTCCATCTCCTGTACCCCAGCAAGGCCAGCACTTCCTGTCCAGGGCTCCAGCCACAGGCACAAGGTGAAGGCCTTCAATGGCCTATGCCTAATGCCCACGTCCAGCCTGTCACACATCAGCTCTGAAGCTTATGTCATTAACTTGAGTCCCTCCTTGTTCCTGACATTTCTTCTTAAAAGTCACATTTAGCTTGAATGCCATTCTTCATTCATGTAGCACACATCCTTTCCAGGGAAGAGAAGACCCAGTTCCTTCAGCAGTCCTACTGTCAGGTCAGAAGTCAGGGTCTGACTGTCCTCAGCCTTCTCTTCTGTGCCCCCGAGGTCCTGCTGTGGTGCCACATGCCTCTTGGGCTCCTCGGCTCCATATCTGAGCCCATATTAATCTGGAGACCCACCCCATCTTCCTGCAGAACCCTTCTTCCTCTGCAGAGCGGAGACACCACTCAATCTGGGAGAAGACACATCAGATACCTTCTCCAATGACTACACATTTACACCAAGAAGAAATTTATAAAGTAAATACAATATATGGCATGAGTAAGAAGAGTCATAACAGATAAAAATATTCCTAAAGAAGCTCAAACAAGGGAACTGTGTGGACAGTGGGTCTGTGGTTGGTTCAGAAACCATGTAGCTTGGGCTCTGTAATATATTAGATAACTTTTTAAAACTAAATGGTTCACTTTTTGAATTATATGTAAATCAGCTGAAGTTGATTTAAAAATCTCTAACGTGAATTCATTAACACAAACCAGAGGTATTCTGTGTGAGGAGGAGGAACCAGACTCAGAGACTGTTTTTTGAGTTTAAGAATAATTCACATGTTAGCCCTAGGTAAAGGACAAGGAATAATATCAAGTCAATATGGAACATAAAAAAAGCACAAATAATCACACATTAAGAATTTGTATGAGCCGGGCATGGTGGCGCACGCCTGTAATCCCAGCACTCGGGAGACTGAGGCAGGAGGATCGCTGTGAGTTCGAGGCCAGCCTGAGCTACATAGTGAGTTCGAGACCAGCCTGAGCTACACAGTGAGTTCCAGGTCAGTCTCAACTACATAGTGAGACCCTGTCTCAAAAAACCAAAAAAAAAAAAACAATTTGTATGTCATGTTATGTTACATGCATAAAAGCAGAAAGGTCCATTTCTAAATAAAACTTTCTATCAATGTTTCTGGTTCTTGAAACTTCATCTAAGTTTAACTTTAAGATTGCATTAAAACAATATTAAAAGCAGTCAAAGACTATCAACTGAAAAGATAGGAAGCATTTTTTTATCAAAAACTATCAGTTGTCTATAAGAAGATGTGTTTGTTACACTGACTTATTACTAATAAATAAATTAAATGACAAAGATAAAAGTGAGGAAATGTGTCTTGATGGTGCACGCTGACACTATCGTGCTGACAGTCACCCAGGGTTCTGTGGCTTCTGCAGGAAGCAGGTCTTTGGAGGTGCAGAGGGGGTCTCACCTGCCACCCAGCTGGATCACAGCACTGTGCACCAACTTAATCCTCCCTCCAGGGATGAGGCCTGGAAACAGATACGCAGAATAAAAGTACCTCTTACTGAGTGAAATCAAAATTGTTCACTGTTATGGCTTGTGTTTAGATGTCCCAAAGCCTCCTGTGGTCATTGGTGGGGCTTTTTCAGAGGTGACTAGAACTAGACTGCGGACTGATTCATGGTGCAATGCTAGGATTAAGGGTGCTAGGATTAACAGTGGGTGATTACCAAATCAGTCCACAGACAGGTTTGGCACTGCTCTAATCCTAGTAGCCTAGATAGATGATAAAAGGGATAGGAAAAAAGCTGCTAAGGTCCCTTGCTTGCTTGCTTGCTTGCTTTGGAACCTTCTGCCCATCATGAACTATTACTCCTCAGCAAAGCCCTTCTGCCATGCCACCTTGGAGCCAGCTGATTACAGACTGAAACCACTACAAACTGTGAGCTAAATAAACCTTTCCTCCTTTAAGTTTGGGTGTTAGATATTTTGTCTCAGCAACAAGAAGAGTAACTAAATTCACTACTTAAATACCTGTGTCAAGAAATACCAAAATACAAACCCTGAGAGGTGCTATGTGTGGCTAAGGTAAGCATCATGAATTCACAGCTCAGGGCCCGAGGTGAAAGACGTGGGGTCGAGGCACTCCATCCACAGAGGGCAGTACATGCACCTAACATACCCCAAGTTCACAGCCACAACCATACACAGGAACATGCAGAGCCCTTTTCATTTACAGATGACTTTGATAGCTCCAGGTTTTGCCAATAGGCACAGGGGTCTCCCAGCTCTTCCAGCCTCATCAGCTGCCCTGTCAGGTTCCTAGCTTTCTCCTCTCAAACATGTGACCCAGAGCTGATTCACAGGCCTGACTACTCTCCTGTTCCTTCCCTCATTTTCCCTAGCTCTGATGGCTGGCCACCCACTGGCTTTGCCTTCTAGTATGTCCTAGTGTCATCCTTCTTTTTTTAAATTAATGGAAAGGGAGGAAGAGATTTCAATATATTAAAATTCAAACTCTGGGTGAGGAGGTGCCTAACTCTACATAGAAATTAAAGCAGTGTGCAGCTGAAAAGGGTTCCTTCCCTATGCCGCTGTCACCACCGTCACCGTAACACAAGGAAGCTCAAGCTGCCCTCCACAGGTGAGGCAGGCCTGCCACCCCCCACCTTTCCCTGACCTGGCCCTGCCCTGTCAGACCCACTGTTCTATAAACCAAATTCCAGTCGCTATCCAGTCCATGTTTTCCTGCCCTGGTCTCCCTGGCACCATGTTGTGACCTGGCTTGTGTGGAGACTTTCACACTGAAGGAAAGACATGGCTCAGTCTGCATCTCAGGCCTGTATGATGAGCTCGGAGCCACCCAGTAGCTGTGGCTTCAAGAGACATTGTTTCCTCCCCTCCTCAGGGCCAAGGGTTGGTAGTGGGGATAAAGAGTGCTTTAAAACAGCAGCTTCAAACAGGGAAATACAAACTTCTCTGCATCTTCTGGACAACCATCCCACATACACTACAAAACATTTTACTGCAAATACTTGTCAGATTCTCAGTAACTGGACAGAGATACCAGCTCCTTCACCCATCTGTGCCCACCCAAAAGCACCATGTCACCTAGGAGTCAGCAGCACAGCCAGGCCCACATTGAGCTCTTGAGGGTCCTGGGCACTTGAGATGCACTGAGCACTCAGGCAGGGCCAATCCAGGACAGACTCTAGCCTAGTCTTATGACCATTACTGGCAGGTATACACTGAAGAGAGCATCCAGGAAATCTCAAGCCTGCGATTATGTGAGTAACCTGACATCTGGACGTGAATGAAGCATGCATAGCAGAGCAGACACCATAGGATACACAGCACCCTGCCCCAAAGGGCTCACAGGGAAACAGGGACACGATCCAGCCCAGGTTTGCTAGTCACACAGCCACTGCTCCACAGACACAGAGCCATCCTCACTCGAGGGAGGGCTGCGGACTACACCAACTCCCATCATGTTTTCCTAGACCTGCCTAGGGACACCCTCGGATAAAAACAAAGTAAAGGACTTTTTGTCCTTAGCAAAGGAGGGGCGGTGATGAGAAGGCAGAGTCTGAATTGCAGACCACCTGACCATGGGCAGCAACAGGCCGAGCCACTAGAGTCTCTCAGCCCCAATGGGGCTGGAAGCCAAGTTCTACCCAGTACAGATGGCAAAGTCGGCACTCGTGGGTCCATCTTAGCCGCATCTTCTCCCCTAGACAGAACACCTGAGCACACTGTGCTCATATTCAGAGCATAGTCATGCCTGGACAAATGCCAGCAACACAAAGGAGGAAACCCGAGGTGTGAGCAGGATGCAGGGACTCCAACTCTGAGGGCACTGGGAAAGGCGGGCCAAGCACAGACACCCTGCTCATCCAAAGCAAAACATGAAGTGACAGGGGGAGCAGCATCTATCAGACTGCGCAATGAGGCTGAGACAATCTGCATGTTCATTTCTCAGGTAGCTAATTACACATTTCTCAAAGCAGGCATTGTTATCCCTAATCTCTATTCATTTCAATAAATATTAAAATTAATTTTCTTATTTAATAGTTACCTAAATCACTTATGGAACCTGCAATATCCGCCTTTGGCAATTCAACCACCACCTAAAAATGGAATATTGAAAATGAAGTGACATCATTTATAATTATGAAATCGTTTAAGCAAAGAATAGCTCAGTTCTAAAAATACAATCATTCCAGAAAAAAAGACCAGTCACTAACTTTAGGACTCATGTTTTAAATCTAATTAATTCCTTTCTTTTGATCTCTCTTCTCTCCTCAATCCTGGCCTCAGCCCAGCCAGATCTCCCCAGACAGGATGCACCCGCATCACACCCCAGAACCTGGCACCAGGTTCCCTTGTTCACCACAGGTTCAGAGGCCTGTAGGAGGGGTCCTAAACTTGCTCTGTGAAATTCTGTATTCCCTCTTCCCAGAACCAACACATCCAGCCTTATTCTGGTTCTCCATGTTAGCTGACTGCATCCCTGTCCAAATCCTTTCCTGTGCCCCTTCTGAGGGCCCAGGGGGCCCTACTCACCCACACATTGAGAACCCCACTCTCATCCAAGGAAGCAATGTGGAATGACAAACCCGATGTTCCTAATGAAAACAGAAAGGAAAAGAAAGAAGTGGCTTTAAACATAGAAGTCACATCCCATGACTGGTGATCGAAAGTTTTGAGGAGGGAAGAATCCTGTACCTTCCTCTGTAGAGAAGGGCGAAAGCACAAAACTCTGCTTCCTGCAGACAGATGTGGAGATAGGTTCTACAGCTTGAAGAGGACTCTGGTGGTTTACAGATGTCAGGATTCCATCTAGAGATTAAAACCCATAGCACCCAAATGTAATTAATATACCACAAATATGCAACTCACACTCAACATTGACAAATGCAGAAAGGGCTGTGGGTCTAAAAGACCCAAATGTCTCCTCAGATCCCACCAAACCACACATAAATGATCTGTAGGAACCACAAACCTCAAATACCTGTGAGAAGAGAAACAAGCACCAAAGCTTGTGTGCTCTCCTATAGCTTCCACCATCACTGCTGACCACAGGTCAAAGAGTAGGAGACAAAGGTCAAGATAGACCAAACAAAAGATTGTCTTAAAGACTGAGGAAGCTCAGACAAAAATCACCTCAGAAAAGAAAACCTCACTCTGAGGCCATAGTCCCATAGTCCCTTCACAGCTAGGAGGTTTGGGAAGGGAAGGGACACAAGGGAGCATCTCAGGGTAGCACTAGCCTGAGGCAGGAGGCTGAGGCAGGAGAAGCTCAAATTCAGTCCTACCTAGGCAACTTGCTGATTTAGTGAGACCCTGCTACAAAATAAGAAATAAAGAATGGCTGGAGATGTAGCTCATTGTGAAAGCCCTGAGTTCAACCCCCAGTGTCACAAAAAAAAAAAAGCAATGCTAAGCGACATACCAACTCAGCAGCCACCACTACACTCTCCATTACAGATGAGCATTAATACAACAATTAACACCAACTCTTCAACCTAGAATATCCATCTACAGAATGTCTAGGAGCAGAAAAAGTCAGACTCCATACACAGCTACTGAGACACAAATCAAAGGATTTCAGCGATAAAAATTCTTCCCACCCCCACCAACACAAGCATGTAGCAGAAGACAACCAAAACTCAATATTCTTACTCCAACTGTATCTTTTCAAAACCAAACCAAATAAAAATACCCAATCAGAAATTTAAAAAAGAAATAAACCAAAAAGGAGGGGGGGATAAAGTGACAGCTGGATGTGACTTGGTGGTGAGCAATTATCTAGCATGCATAAGGCCCCAGGTTCTATCCCAGCAGAAACAAAAATAAAACAAAACAAAACAAAAACCTTAACAAAAATGCAATCCAATAGAAAAATTGGCAAAACATCTGAACAGATGTGCCAACAAAGATATATGGATGGCAAATAAGCACATGAAAACATGCTCAATATCACTAGTGAATGAAAGTCAAAACCAAAATGAGATAGCACCACACAATTACTACAAAAGCTAAAAGAATTTTTTTTCCAAAAAAATGTGATAATACCAAGTACTATGAGGATGTAGAATGATGGAAACTCACATTCTGCAGAAAATGCAAAATGGATTAGGTACTCAGACACAGGCAGCCAGGTACAAACTATCCATAATCACAAACAACTGGAATTAAGCAACCGTCCATCTACTGGGGAACTGAGTAACATGAGTGCAACAGAACAACATTCAGCAGAGGAGATGTAGACTTCTGCAATGTGAGTAGTAAAAGAATCCCAAATGCATTAGGCTACTGTACAATTCCATGCCTAAAACATCTGGAAAAAGTACAAAAACGGGGACAGAAAACAGATTAATGGTCAGTGGAAAAGAGTGATGGATACAATGTATTGGCATAGTACTGCGTAGTGTGGTATGGGTGTGCTCCAAGTGTGAGCAGAGACACAGAGACAGGAAAGAAGGTGACTGAGAGAGACCTCTACCTGAGCCTTCAACCGATGAGATTCCAGTGCTCACAGGAAGATGGATGGTGTCAGGTAATTTCAGTTTGATTACAGCCTCCCATGAGTCAGCCTGGCCTTAAATATCCCATGATTCTGAGTGCCTGGGACATGGGGCTCTTCTGAGAGTTAAGTGAGCAGATGTATACAAAGCACTCAGACAAAGTCCCAGACACAGGCAGTACTTACTTGAATGGTCTCCCACGGTGGAATTGCTCACCTGAATAAAATTAAGGGCCCCAGGAAGCCCAGTTTTTCTCTCTTTCCATCCCCCACAAAATGACTGATTTTACTACTTCAAGCATTAATAACTATGCCAGAGGACCATACACATACCAATATACCTTAAGCTAACTTAAAATTCAAAGTCACAAGGACAAGGACCTGAGTTCAATCCCCAGTAATAAATAAATAAATAAATAAAAACTCAAAGGATTTTTGGAATCCACAAATTTAACACAAAATTCTAATTGTTGTTGGATACTGGGTGAATGTGACTTCATTGAACTTTGCTTTTTTTTTTTAGCCAAATGCCTCTTTTGCTCATGGCTTGGGTCCTATCCTCTGGATAATCTGAATGAATAAATGCAAATGAAGTTGAGATTTCATCTTCAAATCTGTCATGGTTTTTCTAGAGATACATGATCAGCAGATCAGTGATACTGACCAGTGGAAAATGTGGGCATCCTGAACGTCCAAGAACAATTGCTCAGCTTCACATAAGGATGTATCCTAGAATCTTCTCTCAAATCCCACACAACAACAGAACCATGCACAGTTCCAGCAAACAGCAGAAATGCTTTAAAAGGGCTAAAGCAGCAACATGTGACCTAAAAAGAAAAACAGAGAGCAAACGACTGGAGTGTATAAGGCTGTGCTCACAGAAGCTCAGCTCACTGACTAGCCTGTGGCACCTTTCACTTTACCCTGAGGGATGCTCCATAAAATCTACTCCAGCAAGCTGTGGGCTGAAGTGAGCAGAACATAGACTTCTGCACATAAATCAAACTTGTTAACTTGTCTGGGTGTCAGTTTCCTCAAATGGAAAGGAGGGATAACAAATCCACCCTGCAGGATTGTTGTGATCACAAACACAAGGTGACTGGCACACATCTGAGTACACAAAATATTCCGTTATCCCCTCCATTCATCTCCAAATGAAAATTTCATCCTTTGTCATTTTATTTACATCTTGTATTGGAAAAGGTTTATTTTCAAGCCCCTAAAGCTAGCACCTGTTCAAGTTCTTTGTGGCTTTGAGAGAAGCAGTGGTGCTGAGGTCAAGGAACATGTAAATAGGATGTTTTCCCAATCAAGTGGAAGAAACACGAAGGGCAGCTCTCCCATGGAATCTGCCAGTAACTCTGAGCCAGAAACATGCAAAGTTGTGTGTGTGTGTGTGCATTTTAAACCTTTCAAAGAAATCACACAGTTTTCAAAAATCTCCAAAATCCAGGACCCAAACAATATAAGCCAGTAAAGGATACTTCTAGGACTCCAGAGCTACACTAGGTAGGCCAATATTTTTATTAGGCCCATAACTACATTAATTTTCTATTCTCAAATGCAATCTCAGTATAAACTGACCCTTTGAACCAAGAATTTCTAGAGTCAGAGCAAGCACACCTGTGTGTCTTGGCACAGCTGAGGCAGGCATGAGATAGGCCCTGGCCTTTGACATTTTGCTGCCTTCAGCTGTCCCTGTGCTCTCTCCTCTGTGCCTCCACTGTCCACCCACCTCCTTGCCTCTCAGCAAACCCACAGTTCTCCCCTGGAATGTACCTTGGACTCACATATCAGAACCTTCTGGGGCCCTGAAGGCTGCCAAATGTCCCACACACAGAGGATGTATCTGTGGTCTAGAGGCTGGGCAAACCCCTTTCCAGGTAAATCATGGACAGAGACCACTGTCTGTCTCTGAACTTGAGAGGCATGCAAGCAGGATACTTTCCGATCTGAAGATAAGAAAAACATTTTTGCATTTATCAATCTTCCAATTCCATATAAAATCAACACATGTTGGAATACTCAAATAAATTTCAAGTTAATGAAGAGACAAACCCGATGCTTCCAAAATTGAAACATAATAAAATCTGGGTTTTGATGAAAGGCCACAGCCTATACCTGAGTGCTCTGTCCAAGCCAATGCTGCAATTTGCTGAAGAGAAATTGGCTTTGGTGTAGGGCAGCCTGGGCAGAGTGCTTCCTCCTGCCTGCCAACAACTCCCAAGGGACCAGGTGGCCAGATTCAGGCTGGAGCAGAACCTCAGGGTGGGCAACACTGGGAATGGCCAGAAGCAGCCCCTCTGCCTCAGCACAGGGTTGAACACCTCTACTGGGAACCTCAGAGCTCTTTAGCCTTCAGGGTGCCACATAGCAAGCAGCTGCATTTCAGGGCTGGGACAAATGAGCTTCCCCCTAGATGTGACTCAGTTCTAGTGAGTGGTTCTAGTGAATGGAGATTTAGAGCCTCACCCAACAGCCCCCACAAGTCAGCAGAAGGCACAGATAAAAGTGAGGAAATAAATATTAAGTAAGAGTCTCACAAGAACTTTACAGTCAAAAATGAACTAGACAGTACTGTTGGGAGGTACTTGAAAACAGAAAATTGCACAGGATCACCCACCACACACACACCACAAACACCCGTTAGCTCACTGCATGGGCAACCCTCTCCTTCCACATCCAGGATCAAATGTCCTCTCTTTCCACACTCAGGGCTACCTCCACAGCAATTTTCAGCCCCCTCAAGAAAGGGCCACAGTAGTTGTGTGCTTCTAAACCACCCAACATGAGCAAAAGCTACCATTTGTACTGCCTTCCTATTCTTATGTGACACCAACAAAGTTTTATGGGTGCTGAGCCCTAACCCATTTCCCCATGAGTTCTCTGATTTTTACTGGAAAATTTCCATAGTGTGAGTTTTAGAACACAGGCACTATGTTTTAGCAGATCTGATGTTTGGAAGGCCAGCAGGGGCTCTGATCTGCTGTCCCCACCCTAACCTCATCTTCTGTGGGTCACCTTGGCTCTATGAGACACGGGTAGCCAGGCCTCATGCTCTCTACAGGAAGCTCCCCAATCTCTTCAGAACCCACTTTCTCATCTCCTTCTGGTTAAGAACTTAGCCCTTTCTAACTTATCACATATTTCACTTACTTAGCCAGTTTGTAACCTTTTGACCTACCAAAATAAAAGTTCCAGGAGAACAAAATTTCTGCCTGTCCTATTCCATGGTGCCTAGAATACAGAAGATGCTGTATGTGGAATGAATGAATGAGTGAACAGAACATCACAGATGTGCCTGCTGTGACATATTCTAATAATGATGATGGAGATGGGCAGATTCTGTGAGGTCTGACATATCACTATGTCCAATCAAATTCAGGACATTATGTGAGTCAAGGGCTAAATCCACAAAAATGAGACCATTTGCTCTGTCAGGTCCATCTCTTCCCCAACCTCATTTTCTTTCTGTTATTTCAATATTTATTTTACTAAAACACAAACATAATCAACAAGAAAAACTTACACTCCTTTTGCATGTGCACAAACATATTAAATTTTGAAGGATTCTAGCATGTGTAACTAACATTTGTTTGTTTGTTTGTTTTTGTTTTTTGAGACAGGATCTCACTATGTAGTTGAGACTGACCCGGAACTCACTATGTAGCCCAGGCTAGTCTCAAACTCACAGTGATCCTCCTGCCTCAGTCTCCTGAGTGCTGGGATTACAGGCATGTGCCACCATGCCCGGCTTCTAACTTTTTTTTTTATATCGGCTGCCACTCCACTCTGCATCATCTGGAGATTAGAGCACCTTCCCTTCTGCTCTTCATGTGTGTGGTGTGGAGTATGGTCAGTGCATCAAAGTCTACATACACAATGGCTTACTATTTTTCTAACAGGACAACTCTTTCGTTTAAGATAAAGAAAATATCTTTTAAAAGTGTGAAGATTTAAGTTAACAATGGTATTTTTGTTAATGTTAAAGGACAGAGAAACATGTATTAATCTGTCTCTAAACATGATAGAAGAAATGCTACAAACAGCACCTAGTGCTCCAGCTTCACACATTCCCAGGAGCACATCTGCATCCTAACCTGTAAAAGAGAAGGCAACTTCTGGACTCACCCCTTCCTGTAACGTTTTTACATATACCTGTGCCATAATGGCCATAATCTACCTTGCTAGCCACTTTTCTCAAAGGCCAGCATATTATTTTTAGCTAAAGAAACTTAAATCTATCTTACACAGTTTTTAAACTAATTTACATCATTACATGCAAGTATTCTTTATGTTTGATAGTATACACTTCATTTACCATTTTCTGTTCTATAACCGTGGATAAACTTAAAATCTAAGTATATTTATGTTAAACCTGAAGCATCCTCCTCACATATGTCTAACTAATACGACCATTTTGACCTAAACACTTCCAGGCTGTTCCAATTCCTCTATTCTATTTCAAGAAATCAAAAGCAGCTGAGTAACTGCAAGGAAAAAGATTACAGGATTTTAAATGATATGAACAACTTCAGTTTTTAGCATTTAAACAATCCGACTACTTGAAACTAACTCTTTTTCTAATCAACTTACAAAATTTTCTAATAAAAAATTTAACACACATTTTAAAAAAACCTAATCACTCACTTTTCAGCTATGAAGAAACTGTGTCTCCCTGTTTTATATACAGTAAACCACATCACATTAAAATAGAATGCAGCACACCAGTAATCCCAGCACTTAGGAGGCTGAGGCAGGAGGATTGCTGTGAGTTCGAGACCAGCCTGGGCTACATAGTGAGTTCCAGATAAGTCTCAATAACATTGTGAGACCCTGTCTCAAAAAACCAAAAAATAAAATAAAATAAAATAAAATAATTGAATGCAATATTAAAGTTACTGTTTCAAAATAAATGTCTAATAATTAGAATTAAAGCCATGTTTCAGAAAAGCCTCTTACTCTGAAGGAATGGCAGGCCAGTATTCAACTGGGAGGCACTGTCACTGATAGACAAGGTGTTGTCTTGAGTCCTGAGCTTGCAGGTGGGTTCAGCAGCCAAACGATCCTCTTCAAGCAAAATGGCAATCACCTTTCAAACACAAATGAGTATTCTTTTGGAAAATCAGTCAAGAAAATACAGTAAGTTAACAATCTGTCATCTTATCTTTTTAAAAAAATCACATTTTCAAAAAATATGAGAAAATGGAAATAATGTGTTTGTAAACGGGGAGAGGAGAAGGGGGTGAAGAGAGGGCAGGGACAAGGGGAAAAAATGAGAACCAAGACCTGTCATGTAAAGATACAAGATCCCGGTAATGAATGTAACTGTACTGTATACCTAAAATGTACCAATAAACTCAATAAACAGGAAAAAAAATCACCTTTTTATCTTATCCATTTCTACAAATAAATACTTGGCTCCACTGCATTATACTAACTTAAAAAACATATGATCCTCTCTGAATAATAGAAACTAACAGAAAAAAAAATATCAATTAAGATAAATGCTGAGAGATTTTCCCACCAGATATACTGCTGACAATCACAGAGAAAGGGCTGAATACCAAACACTATTAAATGAACACAGTACCACAGATAAACATCAGATAACCTCTACAATCTTTCTCTCTTAGGCAAAGTCAGTGTTTGTTATGGCTTATACTATAACTAGATGTCCCCCTAAAAGCCTCATGCACTCATAGATGGGGTTTTTGGGAGATGGCTGGATTATAAAAGTGTAATAACTGGATCAGTTCACTGATTGCTTTAGCATGGTTTTGAGTGTGGCAAATGGGAAGGCTCACCCTGGGTGTGGGTGGCACCAACCAACAGGCTTGTAGCCTAGATAGAACGAAGGAAGGTGTCACGCTGTTTCCTTCTTGCCTGCAATGTACTGTTTCCCTTCCACCCCTTTGCCATGCTGCCTTACTTTACAGCCAGCCAACTATGGACTGAAACCTCTATAAACTGTGAACTAAAATGAATGCTTTCTCCTTTAACTTGTGGTCCTTGGTTATTTTGTCCGAGCAGCAAGAAAGTAATTAAAACAGTGTTAAATCATTACAATTGTAATAAAGGGCTCATCCCCTCAGGGCTTGCAAGGAAAAGGGAGAGGATTTGAAGACTGACAGGAATGGTGAGAGGCAAATGAGATAAAACCAGTGAGAACTGACAGGAATGGTATGTGGTGGGCAGGGCATGCTCAGTGAGTACTGACAGGAATAATGTTAAAAAAGACATGAGTATAGTATGAATACAGAACTGTGAAGTCAGGGATAGCCCCATACTGACCATTCTCTGTCTGCATCTCATTTGCTATCCACCCCATCTTTCCTCTTCCCATTTCATTGTACCCGACTGGTGTCTTTTCTTAGTTCCTAAAAACTTACACTAAAGCAAAATCTGAGGATGAAAAATTATGTGAAGTCTAATCACATTTCTAAACCACAGATTCTTATATAAAAATAGCACTGAGACAAAACAATGAGGTTTTCAGAGCTAACTCTGATAAACAGGCTTTTTACAAGTCTAACTCTGATAAGTAGGCATAATACAAGTCATGTCAAGGCTTAACAACATTATGCTGTTTATTTCTGCTTTATATTTAAATTCTGAGCTTATATAGAAAAATGTTTGAGATAACTGAGGAAATGTGAACATTAACTTCATATTTTAATATATCAGATGCTGGGGATTTAGCACAGTGGCTCCACAGCCTGCCTTGTAAGCACAAGATCCCGAGTTCAATCCCCAGTACCAAAAAAAAAAAGAGAGAGAAAGAGAGAATATATTATAAATTATTAGTAATAATGCTTCTATTAATTTGTTTAGAGATTTATAGTGAATACTTATGGAGGAAAAGTTATGATATTGGGGATTAATTTCAAAATAATTGATCACATAAAAGAGTGGCTAGGGGGAGGTGGGAAAGGTGTCAGATAAGACAAACTGGCCATAAAGTGATAACTACTAAAGTATATGGGGATTCAGCAGACTATTTCCTTTAGCTTTGTGTGTATTTGAAAGTTTCTATCAACCATTTTTAAAATCATGAATTTACTATTTTCAAATACTTATATTTATACTTACTTTGTGAACTTAGTATGTTTCAGTTTTAGTCTAGTTATTTTTAAATATAAGAAACTAATATTAAATGATAGATCCTAGAAACATACTTCCAGTGACATACAGTTCCCAGGGTCATTTTGCATACAAGGGCTTATGAATGAATGTATTATTGATAATTTGTAAGAAAATAATACCTGAAAATGAATAACTGACTCTAATATATCTAAGCTGTAAATTCTTCACAATTTCAGTAGTTGCTATGCTTAAACATATTTTGAAACCTTTAAGTATTTACATACAGACTAGACTGTATGTATACCTAAGTAACATAAGTATACCTGACAGGCCTTCCGGAGAAAGTTAGATAACCTTGGAGTATCAATCTTTGGTACAACTGTAGCATCAGATGTTTCTCTTTCTTCACTACCTAAAAAATAGATTACATAAAATTAACAAAGTTGACTTTAAAGTAGTTGTGTTGTTCAAATCTTAGAGTTCAAAGAGGTATTAAAAATGAAAATTAAAGACAAATGAAAATTAAAGCTGGGCATGGTGGAGAAAGACATAATGGGAAAGAACAAAAAAGGAAATAAAAATAAAACAAAAATGTAAAGACAGGTGACATTTAAGACCCAAGGTGTCACCTCCAGACACAATGGCTCCTTCTCCGGGATGTTGGGTCCACACTTCCCTGGTTTCTATGTCTTCAGTTTGAATGTCTCTTTCAACATTATCTTCATTATACTGAACATATGCCTTAAAAACAAAGCTATGGAAAATTAACATTTGGTATTAAAAACAATTATACTTTGTAAAAGGCTAATACAGTCTTTTTTGCTTATGTCAAAAATAAATGTCTTCATATAAATAATGATCCTACAGAGACTGCTTGTGTCTCAAATATTTGATAAATACAGGCCTAATTTTCAAAAGGTTTTCAAAAGCCCCATCAAACAATTTAGCTTTAGTTTAAAAACATTGTCACCTAGCTATTCTCACAAAACACTGGCATTGCAAAACCAACATAATTTCTCTATTTCAAAAAGGTATGTACTTCAGCGAAGACAGTTTTGTTACCAGTACCTGTGAGATGAGGAAAACAAGCAAAAAGTTAAATAATCTACTACTCAAGGTCAAAGTGAATCAGCTACAAGACTAGGGTTAAAACTGAAAGCTTCCTTGGGTCCATGCTGTGACCTTCCTTCTACTAACAAAGATTACTGAGGAGAACAGACAATGTGAAGATTGATGGAACCACTACCAGGAGCATAGGCAAACAGAGCATGTGATATCTGACTTCAAAATTTTATACCAAGCTAGGGATACAGCTCAATGGTGGACTTGCCTAGCATGCACAAGGCCCTGGCTTCAATCCTCAGCACCTAAAAACAGAAAGACTTTATAGTCTTGTCATGAAGTTAGACTATCTCACAATTATTGACTGAAAATACTATTAGGATGTACTAAGTTGTATGGGATAGATTGTAGCAACTTTGGAAGAGGAGAGAAAATTTAGCATAAGTCACTAGGAAAGGGGTCTTGGTCCTGAAAAAAACAGGTCTTGGATGTGGAAGGGTGTCACCAGATGGGGCAGAGGGAAGAAGGGCAGCCTAAACTAGACAGAGCAGCCTGGCTCACAGAGAGACCAGGAATGAGAGCTCTGGAAAATCAGAGGACAGGGTATCACACTGAAAGCACAAGAATCACCCACTCTGAGATTCTTGGGTTATAAATATTTCATATAGAAAGTATGATTGCTCCAAACTCACCTGGAACCTGAGAACAAAATCCAACCTGAACATTCGGACTTTAAATAAAACAACTACTCTATATAAAGCTGTACTCAAAGTTGGAACTGTTACCCCACGATCTGTTAACTCACTACACAGGACCCCACCCTTCCACACTCCTCATAGCTTCTGGAAAACCTGACTTCGTATTCATATAATCTCTCCAGATAATGAGCACCAGGTGATGAAGAGTGCCACTTCCCTTAAAACTACTGCCTCCACAGACTATTACCAAAAATAATATATTCTGGAACAAGACCCAGGAAGGCACAAACTGATACTTTACTTACATTTTGTCACTGAGTTAATACATCTCATACTAACCTGCTTGGTATTTTTCTTCCCAAAGTTTCTGATATACATGTCATATTCATTAACTGGTGGTAGATCCAAGAGAGAGAAAGTCAATGAAAAATCCAAGTCAATAAGCCGAAGTAGTTTTGTACTTCTTGACCTTTGAAAAAAATTGGAAGTGAGAAAAAAGTTAAATTGAGTAGCACACACAGGGAGATGCAGGGGGAGGGTAGGCATTAAAAAGCAGGTTATTAAAAAGGATTTTTGTGTGGATGTGAGCATGAGACACATTAACAGTTGTTAAAAATAATTAAGGAAAAGACAATATATACATGAGCCAAATGTGTAATAAGCCAATGAAGCACTCCTGGGGTCAACACAAATAGAGTCAAGGTATATGTTTTCCTGGTAGTCACTCTGCTTTAGGAATTGCTCTCTGGCTAGAAGAGTGGCACATTTATCACATCAGCCAGGTAACAACAGATTGCACAGCTATCCAGGTGTCCAGACCTCACCCCCTGGAGGCTGCTGCAGAGTTTTGCTCCATAGGACTTTAGTGTCCAGGTGGCACCTGAAAACATAAATCACCCACAGCCTCAGAAACATTGCATTTGCTGGCTTCCTCTTCCTCGAAGACTGTCCTTTCCCATCGCCTGAACTGGATTCTCCTTTTCTTCCAACTCACCTACATTTATGTTTCCATGTTCAATCCTCTGCCCGCCCCTTCTCGAACAAAAGCTAAGTAAAGGCAGGAACCTTTATTTCTTTCATTTATGTTCTTTCACACAGCTGGTGCACAACAACACATTAAACCAGTGAACAAATAAATGATCTCCGATAGCCACAGCCTAACTCACTCTTGCCTCTTTTCCTCCACCTTCCTCTGCTCATGATCTGCAATTTTCCTTTACCAAAAACTTGCTTCTGTTACCTTATTCTCTGGCCATCACCTCCTAACTTTCCATGGTACTGTTTCCAAATTCTTCAAGCATATGGCACCCACCACCTCCCACTTTCCCTGGTCTGTCACTCCCTCCTGAGTGTGAGAAGTGGGTTCCTTTGTTTGCTTACTTGAACCTAACTGTTCCAGTGTCAATCATGGGAGACCACTCTATCCCCCACCATGTGCAGTGGCAATGCAGTCAGGGACCAGAGGCATCTAAGTGTGCTCCTGGACCCCAGCTCCAACTGGACCAATCTCACTATCTTCATGCCAAGGACACAATTCAGCTACTGTGCCTTTTTTTTTTTTCATTTGATAGGGATCAATTTTTACTTATATTCAAATACATGGAATGTTGGCACAAAACTGAAGCTGCTGCAGAAAGATTACAGATATTCCATGGGTTATTGAAACTTCCATTTCTCTAAAAACATAAATTTACATGATCTTAATTTTATAAATTTAAGTGTTGAGAAATGTCCAAATAAGTAACAATTAAAACAAACCATTTTACTTGTAAATAATGTACAGAGTACACTTTACACTATGACAAGGAGATGGGGAAGAAAGAAGAGGCAACCAATCTGTTCACTCCCCTGCTGGAGGTGACCATCCTTCTCTGAATTAATTGTACAATTCACTTGAATTTCCTAAGTTGAAAAGGAGAATTGTAGCTAAACCAAAAATATTCTGGCACTGTTATTTATTAGCTTATTTCCATCAAATGTTTTTGAACCCTGCTAACTCAGAGTCTTTAAGAAATATCTGGTAGAATTTTATAATGAAATTCCATAATTTTATAATGAAAAACAAAAGCATAACTATCAAGAACAAAGAGGGGCTGGGGATTTAGCTCAGTGGCACTGTTACTACCTCGCAAGGGCAAAATCCTGCGTTTGAACCCTGGTATCAGCAAAAACAAACAAACAAAAAAAGAACAATGAGTTTCAGTATTTCAACCTAAAGAAATTGTGACTATGTAAACTATGAAGTTAAGAGTTTATTCTTTTTATTTTGATTAATCAAACAGTAAAAAGCCATATAACTATCAAAAATGCCCTTAATCTAAAGGTCATTGTGGAAAATGTATCTTGGATAACTATCAGAACGAGACCTACTTATTGTTAAAATAGCAAATGCATAAAACTTAATGGCTTTAGACTGTACCGATAAATGTAACAATGTAAAACAATAGTACCAATATTCTAAAAAATGAAGGACTAAATAAAACTGCATGGTTGTCAAATACTTTCAATGAATGGACTTAAAGAATGTTACAAATACCACATGTACATTGCGATAATCTGTCAACATAGAAAATCCAACCTCTCGCACTTATTTAGTCCCCATTATTCAGTCAGGTTGATTTCTCATGTGAAGATTTAGGTGTTTCTCCATCATTGTCTTCTTCCTCCTCTTCTTCAGAATCCCCATCTGTTCACTGCTCCAGTTCCTCTTTTGTGATCATTTCAAAATCATTCCCATTTCCACTACTTTGTTGGGATCTGTTATTTTCCCTCCTGTCACTGTCTGAGTTTGAATGCTGTTCTCCACCTGAGCCTATGTCCCATGATTTTCTGGCCCTACTTTTCCTTTTTCATCTTCCATTTTTTTACTGTCTGACTTTTCCTCATTGTCAGACTTCTGCTGTTTTTTGGTTTCAGGTTTTTTGTCTTTCTTTAAGTTTGCTTTTGGTCCTTTGTATTCATGTGTGTACAGAGGTCTAAAGTAGTCAATGAATTCTACATCAGCAGTCAAATTAGGCAAGAAACAAAAGTGGTGCCTTCCTCTAGCTATAAGCCAAATGATGAGAAACAATGCAGCAAGCAACATCAAGAAGAATGCTGGCTACAAAATAGTCTGTGCTCTTACTGAGGTAATAAACACCTATTCTCAAGTTGGCCAAAGTGGGAAGAAGTTGGCTGCCATTACTGTAATCACAAGAATTAACCCAATGACAAATGCTTTAATATGAACTGGGGTCATCGATCTATACATAAACCTCACTGCCATCCAGAAAAACTTGATCATTATGTAGTTCAAGTTTGAATTATTTCTTAGTTTCATTTTTTGGGGGAAATTCCTGGAGTTTCTTCCTTTTCACCATTTTTTTCTTTTTCCTTTTTTGTCTTTTCTTCCTTTATATTTTCTCTGTTGCTCTTCTTAACCTCTTTTCCACTTTCAGCTTTTCCTTTCTCTTTTGCTTTCTTTATATCTTTATCATATTTCATTTTCATACCCAAAGTGATAGGTGAAAAAACTGTTTCTTTAAAAGCCTGTTGCAGTAGTCAACCACAGGCTCCCTGGTTATAAATAATGCTTCCTCTCCTTGCTTGGATTTTGCCCACTTCAAATCTAAAAGGCAATCCACTTCTTTTGAAGCAACAAAATAATCAACCTATCATATTGGTGAATTTTGTGGGACAGCTGAATCAAAGATACTTGACTACAGCCTTCTCTTCTTTAGGTGGTTTACCCACTTCCCCACAGCTCATTTTTGTTACCTGGATGCGCTTCTAGTGCCACCTGTGTTCTAGTTACTGCACCTTTAAAACTCATTTTGTTAGAGGTTCCTTTTGATCCAGCCATCCCTCTGCTGGGTATCTTTCCAAAAGAACTAAAAGAATCATATCACACTGATGTATGAGCACCCATGTTTATAGCAGCACACTTTGTAATAGCTAAAACTTGGAAACATCCCATTTGCCCATCAGTTGGAGAATGGATAAAGAAGATGTGGTTTTTCTATAAAATGGAATATTACTCAGCCATAAAGAATGAGAAATTAGATTCATTCATAGGAAAACAGATACATATTGAGGATATACTGCTAAGTGAAATAAAAAGTCACACATGTGTAAATATTGAATAGTTTCACTGGTGTGAATAAACTGTAATAGTACATGAGATCCTAATGAGATAAGTGACATTGTGAAATGGGAAGAAAAGGGCTAAAGGTGTAGCGAAGGTGGGATGGGTAGGAGAAGGGTAATAAGGGAAAAGAAAAAAAATGTGAGAAAATGAAAAGATGGAAATAAAGTGTTTGTAAATGGGGAGGGGAGAAGGGGGGTGAAGGGAGGGCAGAGGTAAGGGGAAAAAATGAGAACCAAGACCTGTCATGTAGAGGTACAAGATCCCAACAATGAGTGTAACTGTACTGTATCCCTAAAATGTACCAATAAACTCAATTTAAAAAAAATAAATAAAACTCATTTCGTGGGTCCAGGGATTTAGCTTAGTAGCACCGTGCCTGCTTCAAAAACACAAGGTCCTGAGTTTGATCCCCGGCACCAAAAACAAAAAACAAACAAAAAAACTCATTCTGACATCTGAGTTTCCTCTTCAGTACTGTCTTCACTACTTTCAACTCTTACATTTAGAATCACCATTCTAAAATGTGTGGATTCACACATATACACACCCTGCTGTGATTTAAAAATTGGAATGGCATTCACACTATATTTTATGAGAAACTCAGTACTGACATATTAAGACTTTTGATTTATGAATATTTTACAGCACCTGTGTTAGTTTTTCATCTCTGAAACAAAGTACCTGAAAAAAAACAACTCAAGGTAGAAAAATTATTTTGGCTCATAGTTGCAGAAGTTCCAGTCCATGATCACTTGGCCCCATACCCATGGCCCATGGGAGGCAGCACATCATGGTGGAGAACCTATTGCAGAACAGAGCTGTTCACCTCATGGAGGTCAGGAAGCAGAGACAGAGCAAGAGAGGAGGTGCCAGGACAATATACAGTGCCCAAAGGCATGCCACCAAGGCCTCACAGCTTATATCAGGCCCAACTCAAACTTGCTGTGTAGCCCAGGCTGGTCTCAAATTTGAGATCCTCTTGCTTTAGCCTCCCAAGTGCTAGGATTACTGGCATGTACCACCTCACCTGGCTTCAAATACTTACTAGTGTGATTGGCACATACAGTAGCTTTAAAACTCATTTTAGACGCACTCCTTCTACTGGGTCTCACTTATGAGCTTCCATCACCTCCCAACAGTCTATCAAATTGTGAACCTAGCCAATAGATGATTTCACAGCTGAATGGGCTGCTGGGAGGTGGCCCAGCTGGAGGAAGTGGGTCATAGGGGTCTGATTTTGAAAGGGGTATCCTGATGCTGACCCTTTCCTGTCTCTCGCTGCCTCTGTAAACCACTCTGCTCCATCACACACTTTTCACCATGATATTAAATTAAGCTTCACCCTGATTCCTGCAGGACAAAGCTCATGGGGCTTCCATGGTGTAGACGGCCACTGAGATGCAAAGCAATACCAGCCAGACTCGCTCTGCCTGGGAGCCTCACAGTCCCCAGATTTGTGAATGTGTGACTGTGGCTCGATCCCAGCCCAAACAGCCATGGACCCCTGAGTTAGTCTTCAAGAGTCAGCCATAAATTTAACAAGGAACACTGAACGCAGTGCACCCAGTGTACAGCAGCACACACACACATATATATATACACTATTAGCCTAACATCTGAACTGCAAGAAAAATGTAGCACAAATGAAGGAACACACCCAAACAATCAACATGGAAAATAAAGCACAAGCTCTGTCTTTAAAAGGGTATCTTAGGGCCAGGGATTTAGCTCAGTAGTTCTGCTGACTGCCTCGCAAGCACAAGGACCCAAGTTCAATCCCAGGTACCAAATAAAAAAAAAAGGTACCTAAGAAAAGTGTATTAAAATCTCATAGTTTGGACTGAGAGCCATCTCTGCTGTGCGGCTGCCTGATCTACGGGCCTGCTCTAGAGCCGTGCCATTTCCAGTGCGTGCCTCTGATTGGCTCCAACCCAGCACCAGGAGGGTACCATCACCCAACCCCCACCCCCGCAACGCCTGGCCCCAGCTCTTAGATCCTCTGATTGAGCCAGTCCTTGGACGCACTCTGCAGAGGCATGGCGGGCTATAAAGGGTGGTGATTGATCCTATTGTGTTCCTGATTCTGTCGATTGGGATAAAGGATAGGGATTGATTTGATGAGTTGTTTTCTCAACTATAAAAATGAGGATGCCTATAAGTCATTAGAGAATCAAAGGCTGGGATATAATGATATCAGGAAGATTTAATGGCTCAGAGATTGAATCAAGGGCAATCCAACAGCAAAAATAAACATGAGAAAATACTTAAGCAAGCCACAAAAACAGACTTCCAGTCCACCAATGGCAAACAGCAGGGCAAAGGAGGATGAAAAATCAGATAGTGAACCTCCAGGACACTCAGAACTCACAGCACAGGAAGTAAAAAACCTCCAGGACACTCAGAACTCACAGCACAGGAAGTAAAAAAACTAATCAATCAAGCTCTAGAAAAATCCAAACCAGAAATTATTTCCCAGATAACCATAGAGATGGTGAGCAAAATGAAAGACATGATTCCAGACTCCAGAACAGAAACTGACAAAAAAATAGATGAACTTAGGAACATAATAGAAACCATGAAGGCCCAGAATCAAACAGATATCCAGGAGATTAAAAATTCTATTGAAAGTGTACAAAACAGAATAAAAGATTGCGAAGATAGAATTTCAGATATAAAAGATAGGATCACATACAGTGACCGTGAAAAGAGAGGTCTATTAAAAATAGTAAGGGAACATGAGAAATCGATCCAACAACTCCTAGATGAAGCAAAGAAGAATAACATAAGACTGATAGGAATCCATGAAGTACCAGGAGAAAATACAAATGACTTAAAAGAGCTGTTCAAAGAATTAATGACAGAAAACTTCCCAAACAGAGGGGAAGAATTAGACATACAGATAAGTGAGGCATATAGAACACCAACTACCAACTGATCAAAAAAACCTACACCTAGACATATAATAATCAAGATCCCAGAAACCCAACAGAAGAACAAAATACTACAAGCAGTAAGAGAAAAGAAACAAATCATATGCAAAGGAAAGCCCATCAGAATCACAGCAGACTTTTCAACACAAACCCTCAGGTCAAGGAGAGCCTGGAGTGAGGTATTTCAAGTCCTAAAAGAAAACAACCTACAAACAAGACTGATGTATCCTGCAAAACTCTCTTTCAAAATGGATGGAGAAATAAGATACTTCCATGACAAAGAACACTTGAGAAACTTCAGGAATACTAAACCAGCACTACTAAGAATTTTAAACAATACCCTAGAAAAAGACAATGAAGATCACAACAGGAAACCCAACAGAGCAAATCAAATAGCCAAGGCAAGAAACTAAAAGGAGAGGACAAAAAATAAAAAGAGTCAACAAAAGGACAATAACATGATAATAATAAGTCAGTACATATCAGTTATAGCTATCAATGTCAATGGCCTCAATTCACCAATCAAGAGAAACAGACTGGCAGAATGGATTAAGAAGCAAAATCCAATGATATGTTGTATACAAGAAACACACCTAGTGTAAAAAGAAGCCCATAGACTGAAAGTGAAAGGACGGAAAACAATTCTCCATGCAACACGACCCCAGAAAAAAGCAGGGGTAGCAATCTTATTCGCAGACAAAGCAAATTTCAAACCAAAACTGATTAAGAGAGACAAAGAAGGCCACTACATCCTTGCAAAGGAAAAATTCAAGATGAAGAGATGACAATCATAAACATATATGCACCAAATACAAATGCCCCCAACTAAATAAAACAAATATTAAGTAACATGAAAAACCAAATAACCACTAATACAATTGTAGTGGGGGATCTAAACACACCACTATCACAAATAGACAGATCATCTAGACAAAAAATCAACAATGAAATACTAGAACTGAACCAAGCGTTTGAACGCATGGACTTATTAGATGTCTATAGAGTTCCACCCCACAAAATCAGAATATACATTCTTTTCAGCTGCACATGGGTCATTCTCCAAGATAAATCACATACTATCTCACAAAACAGATTTGAATAAATGCAAAAGAATTGAAGTTACTCCCTCTATATTATCAGATCACAGTGCAATAAAGCTGGAGATCAATAGCATAGGAAACCATAGGAACTTCACAAACACATGGAAATTGAACAACACTCTCCTGAACAATCAATGGATCACAGAGGAAATCAAATAATAAATCAGACAGTTTTTACAAATAAATGAAAATGCCAATACAACATACAGGAATCTATGGGATACAATGAAAGCATTTCTACATGGAAAATTCATGGCATTGAATGCCCACATTAGGAAAATAGAGCAAGCTCAAATAAACAACCTAACGATGACTCTTAGACTCCTAGAAAAACAAGAGCAAGAAAAACCCAAAGCTCGAACAAGAGAGGAAATTATAAAGATTAGAGCAGAAATCAATGCAATGGAAACTAAGAAAATGATACAAAAAATAAATGAATCAAAGAGTTGGTTTTTTGAAAGAATAAATAAAAATCCATAAACCCTTAGCAAACATTATCAAAAAAAGGAAAGAAAAGGCTCAGATTCATGCAACCAGGAATGAAAAAGGCGAAGTTACAACAGATCCCACAGAAATCCAGAGTATCATTAATACATACTATGAGAACCTGTACTCTAATAAAATGGAAAACACAGAAGAAATGGACAGATTTCTAGATACTTATGAATTACCAAAGTTGAATGAAGAAGATAAAAACATTTTAAACACCCCAATTACAATCAGTGAAATTGAAAATGTAATTAAAAACTTACCAACAAAGAAAAGCCCAGGTCCTGATGGATTCACTGCTGAATTTTACAAGACATTTAGAGAAGATCTATTGCCATTACTCTTCAGACTTTTCAATGAAATTGAAAGGGAAGCAATACTTCCAAATTCACTCCTGGAAGCAAATATCACTTTGATTCCCAAACCTGGGAAAGACGTAACTAAAAAAGAGAACTACAGGCCAATCTCCTTAATGAATATAGATGAAAAAATCCTCAATAAGATGCTAGCAAACAGAATACAGAGGATCATCAAGAAGATCATACATCTAACCAAGTCGGATTTATTCCAGGGATGCAAGGATGGTTCAACATACATAAATCAATAAATATAATACACTATATTAACAAAGTCAAGGACAAGAACCACATGATCCTCTCAATAGATGCCGAAAAAGCATTTGACAAAATTCAACACCCACTCATGTTAAAAACTCTGCAAAAATTGGAATAGATGGTCTATATCTCAACTTAATAAAGGCTATCTATGAAAAACCATCAGCCAACATCATATTAAATGGCCAAAAACTGAAAACCTTCACATTAAAGTCAGGAACAAGACAAGGATGCCCCTATCACCACTCCTCTTCGATATAGTTCTGGAAACATTAGCCACAACAATTAGACAAGAGAAAGAAATTAAAGCAATAAAGATAGGAAAGGAAGAAGTTAAACTGTCATTATTTGCTGATGATATGATACTCTACAATGAAGACCCAAAAAACTCCACCAAAAGACTTCTCAACTTAATACACACTTTTAGCAGAGTAGGTGGATATAAGGTTAACACTCAAAAATCAATAGCCTTCTTGTACACAAATAACAGACTCACTGAATGAGAAATTAGGGAAACAATTCCTTTCACAATAGCACCCAAAAAAATGAAGTATCTAGGAATCAATCTAACAAAGGAAGCAAAAGACCTCTACACTGAAAAGTATAACACTCTGAAAGAAGAGATCGAGGAGGATATAAGAAAATGGAAAGATGTCTCCTGCTCCTGGGTAGGAAGAATCAACATAGTGAAAATGGCCATGCTACCAAAACTGCTATACAGATTCAATGCAATACCAATTGAAATCCCAACACTATATTTCACAGAACTAGAAAGACGAATCCAAAAATTCATTTGGAACCATAAGAGACCTAGAATAGCAAAAGCCATCCTAGGCAACAGACACATGGCAGTGGGAATAGCAATTCCCAATCTGAAACTATACTACAAAGCCACTGTGATAAAAACAGCATGGTACTGGCAAAGAAACAGACCTGAGGATCAATGGAACAGACTGGAAGACACAAAAACAACTCCATCTGCACTCAGCTACCTCATCTTTGACAAAGGAGCTGACCGTCCCCACTGGAGGCAAGATAGCCTCTTTAATAAATGGTGTTGGAAAAACTGGATCTCAACCTGCCAAAGATTAAAACTAGACCCTTATCTGTCACCATGCACTAAATTAAAATCCAAGTGGATTAAAGATCTAAATATAAAAACAAAAACACTAAACTTGCTGGAAGATAAGTTAGGCAGAACTCTAGAAGACATTTGCAAAGGAACAGACTTTATGAACAAATCCTCAGTAGCATGGGAACTAGCAGAAAGAATCAACAACTGGGATCTCATCTTATTAAAAAGCTTCTGCTGCAAAAGAAACAATCAACAGAACTAAGAGACAACCTACAATATGGGAAAAACTTTTTACCAGCTGCTCCTCAGACAAAAGACTATTATCTAGAATATATAAAGAACTCAAAACAACCAGTCCCCTCAAATATAAAGACCCAATTCAAAAATGGCCATCTGAAATGAACAGACATTTCTCAGACAAAGAAATAAAAGCAGCAAGTAAATATATGAAAAAATGTTCCACATCACTGGTCATTTGAGAGATGCAGATGAAAACAACACTGAGATTTCACCTCATACCACAAAGAATGGCTGCTATCAAGAAATCACACAATAACAAATATTGGCGCAGTTGTGGAGAGAAAGGAACCCTTCTCCATTGTTGGTAGGAGTGCAGACTAGTGCAACCACTATGGAAATCAATATGGAGATACCTTAAAGAACTAGGATTAGAGGTTCCATTTGACCCAGGCATCCCTCTGTTGGGTATCTTTCCAAAAGAAGTGAAAGAATCATACCACAGTGATGTATGCAAACCCATGTTTATAGCGGCACAGTTTGTAATAGCTAAAACTTGGAAACAGCCCATCTGCCCATCAGTTGGAAACTGGATAAAGAAGATGCGGTTTTTCTATAAAATGGAATACTACTCAGCCATAAAGAATGAGAAAGTAGATTCATTCATAGGTAAATTGGTACATTTTGAGGATATGCTCCTAAGTGAAATAAATAAGTCACACGTGTAAATACCGAATAGTTTCTCTGGTGTGAAAAACTCAAATAGTACTCAAGATCCTAATAGGACAATTAACAACGTGAAATAGGAAGAAAAGGACCAAAGGTGTAGGGACAGTGAAAAGGAAAGGGAAAGGGGAACAAGGGAAAAGGAAAAAAATATGAGAAAATGTAAAAATGGAGTTAAAGTGTTTGAAGGTAGGAAGGGGAAGAGGGCGTGAAGGGAGGGTGGGGACAAGGGGAAAAAATGAGAACCAAGACCTGGCATGTAAAGGTACAAGATCCCAGTAATGAATGTAACTGTACCATCTACCTAGAATGTACCAATAAATTCAATTTAATTTTTTAAAAAATCTTGTAACATCTTTGGCAAATTTCCCAAAACACCTACTTTTGCTTAAGGGCCTGAGTCCGACTCTTTTGACGGCGTGAGGCTGTTGCAAAATCCACAAAAATTCCACAAACAGGGGCTCTGGAATGGGAACTGTTTGGATCTATAAGAAAAAAAAACTATTTTTAGCTATATTGTGATAATATTTCAAGCAAAAATAATCCACAGCAAAACAATTAGAAGCATATATAGCAATCACACTCAATAAGCTCTTTTCTTGAAACTGATAACAACAAACATCTTCCATGGACATTTAAGAAGCCTGGTTTTGGTACCTCATCAGAAACCTTCAGGCAACAAAGCAAAATTTACTGATCAGCTACTATATATGCCAATCACACTATTTAGTATTTGAAGCCAGGTGAGGTGGTACATGCCAGTAATCCCAGCACTTGGGAGGCTAAGGCAAGAGGATCTCAAATTTGAGACCAGCCTGGGCTACACAGCAAGTTTGAGTTGGGCCTGAGATATGCTGTGAGGCCTTGTTTCCAAACAAACAAACAAAAAAGGTTTGAAAAATATTTAAGAATATATGTAGGATGCAATCCTCTGTTCCCATCCACTCTGCAAAATAAATGAATAAAGATTATATAGCAGTACCCCCATTAACCATGGTTTCACTTTCTGAAATTTCAGTTATCCACAGTTAATCTTAGTTGGAAGGTATTAAATGGAAAGTTCCAGAAATAAACACTTCATAAATTGCATGCCATTCTGAATAGCACAATATAAGTCCCACTGTCCCTCTGTCCAGTATATCCAATGCCCACCATTGTCACTCATCTGCCCTCTCAGTTATCAGACCCACTGTTGTGCTCAAGCAACCCTTCTTTTACTTAATAAAGTCCCCAAAGCACAAGAGTAATGATGCTGGTCATTCAGGTGTGCCAAAGAGAAACTGTAAAGTGCTTCCTTTAAGTAAAAAGATGACAACTGTCAATTTAAGGAAAGAAAAGACTCATATGGTTCGATTGCTAAGATCTATGGTAATGAAGAATCTTCTATCCATGAACATATGAAAGAGTAAAAATTAACTCATGCTACTCTTGCTGCTGTATCTCAAGCAGTAGTACTTAAGAGTCCCCATACACATCAGGGTCCCAGTCAAGGTGCAGAAGGCTTAAATTCGTGGGTGGAAAACACAAACAGAAAATGTGTCCCAGCCTATGGCAACAATGGTAATGGGTTGTGCCAAAAAGCATTGAGCCTTTGCAAAGATTTCAGCAAAGGATCCCCTGAGATGAGGGCATCTGCCACACCTGCAGGGAGGGACCATTACAGAGTTAGACACAAGTCTGGAATCAAAAATATAAACATCACTGAGGAAGCCATGCCTGCAGGTACAGGCACTGCCACCATATTTCAACAGAGCTGAGGAAGTTGCCAAGGAGGAAGGATACCATCCAACACAAGTCTTCCACTGCAATGAAACAGCTCTTCAGGGGGATGATGCATGTAAATTGTAATTATGAAAATGCACGGGAGCAGCAGAGCTCAGAACCTGGAGGACAGATGAACTCTATGCGGCAATGCCACAGAACATGGGATGAAGCCAGATACAGTATACAGAGTGAAGAATTCACATGCCCTCAAAAACAGAAACCACTAGCCTGTATCTGTCTGCACAGTCAGAAAGCAAAGGTAACAGCCACTTTGTATGTATAGGGCTCAGTTCTATCCTGGGTTCCAGCATCCACTGGGGGTCTTGGGGTATGCCTCCCATGGATAGAGAGGGAAATACTAAACAGCTAGGAGTAAACGTAAATGTAAATCACTACTGAGTCAATCACTCACTATGTCACATGTGACAATGAACCAATTCCACCACTTTCCTCATGGAATGAACCAGTATTCAGTCCTCCCCTCTCCCCCAAAGAATTGCTGTAATTTGTATTAGTCCACATATTTTTATATAGTTACTCTGATTGTATCTTAATCTGTCTCTCAACCCTCATGGATAGATGTGTGTGTGTGTGTGTGTGTATATATATATATATATATATACACACACACACACACACACACAAACACACATATATGAATTTATCAAGGGCAGAATAAGCAATTGTACTGTCTTAACAGTTTCACAATCTCCGAGACCTCTTTTCACATACATTATCTTGATTCCTAAGGCCAGGGTGCCAAGGGTGAGCTCAAAGGACACAGCAGTCTGGGCTGGAAGACTTGAGTTCAGGGCCCTGCATCATGATGTGAGAATCTCAGTACCTTTGTCTCCTGTGATCAGAACACCTGCCATGCAGATTATGATGTGGAACAGAGCAGGCCATGCTTAGAAAGAACAGGTTACAAACCCTCAAAGTGCCTTAGGAGACATGCTGTTCTAGATTTAAACAAGAGGGATCTGGTAGATGTGCATAAAATTGCAGAATTAAGATTCTAATAGACTGTTTCTGTTTTTTCCTTTTCTCACATTTACTCCTTTCCTTTCTTTCCTTTCCTCCTACCCCTGCCCCTCCCCTTCTCCTTTGGAACTTTTCTTCCTATTTCACGTTATCTATTACATATTTTGATCCTTATTTATACTTTGTTTCTCACACCAGAGAAATAATTCAGTATTTACATGTGAGTGTCCTATTTATTTCACTTAAGAGTATGGCCTCTCAGTGTGCATCCATTTAGCTATAAATGTTTCTAGTTTCTCATTCTTTATGGCTGAGTAGTATTCCATTTTATTTAAAAAATCTTTATCCAATCTAAGAACTAAGATATATCATGTAAAGGTACAAATCCCAAGGATGAATGTCATCATATTGTATACCTAAAATGCACCAATACACTTAATGAATTAAAAAAATATTCTAATAATGAAATCCTTGAGGCAGAACAGATACCCCTGTGCCAGAGGCCAGCAGTTGGTCAATACTCACTCACTGACGAAATGAACCATTTACTTCTAGCAGTGCATGAATGCTTTAAAACACCACAGTGTACCCTGTACACTGCAAAAAGCTATTTATCAAGTGGTTCCTATTCTCCTGAGAGATGGGCTGTTCAATTTACAACCAGATTAACCCCGGGATGCAGCAGGGCATTCACACAACACTATTACAGCTGCGGGCTCCAAGCAGGACACATAATATGAACATGACCAGCAACTTGATTGTAGGAATGAAATTGCAATAATGGGCAACATTCCTCAGAGCTTAGTGTATGCCTGGCATTCTTCTAATCACTGTGTGTATTAGCTTATTAACAACAACCTTAAGGAAGCCTTATCCTTAAGGAAACTGAGGCAGAGAGGTTAGATAACTACCCACAGTTGCACAGCCACCAAGTGACAGGGCCAGGATTTGAAACTCCAGAATGAGCACTAAATATTAAGATGTTAATTCTTTTGTGCAGAGTCCACGATGAGGGCACTGCTTCCTCCCCATCCACCTATACCACCTCAGCACTAAGGGGGCAGGTGGCAGCTCCAACTGAGCAGCATAGGTATGAGAGTGAATGTCACTAACTTCTTCTGCTGAGGGTAGTCAGTGCTGATCCCATAAGTCATGCTAAGGGAGCTAGGATGCTAAGCATTAGCGCAGGAAATGGATAACAAAAAAGGTCATTAATAAAATCACTCTCACTCCTGCAACTCCAGGGCCACAAACTGTGGATGCAGAGACACTGCCTATAGGTGGCACACAGGACATGGGCACCGGCTGCTCTTCAGAGAAGTCAAAGGAGGGGATGCAAGTATCACAGTTCCTACCTTTGCCAGGATATTTTTACTTATGAATTCAAAAAGTACTCTACATATCTGACTGGCCACCAGTTTCACCACCTCTGTAGCAGGCACAAAATACGAGAGTCATGATCCTTCTTCCAGTGTATTCTTACATTTAATTACTGATTATAATTAATTACTAATTACAAGGTGATTTAAGGTAGTATATCACCAAATACTATTTCAGCTGCTCTATTTTACCTTGAGTGCTACTTCTAGTGCAAGTAGTTTATCATTAAGTCATTTTAAAACATTTCCTACTACTTTCATAAGTAATTATTATGGTGGATTGACTAACGGGCAACTTGTATAGCCCAACTGAACTGAATCAGTGTAGTCTGGGCATGGAGGATCCACCTGAAGATTGTTACCAATAGCTATAAAAAGAGAAGTGGAGAGGAAGATCTTGACCTGTTGATTTTCTAGGAGAAGCTGGCTGCAGATGGTTTTCCTAATGCAAACTGGACTGTTTTCATTGGAGGAGGAGCTCGGGACCTCACTGCCACTGGGAATGGCTGCTGCTTTCATCAGACGAGCTCTGATCTTTTCCATGAGCATCACTTCCTGGCTCCAATGTGGATCCCTCAGCTTGGTGGCACAGATCCTTCATCTTACCAGCACAGATTTTCTGGCTTCCAACATTGGCCTTTGGGCCTTCCAGGTGCAGATCCTCAGTGCAAACAGGCCTGAGACATTGCCATGGGCTCTACGCCACTGGCTGGGCTCAAGGAGGACATTGCCTTGGACTCTAAGCTGTCAGCTGGACTTGTTTGAGAAACTGCTGGGATCTAGGCCCTCAGTTGAATGTTTTGGGCTTCTAGTGTGCAGTTAATCTCTTGTACTCCTTTGCATTTGACTCTTTGGGTAATTATAAAATAACCTTATAAGTTATGTGTCCTGTATTTAATGTATTCCCTTGCCAAACCCTGTTGACTAAAATACCTATCATGGCTCAATGCTAAGAATTTGGGGGAAAAACACAGTCCTAAATACATAAAGAGTGATTCCTGGAAAAGGCCCAGTGAGAAGTCTGTTTCCTAAGAGGCCATGCCTGAGCCTCGTGCCTGCTGATCCCAGGCCTGCTGGCCTGCTGCCATCACTGTGACTGCTCTTTGAGGATGCTCAGGGTGAGCACTACTGGGAATAACAAGAGCATGTGCTCATAGGCACAGAGCACCGATGTACTCTGGAGTTGGCCACTCTCAGGCCTTGCTGCTGCACTGAAAAGTCACTGAACCTCTTTTCACAATGGATCCTTAGTCACAGGATTCTCACCCTGAGTGGCTCCCTACATCACAGGCATGGGGCATGGCACTGTTGTGATATCCAAGGCCTTCAGCTATCTGAATGCACCTGCAGCACATATTCACCAGAGCACAGGACCCAGTAATCAACAATAACCACGTACCTGCCCGGGGATCCTTGTCATTCTCCAGCCAAACCTGCTTCTGAAACTGCTGTGAAGACAACTCCTCAATCCTTTCATTTTCTGCATTAATGGCTTTTTGAATTTCCTGTATTTCCCTTTTTCGAGCTAGAGGAAGTTCTTCAGTTTTTTCTTTTGAATCAGACCTGTTACTATCATCATCATCTCCATCACAAACTTCAAAATCATCCTCATAGTCCTACAAACAGATTTCACACGCCAAGACAAATGAGTACAGTAACCTTTGTACAGAATGAAACATTAAATTTATAACTTAACCCTGGCAAAGTCCTCATTAAGGCTAAGGAAGATGTTCTAATTCATGGATTTAACATTACTGAATTATAAATTTATAATTACTGCTACATTTGCTTCTGTAAAAATATGCCACAAAATATATAATAAAAGATACTATGAGGGCCAAGGATCTAGTTCAGTGCCACTGCACCTGCCTCTCAAGTACAAGGTCCTGAGTTCAATCTCCAATACAAAAAAAAAAAAAAAAAAAAAATGACACTATGAGCTACTAACAATAATGTGTAAACAATCCTACTGAAAAATGTGAAAGTGTATGTATGTGTATAGTTACACACACATACATATGAATGCAACAAAATTGAGTTAAATTATAAAATTAATTATGTCACATTGATAAGCACTAGTAGAAGTGTAACAAGGTTTTAATAGGTAACAGCTAGATGTATACTGAAACTTAGCAGACAGTATTAACAGTACTAAAAAGAGGGGAAAGAATAATTAAATTACATAAGTTGAGTTTTCAGAATAAATACTTTTAATATGAAAAAATTTAACTTTTATACTTGCTTCAAAATCATCTTCAAAAGTGACTGGGTATTCATCAACTCCAGCATTCGCTAAGTCAGTGTCTTCCTTCTCAATTTCCTAGAGGTAACAAAACAAAATATGAAAAAAATAAATTGTAAACTAGAATACTGTAAATATTTTGGAAAGCACATGTTTTCCGATATTCCTCTGATGTTGCTAATTTTCAAGTATATTAATACAAATAATCTAACTTTGAAATTTTATAAAAAATACTCTTATAACAAAAATATACTGAACACTGCAAAGAGATAGAAGAAAGCAAAATCTGTCTTTAACCAGATTATGCAACATATAAGTATATTGAACATCCTCTTGCATCTCATTAGTATATACATATTTATCTTTTTCTATGTCACTTAAACATACATTTAGAAAGAGAATACATCCAAAAAGAATTGTAAGTATACAAAAAAACAAAAAGAAAAGAAACAAAAGACCTTTGTTAAGTTACTAGTGAAACCAAGAAAAAAATGATAAGCATGGCCCACTGGGGAAAACTCTTTAATACTAAGGAAGAAAACATCCTATACAAACAAAGCCAAATGAGCAGCCATCCTTTCTCACCATGAACCACCCATCCTCTGCTTTCTCCATCTGATTTTTTTTTTTTTTTTTTTTTTTTTTTTTTTGTACCAGAGATCAAACTCAGGACCTTGCAAGGCAGGCAGAGGCACCACTGAACTGAATCTCCAGCCCATTCTCCATCTGTTCTTTACCTGCTGCTTACTGGTAATCCTGCTCCACCTTCCCCACAACTCCGCTCCCCAAGATACTCCCACTCTTCCCATGCACCCCACCTGACCATGGAATCCAGCACCTCTTGTGGGCCTCATCCACATCCTCTCCATCTGGATGGTCAACCTCCACGCAGCACTCATTGTCTGTACTGTGTCCTCTCTTGATTCTCAGAGTGCAGAGGTGCTCTTCTAGGAAAGATATCTGACCATGCCACACTCATATTCAAAACCAAGGCAGTTCCCTGCAATCTATGGCAGACAGGTTCAGATGCAGAGAATATGAAGAGGACAAGCAGAATATCCAGAAGAAGAGAAGAGTGCATACCTGGAGCTCAAGAAACCACTATTCTCAGGTGCATCTCTCACCAATGAGAAGTATGATCTTTTACCTCTAGCACCTATCAAAGTGCTGCATAGTAAACAATACCACAAAAGCAATTACTTATGCTACAAAGAGTCTCCTGTGTCTCTCCCTGAAATATTCAGACACAAACATGTTCCACTATACTTATATATGTTATTATAGACTGAGAGTTTAGTAAGGTACCCCAGTGCCTGAGACTAGCTGGGATTTTTAATATCAATAAACCAATAAGCAGCTGGGCATAGTGGTGCATGCATATAATCCCAGCACTTGGGAGGCTGAGGCAGGAGGATTGCTGTGAGTTCGAGACCAGCCTGGGCTACATAGTGAGTTCTAGGTCAGTTTCACCTACATAGTGAGACCCTGCCTCAAAAAAACAAAAAATAAAATTAAATTAAATAAGTAAATAAAAAGTAAACCAATAAGTTTCTAGCCAACCTTCCTATGGAAGAAAGAGGATCCAAATTATTAGTATCTGAAAGGAAAGAGAGGACATCACTTACAGATCCTACAGACATCAAAAAAAAAAAAATGGCCAAGCTCATGGAGAGAGAAATTAAAAAAATAATCCTTTGCACAATAGCATTAAAAAAAAGGAAATACCTAGGAATCAATCTAATGAAGGAAGTAAAAGACCTCTACCCTCAAAACTACAGTACTCTGAAAAAAGAGATTGAAGAGGATATCATTTTTATCCCTTGTTCTCAGACAGGAAGAACCAATATAATGAAAATGACCATACTTCTAAAATTGTTATAAAGATTCAATGCAATCCTGATCAAAACCCCAACAGCATATCTCACAGAATTAGAAAAAGCAACCCTAAAATTCATTTGGAACCAGAAGAGACCTAGAATAGCAAAGGCAATTCTGGGCAACAAAGGCAAAGCACAGGGTATCACAATCCCTGACTTTATACTACAAAGCTATGGTGATAAAAACAGCACGGTGCTGGCAAAAGAACAGAGACCTCAGGATCAGTGAAACAGACTAGAGGATGCAGAAACAACTCCAGACATTCAACCACCTTATCTTTGACAAAGGATACAAACACCTTCACTGGAAGAAAGAAACGGAGCTGGAAAAACTGGCTTTCCACATGCCGAAGATCAAAACAAGACCTATATCTTTCATCACATATAACCTAAAATTGAAATGGATCAAAGATCTAAATAGTAAAACAGAAACACTAAACCTGCTGGAAGAGAGAATAGGTAGAATGCTTGAGGACATACAAGTAGGTAAAGACTTCATGAACAAAACCCAGACCACATGAGAAATACTACAAAGAATCAACAGCTAGGGCTTCAGATTATTGAAAAGCTTTTGCACAGCAAGAGAAACCACCGACAGAGTGAAGAGAGAACCCACAGAGTGGGAAGAAATTTTTACCAGCTATTCATATTAAGGACTATTATCTAGAATATATAAAGAACTAAAGAAAAAAAAACCCAAATTTAAAGACCTAATACAAAAATGGGCATCTGAAATAAAGATATTTCTCAGATGAAGAATTAGAAATGGCAAATAAATATATGAAAAAATGTTCAACATCACTGGTTATTCAACAGATGCAAATTAAAACAACACTGAGATCTCACTCCAGAAAGAATGGCTGCTACCAAGAAATCAAACAATAACAAATGCTGGGGGACTATGGGGAAAAAGGAATCCTTCTGTTGGTGGTAGTGCAGACTGGTACAACCACTGTGGAAATAAGTGTGGAGATTTCTCAAAGAACTAAAACTAGAGCTTTCTTCTGGCCCAGCGATACCTCTTCTTGGTATCTTCCCAAAAGAATTAAAAGCATCCTACCACAGCGATATGAGCACATTCATGTTTAAAGCGGCACAGTTTGTGATAGCTAAGTCTTGGAAATAACCCAAATGTCCATCAACTGATGAGTTGATAAAGAAGATGAGGATTTTTTTTATACAATGGAATTCTACTCTGCCACAACAAAGAATGAGCTTTAGATATTTATGGCTAAATGAATGGACCTTGAGACCATACTCTTAAGAGAAATAAATCAGACACATATGTTTAAATATCACATTGATTCTCTAGTGTGAGAAACTGAATGTGGAAATAAGGACTGAAATATATAATGGATATTGGGAAATGGAAAGAAAGTGTTCAAATAGGAAGGAGAGCAAGGGAGAAGGGAGAGGGAAAGAAAGAAAGTGACAGAAAAAGTGAAAATACAAGGAAAAAATGGAAACAAAGCTTTTCTACATGGGGACTTGAGGCAAGAATGGGATAGCATAAAATTAATTTAAAAATAAAAAAGAATGGCCAAGGAATACTACGAAATATCTTCCCACAAATTTGATAGCCTAGGTGAACTGGACCAAATTTTTGAAAGATACACACTTCCAGCATTCATACCAGAATGAACAGTCTGAACAGACCTACCTCTATAGGAAAAAGTGACTCAATAGTCAAAACCCTTCTAGGATAGAGCACCACCCAGCTGGGGCTAGAAGTCATTGGCATTGTGACTTCTGCCAAATGTTTAGGAAGAGATTATCCAATGTCCTACAATCTCCAATAGAGGATGGAAGCAGAGGAAACACTTCTTAACTCATTCAAAGAGGCCAGCACTACCCTGATGCCAAAACCAGACAGAGCATAGACCAATATGTTTCATGAATATAGATGCAAACCTTATTTAAAAAAAAACTGTACCAAATAGAACCCAACAATGCATAAAAAGAATTATACACCATGACAAATTACACTTTATCCCAGGTAGGCAAGTCTGGTTCAACATTCAAAAATCAATATAATCCGTTAAATCAAAAAGTTAAAAAATGATCATGTAAATAGATGCAGAAAAAGCATCTAGCAATATCCAGAATCCATTTATAATAAAACTCTCAGCAAACTAAATATAATGGTGAACTCCCTCAACTTGATAAACAGCAACAAAAGAAATCTAAAATTAACATCACACTCATTGATGAGAAACGCAGTTTTCTCAACAAGATCAGAACTAACAGAGATAACCCTTCTCACTGATCCTTTTCAACATACTGGAGGCCCTCACCAATGCAATAGGACAAAAAAAGGGTGGGCCAGGGATTTAGATCAGTGGTACTGCTCCTGCTTCACAAACGCAAAGTCCTGAGTTTGATCCCTGGTACCAAAAAAAAAAGAAAGAAAGAAAGAGGGAACTGAAGTTATGGTAATAGTAATTGAGAAGGAAGAAATAAAACTTTGTTCCCAGGTGATATGGTTGTATGTGTGGAAAATAAAAAAGAATTGTCAAAACAAAAAATAAAACAAAACAAAAACACCTCCCTGATTCCCAGTGCCCCACCCCCCCAAAAAAAACAAGAAAAAAGAAAAAAAATCTCCTGGAACTAGTAAATGATTACAGCAAATTTACAGGACAAGATTAATATATAAAAGTCAATTGCTTTCCAATATACTGACAATGAACAAGTGTAATCTGAAATTCTGAAATTTAATTTTTTTTTTTTTTTTTTGGTACCAGGGATCAAACTCAGGACTTTGCGTTTACAAGGCAAACCACAGCACCACTGAGCTAAATCCCCAACCCTGCTTTTTTTTGGGGGGGTACTATCATTTACATTTTAACATTCCCTTCAAATAAAATACATAGGAGCAAATTTTAAAAAGTATGTGCAAGATCTGTAAGAGGAAAACTACAACTCTGTTGAACAAAATCAAAGGAGAACTAGGTAAGTAGAGAGGTATTCCATGTTTGTTGTTAAGAAGAGTCAAGACTGTCGAGACATCAGTTCTACACAACTTCACCTACAAATTCAGTGCAATCTCAATCAAATCCCAGTAAGTGAACTTGTGGATACCAGCAAACTGACAACATAGGTTGTCTGGAGAGACCATAAAACCAGAAAAGTCAACATCCTATGAAGGATGACAGCTGGAGGGATGACACTGCCTGATGTCAAGACTTAGTATGAAGCCACAGCATTCAAGGAAGCATGGTGCTGACTGAAGAACAGACAGATACACTGTGGAACAAAACAGAGAGCCCAAAATATACTCACATAAATGTAGTCAGCTATTGTTCACAAAGGAGCAAAAGAAATCTTATGGAGCAAAACAATAAACAGTGCTGCAACTGCTGGACAGCCACATGCAAAAATAAGGAAGAGAATCTAGACAGACCTTACACCTTTACCCAACATAGGTTGGGCCACAGCCTATGTGTAAAATGCAAAGCTAAACTCCTAGAAGACAGTGCAGGAAAAAACCCAGATGATTTTTGACATGGTGATGACTTTTTAGTTGCAACACAATTCACAAAAGAAAAAAAATGATAAGCTAGACTTCATTACAATGAAAAAATTCTGCTCTATATGTTTTCATCTCCAGAATTAAGGTTTATTTTAATTTTACATCATTGCCTTTTCTCTTTTACTTTCCTTTTTAGTTTTATTTTAG
>NW_022900928.1:83484124-83495781 GCF_012274545.1 Fukomys damarensis
TAATGAGATAATTAATAATGTGAAATAGGAAGTAAAGGGCTAAAGGTGTAGGGAAAGTGGGAAGGGTGGGGGAAAGGTAATAAGGGAGAGGAAAAAAATATGAGAAACTGAAAAAATGGAAATAAAGTGTTTGTAAATGGGGAGGGGAGGAGGGGGTGAAGGGAGGGCAGGGACAAGGGGAAAAAATGAGAATCAAGACCTATTATGTAAAGGTACAGAATCCCAATGATGAATGTAACTGTATTGTATACCTAGATTGTACCAATAAACTCAATTAAAAAAAAAATCTGCTCTATGGAAGACATTGTCAAGACAAAGAGATGAGCCACAGGCTGGAAGAAAACATTTGTGAAAGATATGTCTGATGAAAGATGGTTAACCAAACATTACAAATAACTCTCAAAATTCAAAGAAAATAAACAGCTTAGGCCGGGGATTTAGCTCAGAGATTCCACCACCTGCCTTGCAAGTGCAAGGACCCCAGTTCGATCCCTGGTACCCAAAAAAAAAGAAAGAAAGAGAAAAAAGAAAATAAACAGCTTAATTAAAAAATGGGCCAATAATATTAACATACCTCTCAACAAATAAGATCAAAGATAAGAGGTTAAGCACAAGAAAAGATGCTTTAGATCACCTATCATAAGGAAATGCAAGTTAAAACAACACACTATCAGGATGCATCTACTAAGACAACTAAAACACAAGATGCTGACCACACCAGGTGCTGGAGAGGATACGGGGCAGTAGGGCTTATACTCACTGTAGGGAGAATACAAAACAGCACAGCCACTTTGGAAGACAATCTAGCAGCTCCTTACAGAATTAAACATACTTCTACCAAACAATCCAGCAAGTGTGCTCCTTGGTTTTCACTTAAAGGAGAGAATATTTATGTCCACACAAACACCTGCACATAGATGTTAACAGCAGCTTTATTTACAATGCCCAAATTCAAAGCAACCAATCAAGGGTCCTTCAGGAGGTGGGGTACCCAGACAACAGAATATATTCAGCACAAGAGCATGAGGAACTTGACCCATTTACTGCCAAGTGAAAGGTTCACAATGCATGATTCCAACTCTATGGCACCTTGGAAATGCACCACCGCAGAGATGGCCACCTCTGCCGCAAACCTCACATCTCCAACAAGGTGCTGCAGACACCCAGGATCAACTTTCTCCTCACAGAGGAGGATACCTGTTTCCTTCTCTCACTGGTTTCACACAGATTTCTGAAAATTATTATCTACTCACCATCAACAGCCTGAAGTGTGTGGCTTGCAATTACTCTATTTAGCCTCCTCAAATCACCTACCTTCCCTGAATTCAGATGCCACTCAGAGCTGAGAAGGCTTTCTGTACCACAGGAACCTCCTAGCACAGCAGAGGCCTGGCACCCATCTCCTGTGTCTTCGAAAATAAGACCTAACTAGAGATCAAAAGTGTAATCTCCAATAAAACTATTCTTGCCTTATCTGCCATTACAGAGCAGCGACTGAGTGAGAAAACAGTGAGGTATAGTCTTCTGCATGACACTGGCCACCACACAGGTAATGACCAGCTATAATCATAGCTGAAGTTTCTGATCTGATTAGGTCTTACTTTTGGGAAAACATGGGTTACACCTTCAAGTCTGTACCCAGATCCACACTTCCTCCCACCCACAACCAGGTGCAGCTTCAACACAAAGAGGATATTCAAATAGGTGCAAAATTTATGTTAAAGTTTCATCTACCCCTGCATATCTGTTCTGCCATCTAAAAGGAATAATATTATCAGTAAAACCACAAATAAGGCAAAGGCTGTGGGACTGCAAACAAGTGAAAAGACAAGCAGGTGCTCCTTACCACAGCTTCTTCAGCATTCTGCCTCAGAGCTGACTTCCCTGAAACCTGGCCCTCCTCACGGCTGTGCTGGAAGACAGAGGACAGCCGTAGTCAGCCCAAGCATGAGGGAGACCCCAGGACCACAGGAGCCATCCCCTCTCCTCCCCTAAGGTGCTGTCCCTCAACATTAGGAGTACAGGCTGTGAAATTCAGGGTTTGGGGCCTCACTCTGTTACTGGGAACTGTGTGACTCAGGGCAAGTGACTAAACCTCTCTGTGCCTTGGCTATCTTCTTTGGAAAATGAAAATCACTGTGCCTACTTCATAGTGCCAGTGAGAGGACTGGATAAAATAACGCACATAAAGTGCTGGGAAGCAGCACCTACTGTTGTCACTGGCACTGGGAAGGTCTGATACTGAGGAATCACTACCCAAAACTCTTAGAGGTATAAACTGATGGCAGCACAGTGTACACTTCATGAGGAAAGCAGAATTCTCCACAGACCCAAAAAATACCAAGGCATAGAGTATACTCTCCACATGTGCTAACCAACCAAACAAGATAAATTCTATGCTGATGCTATAAAATACAGGACCTAATCACAACCTGACCACAAACAGCTAGAGACCAAAGTTCCCCCCAGATGCTGTCTTGGGAGAAATGTATTTCACTCTTCTGGGAAAAAAGTATTAAAATATCTAGATAATTTTAATATGGATTATATATTTAAAGGATACTGTTTTATATTTAGATTATAAACGTTATTAAAATTAATGTCATGCTTTTTACTTTATTAGTGTAACATCTGGAATAGTTTAAATTATGAATGTGGCTCACATTATAATTCTAGTAAATAATTCCAGTCTAAAGCTTACAGAAAAAATTGGGAGACATGAAAATAGGAAAAAAAAATTATATCCCTTCATCCAATAATTCCACAATTCTACTTCAAAAAATTTACCCACAAGAAAAATAAGGCAGATCTGGATTATCTGAAATTGAGAGATGTCCACAATGAAGTGGGAAAGCAACACTGTATAGTTTGTGCATAAAACAAACTAATTCCCAAATATATATATGGATATATGATCATAAAAGATTATAGCAAAAGAAATAACAGGTCTCATTTTTTTTTTTTTTTTGTACTGGGACCTTGCTCTTGTAAGGCAGGGCACAGTGTCACTAAGCTAAATCCCTGGCCCGAAAACAGGTCACTTTCTGAGGTGAGGGTGTGGCTATAGAGAAGGAGTCGACCTTCCTGCCCCACACCAGGTGAATGAAGCATAGGCTTCCCAACCCACTTCTGTGCAACCACCTGCTCTGTGCAGATACACAGGACACAAGACATGCAGAAATACAGCACAAAATTGCTACAAGGTCAGGAGTTCCAATACAAAATCACATAAAGAGAAATTATTCTTCAAAATTAATTTTAAAAAAGCCAAATTAGGGCTGGAGGTTTAGCTCAGTGATGCCACCACCTGCCTCACAAGTGCAAGGTCCAGAGTTCAGTCCCTGGTACCAAAAAAAAATTCTGAAAAGAAGGCAAAGTATGCGTGCCACATTTGGTAGTAACAAAACCAAAACCTAGAAAAATAGTTTGAGGTTAATCATAACTCCACAGCATACTATTTCATAGTTATTAAATAATCATTCTGAAGATTGTTCTTATAATTATGAAATGGTATTTTAAAAATGGAGACCATGGAGAAATGCTGATATACTAAGTGAAGAGAGCAGCACACAGTACGACTCCAACTTAAGGTGTTTAAACATGAAAGCAGGTGTGTGAAGAGAGGAGAGGGACTGCAAGTCACATTAGTACAACATAGAGTGTTTGGCAGAGTGTGCCACAGGAGCCTTCTCAGCTTCTTGGTGGGAAGATTTTTAGCACTAACATGATTTCTTTGCTCATTATAGGTCTATTCAAACTGTTTTTTCCTGAAGGAGTTTTGGTAATTTATGTCTAGGAATTTGTCCTTTTCATCTAACTTGTACAAACTGCTGTTAGCAAAAAAAAAGGTATTCTATCCACAGTTTAAACGGGATGCTAAAGTCTATTATTGTGAATTGCCTATTTTTCCCTTTAATTCTGTCAATTTTTCTTCTAGTATGTTGGATCTCTTGTTGGGTACATATTCATTTAAAGTGCTACATTTTCTGCTGTGCTATTTGGTCATTATGGGATGTCTGTCTCTAGCAACACTTCCTGCCTCTAACTCATTTGATGTTAGGACAACCACTCCAGCCCCCTTATGGTTGCATCTTTGCTATCTTTTTATTTCCAATCCATTTGAGTCTCCTAATCTTAAGTGAGTCTCTAGTGTGCCTCTGGGTATCCCCAATCAAATGAGCCACTGGCAAATGCTGGTCCCAGGCTCTGCTGTCAAAAGACCAGGCACAGGCACATGGCCACTCTTAGGTATAGCAAGTAGTCAGCCTGGTCCCAGAGCATGTTGCCTTACCTTCCTTCTTGAATCTTTACCTTTCCCATTACTTCGTACTAAGTTCTCTGCATGCCTGGAAAGCAAATGTGATCAAAATTAAAATTTAATTTTCAAAAAATAAAACATCAAGGCTCTTATCAGTATTTTGCTATGATGAAGAATTACTGGGACTGAGGATTTAGTTCAGTAGTTCTGCCATCTGCTTTGAAAGCCCAAGGTCCTGAGTTTGATCCCCAGTATCAGGAAGAAAAAAAAAGAACTGCTGTAGGCTAGAAAATCATGTTTTCATACAACTGTGAATGCTGAAGTATTTTTACTTAGCAGTAATTCAAGACAGAAAGTATCTTTAGTAGAAAAAAAGAACATATTCCAACTCCCCATGATGACTGTAACCATCATGTACTATAAATATACACTTAATAAAAGGTTAATTAATTCAAAGAAAGAAGAACATATGTGTTTTCACAAACCTTTCTGTGTACAAATCTATATTCTTTAAGGATTCTAAAAATTTTCTAATTTTAGTTAATCCTGAATACTATTTTATATTTAATATAAGATATTCACATTTCCAAAATAAATATTTATGCTAAAGTATTTTCTTTTTTGGGGGGGTACTGGAGATCGAACTCGGGTCCTTGTGCTTGTAAGGCAGGTGGCAGAACCACTGAGCTAAATCCCCAGCCCAGTATTTTCTATCTTTAATCATATTTTATATATTAGTTGGGACACAAATAAAGATTTTCATATTTCAAATTGATTATCAATTTTTTTTAAACCAGGGATTGAACTCAGGACCTTTTACTTGCAAGGCAAGCAGCAGAACCACTGAGCTAAATCCCTGGCCCTGATTCTCAATTTTTACAACTTACATTCATAGCACTCCAGTGAAACACACTTGTCACCAGATACAAAAAAAGCAAAGCTGTCTGTTCATATTAGCAGGTTTGCAGCTTACAATCTAGAAATTGGCTCCCTAGATATAAGCCTTGGCTTTGTTCATACTGGTAAACATTTGGGAAAGACCTTTAATGTGAATTTCCCTAAAGTGTGAATAGCAATTATAAAATACAGGTGTCATAACAAACTAAACTATAGGGCTTGGGCCGGGGATGTGACTCAGTAGTAGTGAACTTGGCTTCTATCCCCAGCACTGCAGAACTAAAATAAACTCTTGGGCTTATATGAAAAATGAATTTATACACAACTTTAATATGTAATCTTTTTGTTTGTTTGTTTGTACTGGGGATTGAAGTCAGGGCCTTGCGCTTGTGAGGCAGGCAGCATTTACTATGTAATCTTTAAAAATAAGTGTTGGCATCATTATTTTACTGAGAGGCCACTTAATGTCACAACTGAAAGGCAGATGTGAAATCCAGCCCAGGTTGGTAGCACCTGTTTCCACTGTGCCGAAAGCTATGTGAGGCTTCGAGTTCTTTCTCTGGAGTTCACAACCTGCAAATGCTGGACAGTGGAGGTTTGTGGGCACCTCACATTTGCTGGCACCTACAGGAGGGTGTGAACTCACTGCAGCTGCTGAAGCTTTACAAAGAGGAAGAGACAGTCTAATGAATTATTCTCTCCAAAGTGCATCCTGGGTCTCTAAATTCACATGAGCAAATGTTTAAAATAATTTATAACAAGTGATAGAGCTTATACCTAGATTTCCCCCCAAAAGCTTATGTGCTCCTAAGTGTGGCTTTTGGAAGTAACTGGGTCATGAGTATGTGATAGTGGATCATGGGTGTGTGATACTGGATTAGTCCACTGACTGGTTTAGCGTAGTTTTGAATGTGGGTGATGGATTTACTAAAAAGGGAAGACCCTTCCTGGCTGTGGGTGACACCAACCAATAGGCTTGTAGCCTGGATGGAATACAAAGGGAAAGAAGGAAGGCACTGCTGCTTCCTACCTACCTGTCATGGACTGTTTCTTCTCTATGAAGCCCCTCTGCCATACTGTACTACCTTAGAACCAGCTGATCATGGACTGAAGCTTCTACAAACTGTGAGCTAAAATAAACCTTTCTTCCTTTAACTTCTGAGTGTCAGATATTTTGCCCCAGCAACTAAAAAGTAACTAAGACAGGAAGTTTTCAATCTCTACTAGTATACTTAAAGGATGCTGGGGATTTAGCTCAGTGTTTCTACCGCCTGCCTTGCAAGCACAAGGACCTGAATTCAATCCCTGGTATTTAAAAAAAAAAGGATAATTTAGAGGGGTTAAATCCAGAAAAATTGAAGTATAACTATAATTTATTTCCATTTATTGGCTATAATTAGGCCTAATAAGAAAAGCTCTTTTTTTTTTTTTTTTTTTTTTTTTGTGCTTGCGAGGCTTGCGGGCAGATGCAGTGCTACTGAGCTAAATCCCCAAGAAAAGCTCATTTGTAAAGCATTTTGTGAGAACTGTGTTCGCCTTAATGGTCAATAGAATGTGTTTTCCTTACTGGCTGCCAGTACCATCTCTTCTCAAGTGTGCACCTTGGTTTCTGTGTTCACCACTCTATAAAAGAGAAAAAGAATTGCATAACCACTAAGTTGTATGTTATACAAATTAAGTATAATTAATAAACTATATAAAACAGACATGGGCTCAAATTTTAAAATACCATACAAGTATAGTTTTAATAATTATTTACTACTTATTTATAGTAAATTAGTAACTAATATGAGTAAACTGAATGAAATATTGTAAATGATGATTATAAATTACCTCAGTATTATAATCACTCATTTTTTCACATAAGCAACATGTTATTTTACTGATAGATCTGACAAGTTCCTCACATTTCTTAAAATTATGAATTTTCAAATACAAAATATAGCTACTCCACAGAACCATGTGCACCTACAGAAAAATATATAAATGGTCTTTTCTTGAATCAAGTGAATTGTAAAGCTATGAGATTACAAATGAGCACACACAGGTGGAGACACAGAGTATGTGCTAGCCTGTGGCCTGAGGGGCAATGACCCATGAGGACACAAACCTTGCCTGCTCCATGAGAAGCACAGACAGCTTCACTGCATTCATTAGGGCCTGGGGTACCTCGGGACTGAACCCAGGATCTTTACACTGAGCTGTATGCCCAGCAATTTCTTAACTACATACAATTATTTAAATACAGAGTGACTAAAAATTACATATGTTTTTATTAATTTTTATAAGATAATATAACAGGAAATATGAAAACAATTTTATTAAATGTATTCAATAAAAGAATCAGCTGGTTGAAATGACACCTGCCTGAGCAATGCTTGGGAGTCAGTACATAACAAATGTGCTGTCTGAGTGATGCTCAGGGTGAACATTAAGTGCTTAAAATTCTTAATTTTTTTTTTTTTTTTTTTTTTTTTTTTTTGTGGTACCAGGGATCAAACTCAGGACCTTGTGGTTGTGAGGCAGGTATGGTGCCACTGAGCTAAATCCCTGGCCCAAAAATTCTTAATTTTGATTTTTGTTTCTTTGTTTTGAAACAGGGTCTCACTACATCATTCAGGCTGGCCTTCAACCCACTATGTAGCCCAAGTGTTATGGTTTGTGTCTTGATGTCCCCCTAAAACCTCATGCAGTTGTAAGTGGGGCTTTTTCTGAGGTGGTTGAATCTAGAATGTGTGATGCTAGGATTAAGGGAATGTGATTAGTAAAACACTACACATGAGTGACTGGTTTGATACCACCCTAATCCCCAGTAGTCTGAATACGAAAGTTTCTCCTCTGTGATGCCCCTCCCACATTTCCCAGATCTCTTGTTTATGCTTCTTCCACTGCTATGAACTAATGCCCCTCTGACACCTATCTTGGAGCCAGCCGATTATGGACTGAAACCTCTATGAACCAAATAGACCTTTTCCCCTTCAACTTTGGGTATCCAGTATTTTGTCTCAGCAATGAGAAAAAAGTAACTAACACACCAGGCCTCAAATTCACAGTGATCATTCTGCCTCAGCCTGCAACAGCTGGGGATGTGGCTCAGTAGTAGAGCACTTGCCCAGCATGAGCAAGGCCCTGAGTTCAATCCCCAGTGTCCCACCCACCAAAAAATAAAAACATGGTAATGCCTTATAACTGCTGAGAAACATGACTGTTCTGACCTAAAAGAAGGGCTATGATCTGTTAGGTAAGAGAGGGGGCCAGCAGAGCTGTGAGGAGAACAAGGGTCATGTCGCTGTGGGACTCTGATTTACAACCATGACAGTGCCAAGGGCAGTAGCCCTTCCCTGCCACAGGCCATTCTCATGGAAACCATAAACACATGACACCTTCATAGGCACTCTGGACCCTAAGCCTGGCTTGGGCCAAGACTATGTCCTCCCTGAAGGTTTGGATCCCCTGGCACCCCCACCATCCTGGGAAGACTGATTCCTCTTTAAGAAAGCACCATCAAGAAACAGGTTGATAGGGCTGGGGATTTAGCTCAGCGGTTGGGTGGCCTGCCTTGCAAGCTCAAGGACCCGAGTTCAATCCCCGGTACAAAAAAAAAAGAAACAGACTGATAAAACCACATTATCTGTAGAGTAAATAAAAATACAGCAGCAAGGAGTACCTATGTGAGAACAAAAGATATCAAGTTGAGTCCAAGAAAATATTATAGAGACAAAGTCACATACATTAGATCCTTTGCAATCCAACAGATTTATATTTTTATTTGTTTTGTTTGTGTTTTTGTAAACTTATACTATCAACCCTGGCAGAAAGTCATTATTTCATAAGTTATTTGCTTAATTTCTACTTTTAAATATCAGCTTCCACAGAGGATGTTGGTGCATGTCTATAATCCCAGTGCTCAAGAAGCTGAAGCAGGGGTATCACCATGAGTTTGGGGCCAGCCTGGCTACACAGTGAGTTCAAGTTCAGACTAAACTATATAATAAGACGAACTTTTTTAAGCTTCATTTTAAATGTTAAATTTCAAAATTTTATGATATATTTCCAAATCTCTGTTAGAAGTATATTATTCACAAGTTAGGCATGGAGATGCATGCCTATAATCTCAGAGGCAGAGGCAAGAGAATCACAAGTTCGAGCCCAGCCTGGGCAACTTGGCAATTTAAAAAGACCCTATCTTAAAACAAAAAATAAAAAGGGCTGAGGGTATGCCCTTGAAGGGGTCCAATCCCCAGTATGGGCACCAATAAAGCAAGCAAACAAAACCAAAGGTACATTCATAATATAACCAAAGGAGCTGAGTTCTATTCATTAAAAGACCACCAACTCCCTCTACTGACTACACAGTATAGACGTGTGTCACTTGCACCTCAATGCTGCCACCAGGTATGAGTCTTTCTGTTACCCTGGCTACATCTACACTGTGCACTTTCCAATGAGATGATCAAGGAGTGGCTGTTAAATCAATAAAGCATCAACATGATACCTCGGGCTCCCTTTTCCTGTATTCTTCCTTCGATGACCTCTCTTTTCTCTCTGCACTGCTTCGGTGCCTCTCATCGACATGAAAGCCTTCTTTATGTCGTATCTCTCGATGTCTTTCTTCCCCTTCTTTATCAGAGAACAAGCTATTCTTCTCTTTGGAATACTTTTCTCTTTTTTCCCTGGTGCTGTTTTTTTCTCGATGTTTCTTCCTGTGTCTTCTCTCCCCTTCTTTATAGAGCCAGTACTTGAGAGGGTTCTCTTTGCTGTCGCCATACTGCAGCTGTGGGACAGGCAATACAATGCATGAGAACTCACACAAGCACAAACACAATGATGAGGAAGCAGGCAAGATTTCAGAATGGCAGTTTTCTGTCTTCCTTAGCTCTACTCTCCTGCTGTCCGACTCCTTCCTCAATCCCCCTGCTCTACTAAGGAAGCTTGATAGCCCTGGCTGTAGAGATAGCAGTATGACAGTTTGGATAATGACTGTCTCCTAGGGCCCAGGGCTGGGACTTGGCCCACAGGATGGCACCATGAGAGGAGCTGTGGTCTTTGGGAGGTAGGGCTTTGTGGGAGGTCCTCACACCACTGCAGCAAGCTCTGAAAGGGGACCTCTCTCTGACCCTAGGCTTGTGATATGAGTCGGAAGTTCTACCATGTGCTCAACCATGACATGGTGCCTCACTACAGGCCTGAAAGAACTGAGACAATGGTCATACACTGGATCATCCAAAACTGAGAGTCAAAGGAAATCTTTATTCTCTTTCCCAGTACTGGAGACAGAACCCAGGGGTACCTACCACTGAGCCACACCCCAGCCCTTTATATTTTTTAAGACAGTGGTTCCTAAGTTGTCCAGACTGTACTCAAACTTGTGACCCTCCTGCCCCATCCTCCCAAACAGTTGGAATTATACCGCTTTGGCTCTTTTCTCTTTATCAGTCAATTATCTCAGTATTTCATTATAGGAACAGGAAGCTGACTCCTGAACTTAGCAAAGCAATTCAGACCCCTTGTAACTCTATAGCACTTCATTCTGCAGCCTACCTGAGCTCCCCAGTCTGGAGTCTCCTGCTGTAAGACTAACCATCACTCTGTAGGAGGGCAATCTCTTTGGTGAACACCAAGCCTAAGGCTGCCCCATCTCTTGCAATGATGCGTTATGCCACTCTTTCTCAACCAGTTCCACACAAATGGGCAATCTTGAAATGGGGTGTCATCATTCATCTACCCCAGAACCCAAAAACACTGCAGCTGCTCAGTGATGGGTGGCATCCACCACAAGATGTATAAGGGGTTATAATGGTATCAGGATTTCGGTTTGTGACCCAGTTCTGGGAGCTCTGTCAACCTGTTTCAAGCTTTCCCACGGGATCTCTGGAATCAGTCCTCACCACCTCATCCTTGCATCCTGTACCCCTCGGGGTCGGGGGGCTGTGTCTCCTTCCCTCATTCTCTCTACCTCCAGTCCAAGTACTTATCTCCACCAGCAGAGCTTTCCTAAAGAAAACAGGTGGCTTTGGCCAAACTTAAGTTTGCCACAATTAAGTCTGTATTAAAAAAACTCCAAAGACCTAGAATAAGGCACACAAGCACTTCCATGCCTCTGGATGGGAAAGAGGTCTCCTCAGGACCATGAAAGAAAAATTAGAAGCAACCTATGTGTCCAAAAATATTGGACATGGGCTGGAGGTATAGCTCAGTGGTAAAGCACTTGCCTGGCATGTAAAAACATGACATGTCAAGATAACTAAAATATCTACATCACTGAATACTAATTTAGGCATTGATTGATCATTATAATGAAACATGACTACTCAGAAAAATATTCAAGATGCATTAATTTTAAATAACTTATAAAACAATGAAAATCAATTTAAGAAACAGAACATATACATACCATTGAAATCCTAGCACTCACTATACAGTGAGTTCAAGGCCAGCATGAACTAATGAACTAATAGTAAGACTCTGTCTCAAAAAAAAAGAACAACAAAATATAATATAA
>NW_022900928.1:83496100-83514498 GCF_012274545.1 Fukomys damarensis
ATATACACACACACACACACACACACATATATATCACGTTCAGATACATATCTAAACACGATCAATAATAATCTCTGGGTGGAGAATAGGCAGTATTTGTTTTCTTGCTATTTTCCTGTATCTGTAAATTTTCTACAACCACCTGGGCTGCTGCTGGAGTCAGCACAGAATGCCTGCCCCATAGCCTGGCCTTCGCAGTCTCCTCCTGCCTGGCCTAGTTACCTTTCTCTCGCGGTATCTTCTTTCTCTGTCTTCATCTCCTCTTTCAGGGTCTTCATCTCTCCTTTCTTTCTCTTCAATTCTTACTTTACTTACTACAAAAATGCAACATAGATTTAATATTCCCAAATTTTAGCATATCCAAATGCTCTTCTACCACCTTGCTACAGATCTAGTCACATGTCACAATATTAACAGGTATCTAAAAATATTCAACTGAAATGCCTTCTCCAAACTGAAGAGTGACTGAGTTCTAGATTCTAAACTTAAGATGTTAAAGTGGAAATCAAAATGGCAATTTAAGGAACAGATACAATTATTTCCCTTCTTAGTTTGCTGAGGTATCTGGCAAATGTCTGGACAACTCTGAAATTCTAGGGGACATCAGCCTCTCACAACACCTTCAGGGTTTCTGGGTACCAGGGCAAGAGCTGCTCAGGGAAATATCCCAAACAACAGAGAACCCCAAAGAAATCCTGGCAATGTGTGGAGCAAACCCACAGCTCCTCACCCTCTGGGCACCCCACTACCAAAGGACACAGAGACAGGAGGCTCTTGATGCTAAAGAGGCCAACATGGCCCACCCAGCATGAGTCTGAGGCATAAGCAGTGGTGTGCAGAGGTACGCAAGAGAGTCACCCCTTTACTGAGGTGTCCAAGGAAACATCCAACAAGGAACTGGGGGGGGGTTGCTTCTGAATCTTCAAACAAAAAAATCATCAGGCTTACAATAAAGGAAATTGACAATTCAGCATGCTGTACACATGTGTTGAGATATCATGCCAAACCCTATTAATATGTACAGGTAATACATTATAATAAAAAATTTAAGGGCCAGGAGCCAGGCATGGTGGGGCATGCCTGTAATCCCAGCACTCGGGAGGCTGAGGCAGGAGGATCACTGTGAGATCGAGACCAGCCTGGACTACATAGTGAGTTCCAGGTCAGTCTCAACTACACAGTGAGACCCTGTCTCAAAAAACAAAACAAAAAATAAATAAATAAATAAAATTTAAGGGCCAGGGATTTAGCTCAGTGGCACCACACCTGCCTTGCAACTCAGGGTCCTGAGTTTGATCCCTGGTGCCGAAAAAAAAAATTAATGTTTAAAGCATATTACTCTTAAAAAGAAAAAAAAATCACTTTCAAAGATGGAGGGGGCAAAATCAAACTACCAGAGATCATGAAGATAGAGCTCATTCTTTCAAAAAGTCACTGAGCACCAACTGCTTTCTAGGAGGTGGGACAAAAGGCAGTGTCAGGCTCTGGGTGCATCCTGAACACAAAACACATGGGACCTTCCAGGAATCAGGACGAGAAAGCAAGAGGGCTTGAGGAATGGAAGGACACTGCTGCTATCACCTTGACAGATGAGGCCCCCAGGTCAGCTTGGGACCTATTAATTTTGCAATCTCCATTAGACCTCAAAGCACAGGCAGACACTCAGCTAGGATCCAGAGAGGGGCCCAATTAGGGACCAAAACCTCAGAATCAGGAATAGATAAGTGGTGTTTAAAACCATGAGCCTGGCTGGGTGTGTTGGCTGACATCTGTAATCCCAGCACTTGGAAGACTGAGGTAGGAGGATTGAAATGAATCTGAGGCCAGCCTGGGCTAAATAGTGAGTTCAAGGACAGCCTGGACTATGTAGTGAGGCCCTGTCTCAAAAAACCAATCCAGGGCCGGTGATTCCACTCAGTGGTTCCTCTGCCTGCCTTGCAAGAGCAAGGACCTGAGTTCAATCCCCAGTACCCCTGTGCAAAAAAAAAGTGGGGGCTGGGGATTTAGCTCAGTGGTTCTGCCACCTGCCCTGCAGATGCAAGGTCCTAAGTTTGATCCCCAGTACCCCCCCCACAAAAAAAAACAACACAAACCAAAACAAAATGAAAAGGTATTGAGATAATAAATTAAAATATGTGGCATCATCAAAAACTAGGGTGAATGTTTAAATTTTTCAAAAATGTATTATAGCAAAAGATACATTGTATCAATCAATACCCTTCACAATATTCCCCCTGGTGGCGCAATATTCATGGTGGCACATTCCTGTAATCCCAGAAGTCAAGAGGCAGGAGGAATGCTGCACATTAGAGTCCAGTCAGGTCTACGTAGTAAATTCAAAGACAGCCTGAGCTACATAGTGAGACTCTGTCTCAAAAAAAAAAAAAAAAAAATCCCCCTTGCCACACTTGGAACACACTTATCTCATCATTCTTTTTGTTTTGTTTTGTTTTTGTTTAGATTCTGGGGACTGGACCCAGGGCCTCATGCAGCTAAGCAAGTGTTCTACCACTGAGCTATATCCCCAGCCCTTATCCCATCAGTTTTGCCACTTTCTGAAGAAGTTCTAGAAGTCTTATTTCCTGGGGGTCTTTAGTTGCACTGTCCTGGCTGTCTCAATGTCCTGAATTCATTCAAAATGTTTCCATTTGGTCATTTTGATGTTAGAGGAGCCAGAAGTCACATGGTGCCAGATCTGGTGAATAAGGCAGACGAGGAAATACTGTCACCTTTTTACCAGCCTGCCTTTCTGTTGCATGGTGCTCAGCAGCAGCATTCACTGTATTTTTTATCGTACTTCATAAAGACACTCAGGAAAGAGGACTTCCAGAGCTGCTTCGAAAGTGGCAAGAATGATGGGGTAAATATGTTCAAAACTGCGGGGGGGGAGTATTTCAAGGAGGATTCGTGGCAATGTGACTTTTACCGTAGTTTTTTTATGTAAACAATCAGTATGTTTTGATCACCTCTTGTATATTTCGATAGTAAAATGCCAACAAATAATGAGAAGTTTGTTCCTTCACTAAGTATTAAAAAACCAGAGACAAAGTCTTCGTAAATAGGGGAGGGGGGAGGGGGTGAAGGGAGGGCAGGGACAAGGGGAAAAAAATGAGAACCAAGACCTGTCATGCAAAGGTACAAGATCCCAATAATAAATGTAACTGTACTGTATACCTAAAATGTACCAATAAACTCAATTTTAAAAAAACAGAGTAACACACCTAAAGAATAGCTAAAACATTTATAAAAACTATGAGAGAAAACAAAATGATGAATAGAACATATCTAAAGAGGAAAATGCCACAAAAAGTAAGAATATCTATAGGACACGCAGCTCACAAAACACTGTAACAGGCAGCTAGGTGACACCTTGGGAGGAAACAGCCCGCTGGCCATGGGACCAAGGACGCACCTGAGCGCACCTTCTTCTCCCCTCTGTCAGGCCATGCCTCCCACTCCAGGAGGTCACGGTGGGCGGTAGCTTGCCGGAGCTCCTCTCGCCTCAGCCTCCTCTCCTTTTCCTTTTCTCTGTCCTTGGCTTTGCTACGAGACTTCTCTGCATCTTGTTCTCGATGTTTCTCTCGTGGCCTCTCTTTCTCCCAATCTCTTGAGTCCTTCCTCCTCTCCCCATATCTTTCCCGGTCCCCCTCCCTGCGGGGGTTCTCCTTGGAGCTGCGGGCCTCTCTGTCAGGGGCCCTGTCCCTGTGCCTCTGTATATCTCGGTCAGGATCCCTGTGCTCCTTGTGGTCAGTAATGTCCGCTTCTGACTCCTTGCGCAGCTGCTTTTCTCTGTGCTTCTTCTCTTCCTTAGCACCACCAGACTGCACAGCCTAAGATGACACAAGAAGGGGCCTCTGTGACCATGAGAACACATTTCTATTGAAGACCTTTCCTTCTGTCAGTGCTGGAAATGGGACCCAGGGCCTGGCACATGCTGGGCAAGCACTGTCCTGCCCAGCTATACCCAGTTGATTTGATTCAACTGCTTTTAAATCCAACAAGATGGGAAGGGACCTAAATGAATACTCTTAGAACCCTAAAGTAAATAGAGTGATGCTTAGCATTTCTGTAACTATTGAATGGAGCTCCGTGCTAGAGGATTTTGCATGTATTGGCCACTCAAATCCAAAACAGGACAGGATTAGAAAGAACAGGAGATAATGAAGCTGTCCTAACGCTACTGAGACAAGACTCAGCAGGTGCCATTAAAATTAGGGCCCTTCCTCCACATTTGTGGACCACAGCTTTTTGCCTCAACCCTGCCTCACCCTGCCCTGCTGCCTGCAGGAGCAAGGAACTCTGTGCTGCAGGCACTGTAACAAGAGTGCCTTCGCCTCATTCCTTTACAGCTGCACCATTGTCCACTTGGCTCCATCTTTGTTCACATGCACCCTAAACATGCCATATTCAAGAAGAGCCAGGCAAGAAGCTTCCATCTGGACCCCAAGTGAACTCTAAGATACACTACCCAAAGTTGTCTCCTGAGATCGTCTGCTTTCCAAGTATCATCTTTGGTTCGTCTCTAAAAAGAAAGTATAAAATCAGAATTTTTAAAGTGTAAAATAACTAATAACTAATTTTGTCTGCTCTCATGAGCTGCTTTTCATTACACTAAACTTATAGTAACTAAATATAGATATGCAAGAAAGTACTTTTTACTACTGAAATACACTTCATCTCAGCCAAAAGGCAGAGAAGCAATACCTACTGAAATAAAAGGTGGTAAAATACAGATTTTTAAAAAATTAAACTGATTGTGATAATGCATTCTTATAATCTCAGCATTCAGGGAGGCTCAGGCAAGACTACAAATTTGAGCCCAGCCTGGGCAATTTAGCAACTTAGGGGTACCCTGTCTCAAAATTAAAAATTAAAAAAGGGGTGGGGAGATAGCTGAGTGCAAAGGCCTTGGGTTCAATACTTAATACTGGAAAAAAGAGGGCTGAGGATTTAGCTCAGCGGTTCCACCGCCTGCCTTGCAAGCACAAGGACCCAAGTTTGATCCCTGGTACCAAAAAAAGGAAAGAAAGAAAAAAGAAATACTGGAAAAAAGAAAAATTACTTAATTAGCATAAAATCACTCATAACTATTATAGAATGTCACCTTTGGCTACTTCAAAATCATTAAGTGTTACAAAATAAAGGGGAAAAGTTACAGTGATGGCCAAAGAGGTCAAGAATAAATATTTTATGGTTTTAAAATACATTGTGTCACCCTGAGACCATAATGTTAAGTAAAATAAATCAGACACACAAGCTCAATATCCCATGGTTTCTCTTATAGGAGAAACCCAAAATATAAATAAAGAGCAAAATAAAAAATAGATAATAGGAAATAGAGAAGGGGACTAAAAGATGGAGGGAAGGAAAGGGAAGGGAGAGGAAGGGGATGTAAAAAGAATTAAGATGTGTTTTGTACAGTAGGACACTCCACAAGGAAAGTGACCATTCTGTACTGCAAATGCCTACCAATAAAAACCACAATGAAGAAACATACATTGTGTCAGACTATTTCCCTCAAAGGCCACAGTTATCTCTCTTTCCCTTCTGCTGTGAGGTCTGTGTTTCTGCTGCAGTGGGGCCATCAGGGCAGAGGGACTCAGGCTGCTGCTCAGGACTCAGCTGAGGGAAGGAGCAGCCATTGGGTGGAAGTGAGGTGTAATGTCTCTGCAAAGCACCCTTAGAACCCACAGTCAGTCCCAGAGGCCAGAAGTGAGAGAGCTCAGGAGTCCACATGATACATTCGCCTGTGAGTTGGCACAACTCCCCCAGACCCATGTCCTGCAGCTCCGACCCCAGAAGTCAGAAAGCAGAACCACGACGTCCCTACCATACCTTCTACAAGTCCTGACTCACAGACACACAAGCAAACTACATGGGCTGCTGATGATTTGCACAACAGAATTTGGGGTGACTATTCATGTGGAAGTATGGACAGACAGACAGAAATGCCAGACACTATACTGAGTCAGATATACCCTGTGAATCTCATGGCCCTTGTTCAGAAGGTCATGGGCTCCATTTGCCACAAGGACACTGAGGCACAGAGAAGCTAAACAGCTTCACCTCCAGAGAACCACACATTGCTAGGCACATGATAGCAACTGAAAAAGTTCCTGTGGACTGAATGAACAAATGACGGTCAATGTGAAAAAGAAGCCTGCCGATCCCCACTGAGTGGTCCAGCAACCTTGTCTGTCTGCCTGGAGGCACATGGGGGCCCACAAGCTCAACAGTGTCCCCATCCTACATGAACACCCACATTCACTCAGCAAAAATACACAGGCTCCGCACACACAAGCTCTGCACAGAAAGAAGCTACTCTGCTGCCTGCAGAAACCTGCACTTCACCCTTATGTTTGCTGGGACCACAGGTCTGGTAGGACAAGCTGTCTTTCAAGCTTTCTCTTTACCTTTCCTCCAATATGGTCATGTCTCTGCATCTTTCTGAGACAGGAACACATCTTTTGAGCTGTCTTCCATAGCTGGTCTATTCACCTCTCTAGATACCCATGAAACACAGACCACATCTCTCTAGTGAGTTCCCTACCTTCAGGATGGGTCTGTTCAGCACATAATAGCACTTTACTGAGGTCAGCCATGAAAAGATATGAACTATGGGTCCCTGTGAAGAAGTACCTAGGAAGTTAGCTCATGAGCCACCCAAGCTGCTCTAAGAATGGAAGGGGAAATGCTACACTCAGAACAGTAGCCTGACAGCAGTCTGCTAGTTCTCCAACAACCCCCCACCTTTGTAGATCCAGCCCAATTCCCCTTCCCATAGATGAGGTCAGATTCAGTGATTCAACCCTAATGATGAGAGTAGGGTGACAATTACCTCCCTCTGGGGCACATGCGATACCCCTCACCCAAAGAGAAGCAGCTGCTGGGCCACGAGGACACAGAAGCACAAGCCCCACAGGTGGGGGAGGTGATAGTAGAATGGAAGCCATGGCCAGTTAAGCACTCAGATGACATTGTGATCAATCACTTTTCAGCCTTTTGGCTAAGATCAAGTGCAGATGACACTGTGATTGCAGAACCCTGAAGTATAATTAGTGACACAGATTAAGTTCACCCCTTCTCCACCAGTCATCTCCCTGTCACCTCCCAGTGGCATGTGTCTCCCTTTGCCTGCGAAATCACAGGTATGACTGCATACAGAAGAAACTTTTCAGCACCCTGGATACAGGTTCCTGCCCTGTGTGAGCCTCAGCTTAATGATGACAGTAATCTCAGCTGAGCAAATCAATCAAGGACAGCTTCTTGTAGAAAACAAAATACAATGGACAACAACCCAACATATGAACAACTTGGGTTAATTAGGTTAATGGAAGATTCATCTGCCTCTTATTATCTATAGTGTGTACCCAGGTAAACATCCAGATCTCAGCTGTACTGACTTACAACCAACTTTCCCTCAGGAACCAATCGAATTTGTAAGTCAAGGGTTCACTGTAACATTATCCCTGTTAGTTTTCCTTTAAGAAATACTGCCTTCAAGGTAATGACAGAGGGGGCTTAATAAGTTTGTTCAAATGAAAAGCAGTAGTACAAATGAAAAATATAAACTTATCATAAGTAAGTCACTAAACATCTTCCTGAATACAGAAAATTAGGGAAAGCTGTCATAATGAGCAGCCTGCTTTTATAGATGGGAGTGGGATGTGTGCAGATGCTATGTTGAAGTGTGCTGATGCCTAAAACTACTTTGTGGTACATATAGGAAAAGATTGTCTAACTAACTCTCCAGGAACATTTTTATTTGAAAAGGAGTTTAGGGATCTGGGACTGTGTTTTCTCTACAGGTCCAGTCACAGGTTGGATCTGCAGTGAATTCTACTGACATAATAATGATATGTGGCCCTATAAACAAATCACAGCAAACTTAAGGTACAGAATAACTCATGGAAATGTACAGGGAATGGTACAAAGTTGATAGAAGTCAATTAAAGAAAATAGGGATAATTTATGATAGCAACTTCCTAATCTTAGAAAAAAGCTGTAAGATACTAAGGGTGATATAACACAAATTAGGTGAACAAGAGAAAAAAAAATAAGGCAAGAGGGTCAGGAATAGTGGTGAGCTACTTATGAGGCTGAAGCTGGGAGATTACAAGTTTGAAACCAGCCTGATTAACTTAATAAGTCCCTGTCTCAAATTTCAAAATTTTTGAAAGGCTGGGAGTGTAGCTCAGTAGGATAATAGGCCTTGGTCCAATTCTCAGTGGCACACAGAAAGAAAGAAAAAAAGAAAACGGAAAGGAGGAAGAAATGTATGCAAACTAAGTTCCTCATCTTTTAGTGGATAAAAATAACACTAGTTAACACTTGCTGAGTGTTAATAAAAACAGTAGGCACAGTCCTAAGCACTTCTAAATTGCATCTCACTTAGCGCCCTCATCAACACTCTGGGTTGCACATTTTACCGAATAGGAAAGAAAGCATGTTGAGTAACTTTCCCACAGCTGCACAGGAAATCAGAATTCAAACTCAAGCATACAGACTGCCATCTTAGCCCCCTAAACTGTAGCGCCTCACCATTTACATTTAAGATGGAATCAAATTTACAATCGGTTCCAAAGTCACCAGCCACATTCCTGGTGCTGAGCAGCATGCTCAGGCCTGGCACTACCAAACTGGCCCAGGCAGATACTAAGCCTCTAAAAGGACCCAGCAAAGGACATAGCGGGGCTCCACTGTAGCTCCAGAATGCATCCCGGTTGAATTCGGCGTGTGAAGAAAGGTGTCAGCATACACTAGAGTAACAGAGGTACTGGGAAACTAAACACAAGAGTCGCAAAGCCAGGAGTGGTGGTGCACACCTGTATTCCCAGCACAGAGGCAGGCTGAAGCAGGAGGATCACACTGCCTGGACAACTTAGCGAGGACCTGCCTCAAAGTACAAAGGGTCAGGGGGGAACCAGAGCCAGTGCTATAGCTCAGCTCAGCTCAGGAGGTGAGAGCCCCTGGGTTCTATCTTCAATACTGCAAAACAAAAACAATAGTAAAGACTTCTTCACCTTATGCAATGGAAAAGGAAGCTTTCAAACGCTGTACCAAATGTTGTTTTGACTTTTAGAGTTACACCATGAGAGAGCCTGAAACGCAGGCGTCCTGGGCCTTCCCCCCCCCCCCCCGCCAAGGTGCTCAACCCTGCCTTGGTTTCCCTTCCTGCTTCTGAAAGGGCACAGAAGATAGGTGGGGCTAAGTGGAGACCCCACTGCACACCCAGGGCTTACGCCCCGCCCCACACACCTGGCCTCTGGAACATGCCCCTCAGCCCACTCCTGGACCCCAACCATCGGACACGCCCACAGACCCGCCCCAAGGCACCGCTGCTCATACAACCCCTTGGCCAAGAACTTTCCTAGCACTGATTCCCCATCAAAGACGCTCCTATGCCACACCCCTCACATCCACCTGGGACACGCCCCAACCCCGCCCCTCACATCAGCTGCACTCGCCCTGGGCCCGCCCCTAAAACATGCCCCTAGACTGTGCTACAAGCACTTAACCTAAACGCACTTCTAGTGCTCCCCTCAGACTCGCTGGGTCCTAAGCGCTCCCTCACTTCAGCCCGCCTCTCACAGCCCGCCCCCCAGACACGACCCTCGGGACCAGCTCTTGGACACATCCCGCAATTCCTGCTGCCTGAAATCTCCAACCCCAGCCAAGGCGGAAACACTGTTCCAAGAAAGAGACTGGGGCGGCTCATCGCTCCCACCAAAGCCCCTGTCCGCGGCCCAGGCCTGCTTTCCTCGAATCCCTCGCAGGAGTCTGAGAAGCTCAGCTGGTCCAGAGCCGGGGACAGGCTGCATCACGCGGAGAAGTACGCACAGCATGCTCTTTCCCAAGACTCCGCCACACACCGACCTTCCCAGGCTCCATTGCTCCTGACGGGTTCGGCTCCGGCCAGGCACTAATCACCTAGAAAGAGACGAGCCCGCCAGCCCCCGCTCCCCTGGCCAGCAGAGGCCTGCTGTAAGGCCTCTGCTTGCCTGCAGCGTCAACAACTCCTAGCAACCGGCAGGCGTGGGCAACAGAATGCCGAGCGACTGCGGCCCAGTCGGCTCCGCGGCCTCCCTCTGCGTCTGCGCATCACCCAGACTCCTAGCAATTTGGCAGGCAAGAGCAACAGAGCACCGAGCGGTCACAGCTCAACTGCCTCCCGCAGCGGCTCCTGGTGCACACGCGCATCCTCGACTCTTATGTAGCAACCGGCCTAAACTGGAGAGGACCCACGAGTCGCTCCCAGTACGCTTGCGCATCTCCGAATATTACTATCAGCGAGGCAGGAGCCAAGAAGGATCTCCTACTCGTTTCCAGATCCGGAGGCCATTCCCAGTTCGCCTGAGGAACCACTACTCCCACACGGAGGCAGGAGCGGCAGAAGGCCGAGTGGTCGGCCCCTGGTTCCCCGCCTGTCGGCCTTTCAGGGGGACTGTATCCCAGCCTCATTATTTCCTGGGTACGGTGCCCGGGAAAGAGGTAGAGAAGAGCTTTACATTTAAATAGGGCTTTGCCCCTAGGAATTCTGCGCACACGTGCTGTCTTGATGAAAAACGCCAGGAAAGATAAGAAAGTATTTGGAAAGTAGTTGAAAGAGTATACAAGGCATAAAAGAAAGAAAGCAGACAAATATCCTTTGGCTCAGTTTTATTCTTACAGTTTAAAAACACAAAGCCATAGGGCCGGGGATTTAGCTCAGTGTTTCTGAGTGTTTAGTTTCAATGTTTCTTGCCTTCGCAAGCACAAGGTCCCGAGTTCAATCCCTTGAACAAAAAATAAAATAAAGCCAGTCTTCAGCAAGACCTGGGCTGAGGAGGTCCTCAAGTCTCCTCTGCATTCTCACAATGGGGCCTCAGGGCCTGTGCCAAGAGTGCTCTGAGCTTCTGACCCCACGTCTTCCTGCAGAAGGGAAATTTATTTTGGTCGCACTGTTTTAAATTGCATGCTGTTCTGAGCCAGCTGACAATGCAGAAAGACCCAAGTCCACAAACTCCGCCCCTTGTCTTAGTGTTATCTGAGCCAATAAACCATATTTGCTTGTGCACTGTTCCTATCTTCACTTCCATTCATCAGCACTTTTATAAAAGGAAGGCAGAAAAGGTAACTTTGATAACAACTGTGATTTATTTAGTGACTGTCTCAAGCACTTAGTTACCAAATTTAAGTGCTAGCCATTTGGTAATGTACCTCATTCCCGTAGTGTCTTGTGTTAGGTCTTTCCTGTGAGACCTCAGCCAGAAAGGATGATTCACTTGTGAGGCAGGTAGGCAGTCTGATGCCAAAGCCCATCTCTTAGCCCCTAGGCCCCAAACAGCTGTTACTGGAAGGCTTCATAATCTGTTCACTGTGACAGTGGATGAGAAATGCACTAGCCACAGTATTAGAAGAGGTCACACACTATAGGAATGACAACCCCTCTCCTTTACCTGCAATCACAAGCTACTGTCAGACTACCTCATAACTATGAATATGTCTATTTTTCTTCATTCCAGTCCAAACCACTCCATCTTCCACTGCAAGCAAAGCTAGCTAAGTCCTACCTACTTGGCACTCTTTCATCACCAAACAGAGCAGCTCAGAGCTCACCAAATGCGCCACATCCTTGCAGATTTGCAAAAAGCTATTTCTGCTTTCTCTTTCTGTCCCGTTATATTTGCTGAATAAATGGAGTTCGGGCTATAAAATAACCTAAAAAATTAGTCTCTGAATAGCTCCTTTGCTAAGGGTCTGGTGTGCTTCCTGGTAGTGGTCAAGGGCCATGGCCAACAACCAGTACACACTAACAGGAGGTAGTACATTCATTTGATCAGAGCTTCACATGACAAAAGAGGCTCCCAACTAATAGACCCAAAGACTCACTGTGAACTATTTTTATACTTAGGTTTAAAGAGGCACAGAGAGCCATGTAGCAATGTGACTGGACAGAAAGGGTGCCCTAATGTTTACAGCATGAGGGGAGAAACCAGCAAGGCCTCTGTGTCCAGATTCTTCTTGGCCTCTTTGTTCAACAGCTCTTTCCCTCCAGTAAGGAGCCAGACCATTTCTGGAATTTGGAGGTCTTGTGATGATCTTTATCAAAGTAGGTCAGATAATTTTTTGTTAAGGGTAGCTGGGAGAAAGATGGAGATGAATGTTTCTAAAGTTCATGTCTTATTTGGTGGAAAAGATGTCCTAGTTCTTATGCCTCCCTTGGAGAAAAGAAATTCTAGTTGCTACAGCTTGAGGTACAAAGGGGACAGAAGACAGGAACTTTGAGGCTGCAAGGCTTCCTCTGAGGCTTATACTTTGAAATATTTTCTAGGTTCTTATTGGGGAAGAAAAAAAGAAGGTTAGCATTAAAGGAAGAGATGCAGAGTGTGTGCTCCCACCCTCTACAGTATAATACCTGTTGCCAACCCACCCAGCCATCCTTGCTCCAGGACCTAGCCACATATACTTTTCTTCTCTCTGACTCAGGTGCAAATGAAGATGAACCACACAGAGACACAGAGTTAGCTTAACCTGCTGGCAACCAGAGGGCTTTGGCCCACTTTGCCTTTTTCTACCGCACAGAGACAATCAAAGTAACACAAGATTCATCTGCTTTATAATATACATTACATACTGTAGTAAATAATCTCAGCTGTCTTTTCAACACAAACCCTCACGTTAAGGAGACCTGGAGTGAAGTATTTCAAGGCTCAGAAGAAAACAATCTTAGTTGATGTATCCTGCAAAATTATCTTTCAAACTCAGTGGGGAAATACTTCCACAACAGAGAAAACCTGAGAAACTTCATGAATGCCAAACCAGCACACCAAACAATTCTAAACAATATCCTAGAAAAAGACAATGAGGGTCACAGCTGCATGAGGCCCAATGGAGTGATGCCATCAGGCAAGGCAAGAAATTAAATGGAAAGGGGGAAAAATAAAAAAAGAACAACAAGAAAATATCATGACAAGGATAAGTCAATACATATCAATTATAACCAATTTTTTTTCAGCTTTAATTGAGTTTATTGGTACATTTTAGGGATACAGTACAGTTACATTCATTGTTGGGATCTTGTACCTCTACATGACAAGTCTTGATTCTCATTTTTTCCCCTTACCTCTTCCCTCCCTTCACCCCCTCCTCCCCTCCCCATCTACAAACACTTTATTTTCATCTTTTCATTCTCTCACATTATAACCATCAATGTTAATGGCCTTAATTCACCAATCAAAAGAAATGGATAGAATGAATTAAGAAGCAAAATCCAACAATATGCTGTATATGAGAAACACACTTAATTAAAAAAGCAATTCATAGACAAAGTGAAAGGATGGAAAACAATTTTTGCATCAGGAACCTAGAAAAAACAGGGATATCTATCTTATTTGCAGACAAAGTAGACTTCAAGCCAAAATTAATTAAGAGGGACAAAGAAGGTCACCATACGCTTGTAAAGTGAACAATCCAAGAGGAAGAAATAACAATCATAAATATATATGCACCCAATATTAGTGCACCCAATTATATAAAACAAATATTAATGAACATGAAAAACCAAATAAATACTAATACAATTGTAGTGGGGGAACCGCAATATCCCACCATCACAAATAGATTATCTAGACAAAAAAAATCAGTGAAATACTTGAACTGAACCAAACATTTGAACAAAAGGACTTAGATGTCTACAGACTATTCTACCCCAAAAAATCAGAATATACATTCATCTTAGATGCAAATGGGCCATTCTCCAAAACAGAACAGTAAATTCAAGCTAAAGATTAAAACTAGACTCATATCTTTCACCATGCACTAAATTTAAATAGAAATGGATTAAAGATCTAAATATTAAAACAGAAACACTAAATTTGCTGGAAGACGTTAGGTAGAATTCTTGAAGACATTGGTGTAAGAAAAGACTTTGTAAACAAAACCTCAGTAGCATGGGAACTAGCATAAAGAATCAAAAACTGGGATTTCATCTTATTAAAAACCTTCTGCACTGCAAGAAAAACCACAAACAGAGCTAAGAAACAACCTACAATGTGGGGAAAAAATTACTAGATATTCTTCAAAGGACTGTCTAGAATATATAAAGAACTTAAAAAACAGAACCCCTCAATATAAAAAAACAATTAAAAATGGGCATCTGAAATGAACAGACATTTCTCAGATGAAGTAGAAGCAGCAAATAAACATGGAAAAATGTTCAACATCACTGGTCTTTGAGAGATGCAGATGAAAACAATACTGAAATTCCATCTCCAGAAAGAATGGCTGATATCAAGAAATCAACCAATAACAAATTCTGGAGGGGTTGTTGGGAAAAAGGAACTCTTCTCCATTTTTTTTTTTTTTTTTTTTTTTTTGGTACAGGGATTGAACTCAGGACCTTGGGCTTGCGAGGCAGGCAGTGGAACCACTGAGCTAAATTCCCGGCCCCCTACTCAATTCTTGGTGGGAGTGCAGACTAGTGCAACCACTGCAGAAATCAATATGGAGATATCTCTAAACAACGGGAGTAGAGGTCCCATTTGACCCAGCTATTCCCCTGCTGGGTATCGTCCCAAAAGAATTTAAAAACATCAAAGCACAAGGATATATGCACATCCATGTTTACAGCAGCACAGACTGTAATAGCTAAATATTGGAAACAGCCCAATTACCCATCAATTTTTGACTGGATAAATATTTGTTTTGTTTTTTTACTAAAATGGAGTACTGCTCAGCCATAAAGAATGATAAATCAAAGACATTTATAGCTAAATGGATGCACATTGAGGCTATACTCAAGTGAAATACATAGGACAAACATGTATAAATACTGAATACTTTCTCTGGTGTGAGAAACTGAAAGTGGAAATGAGGATTAAAATGTGTAATAGATAATGTGAAATAAGGAAAAAAGGTCAGAGGAAGAGGATGAGGAAGTGGGAGGATTGGGGAAAGGAAAAAAAGGAAAGGACTAAACACTAGAAAAGGATTTTTTTAAAAAGTAGCACTTTTCTCTGAGACAGGCTGAACTTCACAGCTAAGTACCGAAATACAGATAGTAACACTCTCCTCCAAGAATAAAGTGCCTTTCCTTGGGGGAACTGTCAACACAGAAGGATAGAGAATGTGAAGAGCGTACAGGAGACTGGGGGTTATAAAGGGCAAACATTTGCAAAAATCTAATTAACTGGACAGGACAGAAGCTCAGTGGGGGCTACAAAGGAGGCTGGTGTTCTATGGGGACATTTTACTTTTCTTTCATCTATTTCACATTCCTAGATCAAATGCTTGAGAGCAAAGAGTTTAGGATTTTTGTGACGTTTGTTCCTACAAGTCTTTACAGGATCCAAATAATACAACGTTAGAGCAAAGACTTCAAAAAACAGGACTCTTCCTCCTCCTGTGTGAACAAGGAAATCTATTTTGATGTTATTATAACTGTCTGAATGAAAGGCAGCATTATGAAGGCCCAGCATAAGAAAGAAATGGAAAAAATAAACGCCCAACATAGGAAAGAAATGGAAACCATAAAACAGATTCAAACAGATATCCAGGAGATTAAACACTCTATTGAAAGTGTATGCAACAGAATACAAGAATGCGAAGATAGGCTCTCAGATATAGAAGATAAGATTGCAGTCAGTGACCATGAAAAGAGAGTTCTTAAAAACAGTAAGAGAGCATGAGAAATCGATCCAACAACTCCTAGATGATGCAAAGAAGAATAACATAAGACTGATAGGAATCCATGAAGTAGCAGGAGAAAATACAAATGACTTAAAAAAGCTGTTTGCAGAATTAATGACAGAAAATTTCCCAAACAGAGGGGAAGAATTTGACATTCAGATAACTGAGGCATATAGGACCCCAACTAGCTACAATAAAAAAAAAAATCTACACCTAGACGTATAATAATCAAGATCCCAGAAACCCAATAGAAGAACAAAATACTAAAAGCAGTAAGAGTAAAGAAACAAATCACATACAAAGGAAAGCCCATCAGAATCACAGCAAACTTTTCAACACAAACCCTTGGGGCAAGGAGAGCCTGGAATGAGATATTTCAAGTACTAAAAGATAACTACCTCCAACCTAGACTGATGTATCCAGCAAAACTCTCTTTCAAAATGGATGGGGAAATAAGACACTTCCACGACAAAGAACACCTGAGAAATTACATGAATACCAAACCAGCACTACAAGCAATACTAAACAAGATCCTAGAAAAAGACAATGAAGGCAACAACACCATGAGGCCCAACAGAGCAAATCAAATAGGCAAGGCAAGAAATTAAAAGGAGAAGGTGAAAAAGTAAAAAGAGTCAACAAAAGGCCAATAACATGTCAATAATAAGTCAGTACATATCAGTTATAACCAGCAATGTCAATGGCCTCAACTCACCAATCAAGAGAAATAGACTGGCAAAATGGAATAAGAAGCAAAATCCAACAATATGTTGTATACAAGAAACACACCTAGTGCAAAAAGAAGCCCATAGACTGAAAGTGAAAAGATAGAAAACAATTCTCCATGTGACAGGAGCCCAGAAAAAAACAGGGGTAGCAATCTTATTTGCAGACAAAGTAAATTTCAAACCAAAACTGAATCTAGTATTATTGATGTAGGACAGTACTGTATCATACCTCTATGAATGTAAAATATCTAGTACCTGCTTTATGATACATAGTAGGGACCGTGCTTTATCAGAGCTACATTTAATGATATTACTCTAGAATGTTCTCTTTCCAGATGATGATTAAGAGGCTAATAGAAAAAATGGTGCCAGGTACCACAACAGCAACAGAACTTTGCTGTTGTCTGGATATTATTCTTTTCTTTGTTTTTTTTTTTTTTTGGAATGTGCTGAATGTCTATAATTTTGTTCAGATGACTGCAGAACCTGGAAAAGCTGTTGCTGCTATCGATGCATAACATACTATTATTAGTCTCTTTATATAAATATATATATAAATTGAAATTTGGGAAACTTTAATGGTGCTGCCAACTTTGGAAAAAGTCATCCCAATTTACTGTGTTGACTTGGCATTGTACAGAAATGGACAACCATATTGGTCTAGAAATGTTAATTTATTTTTATTTTTATTTTTTTTCCATGTGTACAGGGGTAACACATCGTACTAAATATGTAAGGTCATATCTACGTGGGTTTGATTACAGAAACTAATAAAGTATTCTCTAAATAATGAAAAAAAAAATAAGATAAGACTATAAGAGCGAGAAGCAATTTAAATATGTTCAGGGACCATTTTCATCTCCAGAATTAAGGATTATTTTGATGTTACATCATTGCCTTTTCTCTTTTACTTTCCTTTTTAGTTTTATTTTAGGATTCCCTATTTTTAATGTTCATACAGAGATTTCTTTAACTGAAATACCGAATAGTTTCTTTGGTGTGAAAAACTATAACAGTACACAGGATCTTAATGAGATAATTAATAATGTGAAATAGGAAGTAAAGGGCTAAAGGTGTAAGGAAAGTGGGAAGGGTGGGGGAAAGGTAATAAGGGAGAGGAAAAAATATGAGAAACTGAAAAAATGGAAATAAAGTGTTTGTAAATGGGGAGGGGAGGAGGGGGTGAAGGGAGGGCAGGGACAAGGGGAAAAATGAGAATCAAGACCTATTATGTAAAGGTACAGAATCCCAATGATGAATGTAATCGTATTGTATACCTAGATTTTACCAATAACCTCAATAAAAAGAAAAAAAAAGAAAGGCAGAATTAAAAGCATTAGTCTGGTACACAGGGAACTGGGTTGAGACACCATTTTATTAACAATTTGCATGTTATAATTTAGTGTTAAGGCGCACTCACAACGCTACAACCACATAGGGAAACATTCCTCACAGCGCGCCGGTGCACTGCAGACTGCGACGTCCGCCCCAAGTGCAGATGGAATGGCACGCCTAGTAAAGTGACTGCGTTTATTCATTCCTACTGCCAAGCCTCGCAAACCGATAGCAACAGGCTCAGAAACACCTAGCGGACGCTCTCTCTCTGAGTTTGTGGCTTTAAGAACACGCAAACCACAGCGGCCACCGCTGGTTTCCGGGAGGGAGTCAGGGTGGGGTGGCTAGTCCCTGTGGTCTGTGCGAACCCGGTAGGATCCCGGTGGCCCTAAAGTTTTGGCCAGCGGTCAGGCTCTCCCACAGAACCCGGCGGCCGTCGGGGGTCGACCCTACCCGGCCACCTACAAGAGAACAAGAGCCGACCCGCGCGATCCAGCCGACCTCAAGGAATCTCCTCACTCAACCTTGCTCCGCCCAGCGCGATGATGTCACGCACCGCCCATCCTCGGGAGTGGGGCTTGAGGCACTAGGGCGTGGCCGGTTCGGCGTGATGACGTCATTCCCAACCCCAGGTGGAGCAGGAGGAGCCAAGGGGCGGGGCCGGCC
>NW_022900928.1:83515047-83530047 GCF_012274545.1 Fukomys damarensis
GAACGCGCCGTGCGCCTGGGGGTGCGCGCTTGTGACCTGCCGGCGTGGGTGAGTACGCCGAGACCCCGAGCCCCGACACTGAACCGGGTGGGCACCACCTGGAGCCGAGCCCAGGGCCCGATCAGGGTCCGTACCCGCCCCCCCATCTGTCCTCAGTCTTAACGTCCTGATTCTCAGCCCAGAGCACGCAGCCCGTCGCAGGTCCTGACTGCCGCCTCTTCTCCAGCCCACCTGCTCAGGTGCGGCTGCGACCTCCCTGCTTGCCTGCGCGTCCCGGGTCCCCACAGGAGCCCGTTGTCCCCATCCCCCTCCCGCCCTTGGCGAGGTGTCGGGGCCACTGTATGAGCTCAGGGCCGTCCTCGCTGCCCCGCCCTGCGGGTCGTGAGCTAGAGAGCGCAGCGTCCGGAAGGACCGCGGGCAGGCGGGGGTCGGCGGGTTCCTGTAGCTCAGAGCCGCCTGTCGCCAACGGCCCAGGTTTCCTTCTCTCCCATCTAAAAGATGTAGTGACTGGTGCTCTGTGAGGACTTATTCCTTTCTTCTTTGTTTGTGACACAGAAGACCAGTGGGTGTCCCCTGAAAGATTTGCTGATATTCACAGTAATTAAAATGTGTTTTGTTTTGTCAGTACCGTGTTGTGAGAGTGAGCCTATGTAGGGTCATATATGGCAGAAAGTTTCGAAGAGTTACATTCATAATAAGAACTACCATATTGATTATTACTTTTTTATATCGCAATTGTCAACATGTTTATAGAGCAGAGAAACAAATGGAGTTCGCTTCATCGTTTTCCTCCTCGCTCCCTAATTTTTTCTTGGCGTTGAATTGGTGTCACAGTTTCAGACTATGGGAAATAGTGATTTTTCTTTAAAGATAAATGACGCTCACCTTAGGCTTGATGTAAACTTTTATGTGACAGTGGCTGCAGTGACTTTCGGGAGAGTAGTTTTCTCTAGTGGAGAATAGGGCCTCGAGAATGCTCCCTATTTCCAGCTAGGTAACATGTGGGAAGTAAGACATGGAATGGAGGACAAAAATGTCCAACAAACAAAAATTGGAAAGTAGGATCACCGAGAACTATAAAGGAACATAAAAGCACTTTGTGATGACAAATAACAATTGAGATAAGATTACAAAGGACTTCAGGAACTGAAAAAAATCTGCCAGGGGACACATGGTAGATATGTGAGACAGTAGTTTGGAGAATCAGTAACTGTTAGTATAGTTTTTAGTTATTGGCAGTAGAAAACAGGAAGTTAGAGTAACTAAAAGGAGAACAATCAAGAACAGAGGTGTCTTTTTTTTTTTTGTACCGGGGGTCGAACTGGGGTCCTTGTGCTTGCAAGTCAGGTGGAAGAACCACTGAGCTAAATCCATGGCACTGTTTTTTGTTTTTTTGAGAAAGGGTCTTGTTATGTAAGTTCAGCCTCTCCTAGAACTCACTATGTAGTTAGGCTGGCCTCGAACTCCTTGTGATCCTTGTGATCCTCTGGCCTTTGCCTCCCAGTGCTGGGATTACCCAGTGCAGGCATGCCCCATCCCCACCCTGCTGAGGCGTACTTTGAAAAGCAAAAGGATTTCAACTGCACATCTTGTGTTAATAATTAAATGCTTTTAGAAAGTAGCTAAAAACAGTGGGTAAAATTAGTAAGAAAACAGCATAAGGCTGAAATCTGGGAAGAGGGTGGTGATGACTTTCCCTAATACTTGGTTATTGAGCAGTTGACTGATTTGTTTGTAAAGAAAGTATATGAAACATAGGCTATTTTCACATAGTAAATTAAATGCTATTGCTATTTTGCCATTAGACAGTGTCTTTCCGTGGACTTTTTAAAAATCTGCTTGACCTATAATACTTATTTTATAAAAGAATTTACATTTTTCCAGAAATTTTCACTTTGTAATTATGAATTTATATTTGACCTTATAACACAAATGCACATACTTAAATATGCCTATATTGCTAAGAAAGCTTCCTGAAGGATTCTCAAGAAACTTGACAAGATTGTGTCCAAGGTCTTAGGCAGATTTGGGAGATTATCTTTTTTTTTTTAATCCTTGTGAGTTATCAAAATAAAACCAGTAAGCTGCATGGTCTAGCATTGTACCCAAAGTTCTGCCACTGGAATTTGCAGGGAGTGAGTCAACAGTAAAAGCCTTTATTAAGAGAAGTTAAGATTTCAGTATTTTTACTGTAGGTCTTTAGGGTTTCAGAATTTTGGGCTGCTAATTTGCTTTGAGTAAGATGTATCTGTATACCCCAAAGACTACATGTTTTCATAGTGTTGTTGGTGGAAACTGATGGAAATATGGTGGAGGTATGGGAGACCATTAATGAATATGGTATTTTTTTTTCTGAATTCTCCAGTTTAATAAAGAATGGGTTCCCAAAACAGTTATTAATAATCTTCTGGATTTTGGTGATAGCCATTGCGAATATGGTATTTTGGACGTATTCACTGACAGCATTTCCCCATTTTGTTTAATAAAAATTTAGGTGTGATATAGAAAAATTTAGAAATGACATAATTAAAGAATATTAGTACTTTGAGAAAAATGTATATAGTTCCTAAATTGAGATGATGAGGATATGGAAAAATGGCTTTCATTTAACATGTGATAATTTTTCAAGAGTATGGACCTGCAGCTTTAATGTCAACAGTGTTTAAGTCATTCTTCCACTCTTCTTTCCATAAACATTGAAAAGGCCTGGCAGGCTTGATGATGGAGCTTTTTATTGTATAAATAGCTACCTTGTATTAATGGGGCCCTAGAATTTTAGACTCTGAGGAACTTTTGGGGGGGTGGGTTACCAGGGATTAAACTTGGGACCTTGCACTTTTGAGGCAGGCAGCAGAACCATTGGGCTAAATCCCCAACCCCCAAAGAATTTTGAAGAGCTTCTGTAGAAATGAATAAAGACATTCATTGCTATTTTTATTTATTTAAAAATTAGAACTTGATGGTTCTAATAAGCTGTGACTTTTTTCTGCTTTTACTACTATTCATATTGCTGATGTTGTGTGCAAATATATAGAAACCCAAACCTGTCATGTGTGGTATTGCTCAACTTACTGTACTTGGTCTTACTACTCAGATATTTGGACTGTTGAGGAAGCAGAGTTATCTTTTTGTATACTACTACATACAAACTTTCTTTGGGAAACTTTCTTTCCAATGTTCTGGGAAGTTATTAAAATTTAAGAATAGCCAAAATGCTGTACATTTAGTCTAAGAACAAAATTTAAAAATGTGCTATGGACTCATAAAGAAAGGGCAAATATTTGCTTTTTTCTTTCAGTGTTAATCATTGACTTAGTACTTTCACAAAATTTTGTGAAGATTTATGAAAGAAAGTAGTAGTTGATAGTTCAGAATTCTTTTAACTGATTAGTACCTTAGCCTTTACATCCCAGAGTGATTCTGTGGTATGAGAAGCTTTGATGAGATTGTAGGTGTGCTGGGTTTCTTGTTTACACCACTTTGGCTGACACAAAGGGGAAAGAACTTTGACAGTCACACTGCTTTGTAATATGTGATCTGAATGTTTCAGTAAGTTAGAACATGACACTCCAACCAACTTTGCTAAAAATAAAGCAGTAAATACCTGGGATTTTGTTGTTTAAAATAAAAAGAAAAATATTTAAGATTCATTAAGGTATATGTATGTATTTTAAAACATTTATAAATACAAATCTCAATTTTATGAAGAATCAGTTAAAGAAAACTAATGTAATTTTGTGTTATCATTAGGTCTAGTGAACCTCCGTTCTTTTCTGTGAGTTTTCATGATTGCTACATTGGTCAGAGCATTTAATCACTAAATTGTATAAATGAGTGGTTTGAATAGTATGTGAATTATATCTTTTTTTTTTTTTTTTTTGGTACCAGGGATCGAACTTGGACTCTTGTGTTTATGAGGTGCTGGAACCAACTGAGCTATATCCCCAGCCTGAATTATATCTTAGTAGCACTGTTAAAAATACATACATTGAATTTCAAAATTAAAAGAGTGAAAAAATAGTGCAAAGTGAGCTATACCCCTTTGCTTATAATATTCTAGCTTAAATTTAAAATTTGGGCGTATTTACACTTCAAAAGATATTTAATAAAAGGAATGGCTTTATGAATGAATGCAAAAAGCAGCTAGGTAAATATTTTTACCTTAAACTTAATATTTCCATAGACACTGATGCAATATTGTCTGAAATAGGTTTTTATATACGGTATGAAATTTTTATTTATATATGTGTGTATATATATATGTATGTATGTATGTATATTTCTGATGCTGGTGACTGAACCCAGGGCCATGTTAAACATGTACTCTACCACTGAACTACACTTCCAGCCTCCATATGTAAATTCTAATTGCATAACTACAGAAATTCATGTTTCAAAGATATAAACAGCTTGAATCTGTGTTTTCTGTTTTTTTAAAATTTTAACTCTGGTTCAAGGTATCAATGTATAATTCTCATATTTGAGGCATCAGCCTATAGGTTGACTTGTTTTATACTAGGCATATTAGAGTACTCTGTCATTTTAGAATGTACTATGAGTGTTCTTTTGCATTTTATTATGGCTTGTCAGCTCATCTTTTTCAGCTTCATGATGGTTCTGTCTCAGAGGAATTTTATTAAAGTTTGAAGACTGTTCTGACAAAGTTTAAGAGGTCATCCTGTCTTCAAATTATCAGGGAAGATGAGACAAACTCATGAGGCCAGCTGTGGTGATTGCCCCAGAGTGTCGTGTGGTTGAAAGAAAGGATCAGGAGAGTTTAATGGTAAGGAATGCATAAACATACACATACAGAATTCAGTGGACAGCAGCGTAATCATGGCATGTTTCATGGGACAGGAGCCCAGAGCTCAGGAAGGCAACAGTGTGTGGATGACAATGGGAGGTGGATTTCTGGAACTTTGTGGAAGATCTGTTGTGGTTGTAATTCCATGACATGGTACAAGATGGAACTGAGCAGGGTTCAGCAGTGACAAGCAGAAGTGCTTCCACTGACCCCACCCAGAAGCTCCCTGGTAAGGAGCAAAGGTGCTCCCACTCTTCCCCTACCCAGGACTCCCATGCAATTCTCCAAATTTGCAAATAGTCAGTATCTGAGTGTAAGTACCTAACACTCTTTAGACATAGAGTATTTAGACACAGGGCTGAGTGAAAGTGTGATGTATTCATTTCTGAACTTGTGAATTCAGTAAAGGAAACCTACTCTGTAATGTAATATTCTCTTGCTGTATCTACCAGAGAGCTTACAGGCAAAATTAGCTGGATTGTTGTACTCTGTACCACTGTAGCTGGCATTGCCCAGCTACCTTCACTTAGCTATTACTGTCAGTGATGTTACTGTGCCTTAGACTCCAAGCACCTCATGTTCTTTGGAACTGAGTGGGGTGTAACTCCTACTGAAGCAGTTAATATGTCCCTAGTTGTCTTTTATCCCTAATTTTTTGTCATCTTTTCCCTTAAACATGTTTTATTTACATGTTTTTCTTGTGACCTCTCTTCCTGTCCCTGGTTTTTCTTAGCGGACTCTATTTCATTGAATTTTTTGTAGAGTAAATTACATTTTTTTTTTAATACTGGGGATTGAACTCAGGACTTTGTGCTTGCCTGAGCTAAATCGCCATTTGAGTAAGTTACATTTTAAGAAACTTGACCAATTAATTTATGTGTTGGACTAAAAATGAGTGTTTATGGATTCATTTATTCACTAAACCAACATTATTGGACATGTGCTATGTTTCAGGTGTTAGGCTAGGTGCTAGCAACACAAATATGAGTAAGGGTCTTAAATTCAGCAAATTTATTAGCTGGTAATGACAAAAATGTAGACAGTCCTAGTTTTAAATTCATAGCAAGCTGACAAAAAGTATATATGAGGGGTGATCACACCAAATGTGGTGAATGCTTAAATTTCATTACAATAAAAAAGACACATTGTAATTATTTCCTTTCAGAACACTCAAAATACTCTCCCTTGCTTCAAACACATTTAGCCCATTTTTCTTGGCAATGTTTCTTACCATAAGCAGTTTTTGTTAAGATTTAAACATTCACCATATTTTTGGTTTCCCCTTGTATATTTATTGTGTACGTGTTTTTGAAATATGTTTACATTGCTTGGTGGGTGAATAAATAACATATTTTGCCTTATATATCATTTTTGAGGTAAAATACTTAAAATCTCCTTTAGCGATTCAAGAATAGATAACATTGCTATTAACTATAGTTACAATGTTATCTGTCCTAAGTGAAATTTTGTATCATTGATTAGTATCTTCTCTCTATGCCCCACCCTTGGCTTTAATATAATAAGAATAATAATACACAAGTCATTTTTTTAATCTAGAAAAATACATTAAAATGTTATCCATAATCCCAAACTTCCCATGATGGTAGTTTGTGGGAAATTATAAATTGAATGGAGCTGTGGGTTTTTCTATTTGTACTTACCAACCGTACTAAAAATCATTTGTTCTGGAAAGGATGGTTTAGGATTTTTAAATTTTGTGGACTCTTAACTACATATGGAGAAAAAGGTGAGAAAGACCTTCATTAGGTCACAGTTGAAATAATATGTCCATTTTTTAAAATACCCTACTTTAAAAAAAAAACCCTACTTAGGGCATTTTGTACATTTATTTTGTTTTATTCTGTTTATTTAGTTTCCATTTTTTGGAGACAAAGTCTCACTACATAGTCAGGCTGGCCTGGAACTCACTATGTAGCCTAGGCTAGCTTTGAACTCACAGTGGTCCTGAGTGCTGGATTTATAGGCATGTGCCACCACATCTGGCTGTATATTTAGTAAGTACATAGCTCAACTTTTTATGTCAATCTATTTTTAAGATTTTCTTGATCAGAATTAAAATTTATTCTGAGGTTTGTTGATTAAGGTACTCAGGTCTAATTTTATGCCATGACATCATTACTTTTCTGTGCCTGGCAATTTTTTGTTTTTGTGTTAGTTTTGTTTTTGTGGTACTGGGTATTGAACAGAGGTTGATCTTGGTTATATCTCTAGGCCTTTTTAATTTTAATTATCAATTTTGAGACAGGGTCTTGGTAAATTGCCCAGACTGGCCTTGACCTTGCAATACTCATGCCTCAGCCTCCCAAGCGCTAAGATGCCCTGTATGCCATGCCTGGCTGATGGAAAGTTTTACAGTTACCCTTCTATTGGATGCCTCTGAAATTCATGGTTCAATGAGGTATCTCCTCAGTAGATCACGGCAGGGCAAACAGAAACACCAGTGCACAGGAGTAAGCTGTCTGTCTCTTGTGCTCTGGGTGTTGGCCACAGTAGTGTCCTTGTGCCCCTCTGACAGTGCACTGGAATGAGAGACAGCCCCACCAGCACAGGAGAGGAAAGGTCAATACAGTGTTTGTTGTGCTTTTTCCGCCTCCCATTTAGAGTTATTGAAGTTGAGCTAGTAAGGGCTGGTCTTGTGGCTCAGTGGCAGAATACTTGCCTAGGATGTATGAGGTTCGGGTCAGTCCCTAGTACTTCAAAAACAAAAGAATTTGAGCTTCCAGGTTTTTTTTTTGTTGTTGTTGTTGTTGAATCATGTAGTGAAGACCCTTTGTCTGGTTTTTTGGCGGGGAGGGTTTGAGACAGGGCCTCACTGTAGTTGAGACTGACCTGGAACTCACTATGTAGCCCAGGCTGGTCTTGAACTCACAGTGATCTTCGTGCCTCAGCCTCCTGAGTGCTGGGATTACAGGCATGTACCACCATGCCCAGCTTCCTTTGTCTATTTTTAATGAATAGGCAGTTGTATTTTTCATTTCCTACATGTAGACAGGTTTTAAAAAGGTACTTCTGATGTGAGAAGAATGTGTGCTCATTGTAGAACATTTCAAGCTTTGGAGCAGAATAAACAGGAAAGGTCACCTGGAACCCTAACTAGTATAAATTGATTTTGATAGTTTTTTTTTTTTTAATGGTTGTTCTTATTCAGAAACACAGCTGTGATTATTGCAAAAACATCTATCTATGAAACTATTATTCTTTATGTAAATGATGTCCAGTGAGCACATTTGAAATACAAAATTGTTAGATATTATGTGGTAAGAAAAAGATAAAATATTTAATTTTTTTAGGTTAAAAAATTGTATTTGCTTGAGGTATTCAGTAGATCTGTATCATGGGAGTTGTGAGTGTGAATTTGAACTCATTGGAATAGCACAATAATTTTTAAAGCAGAAGACTAGTTGTGGAAGCCAGTGTTTGTTTTGAATGGTAGGATATTACAAGACATGGAAGATTTATCCACAGCTCTCATGGAAATGACCTTTGGCAGAAAAGCATTCTCTCTGCAGTGAGTCATTGCCTTAGGTTGCTTTTCTTCCTGTGGGAGATATTAATATTTGTTAATAGGAATGTTCTTTAGTAAAGTAGTGGTTTCCTGTAGCACAAAGTGATATCTACTTTTGAGATTTCTGAGGAGACTTCTGAGATTGCCTTGTCCTTCTCTGAAAGTAGCTGCCCACATGGCCAGGTCAGTGTCATTTGGCTGCATTACTAATGTGAGGATCTGACTGCAGGGGCCACATCTCAACATCAGGCTCTGATGGATGAAATTCTCTGGAACCCCCCTTTCCCCAACTCAAAGCCCTAGGCTGAGTCAGTTCCACCTCTCCTGACAGCCTTTCCTGTCAGGAAGATGGGGTTGAAATGAACCCATGCATGACCTGCAGTGGCCTGTGAGGCTGGAATGGGAGGAGGCCCAATGAAATGCTAGACAGGCAGGCAGAGAGTGCACGCTTGGTTTGCTACCTGAGTCACAGACAAGCATGCACAGCTGTGACTGATGCCCCCTCACTGGTGGCTCTGGTGTAGCCTGAGTTATTTCTCTCACCACAGAGTTGCCCTTTGCCACCTCCCTTCCCCATTTCCATTGGAGTGGAACAGATGAGTCTGGGAGTATTTCTCTGTTTCTGTTTCACTGCAGTTCGTTTATTTTGTGTTGTTGCTAAGAATTTATCTACCAGAATTCTTTCCTATTTTTAATACTTGAAGGTATGACTTACAGTTTCATTTTCTCACTGTTTTTCCCTGTGTATCCCAAAAATAGATCCTAGGGCCCTAACTTGCTTTCCTGTCTTTTCTTTTTTAAAAGAAATGTTACCCCAGGACATGCTAATTACTCGATTCAGGAGATTAGGTAGTTAAAACTACTACTAAGCATATCAGATTATAAAACTTGAAACTTGGTTCCAGTATTTGTTTCCTTCCATTTGTGAATAAGTACTGGTTAGTGACTAAAGTGCAGATTTGAAAATGCACATCTTATTTCTAACCTGCATTAAATGTGGAATTGTTTACATCTGAGGGAATTATATGATTTAGGTTTCCCAGAGTAAGGTAGATCTGTAAAAAATAAGTTCAGTGATGTGGGAAAACAATGTCCAACTCATTTAATGCCATAAATATTACATTGGAGAACATGTTACACACTAGTTTTTGGTGATACAGCTTGCATTGAGATAACCACTACAAATTTCTGAAATTATAGTAAAAAACACAGATACTTGTTTTCTTATAAAACTACATATTTGTTAAAGGATTTAATTTAATCTTTGATAATTATAACCACTATAGTGTCTAGCATGCTGTATGTGCATATGATTTGTGCTCAATAAACTTGAACAGATTGTTCAATTTTCATTTTACTAAACCTTTCCATACCCAATTAGTAAATTGATGTTTAATGCCCATGTTGTCATTGTTACACATACCAGAGGTAAACCACGTACTGATATTAATTTATTTCATTTGTTCTCAATACAGTATTTAAATGCCTAGCATGTGAATGCATAAAATCTGTTAAAACTTTCTACATTAGTATCTGAGTACAGGGATTTTAAAACCAAAAATACAGTTGCTATCCAATACAAAAATGACAATACAACTTTTTTATTCTTTCCATATAGATAAAGATCTTAAAAATTTATGCAATAGAAGGAAAATTTAAACAATAGAAGGAAAATGTTGATTTAGTTAATAACTTGAATTCAGTTGTGATTTTATATTGGAAGAAATAAAGTGAATGGCACTGTGTATTAAAGTTTTAGGGAATCCTCTGTCAATTATAATGTCAGAATAATAGAGCAAGAAGAGTTTGAAAGGATTACATCTGCTTTTGCTTGCTTCCTGCACTAGTGTGACGAATTGCTGCAAATTTGGTGGCTTAAAACAACATAAATTCAACTTTTGTGTTTCTGGGGCCCAAATCTTCATTTTGGTTTAAGCTACCTTTGAATTGGCAGGGCCATGCTCCCTCTGAAGGGGCGACCTCTTTTCCTGGCTTCTTAGCTTCTTAGACTGTGTCCCTTGGCTCTTGGCCAGTCTCCTACTGCTGCTGCCATCTGCACTTGGCCTTGTGCCTCTGTGTCAAATCTCTCTCTGCCCTTTTATAAGGCCACTTGCCCTGGCATTTGGGTCCTGTGCAGATCATCCAGAATAATCTCCCAACTCAAGATTCTAAATCAAAACATTTTTTCAACATCTTTAATCAGATCTGCAAAGGCTTTTTTTTGCTGCATAAGGGGTAATACTACCAGATTCTGGAGATAAGATGTGGCTGTCTTTTGGGAGGAGGGACATTGTTCAACCTACCATATTGACTGTGTATTGAAATACCCAGGAGCCAGCATGGATCAACAGCAGCAATAATCTTACCTGGCCATATCTAATTTGTCCCCAGGCATATTTTCCCCCTACTTTGACATTTCTGAAAACAGGTTCATCCCAGGATGGCGTACATTATTTAATCCACAGTGCCCGCTCTTAGTGGCACATAAAATGATGTAGCTTATAATTGATCACATCTTGGATTCCATCCCATGGTTATTTCCATTTTCCTCCTGAGAATTGTGTCTGGTTGCCTGGGGACAGAATTACACAGATCCAAATGAAATAAAGAGCTGAACTCAGAGTGCTAAGATTACAGGCGTGTGCCACTACACCCAGCTTTCTATATTTTAAACACAAAAAGTATTTAAATTATTTTTCCACAGGTTCCTGGGTTACTATATTTAAAAGATTGATTTTTCCGGTTTGTTAGTATTTTCAGAAGAAATCACAGTAACTGCTTTGAACTGTTTTCTCCAAAGAGCATGTGCTACTTTTGCCAGTATCTTTCCTGGACACAGACATCCTAAAGGGAACTCCTTTAGATTGAGGTTCCTCTTTGCGAAGTTTTCTGGGTGACCTGTCCTGTAGGCATAAATCCAGGTCAGCACTACCCCTGCTACAGGGCCTTGAAATACACAGGTAGAGGGTTTGGCTTAAGCTGCTGGATACTGAACAAACATCAAACACAGACAAAGGTGTTATGTCTGGATTTAAAGGGGCTTTAGCAAGACAGAGTTGGCAGTGATACCCAGATGGCCTGAAGAAGGAAGGGCTTTCAATTCTCAGTGAAGTGGTGGAGGAGAAGAGTGAGGAAGTAACAGAGACTCCAGGTGCAGAAAGGTAGGCACATGGCCAGGGTGGTAGGTTAACCCAGTTTTTATATGTTTGAGAAGTCTACCCTGCTCTCTGTCTATGAATTTACCTTTTTTGTTTTGTTTTGTGTGACAAGGTCTTGCTATATAGTTCATGCTGGCCTTGAACTCACAATGTAGTCCAGGCTGACCTCTATTTTAACTCGTGGTAATCATTCTGCCTTAGCCTCATGCTGGGATTAGCCTCATGCACACCACCATGCCCAGCAGATTCACCTATTTTGCATATTTCGAATAGTAATGAAATTATACAATATGTGACTTTTTGTGTCATGCTTATTTCACTAAGCATGTTTTTAAGATTCATTCACTCAGCATTATTACATATTTAGTTTGCTTTATTTAAAATATTTAATTTCATTGCCTAGATATACCAGTTTGTCCATTTGTTCATTTGTGGTCATTTGTGTTGTTTCTACCTTGTGAATAGTGTTGTTATGAACATTCCAGTCAAAATTTTTGTTTAAATGCCTGTTTTCAGTTCTCTTGGATATCTAGCGAGAAGGAATTGTTGGGTCTATGTTTAATTTTTTGAGGAACTCTAAACTATTTTCCACAGTGTCTGTACCATTTCACATTCTCACCAGCAATGTATGAAGGTGCTAATTTCCCCAGCTCCTTGTTAACTCTTATTTTTTGGTTTTGGTTTATACTAAAAAGTATAGGTATCCTAGTGGGTGTGAAGTGGCATCCTATTTGGTTCTGATTTGCATTTCCCTAGTGACTAATACCACCATTGCATGATTTTTTGCATTTCTTCCCAACTCTGCACTTAGTGAGGTAGTTTTATAGCTTGAGACTGGCAGTGGTGGGAAATATTTACACTGCAATGAAGTCAGTAGTCCCAGAGAAGCAGGAGTCAGCAGGTATGAGCCTTTTCCTGCTCTGACAGTACTGTCCTCCTCTGGAGGGGCTCAGCTGTCCAGACTGGGCATAGGTTGCCTTAACCCAGGGAAGGTTTGCACTGGGCTGCAAAAGAGGCTCAGCTGCCTCTGGGTCTCTACTGCAGGTTGCAACATGTCCTGAGCCTCCACTCCATCCCGGAGTCTGATTTTGCTTTGTAAGTATGAGGGGGCCTGCAAAAGCCCTACTTTGCTCTTCAGAGGTTAGCTTCTTGCCCTGAGTATCGTAAGAAGCTAGTCTATCCTTCTTTATTTGTTTGTTTGGATTTTGGTACCAGGGATTGAACTCCGGACCTTGAGATTTTGAGGCAGGTGGCAGGACCACTGAGTTAAGTCCCCAGCCCTGGTCTGCCCTTCTTGAGAGAGGCCTATGAGGGCACATCCCCATCTCTGTGCCTCTCCTTCCAGAGTTCTTGCCCCTCAGCTCAGCCAGACTCCAGTTCTCATCTCCTTCTCTTGGAGACATCCCTGAACTCTGCTGGCTTCTCTGTTACATGTGTTTTTATGGATTTCTCAACTTTTCATGCCACACTTCTGAAGGGAACAGCCACACAGTATCAGTGTGCTGCTCTGGTCTCAGAGTTTCAGCCTCTTGAACCCTTCTTGCCTGGACAGGGGTGTTTCCAGAAGTGGGTGTATGTGCACAGGTGCATAAATGGGAATCTGTGTGTGTATTTGTGTGCACATATATGCCATCTCTCTGGTTTCACCATGTACTGAATTGTGATGTACATCTGGGATTTTAACTGATGTGGCAGATAATTTGGAACCCGTAATGGCAGGGCTCTGTCTCACTCATCAGTGAGACTGAGCCAAGTGCTCTTTAAGAACAACTCTGTTGGTCTTCCTTGCTAACAGGGAGCTGTGAATTAGATTCCTGATTTGCTTCTAGGCCTCTAGAGTTACTTACTTGGTTCTATTATTGTTTTGGGAAATATTCGATTAAAATAAACTGGTAAAAGATTATTTTAGTGGAAAAGTTCTGGAGGTGGATCATGATAATACTTCCACAACATTGTAAACAGGCCTAATGCCATTTAATTTTACACCTAAAGATGGCTGAAATAATACATTTTGTTATATTCTTCTATAAAATTTTAAATTATAAAAAAATTAAAAGACTTTGGTGAAATGTAGCTACACACCTAGTAGAATAACTTAAAAATAGGAGAAGAACCTTTCTCTTGCATATTGGAAGGACAAAGTAAGGAAGACACTAGAGAATAGTTGGTGGTAAATTAAATGCATCCTTAGTGCATAATTCATCAAGCACTTGAAGACATTTATTCTGGAGAAGTGAAACCTATATTCACACAAAAGCCTTTACATAAATGGTCATAATGGCTTAATGTGTAATAGTCAAAATTAAAACAAGCAAAATGTCCTTCAGTAAGTGAGTGGTTAAGCAGACTATTACACTCTTACCACTGAGTATCCTTGGCATTAGAAAGGAACAAACTACTGCAACGTGGAGCAAACTAGACAGCTCTCAGGGGCATTGCTGGATGACAAAGCCAGTCTCAAATAGTCATGTGGCTCCCTTTATATATCCTTAGAATTGTAGAGATGGAAAACATACTAGTGGTTACCAGGATTAGGGATGCTGGGGACATGAAGAAGAGGATATGGGTGTGAAGGGGCAAGCGGGGAATCCTTTGTGGTGATGTGACAGTTCTGTGGTTGGTTGGTTGGTTGGTTGATAGGTAGGTTTGGTGACAGGGTATGTAGTCGAGGCCAGTCTTGAACTTGCTGTGTACCCCAAGCTGGCCTGGAACTTGGTATTATCCAGCTTTATTTTCTCATAGGCTTATGCCACTATACCCAGCAGTTCTGCGTCTTGATTGTAGTGGCAGTTACACAGGTCCATGTGTGATAAGTATTCATCTCCTGGCTTTGTGCTTGATTGTGGTAGTGGTGGTTACACAGGTCCATGTGATGGATGGAGGAGGCGTAGGGTATCCATCTCCTGGTTTTGATACTGTGTTGTGATTGTATAAGATATAACCACTAGGGAACTTGGGTGAAGAGTGCACAGGGCCTTTTTGTGCTTTAACAACTTCTGTAGTTATTCTTTAATTCTGAACTGTTGTTACCACATATGTGGGGTTTTTCACCCAGCAGCCAGTTCTGAAACTCTGTGGACATCAACTGGGTATCCTGCAATTCATTTCTGTTCTGATAGCACCCAGAGTTAGCATCAGTTCCCATGGGTTAAGGGCTTAGTTCCACAGGACTGTCCCTGCTATAGATGGCATCTGTGGGGTAAGGTGCCCAGGCTACCCATAATTCCTACCGGCCAACTACAGATTCGGGGCTCCTATCTTCTTAGGTTTGATTTAATTTTTTTAATTTTCTAGAAGGGCCCACAGAACTCAGGAAATGGGTCACTTATTGTCACTGGTTTATTAAACAGAAATATTCAGGAGAGATGCATTGGGACAGGTATTGAGGTATGTGATGGGGTGAGACAGTCCTGGCTGCCTTGGCATATCACCATCCTGGTGCCCATGAGTCCACCTGCCTGGAAACTCGCTGAATCCCTCCCTAGGTTTCTCTGTGCAAACTTCATTGGGTA
>NW_022900928.1:83532547-83539035 GCF_012274545.1 Fukomys damarensis
CCTTTGGCCAGAAAGAGCCTTGCACCAAACCTGTGGGCTCCTTTGAGGCTCGGCCAGCTTTCCTTTGTCAGCAGCTAGCCCTAATTTCATACCATAGAGATTGAGAAAACATAGGAAAGTCACAATTTTACCCTGACTCTGGAAGACCTCCATTTGATTTGTGGTGAGAATATGCAGGAGCAATTATGGTCACTACCTCTAGTCTCAGGTAAAGCCTTCACAGATATTAATGCTTTTTCACATTCCCGGATGAACTCCCTTCACTGTAAAATGTACCTAGAGCAGTGGTGGTGAACTATGACACTTGGGATGATTTTGAACATGTTTCCTGTTAGGAGAGCAGCAGCCTTAAAGGGGTGACATTTTTCAACGATGTCTTTGTACTCTAGTGTTCTTTTTGGTATGTCAAGTTACACTGCTGCAGTAACTGCATTCTACATAAAGCTGACACAGGCCACTGAGAAAATTGTAGCTTTGGGGATTTTGGGAGATCAGTTGCTTTATTTACTCTGTGAGTTAATTGATTGCCTACTTTTTTTTTTTTTGGTACTAGGGATTGAACTCGGGTCCTTGCACTTGCAAGGCAGGCCACCGAACCACTGAGCTAAATCCCCAGCCCTGATTGCTTTTTATTTAGACTAGAAATAGATTTTTTAAAAAGTTCCTTTTTGTGCTTTTTATCGTCAAAGTAGTAGTAATTAGAATAAATTCTATGACCATTTTTTTCCAGGGTAGGCAGGTGTTTTCAAGGAGATGTTCTTCGCCACAGTCTTTCAACATTGACCCCTTTTATTTCTTTATAGAAGTAGGTATTTGGACGAAACATCCCAGTGTCTTAGAAAAATGCTATTTAATATTAAGATTTCTTGTCCCCATTTTTCTGCTTTTCATAAGTAACCCAAATCTCTAGAGTAGACAGGATGGGCTGCTTGGAATCAAGTAACTGGCAGAGGACAGCCAGGTTGGAAATGAGTAAATAACTTTGATCATGAAAAGATCAGAAGGCACAAATTTGTGTGGGTACCAGTGTACATTTTCATCACTTTTTCTTGATGTGCTCAATAGCCAGGTGGCAAGAAGGCACAGGACTCCTCCCTGTGTTCAGAGGAACAGGTCCTTGGTTAAGGCCTTAAAATTTTAACATCTTTTCTTGGAAGTTTTGTCCAATGTTATTTTCCCCCCAGTACAGGGAATTGAACCCAGGGACACTACCACTGACCTACATCCCCTATTTATTATTTTGAGATAGGGTCTAGCTAAGTTGCTCAGGTTGATCTTGAACTTGCCAGCCTCCTGTGTCAACCTCTCAAGTAGCTGGTATTTGCACCACTGTGCGTAGCCAGTATGAGTTTTAATACCACTCCTAGTCCTTGTTTCCTTTATCATGATTATGTAATGTGCATAGATTGTATACAGCCATTTTTCTTCAGGCCCCACATCAGGTTCCCTCTAGTGCAATACAGTAGGCCTTCCAGATACCTGCTTTCCATATGTGTCAGGACCTGAAGGTACTGGGTAGGGAATTATAGGTGTCAGGTTGGTTCATTATGTGGCAGGTGGGAATGAAGAGGGAGGAGAGTTGCCCTTGTCTTATGTCCTGGTGTCCGGCCCCTCACCTTTTAACAGCAGTTCCCAAGACTGGCTCTCTAGAAAGATGTTCTGTGTATATTTTGACCTTGGACTCCTTTGTTTGCTTTGTATATAAACCAACATTTTCTGGGCAGTTTTAACTTTTCACAAGTTTTTTTCCCCTTTTATACAGATTTTTAAGGGTAATTTGTACACAGACAAAACAAGATTAAACATCTTAGATATTTACAGATCTTTCTAGAGTCTCTTCCAGATTAAATTCTTGGAGCACAGGCCCCACTGTGTACTGACCTGCAGTGTGCTTCCGGGCACAGGAAGGTTTCCAGCAGAGACTGCTGTTGGATATAACTAGTGAAGTATAGGCATGTCAACTTTTCTTAGATCTCATGGTTCTGCTGTGCTCATTTTGTGTTACCTGTTCTGTGTTTGGGCTGTGTTGATTTTAGACAAGGACACAAAACTCCTGCTTAGATCTTCCAGCTTGTAAATTTATGAAGAACTCCTACTGGGTATGGGAATGTTGGTGTGCGGGGTGGGGGGGTGCTGGAGATGCAAGGTTGTGGCTCAGGTGTGCTGGGGCTGCCAGTAGGGCAGTGAGCTGCAAAAAGGGGCTCTACTAACACCTGGCTGGTGCCCCAGTGAGCTGGTTGGGCCTGCCCTTGGATCCAAAGCCCTCCCAGAGCTGCTGGGACAGATGACTGAGATTTTTCCTTCCTACTCTGGTTGTGGAAGAATTCATCCCCTGTAATCATTTATTGCTGCCAGTAAGAAGTTTGTGGCATTTTTTTGTTTTCTTTTCTTTTGAGATAGTGCGTGCCTGAAGGTATTTAGAATTGAGCAAAGCTTAACTCCTGTTTGGAATAAGAATATGATTAAATGATTTTGATTAGCCAGTTTGCTATTTGATGGGTTGCTAAAATGGTCATTATGTCTATTTATCTTTTAAATTTTACTTAAAGATATTAAATACTGTAGTAATGCTCCAAGTGTAGTAGAGTTAGACATGGTATCACATTTTCCAAACATTACCAAGTTAAACTTCATATAGGTTTTTCATTTTACAAGGAGTCAACAAGATTATACTCCATGCTCCAATGCCACTGATGCTGGTGATGTCTAAAGCACTCCCCTGTGACATGCCTGCTGTGCTAGTTATCTTTGCTTATGTCATAATGCTAAGGGTTTGGAACTTGTGAGGGTAAAATCATGGACAAATGCAAAGCTGTTTTTTCAAGGGAATCTTTTTTGAAGAAATCCATTCCTTTCATTTAACTTCAATTTTAAATATTACTCCAAATTATATATTTTTTAAAATAAATTTTATTTTATTTTATACCATCGCCCCCTACAAACCCCCTCCCCTCCTTATTTACAAAAGCTTTGTTCCCATTTTTCCTTCTATTTTCACTTTTTTCTTTCTTTTTTTTTTTTTTTTTTTTATTGAGCTTATTGGTACATTTTAGGGATACAGTACATTTACATCCATTGTTGGGATCTTGTACCTCTACATGACAGGTCTTGGTTCTCATTTTTTCCCCTTGTCCCTGCCCTCCCTTCACCCCCTGCTCCCCTCCCCATCTACAAACACTTTATTTCCATCTTTTCATTATCTCACATTTTTTTCTTTTCTCTTATTACCCTTCCCCTACCCATCCCACCTTCCCTACGCCTTTAGCCCCTTCCCATTTCACAATGTCAGTAATCTTATTAGGATCTTATGTACTATTACAGTTTATTTGGTATTTACACATGTGTGACTTATTTATTTCACTTAGGAGTATATTTAGCTCAGCAGTTCAGTGGCCTGCCTTGCAAGTGCAAGGACCTAAAAAAAAAAAAAAAAAAAAAAAAAAACTATAAAGTACATATTCACTTTTTTCTTCATTTCTCCCTCCCTCCCTCCTGTATTCCCTCTCCCATTTGAACACTTTCTTCCCTTTTCCCAACATCCATTATACATCTCAGTCTTTATTTCCACATTAAGTACCTCACACCAGAGAAACAATAAAGTATTAAACACATGTCTTATTTATTTCACTTAGTACTATGGTCTCAAGGTCCACCTCAAATTATATTTTTTATGTCAAGGTCCGTCCCAAATTATATTTTTTATGCTCAAATGACAAAATATTAATTAGAATATTTTGACCATTTTATAAAATCGTTTTATTCTTTCCACATCAAGGAGTGTAACAGGAAGGAACTTGGACACCCCCTGGGTTCCTCATGCTGGCTACACATCTGTTAGGTAGAGCCATTGATCCTTCAAAGAGTTCCTGTGAGCACTAAACAAAATATTGTATATTGAGTTCCTGGCACATACCTAAAAGATCTTTGTATATTTGGTTTAATTTTTCTAAATAATATAATTCTGATAATATCAACATACTAGGAATAGACTTTTGTTCTTTTAAAGATATTATTAAAAAGATTTTCAGGGAAGTATCAGTTCTTACGTATAATATAAACAAATGGTCTTACAATGATCATTTCCTGTTCATAGTGATAATATAAATAATAAGTATAAAAGCTTTTTTATAATTGGAACTTAAGGAGATTTGAGTAGGTTCTTTTTTTCAGTTGGAGGATAAAATTTAAAACTATATGTGTTCATGTATTTCTGCATGACTTGGGAATATGTTTTATGTTATCCCTATAGTCGTCTTTCTCCAACATGCTTTTGCTACTTTAAATTCTGTTTTATGCAACATAAGTAAATGTTTATGAATATGTATTAGAAGCAGATTTTTTACTTTCTGAATATAATTTAAAATTTGGTAACATTTACTTCCTTCAAATTTGTTATATTCTCTTATTTTCTTTCTTTCTCTTATTTTCTTTGAAGTAACCACTTACAAATTAAAACCTCAGAACTATTGAATGCCTCAGGATGCTGGTAGGAGATGTTGTGATGCTCAAAATCTTTTTTTCCAAACTCTGGCATGGCAGACTTGTTTGTGCAAGTGGTTTTCTGTTCCTTATGGAATAGCCTAGGTTCTACACAGCATCTCCTTGAGCTCTAAGCTCACATATCTCTCCATGGGAAGCCTGGATGGCCTCAGCTTATAGAATAGAACTGGCCCTGCTCAGTGTGGCCAGAACACACCATCAGCTTCCTCACTGCCCTTCCTCTTCCTCTATTACACTACATCAGATCCCACGTGGCTTAGCATTTTCTTTTTTGGGGGCCAGGGATTTAGTTTAGTGGCTCCATGCCTGCCTCACAAGCTCAAGGTCATGAGTTCCATCCTCTATACTGGAAAAAATAATAATAATTTTCTTTTTTCTTTGCCTGGTATAAGTGATAAGAAAGATCAGGCATTTTCCTAAGCATCCACCATAGCACTTTGCCTCTGCTACTAAAATTAGAGAAGGTCTGAATCAAAGTACTGATTTTCCTGGGTTGGCTACGTCGTCTGTTATCTCTTGTTGTGTGTCCTCACATGCCAGGCAGTTTTCCAGCAGACACACTGATGTCATATAACTCTGTTTTATTCTGATATTCTCCACCTGAAGTTAATATCAGGTCCCATAGATTAAGGACTTAGTCCTATAAGAATTCTAGTACGCCACCCCCCACTTCAGATATCAGTTGCATGTAGTATGATGTCACCTGTGCTTCTGACCAATCAGTTATAAATTGATTCCCACAACACTAGGATGGCTTGTAGAACCCAGGAAAACACTCATGTCCTTAGTAATACACCAATAACCCACCATATAAAGAGATACATAGGGCAAGGTATAGAGAGGGGACAGAGAGCTTCTTTAACCACTGTACATGTTTCAGATATGCATTTCTCCAGGCAGCTACATGTGTTCAACCATCTGGAAGCCCTACAGACCCTGTCCTTTTGGTTTTGATGGAGGCCTGCTCAGTAGCCATGCTACTCAACGATGAGCCCAGTCCTCTCTCCAGTGGTGGGAGGAGGGATGGTAGGCTGGAAGCTAGCCCTGTAGTCTCATCCAATTCCCATCCTGAGGCTGTCCAGGAGCCCACCGGGAGTCATCTGATTAGAACCAAGAAATTCAAAGACATTTAGGAGCTCTGTGTCAGGAACTGAAGGTCAAAGATCAAATTTAGAACAGATCCTAAAGTAGAAGGATTTTAAGAGCTACATGTCAAGAACCAAAGATGTATACTCTGTGTTCTTCCTGAATGTTGATGGATCCTTCCATACGGCATCAGACCCCTCCTCATCCCCCTGTTGTTCCTTCTTCCCCAGACAGAAGCGGCATCCTAAGTGTACAATATGTAAGTTCTTCAGAAAGGACATCCAACAGGTAGGTGTGAGGTAGATTACAGAGCAGCTGTGAGGAAAAGGCTGTGCCTAAGCTCAGAGTTTACTGGTATCAAAAGTTACTCGTGTTTCAGTACTGTTATTATCCCCATCACTGGCACTGGTGGGAATCTGACCTTAGATATCACTAGCATTAATGATGATAGGGCAGGAAGCCACTTGCACAATGGCTGACCCCCAAGAGTGTCAGTAAGCCTAGAGAATAATGCTACAGAGGAAGAGGTTGCCATTCTGGAGCACTTAACTGAGTTGTTTGGTCAACATAGTTGTATTTTGTCTTTCAACTTCAATGTATGAAAAATTCTTTATCAAATAAAATTTAGAATAGATTTCTTATAAGAGAATCTTCTTTCCACGTATCACCCTTAATATAACTAAAATATGGTTTAATTTATTTTCACATAATTTTGGTTATTTTATAAATGCTTCTGTGTTAGAAACATTTTCTTAATTTTAATATTAAATTTTAATACTAATTAGAAAAGTAATTTGTATTTCTCATAAGGAATTCAAAAGCATGGAAATGCATAATGGAAAAGGTGCTTTATTCCTGTTACTAATTTACTGGGTATACTCTTACACATTTCTGTGTATTTA
>NW_022900928.1:83539158-83655582 GCF_012274545.1 Fukomys damarensis
ATATATATATATATGCAAACTGTATTTTAAGAATAAATGGCCTGTTTTTTATAGGTTGAAAAATCTACCTCTGTCTTATTAGATGTAGAACTTTCTTATATTGATGGTTTTATTAGAAAATAGTAGTCTATTTGATAATATTTTCAAATATGAACTTGATGTAACATTCTGTACTGACTAGAAAACACAGACTAGTACTTACTGGCCTAACTATGGTATTAAGATTTTGTATGAATAGGAACTCTCTGATGACCGAAAATAGAAGAGGGCCCAGTTAAATGGCCTGATGATTTTATTTTTTATTGTTTGAGACAGGGTCTCACTGTGTAGTCCAGGCTGGCCTTGAAATCACTATGTATCCAAGGCTGGCCTCAAAATTATCATCTTCCTGTCTCAGCCTCCCTAGTGCTGGCATAATAGGCATGCATGCACCACCATGCTCAGCTCTGGCTGATTATTTTAAGGTATGGACTTGGCAGCAGGAAGTAAGGGTTCTGACCCTGATGTTATTGGGGAGCATTTATTGTTCTGAAAAATGCAAGCTCCTTGGGAGAGCATGAGAGGAATGGTGCTGTGGGTCTGACACCCCCAAGAAGGTATGCAGAACTGAGTGAGCTGGTTCTGAAGAAAGGTGGCTGCGGAGGGTGTAGGAAGAACCTGAGGTGAACAGAGAAGAGCACATCTCTGTTGAGAGCCAAGGCAGCCTTGGGGACTCCATAGGAGCGTGCTAACAGTGAGACTTTGGAGCTGCAAACCCAAGAAATATGATTTAAGCTTTCTTTGAAGATCAACCTGAGAATGTTAAGCTATTGATAAACACGAGCTTAAGGTCTTAAGAAAGTAAATTGAAAGATTCCTGTTTGCTGGGATAATTGTTCTAGTAGTTAAATTTAGTGTAGTTGGGAAGCCAGACAAGGAGAGGCCATTGTGGGGAAGTAAACAGACATCAAAGAGAGGGCAAGTATATTAAGGTGTTGAGGTCTGTATCTTTAGAGATGTTGTTTGGTGTGTTTACTGTAAAATTACGGAAGAAGGAGCACGTGCAATAAAGACATTCTGGCGATCAGCAACTAGAACACACTTAGTATTTGCTTTTTGCTCTTTCTGATGTCACTGTGGTTGGATGAATTTAGGGGGAAGGAGCAGAAAGAAATACAGCCTCCCAGTAAATGTGGGAGAGAACACAGCTCAGTATCTTTAATGCTTGGCATACCCTTGAGTGGCAACCACCTATCCCATTCCTGATCTGACTTTTAAAGTGCTGAACCACTTTACAGTAATGTAAATTTTACAGTAATGTAATTTTACAGTAATGTAAAATAGCAGAGAACTGGTTGGGGATGAATTGCACAGAATTAGTGTGTGGCCAGTAGATGAGTCTGGCAGTGCCTTTCCCAGGGAAAGTATAGCTCACTGTTGTATTCAGTTCCACCAGGGTCAGAGTCCTTTTCAACAGTGGTAGGAACACATCCTCTGGACTATAGTGATTGTTTCTAGCACTATTATTACTAGTGATTGTTTCTAGTTCTCTTTCTGCTTATCTTTGGTGGCTACTGCTCCTCTTCCCCCTCCTCCTCCTCCTTGTTTTAGGAATCGAACTCAGGGCTTTGCGCTTGCCAGGCAGGTGCTGCACTGCTGAGCTACATCCCCAGCCTTGGTTTCTTGAATATTGTCTGTCTCAACTAATCAGCTATTTCCTTGATTCTGGGAGGTTATTGCCCCTTTGGTTTTGGTTCCTTTTTTTGTTTTTTCAAGGATGGATTTAGGCTAATTTAATCTAGGAATGACTTATTCCAGCTCCTTCTAGCCTACTTCATGGTTGAAGCAAATCAAGCACTTCATGCCATGTAGTGTAAGGAATTAGACCTGCTTGGGCCATAAACAGAGGCAGCCCATAGTACTGCCACGGTTGCTGCCACTCCTGTCTTCCTGCCAAGGCCCAGGTTGAATAGTCACTCCCTGGCTTCTGGGACTAATGTGGCTATGACCTGCATCTTCACAGTGGCTTCTCTGGGACCAAAGATTGACTGCTGATAGATTCCATTTTCAGTTCTCAAATTCAAACATGGGAGGTGGAGTATATCTCAAAGAAACCTCTTGGAAATCCCCAGATGCCATGAACCCCCTCAGCTCCTGGTCCTGTATCTGGTCCAGGGTCTCTTGGCTAAAGCACAAGATAGGGGATTTAAGATTTAATTGGTTTAAGTTCTCTGTAACTTAGGAAAGCCTAGACATCAGACCTCTTTTTGTCCTTTTCTCACACTCCAGTACAAACTTGTTGTAATCCACTATACCTCTAAACCAAGTGTGTGATCATAGCATTGGTGTGGCCTGTTCCCTCTTCTTTCTTTGAGACTTCCCTATCTGTGCCCAGAAACAGTGCTAGCCTGCCTCTCTGCAAGGATGTTTTATTTTAGATCCAACACCAGAGGAAATATTTTTCATCATTTTTCTAAATACAAATAGATTTCTTTTTGCTTTTTCAAGCACTTTTCCAATATATGGCACTACCCATGGAGGACTATAGTTATAGCAGGCACAGGATGGGGTGGGAGTCCTTGTGGAGAGGAGCTTCATATGGAAAGGTGCTGTTTGCTCAACTGAAAGAGGACAATGAAATGGTGGTGGGGTGAAGGCTCTGAGTCTGTATGTCCAGAGCACAAGGAATGCCATGCTAATGGCGATTCTTTTTAAAGTGGTCAGTTTTGTGTATTCTATGATGTTTCAGATCCCAGGGACACCCCTTGAAAGTCAGAACAGAAGACTCTGATGGCCATTGCTGGCACTTGGCTCTTCTGCCTGCAGGTTCTGAGAATGGCAAGCCAGGTGCTGCACGTTTCAGCTTCTTCAGAGACTGTGCTCCAGAGTGTTAGAGCAGAATGTTTTAAAGAAGTGCTATGTAAATGAAGGGCACACAGTAAGAATATTAAACAGTCTGCAGGACATTTACCATTGTTGGGAGTCAGTAAGTCTTGTGTGTGTTTTTTCCCTTAGGTTCATTTTCCAGACACTGAAAGAGCAGAGTGGCTAAATAAGGTAAGATTAGGATATTTCAAACGCCAGAGATCAGTGGGGATTCGAGAATGAAAGACCATCTTTTCATATTTGGGAGTTGGGAGGCTGGCATCCACATTCTGGGGAGTGTAGTCATAAGTGTATGGTGCGTCCCTTTCTGAAGAGTTCTGGATGGTTGGCATTGCTGTATGGCTTTATGTCTCTCTTCCTGAGAAGAGTACACTTAAATGTATTTTATATGTAGTAACAAGTGAAAATTCTGGAAACATTATGAAAAGGGAACTCTCCCAAAGCCTAGTATTCTCTGTAGTATGTTTTAAGATACATTTGGATCAGTACAGCTTGAACTGGATCTCTTTTACCTTGTATTTTGTACATCACTATGACTGTGTAGTGAATACTAACCTAGATAGAGATCACCATGAAGACCTGGAAGTTAGTCTGTCTTTGAAAAAATTCACAGGGCTGGGGATGTAACTTAGTGATGGAGTGCATGCTCAGCGTGTGCAAAGCCCTGGCTTATTTCCATCCTCGGCTCTGGAAAAAAAATGCATGGTTAATTACTGAGCTTTATAAAGTTTAAGGTTTCCAGCAATAAGCTGAAACCATAAGATGTTTAGTTATTGTTAGTTCTGCTGACATGCTTAAATAGACTGTTTACCCAAAATAACTAATTCCTGTAGTAATCAGTAACAAATAAATTGTAATACATTTTTAAAGCTTACGAACTTTCAAGTATAGATTTTCCATAAAAAGACCATTTCCTTCTTCTACTTTTCAAAACCAAATTCTGGTAAACTACATGATTCTAATTTTCACAATGACTCAAGTATATTATATATTCTAACATTTATTTACCATGGGTTCTTTTTTTTTTTTTTCAGACTGTAAAGCACATGTGGCCTTTTATTTGCCAATTTATAGAGAAGCTATTTCGAGAGACCATAGAGCCAGCTGTGCGGGGAGCAAATACCCACCTCAGCACCTTCAGTTTCACAAAGGTGGATGTGGGCCAACAGGTCAGTTCTTCCATCTGTGTCCTTTCTTTCTTGTGCTCAGGACTCCTTGTACGGTAGGATTGCTGTCAGAACCTAAGAACACTTTAAACCACATGTTCTGGAGGAAAACACTCAGCATGAGAGCTGATTGGTCTGTCTGTGGTACAGTTCAGGATCTGTCCCAATGTGATGCCTTTTTGTGCTGCAGGGTCCTAGGTTGCCTCCTCCTCACTGAGCCATTCTGGCCAGCTCAGCCTTCTTGGCATAGCTTCTTTTCAATGTTTCCTGAACCTTCTGTAAGTGTCCTGCCACTCCAAATTCTTCTGATAGAGTGGCCTTTTTGAGATGTTCAGTCTGTCTTGCTAGAGAGTTTGAGATGTGACTTTACACTAAATGTATAGTGGACAAGGAGCTTAATATATTTACTTCTCCGCATGATAAAAACAACAGCCGAGGACCCTAGATAGTATGTTGTGAAAACAGAATTTTAATTCCTAGAGCCTGATGCTAAACATTGTTCTTATCACCCCTGTGGTATGTTAAAAGATAGGTAGGTAGGTTAGTTGGTTGGTTTTTTAACATCCCTGTATTTTAAAATAAGCTACTTTTTGTTTCAGCCCCTTAGGGTCAATGGTGTTAAGGTATATACTGAAAATGTAGACAAAAGGCAAATTATTCTGGACCTTCAGGTTAGGTAAGTTTTTTATTTGTGTTATATTTGTGTCATGGTTAGTGTCATATAGTGTCACTTAGCTATACTCATAAGGTAAAAGTCATAAGAAGCATGCTTCTTACCTGGTGGCTGTTATAATTTGACTAAATTCTTCCCGGAGATCCAAATTTTATACATCTGCCGACTCAGTTCATAATAGCCTAGATAACTATCAAAGAGAAAATATGTTCAGTAAAAGAAATTGAATACAAGAAAACTATAGACCAGTCAATATCTGACTACTGATACAAGAATCTTCAGTAAAATACTAGCAGACCTAATTCAGCAGCGTATTAAAAGGATTATACACCACCACCAAGTAGGGTTTATTCTCAGAGTACAAGGATGGTTCAGCATGTAAAAATCAGTCAGTGTCATATACCACATTAAGAGAAGGAAAAGAAAAAAACCCTACATGATTATCTCAGTTGATGCCAAAAAAGCATTTAACAGATTTCAATACTGGGAATAGAAGAACACCCACCTCAACATAATAAAGGCTACATATGAAATATCCCATAGCTCATATTATACTGGATAATGGAAAGTTGAGGGTTGGGGATTTAGCTCAGTAGTTCTACTGCCTGCCTCACAAGTGTGAGGACCTGAGTTCGATACCTGGTACCAAATAAATAAATAAAAGAAAATTGAAATTCTTTCCTCTAATATCAGGAACAAGGCAGGGATGTCTGCTTTCACCACATCTATTCATCATAGCCAAAGCAATTAGACAAAAAAAGGAAATAAAAGCATCCAAATTGGAAAGGAAGAAGTAAAATCATCTCTGTTCATAGGTGACATGATCTTCTAGGTAGAAAACCATAAAGATCCCACACATATAAACTGTTAGAACTAATAAATGAATTCAACAAAAATGTAGATGCAGAGTTAACATACAAAAATTAATTGTATTTCGATACATTAACCGAAAATCCAAAACAGGAAGTTAACAAAGAAATTTTATAATAGAATGGTGGAAAAGAATGAAATACTTAGGAATAAACTTTACTCAGGAAAGACTTGTACAATGAAAACTATTTTAAAAATTGATCAAAGAAGTTAAAGAATGAACATATAAATGGAAAGATATTCCATATTCATGGATTGAAAAACTTAATATTGTTAAAATGTTAATGCTATCCTAAGCAGTCTACAGATTTACTATAATCTCTATAATCATAAATCTTAAGGGATTAATATTCAGAACATATAGAGAACTCTTAAAACTCAACAACAGAACAAAGCCCTCTTCAAAATCTCAAAGGCACTGAATAGACACTTTTCCAGGGAAGCTGTATGGCTAGCTAATAAGCACATGAAAAGATATTTAGCACCATACTTATTAGGAAAACACACATTAAAACTACAGGGAGAGGGCCGGGGATTTAGCTCAGCGGTTGGGTGGCCTGCCTTGCAAGCGCAAGGACCCAAGTTCAATCCCTGGTACCAAAAAAAGAAAAAAAAAACTACAGGGAGATACCACCTCACATGCATTAGGCTGGCTACTATTTAAAAAGGAATTAACTAGTGCTGGTGAGGATATGGAGAAATGGAACCCTTGGGCACTATTGACAGGAAGGAAAAAAAATGGTGTAGCTGCTGAGGAAAGTTTGGCATTTCTTCAAAACCTTAAAAATAATTACCATCTTGTCTTAGTCCATTTTCTGTCTTCATAGCAGAGGGTCTGAGACAGTGATTTAAATAGAATAGAGCTTTATTTTGGCTCTCTGGCCTAGAGGCTGAGGAGTCTAAGATTGAGTCTTGTACTGCTTCAAGTCATGGAGGAAGGTGGAAGGGCAAGTGAGGAATGGGCTTACTTCCTGTCTACTCTCACAGTCCGTTAAGAGCAAGAACCTACATGCATGAGAAGGGCATTAACCCATCAGGGTGGGCTGTGGTCACTGTATGTATGCAGTCCATCACTGACAGAAATGCTATGACTGAAGTATAGCACATGACTGTAGTGATGCCAAGAATATGGGTGTGCAAATATTGCTCAAGTTCCTGCTTCAATTCTTCTGGGTATACATATGATACGAACTGAGTATGTTTTCTGAAGGATCATGTGTTCATTTCTCAGTGCAGTGGTGTTGGGATGTGGGACCTAGCAGGAAATGTCTGAGTCATAAGAATGGATCCCTCACTGACAAATTAATGCCCTTCTCATGCATGTAGGTTCTTGCTCTTGAGGGACTGTGAAAGTAGACAGTTAGGAAGCAAGCCCATCTGTCATATTCTCACTGCCCTGCACACACCTGCACTTGCCCTTCCACTTTCCCAAAGAGTGAAATAAGCAAAACACTGAAAGGTGGCTACCATGTTTTTTCACTTAAAAGAGGTATCTAAAGTAATAAAATCTATGGAAACAAAACGTAGAATGGTGAGTAACCAGATGTGGAAAGGAAATAAGGAGTTAGTGTTTAATGGGTACAGAGCTTTGGTTTGTAAGATGAGAAAATTCTGGAAGTGAATGGTGGTGATGAGTGCACAACATTATGGATGTGTTTAATACCACTGATTTTTTTTTTCTTAAAAATGATTAAAAGGTAAATTCTGTGTATTTTAACACAATTTTTTTAAATTGGGGAAAATAAGAAATTGAGGATGTACCTAGCATAGTAAAGATAAATTTGTTTCTTTCCTCGTTCTTGAACTCACTTGTGCCTTCCTGCATCCTGTGTGAGGGCTGTTAGTCAGCTTTCTGTCACTGTAAATAATACCTAAGATACCCTTAAAGGAGGAAAGGTTTATTTTGGCTCATAGTTTCAGAGGTTTCAGTTCATGGTTGCTTGAGCCTCTTGCCTTTGGGCCTGTGATGAGGCAGTATTTCAAGCCAGCAGTATAGGGAGGAGAAAACTGCTTACCTTATGGTAGACAGGAAAGGGAAGAAGGAAAGGACTGGGCTCCTGACATCCCCTTCAAGGGCATACCCCTCAGTGACCTGACTTCTGCCATTAGGCCCTGCATCTTAAAGGTTCTGCTACCTCCCAGTAGTACCAGAGGCTAAGAACTGAGCCATACTGTTTTCATCAGTGAGATAAAAGGCGAGGCTCAATTTGTCTGAAGTCAAGCCATGTCCTGGAAGGCCTGTCTACAAAGCTGATGATACAATTCATTAGGAGGGAAACTTCTATTCTTTACTGCCCCAGCACCAAATGAGTATTCTGTACACACTGTCTAAATAATTGATTAAACCAGTTAATTGATGTCCTTTTGAAGATGCATTCATAGCAATATTTGCATTGGGGTGTGTGTGTGTGTGTGTGTGTGTGTGTGTGTGTGTTCCAGAGAAGGACCTTTACTACATTGGCTGTGGAGATGGGGAAAGAGAAATTTAAAAGAATTAGGAAATAAAGTGACCAAGTCTTAGGTGAAGAAATGCAAAGTTTTACAATAGGTCATTGGCAAGTTATCACTAGGTAGAGAATAATTCTTAATGAGAAAAATCTATAGGTATGGCTTTGACACTAGGACAATAAATACTGGAAGAATTTCATCCCAGATCCCTTTTGTTACTGTTTTGCTCATCTGCCTGGACACTCCCTGACCAGCGTTCATCAAACTCCACAAACGTGCCAGGCAGGAGTGTGATGCCCTGCTTCCAGGAGCCAAGGGTAAGGGTCAAACATACACCATCCCATGCAAACCTATGTGGCATCTCATGTTTACATTAAAAATAGATGCAAACTTCACATTCAGTGTCATAGTAGATTCATATTCATCTCCTGTTCATGTTTGAAATGACTTAATCCTTGCATAAGGCTGAGACCCTGAACAGACATGTTTTTTTCTAACCTTTGACATCATAGGGCCTCAGAGCACCTCAGCAAGAATTTTCATGATTGAGGAAAAATGATATGTAATTTACTGGTAGTGAAAAGAAATATAAAACTTTTTATGTGTTAAATAAACATAGGATTCATAACTACCTTCCATCAAAATTCAGAAGTTTACATTGTTCACATTTTCCTTTGAAAAATGGGCATTTATATTTAATTGATAAGATTTTGTGTATAACATGTATATGTATTTCCATGCATGTGCGTGTGTGCACGCACACACACATACACACAAACATGAAGTAATTTTCACAGGTTTTGTGAGGATTGTCTGAACCTGTGAATTGGAGCAGCAAAATAGTATGATATGGGCCACATTTTTCAGTTTTTGCTTACAGTCTGATTTTGGTTGCTTTACTATCATTTTATTCAGATGATATGCCTTATAATTCTATAGTAAATAAAAGTAGAATTAATTTCACTCACTTTATGTAATTAAAATTTTTTCTTTGCCAGTTTTGTAGGAAATTGTGAGATCGATCTGGAGATCAAACGTTATTTTTGTAGAGCTGGCGTGAAAAGTATACAGGTAAGTTTTTTAAAATTTCATTTCTGAAGCTCTCTTTAGTTGAAAAGAAAATTACAAAGCTTTTACTAGCTCAGAAGGTTTAAAAAGTACATTTTTATTTGTGGTCCTAGTTGGGAGAAAGATGAAGTCAGATGTTTGAAAGTCACTGAACAGCCCTGTAGCTATGTTCTCTTACATGTTCTCCTTCCTGTTTTGGTTTAGATCCATGGGACAATGCGGGTGATTCTGGAGCCCCTGATTGGAGACATGCCTTTAGTCGGAGCTTTGTCCCTCTTCTTCCTTAGGAAACCAGTAAGTCAACATTTATGCCAGTTCATTTGCCTATTGCTGACAGGAATGTGGACACAGAGTAAAGTGGAGAAACAAAATTCTGTCCTTAACTCACTTTTTTCTCCTGAGAGATGAATCCTCTTAAGTGTTTCATACTTTCTTCTTTAAGTGAGAACTTCGTGCCTTAATAAATAGTGTTCTTTTATTATAATAAATATAGTTTGTTATAGAAAGTTAGAAAAGACAGGCTTTATAAAAAGGAATAAGATACAGCTAAATTTCATTCAGCACCAATCACTGTATGATAGAGATTTGCTTATTTAATCCTTATGCCTCTGAAGCTAAATATTGTTTCCTTTTACTGATCAAGACCTGTGGGTGAGTCTTAACTGTCCCACAGCTAAGAAGTACTGGAGACTGTAAGTCCTAGAGTAGTCTGATGCAGAGCTTAGTTGCCTGAGCACTTTGTGGTGATGTCTTCTCACTGGGCTTCTCTGACTCCTCCTAGTGAGAGGGCTGCTGTTGTTTGGGTGCATTTCCTTCCCTTTTTTGGGAGGGGTATGTTTGATGTACTGCACATACAGTTTTGTGGGTTTTCTTTCTTTCATTTTTTGTGATAATGAGGATTCAAACCAGGACCTCCATGATGAGCTATACTCCCTACCCTTTAAAAATTTTTTTAGCTGGGGATTTAGCTCAGCATCACAGCACCTTCCTGGCAAGCACAAGGTCCTGAGTTCTATCCCTGGTACCAAAGAAAAATTTTGAAATAGGATCTTGCTAAGTTCCCCAGGCTGTGCTCAGACTTTCAGTCCTCCTGCTTCAGTCTCCTAGATGACATGGTTTTTTTTTTTTTTTTTTTTTGTCCTGGGGATCAGGCGGTGGAACCACTGAGCTAAATCCCCAGCAGCTAGAATATTCTTAACAATTTAAAGAAAGGTCACTCCCCCCATTCTCCCAGAATGAAACAAAATTAAAGTCTTTTAACATTCTTCAAAACTTAGCAGTTCTCTTCTATAGTTTGGATCTTCTACAGATAAATTGACTTTTAAAATAATGGAAGAATGTTAACTTTCAAATAAAATTTAATGCCAGAAAAGAATGAGGCTTAAAAACTCAGAATCACTCTTTTCCTTATATGGTGCATAAAATCAGGGAACATGCTTCAGAGAGAAGGGAATTTTTTCTGTTACTTTCAACTGGAAAATATGAGAACAGATTTACCGCCAGCTGCCAAGTGATTCTTCCTTACCCTGTTGAAAAATACAGCTTAGGAGGGTTTTGTTTTGTTTTTTTTTGACTGTCCAGCAGATTCAGAAGTATAATACCATACAAAACATATGCACATTTTTCTGCTTGTTGATTTTAGTTTTTTATGTTGGGGATTGAGCACAGAGCCCTTGCCCTGAGCTACATCTCTCTCCCTTCCACTCTTTTTTTTTTTTTTTTTTTTTTCCCATTTTTAAGACAGGATCTCACTAAGTTGCCAGGCTGTACTCAAACTTGGAACCTTCCTGCTTCATTCCTCCAGACTGCTTGGGTTGCAGGTGTGCACTGTACCCAGTGACTTATTTAGGTTAGTTTTTATGGTGTAGTACTTGTTGGAGGGGAAGAATGACTAAAACTTCCCCAAACCATCAAGAGTGGTGCTCTTTCAATTTTCCACAACCCAAATGAAAGCCAGAAATCCTGGCATTGAAAAATATAAAGAAAACATTCTTTGGCTTTACCACTAGCCCAAATCTGTCACATTAACAACCCTGGTGGGAAAACTCACTTAAAAATAGTGGAGCCATAAGTTTATATTTTTAACAGGCTTTGCAGGTGACTTGTACTCTGAACAGTATGGTTTTCTGTAAATACATGGATACCTTTGTTGCTCTGGTGAAACCATCCTTTTATAACCGTGGACCTGGCTACAGGTTCTGCTTCTTACAGAGGAGCCACAGCTCAAAGATGGCTTCCTGTGCTTGGAAACACATATTCCCGTTGCTCCTCGTTTCTTGAAATAGAGCTGTCAGTCATCCAGAGGCCCTGGTTCCCAGTCTCCCCCAGGAGTCTTTGGGGAATCCGGGAGGTGTTGCTAATTTTAGTTGTTTTTTGGAAGGTTCTTTTCAAAGCAGCGGACTTTCCAGAGCTGGGGGCTCTCTACCTTTCAGGCTCCTGCTGTTCCTGCCTGGTGTCCTTGTGCAGACTTTTCAAACTGAGCCTTAAATCTCACTTGCACACTTGTAATGTCTTTCTCAGGCACTCTTTCTCTCTCATATTATCACATTTCCACGCACTTCTTCCTTCACTCGATCTTTTTCTTACACTCATTTTCCACATTCATCCTCACACTTATTACCACATACTGTTCTCTCATTTTCTCACTCAACTTCTCACATTCTCACATTTGATTGCTTTTCCACACGTGCTCAGTCTAACACACATTCTCTCCTATTCTCATATGCACTTACTCTCACACTCATCCTCACACTCACATTCGTTCTTTTTCTCCTTTGCATACTTCCTGGACCTCAGACTTTATCTCCTGCCCCATAGCCCACCCTGTGCTCAGGGATAAGCTGTGTACACTTTTCACCACCTTGAACCTGGGACCCTTTGGGGCTTCCTTCTTGCACTTGGCTCTCTTTATTATCAAAGCCCAACTCAGTCCTACCCTGCCATGATTCCTGCTCCTGCCTCTCTATGATTGATTTCCCTGAACTTAAGTAGCACTTAGGGGCATCCCAATCATTTTTAACAAGGCTATCCTGGGAAGAAGGAGATCTTGTGTATCATCCATAAGCATTGTGATCCACACTGAGGTAGCAAGGCTTACAAGTAATTGCATGCTAGGGGCTACCCTATCTGGAGAGACTCTGGGGTGAGGAAGCAAAGCACATTGAAGACTTGGGGTGTAGCTTAGCCAAAAATCTCTTTAAAACCAAGCATGAGGATCTTCTATCCTGTTATTGAGCTATGAAGTTCAGTCTAGGTCTCAGTTTGAGAAGATTGAGCACCTTCGGGGTGATATGGCCATAGATGTGTTGTTATTTTCAGACAGGGTCTTATGCAGTTCAGACTGGCCTTGAACTCACTGTGTAACCCAGGCTGGCCTTGAATTCTTGGCAGGCTTCTTACCTTAGCCCTCCAAATAATGGGATTACAGGAGTGTGCCACTTTGCACAGTGATTTTTCTTACCTATGGATCTCAAACAGTTGATTAGTCTCAGTTTTTACTTCTAGGCCAGTTTTATATGTAATTTTCAAAATGCATGTCTATTTGGCTTCCCTTTTTTTTTTTTTTTTTTTTTTTCCTTTTCTTTTCCCAGTAATAAGGACTGAAGGCTCTGGAGCCTCACACATGCCAGGCAAGTGCTCTACCACAGAGCTACATTCCCAGTTCTTCCTTTTTTGAGCTTACTCCAAAAAGCGCCCCCACCCCCCGAGATGGAATCGTGCTCTGACCTTAAACTCATTATAATAACCCAAGCAGGCAGGCCTCAAACTAGTGGTGATCTTCCTGTCTCAGCCTCCCAAGTGCTGGGATTATAGATAGGCATGTGCTACCACAACTAGCTTCAACAAGCCTTTCGTACTCTTTGCAGAATGGAATTTTTTTCTACTTTTGATGCCTTTTATCTTTGGTTCTGGTGGCAGAAACACGTCTTTTAAGATTTCCAGATAGTCTTGAAGAAGTTTTGTTTTAGCTGCCCACAAGAATAACATTACCATTGCCCATTTATGGAGATTTTACTTGAAAGATTTTTATTATTTAAGATAATAGCAAAATGTTAATTTCACTGCTGCATTAGGCCTTTAAAAATCTTTGCACAATGATGGGCTACATCACCTGGTAAAGATGTTTATAAAACATGTGTGGATTTTATTTTAAGAGGTTGGGGTCTCAGTATATTGTCCAGATCAGCCCTGGGCTTCTACAGTCTCCTGCCTCAGCCTCCTTTGTAGCTGGAACTACAAGTGTGTGCCACCATGCTGGCTATGTCGTTTTTATATAGCATATTTGTACATGATATAATAAGTTTCTTGCATCAGTTGTGGGCAGTCTTCTACTCTCTGCTACCTCATCTTGTTGAATAACAGTAGTACATCTGAGGAAAAGCTGATGAGTCAGTGTAATAAGAGACAGTTTTTTCATCTTGGGTTATAATTTTGTTAAAACAAGGAAAATGTCAAAATCAGTGGCCAGGGGAATGGCCTTCAGGCTGCTGTGAGAAGTAATAATGTGGAATAGGTGGATCTTGGGAAGCAGGACCTACCTTCACCTTATGTATGTTTTTCACAACTTGTCACTAGTTATTTTGTCCCTCCTACACACATCACCAGTTTTACTCATAGTGCAATTCACTTGACTGTTAAGGATTCCCAGCTAAAGCCAGTCCCTGTCTCACTTGAATCCTCATAGGTCCAAAATATCAGCTAAAACTATCTTCATGCTAACTTCTAAGGTTAGTCTTATCTTACTCAAGTGTTTCATAGGCCCCCAAACTACCACACAACTACTTGGAACCATAATAAAATCACATTATAACACAAACCTCAAGCATTCTACATTACATTCTACTTGAAACATAACACATTAACAAATACTCTTAAAAGAATTCTTAATTCTGTTTTTCAAATCTTCCAGAATAAAACTGCTGTACTTTAAAAATAAGACTATACTGATATTTTTTAAGGTAACAAGATAGTGACATAAAATATGACTAGGACACTTACAATGAAAGTATATTTATAAGAAAAGTTCTTTGTTAAGTAGCATCTTTTGAATATCATTCCCTTTAAGTGTTTTCGTATCTATAATGGTACGGTATTGCTTAATCTTACTTAGAAGCTTGCCTGTCTCCCTGATCAACAGCATGTGCCTTTCTGGAGTGTCATAGCTCTACAGATGGAACAGCCATTACTTAGGCATCTCTAGTGAGAGCACCACACCTGTTGCTTGCATTTGAACTTGAGTCAAATGCAAAAATTTCACATAGCATCTGTGGTATGTTGTTGTTTCCTAAAGTACATCTGTAAATATTCTGTAAAGAAACTTTAGGCCTAAGTGATAAAATCCTATCATAATGACTTCTTAAGTCTTAAGTGGTCTGATATACAGGTATTCTTGAAAGATCAGAATATTTTGTTTTAGCTAGAAGTTTAGTGATATATACTTATAATCCCAGCATTGTGAACCTAAGAGAAGGATTGCCAGAAGTTCGAGGCCAGCTTAGTACTACTTAATGCAAACCAATCTGAATTAGTGGTGAGACCATGTCTCAAAAAAAAAAAAAAAATGTACACACACATGTATATTTATATATTTTTTTTATTTTGGCTTTTAAGGATTACTTGTTCCTTTTTAACTTATAAAGAGATTTTCTGAACCAGTGGTTTGAGAGAAAAGAAAAAAGAAGATGAGTCCTTACATCACAGTGCTTATAAACTTACCCAAGTGGTTTCTGCCACATTGAATATCCCAGCCTCACACAGGTTTATACCTTAGTTACAGTATCCTTATGAGTCTTCTAACAAAAACTTTCTCTCCTGGTGATCAGAGATTGCTTCTGCTCTATAATCAGCTGTTGTTAAAGCCCTGTTCCTTCCTGCGGAAGCTCTTTAAAGATCTTAATAAGGGTTTTGGGCTGCCTTCTCCCTAGTTTTTCCTCATATCTGGGCCTGATCTGGGGTGGGCCCAGGAAGATATATGGATGCTTAGTGATACATGAAATCCAGATTTAAAATTAACTATCTGTTCTTTTCCTTCCTGAGGTGTTTTGTTGTTGTTGTTTTTGCTTGTTTGGTTTTGGTTTTTTGAGTCAAGATCTTACTTTGTAACCCAGGCTGCCCTCAAACTCACGGTGATCCTCCTGCTTCAGCCTCCTGAGTTGTTGGGATTACAGATGTGCGCCCCTGCCCCCGGCCCTTCCTGAGTTTTAGATCTCATTCCTCTCATGCTGAAAAATCTTAGTCATGGAGGAATCTTTAAAATCCTTTGTTTTTTTCTAGTTTTGGTCTATCCAATAGAATCTTGACCTTTTTAGTTCACATTTATGTATAACTACTGACTACCAGGAGAGATTTGAACAATTTTGTTTCCCCAGCAATCCTGCAGTTTCACTTAGCATTTTTTTCTACAAGTATAAAACACAAGTAATTGTGTCGGGAGCTCTTCAAACTCCCAAATTCCTATAGGGAGAATGACGGGGGTTAAAAGAAAAAGACAGAAACAATATTCAATATGTAAGAGTGACCTGGAGGAATCTATCTCTAGTGGAGAGGCTTTCCTGAACTCTATGGAAGACTCTATTTTATTAATCAGCAAGGAGCATAGAGGAGAGAAGAGTGTGCTATTGTAGGAACAGTGACTGTAGTAAGATTACAGCAGTAAGACAGGGACCAAGTTTAACATCTCAGAGTGGAATAGGGCAAGGTACTTCCCCATACCAGGATGTCTGCATTTTATATTCCCCGCAGCAGAATGTTGTCTTGCCTCAGGAGTACTGTGTTTATGATTTTCCCACATAGGTAAGAGGCAATACTTTTCTTCCCCAGGCAAGTTAATACTGGGCCTTGGGCCTCAGGACTATAGGCCTGTAATCTGCCCCAACAAACTATACATACCATGGCTGGTCCCCAACAGATCCTCCTTTTTGTCTTTGTAATTATAAGAGTTGAAATTGACTTGAGTTTGAATGGTGTCAAGCATTATTGGGTTTTTCTTCCCTTGTGGCAGATTGGGATGAGACTTACATGACACACACCAATTAATATAATCAAAGTAGTATAAAATCTAAAGTGGTTCTTGAGATAATTCTGTGGATTAAGTTGTTAAAGGTATCAGCAAATTTATCTCAATCTTGAATTTGCTCATCAAAATTTTGAGTCTGCTGAAATGTAGATGATATCTGTTTTTGTTGTGCTTCTAGATAAATAGTTATTATGTATATATCTCTATAAGTTTTTTATATATTCTCAAGGAGGGGTAGATTGGTTATACATGAGAGTTATATAATACAAATAGTATTGTGATATTCAAGGCTCTATTGTAACTGTACACTTTTTATGTGATCTTTCATCTATATAACAGTGGTCTCTAGAACACTGATTTGTGATTGTAATTTTGTATTAATAGGCTATTGTATACTTTAGGTGTTGTCTGTAGTTTTAGTCTATACTTTTTTTGGTACTGGGATCAAATTCAGGACCTTGTGCTTGTGGGGCAGGCAGCATCACCACTGGGCTAAAATCTCCAACCCTAGTTTTACTCTCGCTATCTATAAAATAATCAGTTTGTATAGAATGAGCAAGAGCTACAGAGGATGCAGCAAGACTAGAAACAAGCAATATCAAAAAGATAATTTTAGCAATAATCAGTCTTAACATCTTTTTTATTCGTTGTACAAGATAGTCAATCAGAGATTGTAACAAATGAACAGCAGGGGTGTTCTTGGTTTCATAGATTTGCTGGAACCCAGACTGCAGGAATTGTTTTTTATAATGGGCCATCTAAACTTGTGGATAAACAGACAAGCAGTAGTTAGATTGTATCTGTGAGAAGGCTTGTACTGGTGGGGCTGGGGCAGCAGATTTTACCATAGATCTGGGAATCTTTTCTCTCTGTGGTTGTATGTTTAGGGATGGCACCTGTAACAGTGTTTATTATTTGTTAGTACACAAGCATACCCTCATCCCCACATTATTAACTGCACTGGGCCATTTAGTTAGGATATCCATTTACAACACTTTTGCCTAGGGTGTGTTTCTAGATTTGTCCTTGTGCCAATGGATTTCTGATGTAGTACATTTATTTTCTACAAGCGGGTTCAAAAAAATTTAAAGTTGAAAATAGCAAGATCTAATTACACTTGTGGAGGTAGCCACCACCCCCCTTTTTATGGGGTGGGTTTTTATGCTTTTTAAAATATTTGCTCTCTTGTGATGTAAATCATTTTTTCAAGTACTTTTGTTTTAGGAACAATCTGAGCTCTGTCAAATAAACAAGCAACCATATATATTTTTGAACAACAAAGAGCTTTTCGAAGGAATAGCATTGGCTTTTATCCAACCAAACATGTATTTTTCAAACATTTTTTGATAAATTATTTTTTTATTTTTTGACAAATATAAGCTTTATAGCCTTGTCGTGTTTTTATCTTTTTTTCATTTTTTTAATCTTTTTTAACAACATAAAAACTTTTGATCATGTAAAAATCCTCTCATATCTCTTATTTATAGCGTTTTTAATATTTTTGGCTCACTTACTCTAAATCTTTTATGACAAACTTGATTGTAGCTTCTTGGATTTCAAAATGTCTTTCTTTTTGTTTTATTTTGTTTTTGTTTTTGTTTTTGGTACCCGAGTTCAAACTTGGGTCCTTGCACTTGCAAGGTGAGGCAGGCAGCAGCAGAAACACGGCGAAACCATGAGCTAAATCCCTAGGTTGTTATATTTTTAATTTGACTGGCTGTTAACAGATTTTTAAACAACTTTAAGTTAATCCTATAATTATAATTTAAAAAGTTGTATAAGAAATGTTTTTAACACACCAATTGAACATCAATTTAAATTGGAAACCAAAAGTATATTCATCTAAAATTTGTAATTTAATTTTTTTTGTAACCACCGTATGCATGGTAAGACTTGTTGCAGCCTTCTGATCCTGTTATCTAGGCCCAAGGTGGGGCTGACCTGTCCTGGGACTGGCCCATGTTTTTCTTCCCTGCTACACAGAGCACACAATCTATAACAGCAGGCATTGGGGCTCGAACACAGCATTCAGTCTCTGTGCTAGGATCTCGAGTATCCCCAGAATAAATCTTAATAAACCTAATATAAAGGGTCTTTGAGGGCTGGGAATTTAGCTCAGTGGTGGTACCTGCCTCGTAAGCACAAGGTCCTGAGTTCAATCCCCAATACCCCCCCAAAAAAGGTCTTTGAATGCTATTTATTATATTTTGTTTTAAAGTTTTATATATACACATAAACACACACACACCCCACACGTGTGTGGGGTGTGTGTGTGTGTGTGTGTGTGTGTGTGTGTGCGCGCGCGCGCACGCGCTCATCAGTTGTTGGAATCCTGTCTGGTCATAACAAGAAAACAACAGGGCACGATAAGATCTCCTGCCAGCATAGCCTGCTGAACAAGTTGCTAATATTTATACAGGTAGGATTGGCCTCTGCTTGCCTCAGGAATCTTGGGAGGCATGGACTATGAGAGAGGTTTTTTTCTTCTCAGGGTCTTTCTCCTTTACCTCTTCAAGGAAAGCAATGGCAGTTGTATTAATCACCGTAATACATAGGGGTCCTAATATATTTTTATAAGACTCCATGCTGAAAAAATATCAGGGATAATTTGTTCTCCTCAGGCACGAGCTCTCCTTAGACTTTTATCTACTCTATTTCAGTTTTCTACATCTAAATTTACCTGTCTGCCAGAGATGGTGCCACACATCTCTAATCCCAGCACTTGGGGAGCTAAGGCAGGAGAATCATTGCAAGTTCAAGTCTAGCCTGGACTATGTAATGAGACCCTGTCTCAACCAAAGAAGACGAAAAACGTTCCCCTCTGTAGAAACCACATGTTATGTTTGATAATGTCTTGTAGCATTTTTGAAAGAAAGTAGAAACTAACCTGAGTCTCAGACTGTTTCATTGTTGTCTTTTTCCAACTGAACATATCATCTTTGTTCCTTTACTGACAAATTCTGCCCCATTATCCTGGTTTGGAAAAGCTTTTCCATGGCACTACTCCTTGCTTTTGTATGGCCATCTTTGAAGTTGCCCCACGAGTCCCCCATCATTTGTTTTACTCTTTTCACACTCAGGTGGGCCTCTCCCTTCAGGTCTCAAGTTCCTGTTCAGTTGTCATTTATCAGGAGCTCTTAAGACCCCCAAATACCTGTAGGGAGAATGATGTGGAATAAGACAAAGAGACAGAAACAATATTCAATATGTAAGGGGGACCTGGAGGAATCTGTCTCTAGTGGACAGACTTTCCTGAACTCTATGGTAGACCCTCTCTCAGCAAGGCTCATAAAGGAGGTGGTAATGTTCTATTTTTGAAACAGTGACGGCAGTAAGATTAGAATAGTAACATAGAGACCAAGTTTAGCATCTCCAAGTGGAGCAAGATTTAAGGTCCTTCCCCATACCAGGATATTTGCATTTTATATTTCCCTCAGCAGAATGTTATCTTACCTCAGAACACTGTGTTTATGGCTTTCCCAAACAGGCAGGAAGCATACTTCTCTTCCCGAGGCCTTGGACCTCAGGACTGTGGGTCTGTAATCTGGCCCTCACCAATCTATATGTATCATGGCTGGTCTCCAGCATAATTGTATTATGTGTCTATTTTGATAGGAAAAGCAGTCTTTCCCCTCCCAACCCCTCAAAGCAGTATTTCTAATCATTGTTTTTAACTAGTTGATGTCCAGTTAATAGAATATAACTATGTGAGAATTACTCTGAGATAAGTAAGTACAAATGTGAAATAAAAGGGTAAAATATGTTTAACTCATAGGAAAATGCAAATTAATTTTATTTTTAATTTTTTTTTTGTTTTGGGGTTTTGTTTGTTTGTTTGTTTGTTTTGAGACAAAGTCTCACTATGCAGTTCAGGCTGTCCTTGAACTCACAGTGATCCTCCTGCCTCAGCCTCCCCAGTGCTGGGATTACAGGAATGCGCTACCATGCCCAGCTGGAAAATGCAAATTAAAACATGGTATCAGTTTTTTTTTAACTGCCAGATGGGCTGATTTTTTTTTTTTTCAGCTTTGAGTTTATCGGTACATTTTAGGGATACAGTACAGTTACATTCATTGTTGGGATGTTGTACCTCTACATGACAAGTCTTGGTTCTCATTTTTTCCCCTTGTCCCTGCCCTCCCTTCACCCCCTCCTCCCCTCCGCATCTACAAGGCTGATTTTTAATGTTTCAAAAAAACTTGTTATTAATACATTTTGTAGTATATGTTTACGTTCCTTGTGAGAAGTTGGTACATGGACGTACACATCTTAATTCCTTTTTAAATCACTTTCTCCTCTCACTGTCTCTCTCTCCATCTCTTGATCTTCTTCCCAATTAAGAAAGATCTGTCTGGGGCCGGGGATTTAGCTCAGTGGTTCGGTGGCCTGCCTTGCAAGCGCAAGGACCCAAGTTCAATCCCCGGTACCAAAAAAAAAAAAGAAAGATCTGTCTTCTTACTTCCTTTGTCTTTTAGCTTGTTCTTTGTTTATATTTTGGGTATCTCAAGTAAGAAAAACCATTCAATATTTAGTCTGTGTGTCTGATTTATTTCACTCAACATTATGATCTAAAGAGGCATCTATTTTTTAACAAATGACTCGTTTGTCCTTCTTTATGACAGAGTAGTACTCCGATGTGTATAAATACTATATTGTCTTTATCCATTCATCTGTTGATGAACATATAAGCTGCTTCTGAGATTTAGCTGATTTGAATTGTGCTGCTATAAACATGAGTATGCATATATCACTGTAATATATCTTTAACTGTTTGGGGAAGATACCTAGTAGGGAATAGCTAGATCAAATGGAATTTCTATGTTTAGTTTTTTGAGGAATCTCCATACTCATTTCCATGGTGCATTTCCTAGTTTACATTCCCACCAACAATGTAGAAGTGTTCCTTTTTCCCCCTAGTTTCACCAGCATTTGTTATTTGAGTCCTTGATGATTACCATTCTTTGTGGAGTAAAGTAGAATTTCAGTAATATCTTTTTTGATGAAGTTTGGGAAAAGGATATTTCTGTACCCTTTTGTGAGAATATAAATTTGTATAGTGTTTTTAGAGGCCAGTTAGGTATCATTTTCTAATACTGAAATTAAACATAAATCTTGGCCTTAACACATTCTCACTGGCTTGATTCACTTGTGTTACATGCATGACTGTTCCATCAGGTAGCCCGGGCTGCCCAATGAAATAGTGATACATGTAGTTTCTAGCGGTACAAGTGGCCCAGCAGCGAGTCATAGAAATTATATGGATCCATTGCAAATGTGTTAAATTCAACTTTTTGAATGCTAGTCTGCTTATGTATGCAAAAGCATATATGTAAAAAGGTGGTCTCTGACTTCTTATAATGAGAGAGACATTGAAGATACTCTTAAGTGTCTGTCCCTAAGTGGATGGGTAAATAAATTATTGTATGACTTTACTACGGAAAACTATAGTATCATCAAAAAACAAAACCAGAAGCCGATCACAGTAATGATAGGAAAGATAGCCTTGAAAAAGGTACAAGACAGTATTCTGTAACCACTCCTTTTTTTCATACCAAAAAAAGAACCTGTGTGTATTTTAATTGATAACTGGAAACAGCTTAGATAATTATTTTTGCTCTTTTTAAAAAACAGCTTTTAGAGATTAACTGGACGGGACTGACCAATCTTCTGGACATCCCTGGATTGAAGTGAGTTCTGTGGGCCCTTGCACAGTATGGAAGTGGGGTCATAGCTTTTTAAGGGTCCTAAAAACAACATGAGAAAGGTGAAGGACAATACTTACATCTGCCAAGTAGAACAAGTGCCTCCCCAGGCTCTCTGGAGAAACCAGCAAAGAGCAGAGTTGAGTTTTTTCTCCTTTGTATAAAACTACTTGGTCCAGTGAACAAAAGTGGAATGGTTTCAGGAGTGTCTTAGAGCACTGTGTTCTGCCTTTGCTTTTTGTTTATCTCAAGGTATCTTCCTAGTGGTAGCATTTTAGAAAAGTACCAGCCTTTTCATGTTCTGTAAGTTAAAAATTTAATTTGGTTTTCATATAAACAATAGAGAAAACTTGGAAAATGAGTCTGTGTTTAAAACCCAACCCTGTGCTCCTCCTGAGCTGCTCCTTCCCTTACGTGCCCCTCTTTGAAAAGAATGGTGTCAGAATGGAGAATGGGTGTGAAGTTTCTGTTCCATCCCACAGGGAGTTCCTTCTCCTCTTGTACAACTTAGTATTGAAAACCCAAGAAAAATGCCTCCAGTAGTCACTTGACACTGAAGGGCATGTCCTTACTGTCGTAGCCCATCCAGCTGAGATGCACAGACCTGGCAGGCCATGGTCAAACAGGAAGTTGTGAAATTACAACCTTCTAAACTTATCTTTACTGGTTTTACTATTTGAAGATTAACATGCATTACTTATTGGCTAAAGTTACATGTTTCTAGTATTTGGCTTCCCTATGGATATTTTTTCCTAAAACAGTTTGGAAATTAAGTTGTGAAAGTTTGATTTTTAAGCAAATTTTTTTATTCCTGTGTGTTTGTTTTTGCCTCTGAAATGGCCATTAGAGAAAGTTTTAATTTGTTTCATTATTAGGAAAAATTATAACTTTAGCAATCTGATGCACCATCATAAATAAAAAGTATTTTAGGCACTATGGTTTAATGAATATAGAAAAGTACTGTTTTCTTTAAGAGATCTGTAGAAAGAAAAGTATAACTTTAAAAGATTTGCTAAGCTAGGCATGGTGGTGCACACCTGTAATCCCAGCACTCAGAAAACTGAGGCAGGAGGATTGCAGCAAATTTGAGCCAGCATGAGCCACATAGTGAATTCCATTCCAGCCCAAACTACACAGTGAGACCCTGCCTCAATGAGTGAATGAATAAATGAATGAATGAATGATTTGTGAAAGTGTTCTTTAGGATTTGTGGTTACAGACAACAAACCCAACCCTGTTAGTCAGCTCTTCATTACTGTGATCAAATAAATAGCATATACAATCTATTTTTTTTTCTTTTGGTTTTGAGACAGGGTCTCACTGTGTAGTTGAGACTGACCTGGAGCTCACTTTGTAGCCCAGGCTGGTCTCGAACTCACAACGATCCTCCTGCCTCAGCCTCCTGAGTGCTGGGATTACAGGTGTGTGCCACCATGCCTGGCTTGGCATATACAATTTAAAGGAGAAAAGGTTTTTGTGGCTCACAGTTTTAGGAGTTTCAGACTATGGTTGGCTCGCTCCATCACTTTAGGCCTGTGACAAGGCAGAGCATCTTAGTAGAGGAAAGCAGCTGACCTTGTGGCCATCAGAAAGCAGAGTTTGGGCCAGGGATTTAGCTCAGTGTTTCCACCGCCTACCTCGCAAGCACAAGGACCCAAGTTCGATCCCTGGTACCAAAAAGAAAGGAAGGAAGGAAGGAAGGAAGGAAGGAAGGAAGGAAGGAAGGAAGGAAGGAAAGCAGAGTTAGAGGAAAGAGCCTTAGACGGAAAGAGGCAGAAGACAAGAATGCACCCACCCAGTGACCCATTTCCTCCAATTGGGCCCACCTCTTGGCAGCCCACTCAGCAAGGTCTCATCACTGGATTGATCTGTCATGAGATTAGCACTCTACTGATTCATTCACTCTCTAGTCCCCACCTCTTGCTTCCTTGGGAATCAAGCCTTCATACCTGAGTCTTTGGGACATACTTCATATTTAACCAGTTACACCAACTGAAATGATCTTGAAGAGCTAACTACATAATATTTTTTCACTACTGGTGATTGAACCCAGGACCTTGCACATAGTAGGCAAGTCTACTACCAAATCTTCTACCATGAAGCTACATCCTCAGTCTAGTAAGAGATATTTTTAAGGCAGTTTGGTCACTCAGCAGACATGTGGCCATGACTTGAGAGCTTGCTCTGAGCTACATCCGGTCCCTCACAGAGGCACAGACAGGTACTGGTGCCCAGGGACACTGCAGGGTTCTCTGTGCAGTGGTTGCCTCAGATAGGATGAGTCCCTGCAGCTTGTCTTCATGCAGGCTCTGTCCATGACAGCAGCACCTGCCAGCTTCTACTCTGCAAACTGTATTAATTGGAAAATAACCCTTCCCACTAGTTCCAGCAAAAGTGCCAGGGCTAGCTCATATATGTCCACCTATCTTGGACAGATTTCCATGATTCTGATGATTAGGTTTGGATCTCATGTGTAGCCTTAGAGAAGACAAAACCCCAGTGAGGGGGATCCCCAAAGGGAAAACTTCCACTGGGCCTAGTGGAGGACAGAAAGGTAAGCCAGGCAGAAATAACAGGTAACTCTGCAGAGTTCATTCTCTTGGCTTCCTTCAGTGTCATAGGAGGACTGAAATAGTCTGTTGAGCATCTACTCTGCTGCTCACATTGTATTAACCACCTGGAAGGGTCACCTTGGACAGCCTGTGCTGTGTCCTGGCAAGTTTGTGGTCAGCCCCAGGCCATTGTATTTAAAAGAGATATTCGTGCATACACACAATAGACATACATGTGTATATATCAATACACATCTAGCTTCATTTTATTCAATCATATGTGGGCAGGTCTTTTTCATAGTAGTAGTTTCTAGATATTTATAGTTATAGATCTTTCATGCAATATAAAAGTATATATTTCTGTATATTATATAGAATTCTATCATTGAGTATATATACTTAGGTGTATTACATATAAGAGAGAAAAATACATCACTTAAAAATTAACTATCTGTGGTATAAAAGGCCCCATAGAAATATCTCTTTAAAACAAAATTATGTTTATATATATTATGTGTAATTTATACATAATTATGTAAATGTTGTGTAATAAAAATGTAACCTCTAATATAAAAATTGGGGCTCCTGGTTCTCATTTAAAGACTTTATCAAATGAATCAGACGTAGCAAGCTTCATGTTTTAAGTAGCCCACAAAGAGATACGTCATTCAATAGCTGTGAGCCAATACAATGAAGTTTGCCGTAGGCTTTACAAAATGGGCACCTGTACATTGTGCTTACTGGTTACAAAGAACGTGAACACTCTGTCTCCATGAAGGTCAGAGAGAAGGTGAGGAGCAGGAACAGTTCTGAAGGACAAACTGGGAACAATGCCTCCCTAGAAAGTCACCCAGCTGGACGATGCTGCGTGGAAGGCCAGGAGCAGCACTGCACCCAGTGGTCGGGAGCGTGCAAGGGTGTTAGAGGAGAGGCAAGCCTAGGGGGAAAATGGCAGCAAAAGTTGGCCCACCTGACCCCTCCTCAGAAAGCTCACCTGTGCTTGGAAAGCAGCTCTGGATGTAGCTTCCATGTTGGAGAGCTTTAAAGTCTTTTTCTCCATTTAAGCAAAGAGGCCTGTTAAGTCTGTCTTGTCATCACAGGTGGTTGTCTATCTGGCAGCAGGTGCTCAGTTATCATTTAGTGAATGGAGATGATGGTGTTTACTCGTAAGTGGGCATTCTTAAACATGTAATTACATGTGTATGTTAACAATTTAGTACCTAACTGGCAAGAACTGTGGTCCTTTATGAACTTCACAGTTCAGGCAAAGCTGTTCTATAGCAATGAAATTTGCATTTTATGCTTTCAAAAGTTGTCACGTGAATAGTATTTAATTCTCACATTTACCCTAAAGAGGTGAACAATTCCTTTAAGCAGTTTTACTAATATTTTAAATTAGGTGTTCAGTGGTATATAAATATATAGTAGAACCAAATTATTAGTATTAATATGAAGAGAGCAAACTAAATTATTTCATTGGGAGCTAGCATACAACAGTAAAGAGAAATTTGTGTATAAACATGGAATGGGTTAATGGTTGTTATAGTATTCTCTGCACTTTTACATATGTTTGAAATATGTTTTTAAAAATAATCTTAGTTCTTCAATGTTAAATCTATGGTGAAGTTTTGAGGAGTGAGTGAAAAATTATTTAGGAAACTATCAAATGTGGCTAGAAATTTACTTTGTGTTGTAAGGATAAATTTTACCTCGATGGGCCTGGGATTTAACATGGCAGCACTGCACCTGCCTTGCAAGTGCAAGGTCCTGAGTTCAATCCCCAGTACAAAAAAAAAAACATTCTACCTCTAACCTTAGTAGTATTGAGCTGAAATACTGAAATACCAGCCTGTAATCCCAGTACTGTGGGAGGCAGAGGCAGGAAAATAATAAATTGAAGCCTGTCTTAAAATTTTAAAAAGGGCTGGGGATGTAAGTCCGTGTGAAGGCCCTGGGTTCCATTTCCAATATCAGAAGAAAAGATTGCTGGCTTTAAATACTGTTTTTGATAATTCAAACAACTACAGTATTCTGTAAATGAATGTCATGTTTGTGGTATGTTTGTTGTTAAAGATGACAGCAAGTATTGATGTCTGTTTTTTTATTTTGTGTTTTACTTCCCAACTCACAGTGGCTTATCTGATACTATCATCTTGGATATAATATCAAACTATCTGGTGCTTCCCAATCGAATCACTGTTCCTCTTGTCAGTGAAGTTCAGATAGCTCAGTTGCGGTTTCCTATACCAAAGGTAAGTGTGCTGTAGCATCTAGTGATACTGGAAAACATACCGAGCACCATTTCAACTGTGTGGGCATTATGCAGGGATTCTGTAACATCTTGTGTTTCTCCTGACAGCATCTCAGTGCAGTATTAGCCATGGTCCTGCTGCTCATTGCCTTTGCCCCCACAGTGTGGGGTGGTTCTTAAGCCTTGGCCGCATTCCTCTGGGTTTTGGTAGGGCTGATTCTGAAAATGCTTCTGCAAGTCGTGATGATGATAGCTGTGAGCACACAGCCTGTTTATTTCAGAAGGCACATACTGTTTGTGTTTTTATTAAAATGTGGCAGTTCTTAGTATCAAGCCAGGTGAGACTGCTGACACCATGAGAATTTTAATAGGATTTGTGTGTAAGTTTTCTCTCAGACTTTGAAATGTGGTCACCTCTGGAGTCATTTAACAAGGAAAGTGACAGAGAGGCACTCATATAATGGGGCCTCAGCTTCCACATCTGTAAGTTTGCACATGTTGGAGTCCCTCTGTGCTCAGCCCGTAAAGGCTTGCCACCAGGAACAGGATTTGCTTCTATTGCCAGCAAGGGCTAGAATGTTGAGGCACACTGAAGTGGGAGCCAAGTCTATGCTATTTCAGCAGGCATATTGTCTTTGTTTTTATTTCCTGAAGTGGAAATAGCTTTTACTCTTTACGATTAAATTAGGTCTCAGTACACAGATGGACAGCCATGCATAAGCTACATCTTCACATTTTTTTAAAGAGTAACACTTTTTAATTTGATGTCTGAATTATATTGTTGGCATTAAATAGATTTAATGTGATACTACCTATTAGAAGAGAATGTCTTTTTTTTTCCCTAACTCAGGAGTCATCCTGAGGATGCAGGCCTTACCCTCACAGGTAGGACACTTCATGCCCCTTTGTCATGTGGGCCTTCTGTGCCCTGAGTACAGTGAGCCCTGGGTCCAGCCACCCGTAACTCTAGGGGCTTAAAAGCCAGCATTGATAAAAGATATATATAGCCAGATCATTTCAGCTTTACTCATACAAAAATATAAACAAAAAGAACATTTATTTTTTATTTAATACTGAGGATTGAAGCTACGGCTTTCACGTTGAGCTACATCCCTAGCCCTTTTAAAACTTTTTCCCCCCAGACAGGGTCTCGCCAAGTTGCTAGGTTGTGTGGGCTGGGCTCAAATTTGTGATTCTGCTGCCTCAGCTAGCCTCAAAGAGTGCTAAAATAGACTTGGGCTTATTTATTTTTGTGGTGCTAGAGAGTGAATCTGTGGCTTCACACATGCTAGGCAACCTTTCTACCATTGAGCTATATCCCCGGCTCTCTCTTACATTATTTTTTTTTTTCATTTTTTAAAAAAATAATTTTGAGGCAAGGTCTCACTACATCGTCCAGGCTAGCCTTGAATTTGCAGTCCTGCTGCCCCAGCCTCCCAAGTAGCTGAGATTAGAGGTGTGGTCCAACTTACCCAGCTTCAAGTATGTTCACCTATAGGGATGCTAGTCTTCCTGTGCTGATTTTTTAATAGTTTGAGGGGTAGGATGCTAACCTGCTGGCCTCTACCACCTTTGTTTGCCATGAAAGTAGGAGTAAATGTTTATTTTATTTGTAAAAAAGGACTTGTTTTTAAAGTTAATGAGTAATACATACATATTTTAGTTTTCTCCTCACAAAACAGATCTCTTGACAGTATTTCATAGAATTGTTCAAAAAACTGAGTGGCATATTAAGCACTTAGTAGCAGGCCTGACACATCATACCACATTAGCTACCACTACTGAGGACTACACCATGGGACGTTTTGGACATCTACTTGAGCTGTGTTGTGGCTTCCTGGAGCTGAGCACACTACCATGCTTTGACCTCTGTGCTCAGTGTTCCCTGTGTCATGGGCTTTGGGGTGTCACGTGACTCGTTCCCTGCATGTCCCTTGCCATGGGCTCTATGGGTATTTATGTAGCTACCTCTGTCTTTGCTGAGGTGTCTGTCCTTCAGTCTAGTTAGCATCACGCAGATATTGTGATCTTTCATAGTACTCATCTCCTGACCTGTCACACCAATGCTGTCCTGCTGGGACACATGCTGCTTGACAGCAAAGTCTTTCCTATCCTTTAACCCCCGTTTCTTAGGATAGGGTCAGATACACAGGTGTCTCCCATCCTCCATAAGTGAGTCTCTGAGTGGTCTAAATGTTTGCCCTTCTTTCAGGGTGTTCTGAGGATACATTTCATTGAAGCTCAGGATCTTCAGGGTAAAGATACTTATCTCAAGGGCCTGGTCAAGGGAAAATCAGACCCCTATGGAATTATCCGTGTGGGCAACCAAATCTTCCAAAGCAAGGTCATCAAAGAGAACCTCAGTCCAAAGTGGAACGAGGTGTACGAGGTAAGTGGTGCACTGCGTTGGGGTGGTGTCAGCTTTCAGTTCCAGGTCTATCCCACAAGAGTGCCATAGATTTAGGCCATCATTTAAGTTTTCTTTGGTTTAATTTTCCATCTTCTAAAAGATACTGTACCTTTTCTCCCTACCATGTAACATTCTTGTTATATGAACACATGTGATTTGTAAACCATACTTGTATATTGCTGTCAAGGTGAATTGCTATCAAGGTGGCAAAATATTTTTCATAATATGAATGGCCTTTCTTATCCTAATTTTGAACTGTTTTGTGTGGCCACTAATGCACAGACACATGCAGAACTGAGATTGCACTGCTTTGTGAACTTCACATTTGCTGTTCATCCTTTGTGTCAGTGAGCAGAGACCCACAGGATGTTTGATGACATCCCCACTGAAGGGGGCTACTGGGGAGGCCCACTACTCTGCAGTGTGCACAGCACTGTACAAGAGTGATGCACATGTGCTTTTCTTCACTTGTATCTCCTCACCATAAAGCCACTGGATCAAAATGTGTGGGATTTTTTCTTTCTTTTTTTCAGATCATTTATTAGTGTATGTTTGTAGTGTATAATTTTTACGTTGCTTGTGGGGAGTTGATACAACATATCTTAATTCCTTTTTTCACCCCTCCATCTCTTGATCCTCTTCCCCTTTGAGGAAGGTGTATTTCCTCGCTTCCCATTATCTGTCTTTTATTTTGGTCTTTATTTATGCCTTGGAGTTCTCATACAAGGGAAATTACAATATTTCAGCTTGTGTGTCTGATTTATTTTACTTAATATTATGGTTTCAAGGTACATCCATTTTCCTACAAATGATGGGTTTATCCTTCTGGTACTGGTGGAGTAGTACTCCATTGTGTGTAAATACATTTTCTTTATCTATTCATCTGTTCATAGACATAGGCCACTTCCAACCTTTAGCTATTACAAATTATGCTATTATAAACATAGGCGTCCATGTGTCACTGTAATAGATCTTCTTAATTCTTTGGGAAAGATATCCAGAAGTAGAATAGCTGGGTCAGTGGAAATTTTTTTTCTTTCTTTTTGGTACCAGGGATTGAACTTGGGTCCTTGCACTTGCGAGGCAGGTGGCAGAATCACTGAGCTAAATCCAAGGCCTTGGAATTTCTAATTTTAGTCTTTTGAGGAATCTTCACACTGATTTCCATGGTGGTTATACTAGTTTATATTCCCACCAACAGTGTAGAGAAGTTCCTTTTTCCAAGGCACAGGTTTTTAAAGGACAGGGTTGTCCTCAGAACAGTAATGCAGTGCATGCCTCTTCAGCTCCTGTCTTCCATCCTTGCTCAGCCTAAGTCTGGCCAGTTCCCTATGTTCTGAGTGGTAAGTGGGTGACTTGCAGTTATTTGGGGCTTCTGTCTGAGTGGAGCCACTTGAGGGCTCAGGTAATGTGTCCTCTGTCTTCACTCTTCCCAGGCCATGGACAGGCTGTAGGTAATATCTTTGGCCTGGTTTGGGGGAATTGTTCTTGACCCATTGAGATGTAATTCAGATGTCTAGAAACAAGCTCAGAAGACTGTTCCTATATGGCAGGAATTTCAGATGGCCCAGTTATCAAGGGTGGTTTGACAATAAAAAATTTTAAGTGCTTTTAAAAACTATTGCTAGAGAAAAATATATGTAAAAGAAGTATGTGTACTTGCTGTAATGACCATACTTAACAGATGATATATCAGTAAAAATTAACTACACACCATTGATTTTTTTCTTTTTAGGCTTTAGTCTATGAGCACCCTGGACAAGAATTGGAAATTGAGCTTTTTGATGAAGATCCAGACAAAGATGACTTCTTAGGAAGGTGAAGAAAAGCCCTTGTGTTATTGGGAAAGCACAGGAGTACTCCTCTATTAATCACATTAACAAATACAAGTTTAAAATTATATTTATATATATACATTTTAAACAGTTCTTAGATACCTTTGTTTCACTTAGATTTCTTAAAACATTTTTATTACTAAAATAGTATGCTGAAGAGAAGACAAATTTCTAGCTTGGTTGTCTGTTACAATGATCACTATCCAGGTCCTTCACAAAATCAATTAGAATCAGTCAAATACAACTGTGCATTGCTATATGCAGAACCTACCCTGGTGCAGGGAGTTCACAGACATGTCCTTGATTATAAAGATAGGTTTTTAAACTTTTTTAGTTTGTTTAAATATAATTTACATTGTGCCACCACAGGGAGAAATAAATATAGATTTGTTTACTTCATTTGAACAACTAATAGAGCTGAAGGAAAATGAGTTTTGACAGGTACACCTCAATGTAATCTTTACTATTTAACTGAATTTATTGTAGTAAAAAGAGCATAAGAAAGCAAGACTCTGCAGAGGTTTATGCCTCGTCCAGAGTGTCATCACATGTTTTAGCTGCAAAGTCCATGGCTGTGTAAATGGAACAGCACAGCCAGGAGCGATTTAAAGAGGATGAGCACAGATCAACATGCAAGGTAGCACAGTCAACATGTGGGTTGCAAGCTACAGACCAGCCAGGGCCTGATGATCCTTGGTGCAACAAGATCCAGGTAGTTGCACAGAGTTCAGGACATGCTGAAGAAAAGCACAGGTATAATCTTCCATCATAGTCACTCTGGCTCCTATGGGACTGGTGCCATCCGTGACTTAGAGTGGGACTGTTCAGGAGAACTAGAGCAGGTTTTCTCTTGGACATGCCTGTGTGAGACTTGAGCCAACACTGCAGAGGACTGGGAGTTCTAATTCAGTATGTGGGTAACTGAGTCCACAGTGGTGAGTGGCAACAGCAAGGAGAATGTGAAAGATAAGAGGATGAAATATTTTTAAACATTTTTGGTGTGAAATACACTGTGAGGAGGGCTAGTTTATAATAGCTCTGTATTCAGCTGAGCCAAACTGGATTTTCTGACCTCACAGAAATCCAATCCTGCTCTTGTTCCTGCTTCTCTTGACACTCGGGCATAAGTTGGAGGGAACTTTTGGGGAAAATAGCCTATTTCCTGATAAATTATATAGAATTTTGTTGCTTTTTTAGAGTACTTTTTCATAGACAAATGTTTAAGATTATTTCAGTTGTAAGAAGTGAGGGTCTATGTTCTAAACTTTCTGTGTTGTTATTCCTGTAGTCTTATGATTGACCTTACTGAAGTTGAGAAGGAGCGCCTTTTAGATGAAGTAAGTTCTCTGAGTGTGGTTTATTTAATAAGCAAAGGAGTTGTAAATTACTGCTGCCACCCAGTACAGGGATCCTAGATAATATTATAGGAGTAGCATTTTCTTCACAAATACTAAGAAGAGTATAGGCCTTTAGTAATAGCAAAGTAAAAAGAAATTTAGGAGTCCTACCTACCATATACTAAAACTTCAGGTTACAAGACTGATGTCATTGTGGAAAATTTCATCATACAGGAAGGAGATAAAAGAGAGGTAAGACTTCAGTAAGTGAAGCCTAATTAGCCTAATCAGTGTTGACACTGCTGCTTCTAGAGCTGCATGTTCTATGCTCAGCACTTGTGTGTCAAATGTTTCTTGTGCACCTATTGGGTGCTAGACGCTGAGCACAACATTGGACAGAATAGATAAAGCCTGGCCTGGAGTATTCCCTTTTCACCACTGACTATTTGGGGGCCTGAGGCGAAACTACTATATATTATTTTACTAATTGGCATATAGTGATGAATGACACAAATATATTAATTTGCTCAATACTGATACTCACTGTATATCTCTTGGCCTCTAAATTCCATGTGCATCCATGCGCAGAAGGCTTTTCTAGTCCTGGAGCAATGTGCTTTGGCCAGCCCCATCCCTCCCTGTCATCTTAAAGCAGCAGGTCACCAGCATTCAGAGCACAGAGCTTATGTGGCGTGTTCATTACAGCCATTGTTGAGAACGTTCACTGCTTGCAGTGAGAACTTGCAGCATTTATAGAGATGAGGTTTAATGTGCAGTTTTGATTCAGGAGAACGAAGTTCTAAGCTTCCACACTTTCTCTTTAGTGGTTCACTCTGGATGAGGTTCCCAGAGGAAAGCTGCACCTGAAGCTAGAGTGGCTCACCTTGCTGCCGGATGCCTCACATCTTGACAAGGTGTGCATAGTGTCTGCTGAACGGGCCAACCCTTCTGACCCTTGGGATATGTCTCAGATTGTGTTGCTGTCTGATTTTTTTTTTTGGTACTCAGGATTGAACTCAGGACCTTGTGCTTTCAAGGCAGGCAGTGGCACCACTGAGCCAAATCCCTGACCTGTTACTTGATTTTTTTTTAAATTATGCAAGTAATTTTGATTATTGTTTTAAGTCACTTAGTGTCTTGTTGGGATACATTAAAGATTTTTTCTTTCATTGCTGGGGATTGCACCCAGGAGATAGCTTCATATTGAGCTATATCCTGAGCCCTATTTATTTATTTATTTATTTATTTTATTTTTTGCTGTACCAGGGTTCGAATTCAGGACCTTGCACAGTAGGCACAGTGCCACTGAGCTAACTCCCCAGCCCATTTATTTGTTTGTTTGTTTGTTTGTTTAGTGGTACTAGGGATCAAACTCAGCACCTTGTGCCTGCAAGGTCACTGGCAGGCATGGTGCCATTGAGTTACATTCCCAGCCCAGCCCTTTTATTTTTGATGTTTTATTTTGAGGCAAGGTTTCACTAAGTTGCCTAGACTGGGCTCAAACTTGTGATGCACTTGCCCCAGACTCTCAGAATGCTGAAATTGCAGATGTGTGCCACTATTCCTGGCTATCATGACAGAATTTAAAAAAATGAAAAAAATAGAGATCATTACACCTATTTTATGAGATCTTCAAATTTTGTGCTTGCTCCGTGCAGGGCTTTGGAGAGCCATAAGTCACCTTAGTGGTCTTTTTAATTGAGTTGTAATACTCTTGTCACCTAAAAGACATTTACTATTTCAGTTCTCAGTCTGTTGTATAAATTGGATGCTTCATTCATTACTTTTCTTGTTTCTTGAGCACAATAGAAAGAATACAGTCAGATAGAAATAGCATACTGTCATGTGGATACATGCTCACTAAGGCTTTTTCTTCCCCTAGGTGCTGACAGACATCAGAGCTGACAAAGATCAAGCCAATGATGGTCTTTCTTCTGCGCTGCTGATCTTGTATTTGGATTCAGCAAGAAACCTTCCGGTAGGTAACACAATGCTAGCTTTTTTCTCCTGGCAGCAGATCTTGCTTGCTAACCACTGCTTTGTTCAGCTTCCATGAGTCACCTCAGTAAGTCTTGTCTGGCTGTGTTTTCACTGTGCTTCCACTGTAAACACAGCAGCAGAAAGACATAAATTGGCATTTGCTTTGTACATGATTTTTATCTCTAGTTATTAAAATTTAGTTGCCAAAAGGTGGCAATTTTCTCTAGTTGGAATGGGAATAAAATGAAGCAATTCTGATTACAAACTGCAAACTTATCCTAACTGTAGGTAAAATGTAGCTGGATACTACAGCATGAACCTCAATGTCCTGGCAGTTCTGAGGAATCAGGTTGGCATGTTGATGCCACTAAACAAGTGTGCCGAGCCCTCAGGTATCAGAGTACTCAAGCAGAAAAAAAAAAAAGAGTGACATCTGAGTAATCTACTGTCAAACAAAATGTTTTATAACCTGAAAACATATGCTTTTGTTTGTTTGCATCAGAATTGTTTTGCTTTTGGGGAAAAAAAATATAAAATACAGTTTTATAGTTAATAGCTACAGCCTTGGAGAAATTAAATCTGTTGTTTCAATCATGCTAGCAGTGTGATCTTCCACTGTAGTTTCTTAAAACACCACTCTGTATGACAGTGTTGTCATCACTGTGTTACATTATCTGATCATTTTTTTGAGTGCTAATGTTCTTTTTCACCAAGTAGTGATTCTTTATTTCACTGTTAATGGCCACTTTTGTTGAAAGAATGCATATGGCTATAAAGCCGGATATCGTGGTGCACACCTATACCCAGCACTGGGAAGCTGAGGCAGGATTGCTGGGAGTTTGAGGCCAGCCTGGACCACATAGTGAGTTCAAGGCCAGCCTGAACTGCATAGTGAGACCCTGTCTCAAAAAAACAAAAAAACATATAAAGAATACACTATCAGTGTGAAATTCTGTCCTCAAGATAGCCTATTGCATAATTCTACATCAGTGGGTCCATCCATGTGAGTGCATTTGTGAATAAGTAGTGTTTCCAGACAAGAAAGCTATGAATCACTTGATTTTCCCTTTTCAACATTTGAATGCTAATTGTTTCACCCATTATAGTTCCACTTACCATGGATAAACCATTTCTTTATGTGTCTTAAAATTGTTTCATTTAGCAACTTTCAAGTTTTGAAAATTATTGATTTATCTGGGTTTTGCTCTAAAATGAAATAAGTATGATTTATGCATCAGTACTTTTTACTTAAAGCTAATAATTAAAATATGACTGAGAATTAATTTTTTTCATGCTAGGAGGATATAATTAAACTTTTTATTTATGTAATATGTTTATAATTGTATTATTTCTTTCAGTAAGTCTTCTTCACCAATTTTAACTTCTTAAATTCTTACATTTCTCTGAAAGAATTTACATTAACCTTTGGCCAGTCTTTTAATCTAATCTGTTGCTCTGCTGTAATTTCAAATTGGGAAAAGTCACCTAATTATTATTTAACCTTTCTACAGAATTTCTCATACATTAAGACTTTCTGCTTCGGATCACAATAATGTTTGTTTCAAAATATTGTAATGTTATAATGTTTCACAGTGCCCGATTGAAGTGCATTTATTGAATAGAGTTGGTAAACTTGCAGGACAGGATTTGGCCAGTTGGTAGAAGTATTTTGTCACACTGACTTGAAATTTGAGTAATGCCACATAGCAATAAGAAGCAAAGTAAATGTACTGATTGACCCTCTGTTACAAGGGCACTTTGTGGATGAAGTGTGCTGTGGCCATCAGAGGCAAAGGATCCTGCAGAGCCACTGCCCTGTTGGGTGTGGGGGTCCCTATCAATCCCTACAGCAGGATCCTTTGACTGCCTCTGCACCCAACTTCCTGTGCTTTTGTGCATGTGCATTGACCACAATCCACCATTCTTTGCTTTCTCCTCTATCTCCACTTTCCTAAGAGTATCTACGAGGGAAACTTTGGGTGTGGCTAATTAAAAGAGAGGCGAGCGTCGGGATTAGTATTTTGTGAAAATACTACCTCAGTCTATAGAGCACTATTTGTGAGTCCTTCAGCGTTCCTTCTTTTCTTGGGTGGAAACTGCGAGAGTGTGGCCTGGAACTTCATGCAGTCTGCTCATGTGGAATGGTGTGCATGCTGTGCGCATTTCGTTGCATGGTCTTAGTTACTTGTGTTTACTCTGTGCTGGTTTTTTAAAATATAACACTGCTATAAAATTGGTGAGTGCATCTGACCTGAGTGAACTAACTTGAGATTCCACAGCTGCTACTGGCCCAGAAAAAAGTAAAATTTCCTCTGAAGAGAAAGAAGACATAATGTTAACATTGATTTCTTGTAGTTTCTTCTGACTGTGAGATGTAAAATCTTTTCGTAAGCTTTCATGACACTTTCCTGAGTCTGCATTTTTCTGCTGACCTAACACAGCAGTGTTAGACTTCTCTTTCTTTCAGCCCATGTACACAGTCATGGGAGGACAGGAGTCACCATCCTGGTGAAAGCCTGCCTTCTCCCAGGTCTCTTAAGAACGGACTCTATAGCAACAGAAACCAATTGCACTTGTGATCCAGCTTGCTTTAGGGAACTTCACTTTCTGGAGTAGAACATGGAACACTGTTTACTCTGATTTTATAAGGAACGTGTTGTGTTCCCCATGTTCATGTCTAGGACCATCATTCCTGGACCTGTGCTGGATATTCTCAGTTGGTGGCTTGTCTCACTTGCTCTGGGATTCTAGGGATCTCAGACTCATTAGTCTAGAAAATTACTTTTAGGTTTACTTCAATAATTACTGAGATTCCCAAAGTCCATTTGCCCATTGAATGTTCTAGTGATGGTGCTCTGCAGATTTGGAGTTTTCTTTTTTCTTTTTGTTTTTTGAGACAGGGTCTTACTGTATACTTCACGCTGGCCTGAAACTAACTGTGTAGCCCAGGATGACCTTGAACTGGCTCAGCCTCCCAAGTGCTGGGATTGTAGGCATGCACCACCATGCCTGGCAATTTGTAGTTTTCATTTATGTTTTCAAAAGCTTTCTGCAAGCATTCTCAGTCTGTTTGTATAGTATTTCTCAAAAGAGGGAATGGAATAGGTATCCCCCCCCTTTTGATACTCAGGATCGAACTCGGTTACTTGTGAAGCAGGCGGCAGTACCACTAAGCTAAATCCCCAGCCCTCTTTACCCCATTTTATAGCTGAGGAAGATCAAGACCCAGGAGGGTAGGTGAGCTATCATTCATACTAGTACTAAGTGGGGCCAGGCCTCCTGGGTTCTGTCCCCTCACACTGTTTAAGCCAGGCAGTGGTATAATACAACATATTCTATTATTTTTTTAAGAAAATGATTTTTTTTCTCTCATTGAGTTTATTGGTACATTTTAGGTATACAGTACAGTTACATTCATCATTGGGGTCTTGTACCTTTACATGACAGGCCTTGGTTCTCATTTTTTTCCCCTCATCCCTGCCCTCCCTTCACCCCCTCCTACCCTCCCCACTTACAAACACTTTATTTCCATTTTTTCAAGGAAATGATTTTCTGCTTCTGAATTTCTTCATGGAAAATGTCATCATAAACTAGTACAAATGACAGGATCGTGCTTCCCTGTAAATTCTGATAGTCTCTCCCCAGCAGCTTTTCTAAATAACTTTTCCCAGTCTACAACTGCTTCCTTTGGGGAAAGGAAAGAGTTATGACTTTGTTTCAGATTTTCAAATTACTTTGTGTATATAGCATATGACAGACACTGCTGGATTCTCAAAATTAACTTTCCTCCTGTATCATCAAAGTCACATTGCACTTTATGATTGGAATATATGAACCACATAAAGTGTTCTGTGAAATAGATACAAACATTTTCTTGTTACCCACCAGTTTCCAGTATAAAGTCAGATCCATTTTCTCAGCCCATTCTGACAGGTGGAGGCCTGGCTGCATCAGTAAAGTTTTGGATGGCTGCCTGCCCATGGCTATCTAACTTCCCACTTGCACAAATACCTTCAGTTTCCACACCACCCAGATCCCCAAGTGAAAAAACAAAATAGCAGGACTTTCCTCTATACTTAGCAATGACCTCTTTAGACTATAGATGCTTAGATCTTTGCCCTCATCATTCTTTTGATCAAGTCAGTACTTGACCTTCAGGCATGAACAGTGAAGATATTCTCTGGCTGTGGTGGCAGTATTAGAACCGTGGACTTGTGTAGTAACTCAATCTTCAGAGCACTTTCCAATATCCAGGCAGGGCTCTGAGGCATTTGCACATGTGTCTCATTGAATCATCCAGACCAGGAAACGCAGACAACACAGAGCACACTGAGAGAGCTACAGGGTCAATGAGCTGTCATCTTATCAAGTTCATAGGCTCATAATGCTGTATGTGGAGTTTATCTGAGAGGAGCAATATTTGTGGTACCTACCTTAAAGATAACAATGAAGCTCTATATTAGCTACCACTGTGCAGACCTTCAGGGGTGGAGATGCTTTGTGCAGGTTACTTTGGCTGTCATTTAAACAATAAAGAGCATGTGCTATTGCCCCATTGATGATGAGAGGCTAGGGTGCAGGGTGCCTGACTTTTGAGCCTCTGACCTGGACATCAGCCCAAAAATTTCAGGGTCCAGGTCTGTCTCACTCCAGGCTACGCAATTCTCTGGCCTCACTTGGCTCCTTATACACACCTGTCCTCACACTACACTGCCTTCCTTGTTTCCCTGTGTTTGATGCATGTTTGAAGAACAAGCACATTTGGCTCAGCTGTACCCAGGGTGAGCTTCAGGAAAAGGTACCTGTGACATCTGACACTTGAGAATGACAGCTCCGAGGCTGCAAGTGTGTAGCATATAAGGCTACCAGTTGTGATGCTTTCAGGGATTTACTTGGCAAAGGATAATAAACAGAGCCCTTTCCTAAAGCCTCATTCCTGCATTTTTCAAATCCCAAAGGATAAGGGTGATGGGGAGAAAAAGATTATTGAACATAAGGAAATGTGTTTGGATGTTTCTAGATTAAAGATTCACTCTAAGATAAGATCTTGGGCATAAGGAATTTAATGGTTGCTTGTGTAATTCTTGGAAATTTTGTTTAATTGTTTTGGTTTATTCTCATGAGATTTCATGTCATTAACCTTACATAAACTCCTCAGTGCATGTTTTATTAACCCTTGGTGTATTCGTTTTCTTCTGACCTGAAAGAGTAACCCATTAGGCTTTAACCCTCGTGTCTTGAAGAAGGCTGCGGTTCAGAGAGCGTTCAAGGTAAACGCAGTGTTCCCTCAAGGTTGCAGTGTCAGTCCAGACATATTGAAAGAGATGGTGTCTAACGCTCACACGTGTGGCAAACTCCTTCCACCCTGACGCAGTAACTTGTCTGGTGGGGGACATCCCACTTGTTTATCCAAGAATTGATGATTTGAAGATGAATTTGGTAAGCTGCAATATGATAAATCAGATTCTTTCCTCTTGGCCTTATTTGGATTTGAGTTTGTGAAATGGTGATCTGTGATATAAAGATATACCTTGCAAACCATGAATACACGTGTAAGAAGTCACCTCTTCCAATATGTTAAGTAGCGGCCTCTCTTGAGTCAGCCTCACAGCTTTGGTACTGTGGGTTTGGGTGATAGATCATTCTACAACTTTAAATCTGATTAAATGAGGTGTATTGAAAACTCAGCTCCACTACCTAAAACACAACATTAGTGTGCCTTTTCTGATTAAATTGTCAAAAGTTTTCTATGACTTAAAAATGTCTTACTATTTTTTTCCTCCAATTTCTCTGAACATTTAGGATTAAATAGTTGGGGGAAGGGATTTTTAAATGTAATTTTGTTAAGAAAATTTCCAGCAAAACAGGAATGATTTTTAATGGTATCCCTGAGAACAGTGAAGGAAGAGGAGAAAGGACTGCTTCCTGCTGTGCTCTGTGTTAGCCCTTTTCCATCCTTGGGTCGAGCCTGTGAGCGCTTGTCAGCAGGCATACAGCCTGCACCTGTGCACCCGGAGCTGGAGGACTTGCCAGCACTGGGCCGGCACCATCCTTTGTTCTCTGACACCTGCCAGTGAGAGCAGTGTCAGCCAGAAGCCTCTGAAGTCAGACTGCTCCTCCATTTGCCCTTTGGGGACACTTAATTCACTCTTTTTTTATAGAGTGGAAGTCCTATCTTCTCCATGGGACTACTGAGCAAATTAAAATAATGCAAATAAAAGTGCTTTAGGCAGGAAAATGGATATGTTATAATTGTCATGTTACTGTATTGGCACATTGAAGCCTAACACTGAGATTCTGGAAATTATATCATCCCTTCTACAGATGGAAACACAAATGCAGGTGACAAAACATGTATGTCCCAGTAATGGAGAGGTAAAGAACTGAGATTTGAATTCAAGACAGTCTGACTGGAAAGTTTATAATTTCATTATATTTTGTGCCTTTGACTTGTGCTGAGACATTTTGAATATTATGTCATGGTAGAAAACAGTGATTTAGCCTTACTTTATATAATCTAAAGTCATCCATTTTAAGATATACCATTATTTTCTGTACCACTAAAACAGATTATAAAGCCAAGTGTTATGGCACATGCCTGTAATCCAAACATTTTGGGAGGCTGAGACAGGAGAATCACAAGTTCAAGCCCATCCTGAGCAATTTAGTGATCTAATGAGATGCTACTTCAAAATTAAAAATTAAAAGCAGGGGGTTGGGGGATAAGGCTGAGGATATAGCTTAGTGCAAAAGCTCTGAGTTCAATCCCCAGCACCACAAAGGAGAAAAAAAAAATGGAGGAAAGATGGAGAAAGATTATAAATTTGATAGTGTTTGCTGAGAGAATTTTTAGAGTTAGGATAAACATAGATTTTTTTTTTTTTACCTTGTCATGTACACGTATGTATAAAAGAAAATAAATTGGTTAATGCGATAAAATAAATTGGTGTTAAGAACTGTCTCACTACTGCACAATGCCCCAAACCAAGCACATATTCACAGATGCAGTGATTTAAGCAAGACAGGAGTCCATGGCCTTGGCTCTGCATTGCTGTCTGCATTCCTACCCTGGATGGGGCAGGCATGGTGCAGGCCCTCCTTCAAGGCCAGAACTCATTACTCCATGCTGACTGCAGGGCATGGTGGTGGAGGAACTTTATTCACAGCTAATTATCCATAGCTAAAACTTAGGGGTTCCAACATCAAAGGAAGAGAAAGAAAATTCAAGAGAAAAATCAGTGGTTTTGCCACAGTAGCCTATAGCCTTGGATATTTTTTTAACAGTATTTATTTCATTTTACAGAATTCATTCACATCAGAAAGATGAACCAGAAATAGATTATCACAGTAGGTTTGGGCTAGTAATACTTTTTCAATACTCATATGATTTTGACACCTATTTCCATTATTGCTGCAGTGTTGAGGACTCTAAAATTATTTACTAAAAAACATTTTGTGATCTAATTAATTTTCACTAACAGATTTTTAACTACACCTTCTTGTGGGGCTAAGTTGTAAATAAACCTCATGTCACATATCTGTTTTGTTTTATTATGCTTTCTTCTATCAGCTATTTGTACTAAAGAATGCTTCTTACTATTAAATTTTTATTGGCTTAAATTAATGCAGTTCTAAACAGAAGTCCTTTTCTCATTAGCATTAGCAGCTATTAAGCAAGATTTGATGTCTGATAGCTGCTTATGTTTGAAAGGAGGATGCTAGATTAAAAAATGCAAACCATGCATCTGAAACTTTATAGCATATTATTACTCCAACTGGAGAAGTATTCTGAACTACCATTCTTTTACTTTTGTCTTTTCCCATGTTTTTGTTTCTATTTACTATATACTTTATTCATTTTGTTATTCTAATAAGTACTGAAAACTGTAAGTAACATTAAAAAGTTTTTAAAGATTCAGTTTTCCCAAAGTAACTTTCTTAAAAATAATACAGTATAACTTTTAAAAGTAGAGTGCAATCTGGGTGCAGTGGTGCATGCCTGTAATGCCAGCACCCTAGGAATCTGAGGTAGGAGAATGACAAGTTTGAGCCTATTTTACCAACTTAACAAGGGCTTGTCTCAAAATAAAGAGATTCAAAAGAGGCTTGGAATGTAACTCAGTGCACGAGCCCTTGATTCAATCCCAAGCACTGGGAGAAAAAAAACAAACAAACATGTAGCTCAGAACAGTGGTACGTGCGTGTAGTTCTGGTTACTTAGGAAGCTGAGACAAAAAGATTGAATCCAAGAGTTTGAGACCAGCCTGGGCAACAAAGTGATACTCCATCTCAAAAAAAATAAAGCCAGGTATGGTGGTGCCTGCCTGTAATCTCAGCACTCAGGAGACTGAGGCAGGAGGATCACTGCAAATTCAAGGCCAACCTGAACTACATAGCAAGACCCTATCTCAAAACAAAACAGAAACAAAAAAAAAAAAGTTATATAAAAAAGAAAGGCAAATAGAATTTTCTTAATTTGTTTCATAGTAGAAACAGTTATGGGTCCAAATGTGCTTAGCAATTATTTTCCAGTTATTATTTTTTAGCAATTATTTTCCATTTAAGTTGTTCCCAGATATCTTTTTCTGTATCTGAAGTATCATAGGTAAAAAGAAATGAGTCTTAATATCATTTTTAGTAAGTTGTGTTTCTAAAATGTCCCTATTTATTTTGTCTGTTTTTGTGTTTGTTTTTTAATAGTCAGAGAAGAAAATAAACAGCAACCCAAATCCTCTTGTCCAAATAACAGTTGGTCACAAGGCTCAGGAGAGTAAGGTAAGGTACTGATGTTTACCTGGTTTTATGAGACTTTTTCACATACTCATATTTATCCCTGTTGCCAGCAAGCGAAAGTGTTCAGTTTTATGGTAAATTAGATGTCAAGACCTTTGCTTTTTATGTTTTTATTTTTTTCTCCTTAAGAGCGTTGAAAAATATCATGCAAATATGCTTTTTCTTGATTTCATGGGTAAATAAATCCCCACATTTCTTTTGTGCACTGCATAAATATTTAAAGATAAATATTAAGCCAGCAGTGCATAAAATTCAACAAATGTAGCTAGCTTCAAGAATTCAGGAGCCAGGCATGATGGCACATGTCTGTAATCCCAGAATTTTAGGAGGTACCGCAGGAGGATTGTAAATTTGAGCCCAGCCTAGGCAACTTAGCTATTTAGTGAGACCCAGTATCAAAATAAAAAGTTTCTTAAAAGCAGTGGGGATATAGTTCAATCCTAAGTACTACACACTCATACATGCAGAAAGATGACATTGCTACTGCAGTATATAATATGTTTTTCGTTCCAGATTTAAGGGAAAGTATTTCAGAATTGATTCTGTTATAAGCCATTGTTTACATTTAATGGTTAACCCTTTAAAAAGGCCATGTGTGTTGGTGTGCCAAGCACTGAGGCCCCTGAGCAGATGAAGTCTCTGTCACGGCACACTGACTTCCCCAACAAACTCAGAAGCTTTGAACCACCTCTCAATTTTTAATGCCTTTCACACTTACTGATATAAGGGCACATACTCAGTAAATATGTCTTAGAGTTTTAAAGTTGTTCTGTGCTTCTGAACATTTTAAATGAGTAAGCACAATATCGGTAGCTCTTTGCTACAGAAAAGGTCAGAGAGATGATATTGATATATTTCTTCCAGATTCGTTATAAAACCAGTGAACCTGTGTGGGAGGAAAACTTCACCTTCTTCATTCACAACCCCAAACGGCAAGATCTTGAGGTTGAGGTATGTTGTTTGTATATTTTCAGTGATCTGTTGAAATATAATTGACCTACTATAAACTACCCATATATAAGGTGTACAATCTGCTGGATTATGACCTACATACAAACACCCATGGACCCATTATCACAATCAAGATAATATATCCTTTAAAAAAGTTCCTTCTGTGCCCCATACATCTCCACACACCTCTCAGATCTGCCTTATACTATACCACTGTAAATCACTGTTCTCATTTCCTGGAATTTTATATAAATGGAATTTTATAGTTTGTGGGGGTTTTTTGCGTGCACTATTTCATGTAATTATTGTGTTGTTGCAGATATGAGTAGCTTGTCCTTTTTTAATTGCTGGGCAGTGTTACATGGGATGGATGTGCCACAACTGGTTTATCTATTCACTTGTCAGTAAAAGCTTGTTAAAGGTTGGGTTCTTCCTGCCTAGATCCATCCCAAATCAGTCTGCTATGAGTATTCAGTCTTTGAGTGTCCCTCCATTCCATAGTCTGGGCATATGCCTAGGAATAGACTGTTGGTGCATATTTAGCTTCTCCATACCATGACTGGTTGTCCCCAAAGTGGAGGTGCTATGGGACACTCCATCACAGTGCATGACAGTGATGCCTTCTGCACACCTTGCCAAGATTCCAATTAGTGGATAAGAAGTACAGCAACCCAAACCTACAGCTTCTTACACATGGACGCATGGTTGGTTCTAGTCTGAACTGTGGGCCATATTATAAGAACACAGAGTACAGTACAGTCAGACATTTGCGTGTGTGTATGTGTGTGAGAGAGAGAGAGAGAGAGAGACAGACAGACAGACAGACAGACAGAGACAGGATCTTCCTGTGTGATTCAGGCTGGCCTTGAAATGAGCACCACCACACCTGGCACAGTAAGACTAATTTTGAGAGTACATGAGAGACCACATTCAATCACTTTTATTGTACCATATTGTTAAAAGTTGTTCTGTATCCCGGAAATTAGCATAGTGGTTCTACACCTGCCTGGCAAGCACAAGGTCCCAAGTTTGATCCCCAGTACAAAAAAAAAAGTTGTTCTGTTTATTGTTCATCTCTCACTGTGTGTACTTTATAAATTAAACTGCATCACTGATATGCATACATGGGAAAGAAATAGCACATGTCAGTTCTATGCTCTCTGCTGTTCCGAGTGTCCCCTGATGTGTGTCCTCATCTGGGAGGGTGACAGCAGCATCTTGTGGTCTCAGTGTGATCTAATGATGAGGGCATCTTTTCATACGTTCACTTGCCGTCTGTGTCTTCACTATAGAGAAGTGTCTTCAATTCCTTTGCCTATTTTGGAGAGTTAGGTTACTTATCTTCTTAATGCTAAATTGTAAGATTAATATATCCTTAAAAACTACTTTTTTGGATGTGTTTTCTACATTAATTTCTGCTTGATTTTCCATTTTACAAGTGAAGTCAAGCATGGAAGCACACGTCCGTCATCCCTGCTACTCAGGAGGCTGGGACAGGAGGATCTCAAGTTCAAAGCCCATCTGGGCCACTTAGTAAAACCCTACCTAAAAATAAAACAAAAAGGGATGGGGATTGTAGTTCAGTGTTCCCTGGTTTCAAGCCCCAGGATCACAAAAACAAACAACAAAAAATGTGTTTGGAAAAGCAGAAGTTTAAAATTTGACACAGTTCAGTTTATCACCCTTTTCTTTTTAGTTTATCCTCTTTGTGTCCTATTTAAGAGATATTTGCCAGACCATTGGTTCTTAAGCCTTTGTCTTCTCTGTCTTCTGGAGGTTATGTTTCTAACTTTACACTTAGGTGTAACTCAGGTGTAACTCACTATGTCCAGTGAGTTTTCCTTTACAAGATAAGGGAAGAGTCATTGTTCTTTTCTTTTTCTCAGATAGATAGCTGTCCCATTGTTCAGCATCATTTGTTGAAGAGCTGATGCTGTACCTTTTTAATGAGCTCGGTGACCATGGGGACAGAGAGCTCCAAGTGAGGGTCTGCTTCTGGAGTGCCTTCTGCCACACTTTCCTGAACCTCTGTCCTGTGTCAGGACCTCGGTCTTCATCACTGGTGCTCTCTGCCCGGATTCTAGACTCAACTGATGCTAGGATCAGGCTTTGTTTTCATGTTTATGTGCTTGTGGTGCCGAAAATGGAACCCAGGGCGTCACTCATGCTAGGCAAATACTCTAGCACTGAGCTACACTCCCAGCCTTATAATCCTCCTGCTTCAGTCTCTCTTTTTTTTGTACTAGGGATCAAACTGAGGACCTTGTGCTTGTGAGGCAGGTGTGGTGCCGCTAACCTAAGCCCCCAGCTGCCTCAGTCTCTTGAGTAGCTGGAACTTTGTTAATAGTTGTCTTAGTGATTCTAAGTCTGCATTTCCATGTGAGTTTTAGTATCAGATTGTCAGTTTATGCATAAAATCTGTTAAAATCTTTATGAGAACTTCATTAAGTCTATAGATAAAGTGAGTGGAATTGACATCTCAACATTGTGAAATCTTTCAATCTATAGAAACATTGTATTCCAGGGTCCGGGGGATTTAGCTCAGTGATTCCACTGCCTGCCTTGCAAGCACAAGATCCCAAGCTGGATCCCAGGTACCAAAAAAGCAGAAAAAGAAAAGAAACATTGTATTCCATATATGTAGGTATTTAACTTCTCTCACCAGTGTTTTATACTTTTTAATGTACATTATACATCACATACATCTTTGCTTATCTCCAAGTGTTTTCAAACTTTTTAGCAATATTAGAAATGGCATTTTTCTCTTTTTAACTAGGATATAATTATTTTTTATGTATTGATATGATCTCAAAACCATGCTAAACTTGCTTCTTCTTTTTTTGGTGTGGGGGGGTGCAGGGACTGAACTTGTGACCTTGAACTTGCAAGGCAGGTGGCAGAACCACTGAGCTAAATCCCCGACCCTAAATTTGCTTCTTCTTAGTTCTAGTAGCTGTTTGTATCTTAGGATTTTTCATGGGGACAGTCATGCTGTCTGATAGTAATCACACTTGTACTTCTCATTCCCATCTGGATGCCTTCACTTACTTTTCACAACTACTAGCTCTGCTCAGCCTGGCAGGGTGCAGGGTTGGTTCAAGAAAACCCTGGCCCCTGCCCTACGTGCCTTCTGTCTGGTTGAGAAGTTTCTTTCTAATCCTTCCCATTTGTAATCATGAATGAATGTTGAATTCACTAAAGGTGATAAAAATCTTTATGTAGTTTTCCAAGTTTGTAGCTATGGTGAAAACATCATTGGTTCTCAGATGTTAAATAAACCTTAAAACCTTTGGTTTTCAAGGTTAGCATTTGAAAACCTGCTAGCAAACCTTTATTCAGGAATAAGCCTTACTTGGTTATGATTGTTAACATTTTTTAGATCTTAGTTATAAAGGCTACTGATCAGTAATTCTGTTTTCTTTTTTTTTGGTACCGGGGATTGAACTCGGGTCCTTGTGCTTGCAAGGCAGGCCACCGAACCACTGAGCTAAATCCTCAGCCCCTAGTAATTCTGTTTTCTTATGGTGTCTTTTTTTTTTAGTTTGGTATCGTGATAATGCTGGCATGGTGAATTGAGTGTCGCCTCCTCTTGGATTTCCAGAAAGACTTGCTTAGAATCTGAATAGCTTGTCTTATATGCTCAGTAGCCTGTACTTTTATTTGTAAGAAGATGTTTCAGTTCTGTCAGTGCATACATAGAGCTATAGGTTATCTATTTCTTCCTGATGGGTTTTGTTATTTTTGCCATCCGGGGAATTCATTCATTTCCTTTATATTGCTGACCTTTGGTAGGACTGTTCTTTAGCGCTAGAGGTGTACCCCTCAGAAGGCATGGTCTCCCTCCTAGTAGCACAGTAATGTTTGTATTCTCCCCTCTCCTTCCCACTCAGTCTGGCAAGAGGTTTATTGATTTTTGTTTGTTTTGTTTTATTTTGGGAAACAAGGTCTCACTGTAGTCGAGGCTGGCCTTGGACTCAGCCACTCTCCTGCCTCTTCCTCTGGAGTGCTGGTATTACAAACCTGCACCACCATGCCCAGCTAGATATAGTTCTATTTAAATTCTGCTTTAGCTACATTTTGACTTCTTGTGGTTTCATTTGTATTCCTTTTGATAGTTCCCCTTTTGATTATTATTTCCTTAATAAGTTCTCTGATTTTTCTTGATTCACAAGTTATTAAAGTTCTGTTATTTCACTTCCCAGTGTTTGGGGATTTTTTTTTTTTTGATCTCTAGTTTTAATTTCAGCATACAGTGTTCAGAAAACATACTTGATATGACTTGAGCCCTTTTCCTTTGAGACTAGTTTTGTGGCCTGGTGTTGTACCTCTTGGTTCCTGCCAGAATCTTACCCAGAGTGCCTCTTGCTGTGAGACATATGCTCTCTGGACATCCATTGCCACAGTGGGTGGTGGTAGTACTGCTCAGGTCCTCTGTTTCCTCCTCGTTTTCCCATCTATCTGCTGTGTCAGGGATTAAAAGCTTGGAGCTTGAATGTGTACCCTTTTCTATGACTCCATATGTTTTTCCTTTTGGTTTGTTTTTGCCCCATGCATCCAGGATGTCTTTAAACAGATGTTAACCATTGTTGACAGCTATGCCCTGGATCATTATTTCTGTTTGTTGTTCTGTATCTTCATATATATCCTATTTTGTTCAAAATAATTTTATTTTACCCAATTCTTCCTTCATAAATTCTATTTATTGACCGTTGATTGATTAATTGAGACTGGATCTCACCGTGTAGTTTATCTTTAGACTGGTCTTGAGGTCACTGTGTAGCCTAGGCTGGCCCCAAACTCACAGTGATCTCCTGCCTCAACCTCCCTAGTGCTGCTATTATAGGTATGCACCACCATGCTGGGCCTCCTTCTTAAATTCTTAAAATAATCTGCACTTACTGGATCTTGAATTTTAAAAATAAGTTTTGTTTTTTTGGTACCGGGGATTGAACTCGGGTCCTTGCGCTTGCAAGGCAGGCCACCAAACCACTGAGCTAAATCCCCGGCCCCTAAAAATAAGTTTTGAGGTTCTATGAACACTATATCATAGTTATTTCATTTAAATTGCTTCTCTGATTTTGTTTTGTTTTGTTTTGTTTTTTGAGACAGGGTCTCATGTATTCCAGGCTGCCCTTCAATTCATTATTTCCTAGGCTGGCCTCAAGCTCTCTGCAATCCTCTTGCTTCCACTTCCAAGTGCTGGGATTATAGGCATGCACCATCACACCTGGCTGATTATAGTTTTAAAAGAAATAAGTCAGGATTTTAGATTTTCCTGTGAAATTATATTTTAGCTTCTCTGACCATTTTCACAGCAGCTGTGAAAGCTGAAGAGTTCTTTATTTGATCATAGTTTTGTACAGCATGATGGGATTCTGCTTCATTTTACAGAGCTAATGCTAAATGGTTACTGTTATTCATGATAAAGAAATTACCATGCATTTAAAGTAGATATTATAAATGTTTGAAACTATCATGTAGATTTTGAATGGGGATGGCTTAAAAATTTTTACTTAAAAATGCATTTTGTCCATAAATTTCACCTATGCAAGCGCAAGGGCCTGAGTTCGATCCCCAGTATCCAAAAAAAAAAAAAAACCAGTGTCACCTATAGAAACTTCACACAGTGCTACCTATGGTCTTTTAATTCCATTTTCACTGACATTTCTTTCTAATCTTCAGATTTGTGTAGACCGTTACCTCCTAGCTCGTTTTTTGTAACAGATGCATAGAATGTAATATTCTTTGTTATGCTCATTGTGGTTTTGTCATGAGCAAATGTGAAACACATGTGGCAGATATTTTGCTTGCGACAGTTTTGTCTTGCTGAGAAAGTTTTCTGATATGTTGGTCATCTATGGAAATACTACTTTAAAAAATATGGCTGGAGCCAGGTGTGGTGGCACATGTCTGTAATACCAGCAACTTGAGGCTGAGGCAGGAGGATGGTGACGTTGAAGCCAGTTTGGGCAGCTTAGCAAGACCCTGTCATCAATTAAGTAATTAATTAATTATTTTCTTTTTGGTGCCGGGGATTGAACTTGGGACCTTGCGCTTGTGAGGCAGGTGACAGAACCACTGAGCTAAATCCCCAGCTTAAATTTTTTAAAAAGAGCTGGGAATGTAGCTCCTTGAGTTTAGTCCCCAGCTGGAGATGAGGAATATGGCCAAAATATCTTCTGGGTTCTTTTAAAAATATTCCTTAAAAGAGAATTTTTGTACCTTTCTACGTTTTCTGTAGTTTCTACACCTTTCCTGAGCTAAGTGTGTTTTCCATCCTGAATTCTGCAGGTCAAAGATGAGCAGCACCAGTGCAGTCTGGGGAGCCTGAGGATCCCACTCAGTCAGCTGCTGGGGAGTGAAGACATGACTGTGAACCAGCGCTTCCAACTCAGCAACTCAGGGCCCAACAGCACTTTGAAGATGAAGATTGCCCTCAGGGTACATCTGGCCCTCATCCTTACAGGAAACTGGTCAGGGTGGGAGGAAAAGGGGCTGCTGGAGTGCTGGTCCTGGGCTGGCCAGTGTGGTGGATGGTGCCATATGCCCAGGCAGTTCTGTGATGATGAAAACTATAGCTGAAGCAATATGCTCAGGGGAGAGAGCTTATTAAAACCTACAGAGAGTAGAACCTACATGGACTCAGTCTGCTAAGGGTGCAGTAGAAGTGGTCTCCTCGTACTGGCCAAGACTCTGGTTATTGACACAGCATTTTAGAAAGGACTGCAGTATCCCCAAGCCATAGATCCTACTGTCCTTTGGGCTAGTATTCCTGTTTCCTGACATCTGACTTGCTAATCCTGCAGAATGTAGGGAGGCTGCTGAATGTAAAGATGATTACTGCTGCTTTATTTCAGAAACAGAAAAAGTCCTCAGGCCATCTCTGTAGGCCATGTGTAGACTGTGCTCAGGGTCGTCATGGCCCAGCCCCACTGATGCTGCTCCAGACTGGGGGTGTGGCTGTCCCTTGACTGGTGCCACCTTGCTGATGGGGCAATCCTGCTGGATACCAGGTCTTCAGGACATTCTTCTTTTCTCTGCAAATTCCTGGTGCAAACATTGTATAGAGCAAGGGATTTAGGCTTCTGTCAAGGACTTGTAACTCAACAGGGTTCTGTAGGGAGAACATTTTCTCTCACTTGAGTAGGAATATGTATAAATAGAGGCAGATAAAGGAACACACAAAATAGTGCTTGTATTGGGAAGCAATGTTTTGATTACTTAACCTTTTTCTAAACTTTTTGTTTTGTTTTGTTTGTTTTTGTGGTACTGGAGATGGAATTCAGGACCTTGAGCTTACATGGGAGGCATGGTGCCACTAAACTAAATCCCCAGCCCTAAACTTTTTGTAGTATGGCGTTATTTTAATAATAGAATAGCTGAACAGATAAGACTGGATTTTTTAAATGTTTTGGGACAAGTTTTAAAGAAATACTTTTAGATAAATGCAGCTAGAGCCACTCAAGTATCAGGATGTTGCCAGTGTCACTGGTTTCAGTGTTTGTTTCCACTTCTAGGTGCTCCATCTAGAAAAGCAAGAAAGGCCTCCAGACTACCAACATTCAGCTCAAGTGAAACGACCCTCCATTTCCAAAGAAGGAAGGAAAATGCCTGTCAAGTCTCAGGTGTCTGCATCTCCAGCCACCAGTCGCAGCAGCACAGCTCCCTCCACACCCATCATCGGGGTCGGGGTCATAGAGAAACCTGGTGCAGAAGAGAAGGCCCAGCCCTCTGAGGCCGGCCCTCCAGCCCATCGTGACCTGGGCAGAAGCACCTCCAGCCTCCTGGCCTCACCAAGCCATACCTCTGTCAAAGAGCCTACACCTAGCATCGCCTCAGACATATCTCTGCCCATTGCCACCCAGGAGCTGCGGCAGAGGCTGCGACAACTAGAAAAGTAACTACATGCCCACTTTGTTGTTTATCAAGGCCAGCGAGGCAACTGACATATTGCAAGGGTTGCTATGAACACCATCAGAGTTCAGGTCCCACATACCACAGGGCTGTTCTTGACGCTGAGTTCAGCATATAACATGGGCTGTTGACACAGAGTTTATGACATAGCCTGGGGCTCGTTAGCACAGAGTTCAGGTCCACATACTACACTGCCATTGTTAACACTGCCACAGTTCACATCCGACACATACACAATGGCTGTTAGCCCTCGAGCTTGTTGTTAACATGCCCTCCGAGGGGAAGAATATATCATCTTAAATTAGCTGGAGAAATTTCAGGTTGTGTTGCACTTTTGCCTGCCTGAGTCTTTGACTTTCAAAATAAAACTTGTTGTGCTCACTTCTGCAGCACATAAACTAAAATCAAAATAAAACCTGTCACAGGGCATAATGGTGCACACCTGTAATCCCAGTCCTTGGGAGGCTGAAGCAGGAGGGTCACTGCCAATTCGAGGCCAGATGAGGCTACATAGTGAATTAAGGCCAGACTGAACTACATACCAAGATCCTGTCTCCAAAAAACCAGCTACTGGGCTGGGGATTTAGCTCAGTGGTTCCACCACCTGCCCCACAAGCACAATGACCCAAGTTTGATCCCTGGTACCAAAACAAAAAAAAAAGCTATTGTAACTTTCTACAGTAGCCCATGCTGTGTTTCCCAGATGCAGCATATACTTTTATTTTGGCTTTTATCCTCTTTTCCTCTTTACTCTGTCCAAGCTTCCTCTGCAGAGCCAGTTTCTCCCACTCTTACTTTCTTGAATAATCTTTGCTACTGTTAAAAGAAAATAAGACCTGTCATTTTCTAGGACCTCCTCATTTAAATATGAGGAAATGATGGAGTAAGAGCTATCACAAATGAAAATGACAGAAAAGGCCGGGCCTGGTGGTGCATGCCTGTAATCCCAGCACTTGGGAGGCTGAGGCAGGAGGATCATTGCAAGTTTGAGACCAGCCTGGGCTACATAGTGAGTTCCAGGTCAGTCTCAACTACATGTGAGACCCTGTCTCAAAAAACTAAAAAAAAAAAAAAAAAAAAAAAAAAAAAGAAAGAAAATTACAGAAAGCTAAGAGCTCTGAAGCTACTGAGCACCTCTCATGCCAGTAAGACAGACTCAAAGGGTGACTGTCAACTCCTAATGTGGGACAGGTGATGGTCTGGCAGAAAGCTTGGCTCTTTTTGTAGTGTAAGAATTGGCCCTGGTCTTTTATGTGGGGCCAGTGTCCAGGTACTCCTGACTAGTTCCTATTTGTCTTTGGGTGTTGGGTTTTTTTTGGGGCGGGGGTCGTGCCAGGGATTGAACTCGGGTCCTTGTGCTTGTGAGGCAGGTGGTGGAACCACTGAGCCAAATCCCCAACCCTGAGTGTGGGTTAATTAAGCTCTATGGTTCATAGATATGTTAATGGTTTCTTCAATAAGGTAGACTAGCCTAGTCATCACAAGCTTCAGATGTTAACGCTTCCTTTAGGTAGAAGTAAAATGACCTTTGAAACTGTTCTTCCTACTTGTTGGTAGAAGAGGTGTATTGTGTGGTGAGGAAACAGAAACAGACTTGGAGGCAAAGGTGAAAATGCTAACTGTGCCTGATGGTTAGGACAGCATCAGGAGGCACGAGGCCATGCCTGTGTCTATGAGGCCTTCTCTGATCCCATATACTTTTTCCTTCATTCTTTTTCTTTTTCTTTTTTTGTTTTTTTTGAGACAGGCTCTCACTATGTATTTGAGACTGACCTGGAACTCACTGTGTAGCCCAGGCTGGTCTCAAACTCACAGCGATCCTCCTGCCTCAGCCTCCCAACTGCTGGGATTACAGGAGTGTGCCACCATGCCCAGCTCTCCTTTATTCTTTTTCATATCCATTGTTTTTGGAAAAAAGAATTTTGTCTCTTCTCTCTAGAAGAAAACAGTTTTAAATGAGAAACCACCTGTTCTCAGGGCTGCAGTTTGGGGAGTAGCTAAATGACCTTGGAGGATACTGAGTGAGCACAGTCACTGTCCCAGAGCTTGTTCCCCAAGCAGAGAGTAGAAGGAGGGTATACTGGGGCTCACCTGGGGGTATAGGGCTGGTGATAGTCAAGGTAGACTGCTGAGCAAAGGCCAAAGAACTGGTATCCAACAGAGAGATTTATCTCCTTTTACTTTGGCCTCTCAGTGGAATATTACTGATTTTGATTAATTTAGTTGTATTGAACCCTCATGTGAAATACAACTTCAATTCAACTTATACCCAAAGTTTCAAATTCTGTTTAAGTTCATGGGTAATCTAAATTCTTTCTGTCTAGATAAATGTGCATTACCTTGCTATGTGTATTGTGCCACTGTACATACCTGGTGACCTGCTCTGCTTCCCACAGTGGCACAATGCTGGGGCAGTCTCCACTGGGGCAGATCCAGCTGACCATCCGGCACAGCTCCCAGAGAAACAAGCTCATCGTGGTGGTACACTCCTGCAGGTAAGTGGTGCCTGCCTCCTTCTTGACCCAGGACACAGGACTGTAAGTGCTGCTGCTGGCCCCCAGGCGGGGCACACATGGCTCTTTTAAGAGCAGAACAACTGGACCTGCTTCCTGTGCTGCTGGAAGTTCTGATCCTTTCTTTAGTACGAAATCTCTCTTCAACTACGATGTAGAGCAAACAGATAAAATCAGTATATTTCATAGGTGTGAATTATGTTTAGTGATTTTGTTTTATCCTGTGGTAGTTTGAAGGAGGGGAGAGTTGGGGAAAGACTCTCTCATTGACTTATTAGAATATTTTCTTCTCTCAAAAGAAGTATAAGCAAACTGAAGAACATTTTTGCTTTTATTAATAATTGCTAGGTTGTTTATAACATACAAAAATGCATGTAAAACAGCTTAAATGTGTTAAAGATTTCCCCAGTCTATGGCAAAGCTGAAAAACCTCAATGAGCTATTTGAATGATTAAAAAAAAAAGAAACATTAAAGAGAATTTTGAGAGAATCAGTCATCATTCTATCCCCCTCACAAGCACATATGCCTCCTATATGTATCCACAGACACATACATGCATGCATGTGCACACGTCATTCATGTCTTACATTCTCTTCTGGATTCTGGTCTTTACAACCCTGTATTTTTCACTACTAAAATCCCAGTAAATAACTTATTCCTTTTTTGTTCTTAACATTACTTTACAAACATTTCTGTTGTATCTATAACCATGTTAGTGGCTTTATAATGCTCCCTTGAATTGCTATAATGTAATTTATGCAAGTATATAATATGCCTTCTTGGATATCTGTATTAATGTAATTTTGATGATGAACTTGTTTTGAACTATTTTTTTGGATTTAATTTCCAGAAGTAGGAAAATTTGGATCAAAAGATCAAAAAAGTTTTTAGGTTTATGATAGGTATTACTGTAGTCTTCGAAAGAAGAGCATACAGTTGACAGGTTATTCCAAGGATATGGGTGTACCTTTCCCCCCCACAGTCAAAAAATTTTATTTATCTAGTGTAGTATGCCAATTTTGTAAATCTGAAGTGGGATGACAGTGTTGCTTTAGTTTGTATTTGATTAAGGATAATGGTATGGGCCATTTGACAGTTGTTTAAAATAATGATATAGGGCCAGGGATTTATCTCAGTAGCACCGTGCTTGCCTCACAAGTGTATGGTCCTGAGTTCCATCCCTGGTACCAAAAAAATAAAGATATAAATATTTAGCATTTATAAAAGCCTGTAGGAGCTGGTACCCACCTATAACTTGGGAGGCTGAGGCAGGAAGTTCGAGGCCATCCTGGGCTATATAGTGAGACCTTATCTCAAAACAAACAAAAAATAATAGAATAAAAACCTGTAGGAAACAGGGAAATAAAATTAGTAAACATAGAATTCAGTTCAGTGACTATGTTGTTCCTTGTATGTTCTTGCCACTGAGATTATTGCTCAGAGAGAGGCCATGACGAGTGCCGATCAACACCTGCCCACTGACTGCTGGTTACCAGTCAGTGCAGAGCCCAGAGTGGTCGTGAGGACAAGTTCTAGACTGGTCTGGCCCATTTCCGTTGTCCTAGGCAAAGAGCAGGGCAGGCTGAATGGAGGAGGTGGGTCCTGTGCAGGGGCTAGATGGGTGAAAGTGAATGGCCAGGCAGGCAACAGAGGGAACCAGGATGCCACACAGGACACGTGGGGCCGGTTCGCTTGGCCAAAGCCTGACTTGTTTCTTCATCTGGATAAACCACTAGAAATGTGATGGAAAGACATGTTAGAAGCAGAGCAAGGACCTGGAATGTCCCCCAGACTCTGAACTCTGGAAATAAGAGTCAAGTTGCCTCTGGCAAAGCCATTGAGAGAGAAGCCAGCAGGCAGGTGTGGGGAAGGCCTCACAGAATGTGCTGTCAGTTACTCCTCACTGTCCTTTGTCACCCCCCCCACACACACACACACATAAACATGCACACACAGATGCTGGGGATGCAGCCCAGGGTCTCTTGTATGACAGGCAAGAGCTCAAACACTGTGCTACACCCTAGCTTTCTTGTTTCTTCTTGGTATTTAGATATATATGAAATCAAAATGTGATACAGCAAATGTGAATGCAATAGTGCTCTCATTTTCTTAAATTCTAATATATAATTTTTTCTGGTCCATGTTACAAGAAATCTCATCGCTTTCTCAGAAGATGGCTCTGACCCATATGTCCGCATGTATTTATTGCCAGACAAGAGGAGGTCAGGGAGGAGGAAAACACACGTGTCAAAGAAGACGTTAAACCCTGTGTTCGATCAGAGGTATGATATATACTCCCTCGGCTGAGGGAGACGGGTGAAGTGAGCAGAGCCAGGCCTTAGAAGTGCCTTTGAGTGCCTAAGGCATGCAGCCAGTGCTCTGCCAAGAAGTATAAGGGGCAGACTCCACCACAGTGTAGCACATGTACACTTGTTAATAATCATTTTAAACTTCTTATCTGAATGCTAAACATAATAAAGGAAGTTACAAATCCTGTTAATGGGGATCTATTCTATAGCAACATAATAATATTACATTTTGCAATTCTGTTGAGTGTTCCAGCTTAGCAGAGGCTGGCACTGTTAGTGTGGTCAGTCTCATGGGTCCAGGCATCCTCGGACCATGGTCTGTCCATATGTTGTACTCTGGCAGCATTTTGCAAATAGTAAATCAGTGTTGGTTCAGCTGTCTTATCTCTAAAGTTGCTCCTCACTTGCCTATATTTTCACTCTAGTAAGTAAGTTAAAGAGCAGACTCGTGCCCTACACACACTAAAAGGAGAACCTGATTTTACAAGGACAAAAACATAATTTTTAAAATGATCTCATAGGCAGAAACACAGTTTTTAGTTGAAAGAAGATACAGTACAGCAGAATTACAGAGAAAGTTCCTTGGTCCCTCGCAGCTTTGATTTCAACGTGTCACTCCCTGAGGTGCAGAGGAGAACACTGGATGTAGCAGTGAAGAACAGCGGCGGCTTCCTGTCCAAAGACAAAGGGCTTCTTGGCAAAGTAAGCATAAGGAAATCTTCACAGGTTACTACACTTAGCACAACTAAAACCCTTCTCTGAAGGGCACACACATTAGCAGAAAGGGCAAGCTTATCCTACAGCTAGTGCTATTTGTAAAATAGTGTGCTAAATACTTGGTTCAGGCTGAAGATATTTCTTAAGTTATTCTCATTGGTTTTATGTATTCATATTATTAGCTTATTAATCATACTGATAGCAAGAACTTTTAGTTGAAAAAGACTGATTTTTCAAGCTTTTAAATTTTTGTTCAATACAACATTGTAAAAACCACAAAGGAAAATCATCTCATCCAACCCACTTCCCCCACTGGTTACACTGCTCTCTCTCCAGCAAGTCCTTAGCTCATCTCTGTCCATGTTCACCATTAATTTTTGAGTAAGTTTACGTCTTCCTCAGTCCTGTGTACATCAGCATCAAGCCAGGGAAGTGTGTTGCACAATAAACCCATGTGTGCTGTCAGCAGCACCAGTAACAAGCTGTCTGTACAGTTGCTGCCCTTGACAACATCACGCAGCATCCAGGGACTGTCTTCACTGATGTTTCATGATAACTTAGTTATACAACTGCTGGAGACAGGTGGGATCTCTTGGTTATAATCAAGCATAATCTATTACAAATTAATCATTAAGGTAAAAAAGAATAAAAATAAGTCTCGACAAAAGGGGAAGAGAGCTCCATATTGCTAGATTAAGACAGGAGACGATTAGACAGGCAGCAGATCTAAAAGGAACTGCCCAGCCCATTTCAAAAAGCACTCTCTTTCCCCAGGTGCTGGTGGCTCTAGCATCTGAAGAACTCGCCAAGGGCTGGACCCAGTGGTGAGTTTCCTTACCCCAAGTAGTGGCAGGGCTAGGTTCTGGGTGTATATTCAACAGGCTGTGAGCCTGACCCCTCTGCCATGCTCTCTGTGCTTTCTCAGGTATGACCTCACAGAGGATGGGACGCGACCTCAGGTGGTGACGTAGCCATGTTGGATGCGAGGCAACCTCTTCAGTGACCACCTGCCCACTTCTACTCAGACACACCCTCTCACAGATGTACCAATGTTATTTTTATAATTTCGTGTATTTCATTATATATACCATAATAATTTTATAAAAACTTGGCATTTTAGGCAAATTTGGCCAATACTATTGTTGACTTTGCTGAGTTTCCTCCAGGCTTGGCTAGCTGCTTGCTGTGTGTGCAGTGGGATGCGGTCATCTGCGCCCACTAGGAGGCCAGCACCTGGACGTGTGTTGCTGTCTTGTTTGTACAGCACTGTAGTGCACCATGCTATGTAAATAGACTATTTTTTTTATAATGTCTACACGCTGGTTTTGATTCTGAAAAAGAATGGATCAAAGAAATACATATTTTCTTCTAAAACTTACTGAATTCTTATGGCAAATACTCATTTTCATCTTTGCAGCAAAACATTCTCAGTAACATATTTCGTGTTGTTTCTTTATAAAAGAAAAAGGTGAAAAGATCAGTAAATATTACGATATTTCTGCCCATTATTAAAAAGTGTTCAAAGTATTAACATTTTCATAAATATAAAGTCAAGGCTTACAAAGAAACAAAATATCCAGGGAATCATCATGGTTCATAAATCATGTGTGCTGCTTTGGAATTTCTCACATAAAAAGAAATATCTTCAGTGTATTCCACTAGCTTGTTGGAACTTGTTCACAAAGTAGTGAGAGACACATGTCATGCTGCCAGAGCCAGGGACAGCCTTTCCATGTTAGCATTGAGCGGCTGTCACAGACGGCTTGGTCCCGTTTCCACCCTTTGAGGGCCGAAGTGCACAGTGTCATTTTATTTTTTTATTTATTTTGTTTGTTTGTTTGTTTTTTGTTTTTTTGAGACAGGGTCTGACTATGTGGTTGAGACTGACCTGGAACTCATGTAGCCCAGGCTGGTCTTGAACTCACAGTGATCCTCCTCCCTTAGCCTCCTGAGTGCTAGGATTACAGGCATGCGCCCACCACGCCCAGCTCACAGTCATTTTAAAGCTGTGAGGTTGAGATACTGAGGTGAGCAGGGAAAGCATCATGGTAAGAGCTGATAGCCACTCACTAATGGGGTCTCGTGAGCGTTAGCTCCACATCCCACACACAGAACCACTCGTTGCTGCTACTGCCGCCACACCAGGGGCAGGCCTGCTTGGGGCCCAGCTCTGTTCTGTTGCCTGCAGGACCTGCTGCTCCTCACTGTGTCCTACATTTCATTTTTTGCCACGACTGACCATTTATCAGGGTATTGTTATATAGTTTTCATTTTGGAGTCTTTTCTTTTTAGATTTTTAAAAGCATGTTTTATATACTTCAGTGTCCCCAAAACCTCTTGTAAGGTAAAGCTGTGTAGCAGTGTTATAAGCTATGCGTATCTATAAAGGAAGTATGCGCAGAAAGAGGCTTCAATATGCATTTTAAGCTACAGTAGGAGAGGGGGCTTTCTTAGCCATTAGAACCTGTGCAACACATACACATACATGGGGAAATAGAGCTTTTTACAAAGCTGAACAGCAGTGGGTAGCTCCTGTGACCACACATACCAAAGTGCCTGTGGTGAGCACTGATTGTTACTTCCGCATGCTCCTCCCATCGAGCACATTATATTTCACTTATAATTATGCTGTGTGCTGTGGATTTATTTATGTCTGTGGCTACACAGCACGTTGCGCATAATCATAAGGGCCAGTATAATCTCACTGTCTCCTGTCTGTGGACACTTCTCTAAAGCCTCTAAGTCATTTCCAGTCAGTGTACAAGACTGTTTACTCTGGGAGGAGTTAATGTGCCATGCACACATGACCATATATACACATTAAACATTTAGCTGGAGAAAAGTAGTATCATTAAATCTAGGTGCTTATCCATGTTATTCATTTTTTTCAATTAAAAAAAGAAAAGGTCTATTGAAGGGGTTCTGCCAAAGTCTGTTAAAGAGAAGAAACAGTCCTTGAAATTTTTTCATGCCAATAATTTTTCCAACACCCTAAACATCTGGAGTTGGCACCCATACGTGTGTTCTGCTCAATGTATACTTTACCTACTACAGTGCTTTATAAGTTAAATGGTTAGGCACAGTGGACACAGTTCAAAGTGCAGAGCCCATAGTGTGCTGACCTCAGTGCAATGAGGCCAGCAGATTGTCGCCAAGAATCTGGGCACAAGGTCTTCACTTGTAGACTCTTCAGTCCTCTATAGCTGCCTCCATTCTCTTACAAAGGAAGAAAGAGAGGAAAGGGCTGGTTCTGCGTGAACTGTGTAGGGGAAGACTAAAAGTTACCTTCAAGGTGTGCTCAGCAATCCAGGGGCTTGGTGAAGGAAGACACCTTGCTTTGTTCTTAAAATGTAACGTTTAGTTTTAAATATGGATTGTCTAGAAAAAGGAAACTTACTTTTCTACTTTGAGCCAAAATCAGTGGAGGGAAAATTACCTTAGGTGAATTTGAGGTGAAGCTCTGTCAGGTGAAACAACGTGGGTTGCTTATCCTGTGCCATAAAGTCCAAAGGTGATGTTTTCTGTTTCAGACTAAAAACAGAAGCAGCCTCAAGTCTAGTCCTGAATTTGAGTTCCAGAAAAAGCAAAACACTCAGTCAAACCTATATTTGCAATTGGCAATTTTATAAGGAGCAACTAATAAATGGAAGGCAGGTGAAGATATAAAACCCTAGAATGCTTAAATGTGCTGTAAAACGATTGTAGATGTCACTGGATTTTACCAAGTAATGTCCTTTCTTCTTTTCCATCTACTGTGGCTTTTCAGTTAAAATTTTGTTTAAAAAAGGAATTTGTTTATTACAGCTCTACCTTGAAGGGAAAAAAAAAGAAGAAGAAGAAATGGCCTTTTGGCTGTCTTTACCACCATTCACAGTTATTCTTTAATGAGAGATTGGTCCTGTCAAGAACCCAGACAGGTGCAGGCAGCATGGACAGTGCTTTTGGGGTTTCTGTTGCATTCATTTCAGTTCCAGCCATTTGTCCACTGCAAGATGCGGGCAGCATTTCAATCCCAGAATGTCCTTTTGCTTAGCTAACTTTACATGGCAGTGCATGCATTTATTCAATAAAACTTTTACATTAGTTCATTTGTGATTTTTTTTTCTTTTGAAATAAAATTTTCCACGTGGGACCAAATAATTTTGAAAGTGGATATAGTATACCATGTGTATTTACTGTGAACTCTTTTTATTTGCTGTCTTTGGTCTTGTTCCCATAGTTTGACACTCCTGCCCAGCTTAGCAGACTTTGAGTTTTGAAAGCAGCTCTTCTGCAGGTAAAGATGAGCAAGAAGTAAGGCTCTAGATGTACACAGTTTCCACAGCCATGGTCAGCCCTGGGACAGAAGCTGGGATCGGAAGGTTGGAGCCCAGGGAGCGGGAATGCAGCTTTTCTTAGCATCTCAGCCTGTAAAACTACTTCGCATACCTCAAAGCCAGGATCCTTTGGCTGTTATAACCTTACTCTGTTTGTACGAGCTCCCTCCCTCCCTCCTTCCCTCCATCTCTCTCCCCCTCTCCCCCCCTCCTCTCCCCTCCCCACTAGGGATTGAACTTGGGTCCTTGCTTTTGTGAGGCAGGCAGTGGAACCGCTGAGCTAAACCCCTGGCCCTGTTCTCTTTTTTGTGGAGCTGGGGTTGGAACCCAGGGTCTGCACATGCTAAGCAAGTGCCCTACCATGGAGTCACACCCCACCCAGCCCTTGTTAAATATTCCTTGTCTGATGCTGGCCGTTTCTCAAGAGTGTCTTTTGCTGGCTTCTCTTCTACCCAGAGTCTTAACTATTGGAGTGATACATTATTCCTGTTCCTATTCCTGTTTATTCTGCTTCTTCATACCATTAGTATTCCAAGGTCTTAGAATTTCCCTCACCTGTGCAAACCTTTGCTGAGATGCAGGCCTCCATGACACCTGTCTGCGTGGGGCTCTCACAGTGGCTATAGTCTGTCCATCTGTCGTCTGTCTTCTGAAGTACTTAAGCTGGAGACCTGAACAGCACCTGGCTTTACTGCTCCTCATTCCCTGTGCAGATACTAAGCACATGGACCCTAACTTGAGAGGTGCTGTCTGTGGAGTTTGAGCCATGATCCATCCTTCTGACACAACCAAACATCAGTTTTGGCTTTTAGCCCTTGCTCCTCTTTTCCACCAGCAGCCAGTGGGATCTTTCAAATATATAAATCCTAACCTGTCCCTTAACTGCTGTCCATTGCTCTTAGAACAAAGACCAGCAGCACATCACAGCTCATGTGGCCCTGAGCCTGGCCCAGGCAGGTCTCCTGCATGATTCCCTCCTGTTGTGCTTCAGATACAATGGTACCTTGTTCCTCAGACTCCTTCATGACTCTGGCCAGCCTCCCACCCTTCACCATAAAATCTACCCTGGGATCTTCTGTGAGCATTTTTCATCTCAAGTGGTCTTCCTGCAAGCACCCTATCATTGTGCTTGCTTGATAAAGTTACCACTTAGTATTATTTAAAATTCACCTGCCTGGATTGTAAACACCCAAGGCCAGAAATTGTATGTTATTTAAATGTTTTCCTAATGTTGGTTCTTGATTTGTGGTTGACAAACCAAGTATCTGTCTAATATATGGTGTATAAAGTTCAAGAGACCAAGCTGGGCGTAGAGGTACACACCTGATCCCAGCACTTAGGAAGCTAAGGCAGGAGGATAGTGAGTTTAAGCCTAGCCTGGGTACATAGACCCTGTCTCAAAAATAAACATATGAAAGTTTGAGCGAGTATACATCTATTTTACCAAGTTTTCATTCAAAGAAAAATACTTATTGAAACGTCTTAGTAAAGACTAAGAAGTGCACTGAGAAGTATAATAATATTATTGAGATAAAATATCCACAGTATAGTTATTTGAGAAACAATTTGGGTATAAAAGTGGAACATAGGTGGCCTGCTTCGCAAGTGCAAGGACCTGAGTTTGATCCCTGGTACCAATAAATAAATAAATAAAAGTGGAACATAGCCAGGAAGTCTGCATATATTTAGTGGTATTTTAGAATTCCTGGGTGATTAGATATGGAAAGAAATAGATTATAAACTTTATTTGGAGGGAAAGGCATTTTCTGATACAAAATTATCTACCTGAAAAAAGAAAAAAATAATATGAAAACTTTTGGATTAAATATATTTAATAAGGTGGGTAGGCATAATATTATACACATCTCTGTCATATGTGCTATTTGAAAATAGGAAGAAAAATCATACAACAGCCTTAGAACTACAGTGGCAACGACAACCAGCAGCCACCAGAGGGGGAGAATGGGTTTATTGTTCTCCAAAAAGCCTCATTCCCCAGAGAACTGTCGCTTTGTAAACCATCTGGATCCTGGAAATCTGTCTCCAGAGTGTTTGTCAGATATTCAGCGGAAACAACCCTGCAGCTGTCCAAGCCTATGATGCTACTGGGGACAAACAAGAGGCTGACCAAAACACATCAAGGGAAAATCCAGGAAATCAGATGTTGGTAGGGGCTTGGGGAAATGCATTCCCCAGGAGGCTTGAATGACACATTCATGTGCAGGGCTGGGCCCGTTCCTAGGGAAAGGCTGGAGTAGGACAGACATCTGTTCAGGTAGAGAGCAAAGGCTAAGGGTTTAGAGATATAAAGGTCCCAGAGTATGCGGAGCCTCTCAGCAAAGGGGGGAAGACAGATTAGTTAAAAGTGTGTAATAATGGCTGGGTGTAGTGGCACACACCTATAATCCCAATACTTGGGAGGCTGAGGCAGGAGTATCTCTGTGAGTTCGAGACCAGCCTGGGCTACATAGTGAGTTCCAGGTCAGTCTCAACTACATAGTGAGACCCTGTCTCAAAAAATAAATAAATAAATAAAAATAAAAGTATGTAACAAAATCTTAGTCCAATCATTGGCTGACCAAATAAACTAACTAAGCAGAGATGTCAAGGAATGCAGCTTTTAGAAAATTAATCCAACAGAGCAAAATAAACCCTGTGGACAGAAGGAGGGATCATATTTCAGAGTTAATCATACTGCTCCAGTTTCCAAATAAAATACTATGAGACATGCAAGCAAACAGTAAAATACAGGCTATTTACAGGAAAACAGCCACCTAAATATAAAATAGCGTTAGGAAAACTTTCTCCCTAAGTAGAAGACCTTAAATCAGCTATTATGATATTCAGAGAAATAAAGGAAGCCAGGTGTGATGGCGCGTGCCTGTAATCCCAGCACTCAGGAGGCTGAGGCAGGAGGATTGCTGTGAGTTCGAGATCAGCCTGGGCTACAAAGTGAGTTCCAGGTCAGTCTCAACTACATAGTGAGACCCTGTCTCAAAAATAAATAAATAATAAAACAAAGGATATTACATATAAAGAATTAGAGCTTTGTATCAGAATGATAGCTCATTAAAGCAGTCCCAATAAAGAAAAATTACAGACGTAATTAAGTACAGTTCCGGGCTTCCAAGTACCATAAGTAGATGCAGAATTCACTAGAGTGAATCAGCAAACTTGCAGATGGGTGAGGATATATCATGCAGCCTGAGCAACAGATGACTGAAGAGAAATGAGCAGGGCACCCCACGTGCACGGTGGGGGCTCGAGGGGAGAAGGAGGTGCCAAAGAAATACTGTCTTAAATGGGCAATGTGCAGAAATGCACAAGCAAAAATGACATAGTGCATAGAGAGCACCTTTCCCAATCTACCTTGCACCGATTAAAGGTCAGATGACAGCCCTTTTCCAAAGCAGAGGTGGAACATGGTGGTTTCACTACATTTTACAAGTGCATTTCATTTTGGAATCACCTTGTAGATTCCAGATTCTTTTTGTATATAACCTTTACTATTTTGCTTTTTTTAAAAAAGTTTTTTCATAGTTAAGACCCTTGTATTAGTGATTCATTTTCAGCATTACTTGCCTTTACAGAAAGAGAAATACTTGTGTTTTAAATAAAACTGATGTAGGGAAAAAAATGGGCAAAACCACATTTGATGGAAAACTTCACACATTAAAGACACTCAAGGGCTAAAAGTTTAAGAGCCCCAGCTAAACTCAGTCAAACTGGTTAAAGTCATAGCACGTAGACAAAGCAGCTAGAGAAAGACTCTTCACCCTCCTTGGCAAGAGTGGCTGACTTCCTGTCAGGAACCAATAAGGCCAGAAGGAGAGGGTGGCAGATTTCAAGTGCTGAGAGAGACTCAGCCAAGAGTCTGTCTCCAATTACTGTCCAAAAAAGAATGTAAAGACATTGCCACTTAAAACTTTTTTTTTTTTTTTTTTGGTTACTTGCCCTACAGGAAATATTAAAGGGATGTCCCTTCTTCCTGTGTACACGATTGATCTCTTTCCACTGTGGTGCAGTAGCTCCAGGTCTGGGCAAGGTGCAACCCAGAGGCTGAGAGCCCTGTTCCACAGGCCACTCCTGTTGGTAAAGAGGAGCAGCCACAGTTCTTGTCCAGAAAGTGGTGCTAAGGGTGAGGTGAGGTGTTCCTGTGCAGCGTGGGAGCACTAAGAATGCTAGTCTACTCATCCTCATTTCAGGACACAGTGACCTCTTTCCTGTTCGCCAGGCAAGGACAGCAACCATGCTGTGCTTTCTTTCACACTTAGTTGTTCTTTCTCACCAGCACACATCCCTTCCCACACTGCTCTCCTAAAGGACTGGACACACCCAGAGCAAGTCCACTCTGACTTCCATCAGGGTTCCACCCAGCCTCTTGTTCCCCACAGGCAACAAGGCAGTGTGGCTTCTCATTCTTTGGTTCATTGCAGTATAAAATAAGTGCAGAAAGGCACACTTCTAACTGCTGCTACGATGACTGTCACAAGATGAGCGTACCTGTGTGACCACTCAAGGTGAGCAGCAATGCCAACATCCCGTGCTGTCTTGTGCTCTGGCCTCAGGATCTCCGATCCCATGCCTCACCCTGCAGGTAATTTCTCTGCTGTTATGAGCCTTGTGTAAACAGAATCATCTGTGGACTCACATCTGGCTTCCTCACTGTGAGAGTAGAGTCAACCAGGTTTGACTGGAGATGGGACTCACCCCTGGTGCCAGCATGGGACCGTGGCCCAGGTCATACTACTGCAAATTAGCACCAGGGTCCTCTCCCTGGGACCCTAGACCCAAGCAGGCCACCCTGCTTCTCAGACACTTGCCTGATCCTCCTTTCCCAGGGGAACTTCTGGCTACTGGGCTATGAGCTCTTGTCCTGAGGCAGCCACCAGCAGCCCCTGCCTGTGTGATGGTTCCACGGTCAGTCTTGGAGAATAGGTTTACAAACCATGACTCAGCACAAAACTATAGCACACATACTGAAATAAGTTACAACATTACACCCACAACACAGCACACGACATAATAGTTAACACATGCACTGTGCACACACAGACCTAATGCACAGCACAATATATACAGTACAAATGACAAAATACACATGTAACAGGATGTGCAGTATATATGCACAGCATATAGTATACTCAAAGGTATAATACCACACAAAATACTACATATGTACATACACGCAATATACACAATACATACCACACAATGCACACAGTACACCACATGCCACAACATAATAGCACAATACCGGCTAGGGATTTAGCTAAGTGGCACCATGCCTAGCTCACAAGCACAAGATCATGAGTTCAATCCCTGGTATCAAAAAAAAAAAAAAAAAAAAAAAAAAAAAAAAAACTAAAATAAATAGCACAATACAAATGAAATACACACCACGCATACTTAACAAGTCATGTACATTCATAGATGCAGTGTACTATACACAACACAAAATAATACACAATATACACCAAATTCACAATACTACAGTGTACACAAAACACAAATGCATGATATACACAGCATAGTTCACATAACACACACAGCATAACAACACAGGTAACACACATGATACGCACACATGGCAGATTCTCTCACAGCACACTCTCCTGGAACCTACCTGACCTGCTGAGGTGAGCAGAAGTCCTCCTGTGTTCATTTGCTGCCTGGACTACATGAGAACAACAGAGGTTTATTATGCCAAGCGATTACAGGGTTACAAGATCCTCTCTCCTTTGGTCCTCTAATGAAGCTGACCTGCAGCCGTGTCCCTGTGGGCTACACCCCAGTTTGGCAGATGCTTTGATTTCCTGTGTTGCCTTCTCTTTAATTGTCTAACAAGTATTCAATACCGAATGACCTTGTTCTGCCCAAGATTCCCTTGCACTTTTCCATGGTTTTGCAAGGTGCTTCATCTCTCAGGGTAGAAGCTAAGCTTTTTGTTTATAAAAAAATTTTTAACTTAAAACATAACACCATAACTTCTTGAATCATTTATTATGTAATGAGTCTTCCAAAAATTCACCTCGAGATATTCACTGAAAACCTTGTCATAATTCCTGAGTATGTAAACACCTGGGAATACTGCAGCATCAACAATGACTGATAAGGTGTATTTGAGGGTGGGCAGCATTATAAATCCTTTTCATTCTTCTGGTTACTTTGGAAATAACTTTGGGGAACTTTTTGGTAATATACCTTGTGCTCCTTGATTTTAGAATGTAAACCAGTGAAGTATCTTAATGAATTTCTCAAAATATGCACTGTAAGTCCAGAATTCTAGTTAGTGCTCTTGATTCACTCAGCACCTTTCCGGATGTGCAACTGCTATGACCAAGGTAGTGTTCATGGTCACAGAGACGTCTGTGACTTCACTAATCAGGTACTTATGTACACACGTTTGTGCATGTGCTAGTTAGATAAGGTCACAGGGTGGAGCCCCATGATCGGATCCCAGAGGTTTTATAAGAAGATGGAAGAGGTAGGCACAGTGTACATACTTTTAATCTCAGCATTCTGGGAAGCTGAGGCAGGAGCATCACAAATTGGGGCCCATCCCAGGTAGCTTAACAATTTAGACCCTGTCTCGAAAGAACAAAAGGGAGAAACTTAATAGTAGCACACACCTATAATACCAGCAGTCAGGAGGTCGAGACAGGAGAATCACCTCAAATTTGAGGCCAGCTGGTTACATAGTGAGTTCAAGGCCAGCCTGAACTGCATAGCAAGACCCTGGCTAAAAAAGAAAAAACAGAGAGGAAAAGAAAAAGGAGAAATGGAAGGGATCAGAAAGGACACATGCTGTGCATATCTCACTTTGTGATGCTCTGCTCCTCATTGACTCAGGGCTGTGAATTAAGCTTCTTTTCCTTAAAATGTTACCCAGGCTCAAGTATTTTACTACAGTAATGCCAAGTGGACTGATACATGTTTTGTTTAAAAAGAAAAAGAAGAGGAGAAGGAAGGGAAAGAAGTGAGGAACAAGAGGGAGGAAGAGATTTAATATAGAGTTCATAGTTTTTGCTCTAACTGTGGATCTCTGGTCCATTTTGAGTTGACTTTCATTTTAGCTCGAGGTAGGGGTCACAATGTTTTTCATACGTATTCCCACGTTTCAGCAGCATTACATTTTAACATTTTACCAATTAACTGCTAACTGACAGGCCTGTCAGCTGCTGTATGTCACAGAGCTGGGAGACCAGGCACAGGTAGAAAGCAGCTTCCACAACAGGATGGTGAGCAAGCCTGCATCTCATCTGGAAGTCACGCTTCCCAGTAGACCCAAATCTAGTGCACCCCAGCTCAGACCCCACCTCTAGTTTCCACAGAGCAAGGGAGTGTGGGGGAGGGGAAGTCAGAGCAGACAGAAGTCTCTGCAGATTTTACCAAAATGTCCCACTGACCACCTGGACACATTTTAGGGCTCTTGTGTGTTCTGTTGGTAAACTCAGCTGCACATTATGACAGACTTTATCCAGTGTTTGCATTTACCCTTTATTTCAAGGATGAAAGGAAACCAGAGTTCACTGCCAGGATGGCTGAGTTCAGGACAGAGACAGACCTTAAAGCTCAGGGGCCTCAAAGCAGAGCCAGGGTCAGAAGGCAAGGAGGGCTTACCATGTACCAAGGCCTGTCACTTAGTGACATGCACATGATAAGGGATTTGCTTGAATACACAGAATGTGCAAATGGTTTGTTCATTTTTTCCCTCTTTGGCACCAGAGATTGAACTCAGGACCTTGTGCTTGTGAGGCAGGCTTGGTGCCCAACACAGCCCTGTTCCCGTCATTCTTAGTGTTGTGTTCTGAAGTCCTGAAAGACTCTCTGGCTTCTAAAAGATGGGCCAGTAGTTGGGGAAACACCACTGGGATCACTCCGCTCCTGGGCCAGTTCCAGTGTGCATCTGCATGTGCTTGCTGTCCCATACCTGATGGATGCCCCTCCACATTCTTGCCTGCCTCCAGCATACATGCAGGGCTTCTTGCCGTGGTGCCCTCTGGCTGCTGGGTTCATCTTCTGAACTCAGTGATTCTAATGTGTTCTCAGGGTTGACATTTCTGCTTCCATGTTACTACCTTGAAATTCCCCCTTGAATGGGCTAGAGCATGGTTCCAGCAGCCCCAGATACCAGCCCCTAGTGGCACCAATGCCCTGGATATTGTGAGCATTGTGACTCTGGCTCAGGAGCAGTTTCCTTTGTCCACTCCTACATAGCTCTGGCCCCAACTGCCACACATCTGTTGGTGTACAATGTTATAACAGCCATGTATTTTTTTTCTTTGTTTTTGTTTTTGAGACAGGGTTTTACCATGTAGTTTAGGTTGGCTTTGAACTCACTATGTAGTCCAGGCTGGGCTTGAACTCACAGCAATCCTCCTGTCTCAGCTTCCGAAGTGTTGGGATTACAGGCATGTGCCGCCATGCCCAGTTTATAACAGCTAACTTAAAATAGAATTTTAGGCCATAAAACTTGCCCTCTTAAAATATACCAAGTATGGTCGTGCATGCCCTTAATCCTTGCACTCTGAGAGGCTGAGGCAGGACAATCTCAAATTTAAGCCAAGCCTGGCCAATTTAGTGACTTTAGCGAGTCTCAAACTTTAAAAAGGAGATGGGGATGTAACTCACTGTGAAGGTTCCATATTAAATCCCTAGTCTCTTTCTCTCTCTCTCTCTCTCTCTCTCACACACACACACACACACACACACACACACACACGAAAGTATACACCTGAGTGATTTTTGGTATACTCAGATTGTACAATCCTCACCACTAATTTTAAATAATTTTCATCATCCCAAACCCACAATCATTAGCAGTCACTCTCCTTTCTCCCCTTTCATTCTGGCCATGTCTATCTGTTTGTTGTCTCTCCATACCTTTCACATTTGGGATCACAAACCCTGGAGCCCTAAAGTTACAGCTCCTCTCACTTAGCATGATGAACCCCTCCATGGTGTGGACGTCTTCATGGGTCCTTGCTTGTACAACTATATACTATTTTCTTGAATCGTCCACTGTCTGCTGAAGGACTTTTGGATTGTCCACACTTTTGGTCATGCTGATCAGCTTTGAGGGGCTGGTGATCATATCCTGTCCAGGCCTGTTGGGACAAAGCTGAGGAGATCACTCATCCCAAAGTCCAGCCCCCAGGGTTTAGGGGCTGCACCTCACAGTCTATACCCTGGCACACAGGGACATCAGCAATGCCTGTAGTCCTATCACTCATGTCTGCTTCCCATATCTATCAGAGACCAGAGAATTGATGGCTGATTGGCTTCCTTGTGAGCACAAAGGAGAAAGAAAGACTGCACTCGGGTGACTGCATAGTGCAGGCTCTAGGGAAAAGTTAAGACAGCTGAGGTTAACTTGTCTACTAAAGTATGTAATGCATATTGGAAACCAGATAAATCTTGTAACTTTGATTGCTTGTACTTGTGTCTGGGTGAATAAAAGCAAGATGAGCCAGACATAGGGGATCTCCTCTGCCTACTAAGAGGTGAGAGCCTCCTGGCTGCCGAAAGGTTAAATTGACTCCATGTCTCTGTCATTCATCCTCGTTCACCCCTGGGTCAGGGAGAACAAGGCAGTGGGTGTAGGTCCCAGGAAAGGGACTTTGACTGGGTGTGTTACAGGTGGCACCTCAACACAAGGCTCAGGATGCAGGTTTGGTTACAGTTGGTGCCCAACATGGGGCTTAGGACCTGGGCTCAGCTACACATACTTTTTTTTTTTTTGAGACAGGGTCTCATCTCTGTAATTCAGGCTAGACTTGAACTCATTATGTAGCCCAGGCTGTCCTTGAACTCACAGGAATCCTCCTTACTCAGCTTTCCCAGTGCTGTAATTCCCAGGGATTACAGGCATCTTGCCACCATGCCCAGCTTCTATATCTTCTTGCACTATCTTCTAGCATGCAGACTGGGGAGGCAGAAATATATAAATGCCCAGCTATATCCCAGTCACATTTAACATGTCAGGAGAAAAATCTGGGATCAGTATTTTTGTAAGCAGCCCAGATGATCTGTGTTCCATGGCTGTGCAGTTCTCCTTGCTGTTGTCCACTGAGGAGACCCCTGAGTTCAAAGCAGTGCCTTAGCTCTGCCATAGTGTCCCATGCCCACAGGACCCCAAAGAATCCTAGGCATGGGTAGTTTATCTCTCTACATCACTTTCTCCCTTCAAACTCTTTTCAAGAGTGCTCAGCAATAAAGAGGGATTCAACCTCTTAGCAAAAGGGCTTTGCTCTGGCCACTAGGGGGTCTGAACCTCACTACCCAGTTGTCAGTGGGCACCCAGGTCTGGGATGCCTTTTTGCCTCTGTGCCTTCCTCAGGGACTCCCTGATCACAAGGCCTTCAGAGCCACTGGCCCAACTGCAGGGGCCTATCAAGATGGGCCTCAAGCTTATCGTTACTTTTTTCTTAAAATTTTATTAGTGCACATTTTTTATAGAGACTAATAGGTTTCATTTTGGCACACTGATATACGCATATAGCATACTTTCATTATTTTCACCCATTTTTAAAGTTCTTATACTTTAGAGCTCAGCCTTCTATACCCACATTTTCCAATTTCCTTTTACAAATTAAAAATAGAAGGAAAAATGGAAACAAAGGTTTTGCACATAGGGAGCAGAGGGGAGCTTGAGAGGAGGGGGGATGAGGAAAAAAGAAGAGGCAGGATAAATCATATACAGATGCAAATTCTCTATGAGGAGTGTTATTATATATCTAAAATGCACTAATAAATGTTTTGCTTAAAAACAAAACTAAATTTTTTCCCCTTTTACAGACAGCACTGTATAAAACCACAAAAAGGAAAGAAATGTTCATGCATATGGCTCCTGAACAGCACTGCACTTCTTGCCTTCCCTGGAATCAGTGACTCACACTGGGCTGGGCTGGGCTGTGCAGACCTGGGTTCCCAGGGAACAGCAGATTCTTCACTCTAAGGCTCTGTCCAGAATATGCATGTTCCTTAGCCCACTCCCCAGCTGCAAGATAATCATGATTAAACTATAGTTTGTTTTGTTTTTTTCTTATTTAGGCAGAAAACATTTCTGAGAAGTGATAATCTTTGATCTCCTTTGGAGAGGAAAACTAGGTGTCTGGGAATCAGGTTTCAGGAGATTCCTGGGAACTTCTTCATACCACTTGGATTTCACCCATGCAATTGTTACGGTATGGCTCAAAATGAACTTCCAACTGGGTACAGTGGTGCACACCTATAATCCCAACACTCAGAGGCCGGAGGATCAAAAGTTCAAGCCCTGCCTGGGCAATTCAGCAACTTAGCAAGACTCTTTCAGAAAAAATGGGGATGCGTGAGGGTGGGGATGAGCTCGGTATCAGGCCTTGAGTTCCATCCCTAGTACTGAAAAAAATCCTAAAAAAATCGTGAACTTCATTCTTGGCCCATTATCAAAGATATTAATGTCACTTTCAACAGTGTTATTTTAGTCAACTTTTATACCCTTCTTTATAGTTAGCTATAGTTTAGCTTTATAAAAGTTCCTTGCCATGGGGTCCAGTTTTTAACTCTGCAAATCTTTCTCACTAGCCATATCAGTGGTTTAGAGAATACAGATGAGTGCCTGCTCAGTGTGTTGGTTTACTGGGAAGGGGGGCAGCTGGGGACTGGGATGGGGGGGCAAGTGTGTGTGTGTGTGGGGGGGGGTCAGGGTGAAGGGCACACAGCCCAGGAAGGGTGAGGGAGGTCTCCGCGCTTGGCAGGTAAGCCATCCCTCCGAGAGCTGTTAGATCGGCCACGCCCAGGAGGGGGCGCTCTTAGACCCGTCAACCTGAGGCCTCTCCTGCCTGCGCTGTCACAGGACGAGCCAAGGCAGTGCATCACTTTGTCAACAGTTCATATTCCTCCAGACTCTGACGATTACTGTGATTCGGTTTGATAGCGAGGTCTCACACAGCAACCAGATACTTTAGAACATTTTCCATTAACGGACTTAAATCGATTGATATCGCCCATCCAAGGTTTAACAAAAATACCCAGTTCTAACAATAAAAGCTTTTAAAATGCTGTATTGTCACACGAACCTTCAAATGGAAGAATAAATATCTCTGATGTATCTAGGTAGAGGTTTCTTAAGCTTTCCAGAAAGTGAAGGATTCTAAGTGATCAAGTTTCCAAGGCTTTGCTTTCAACAAAAACAGGGAAAGCCTAAGTTATTTGTTGGCAAAAATTAAGAAAACCGATGACAGCACAGAACGATTTTGTACATTTAAGTAAAATACCTGAGAGGAACGGAGAGACCGCCCTCCGCCTGGGGCGTCCGAGCTTCGGCCTTCCTTCCCTCCCTCCCTCCTCGGGGCAGTTCCTCCGGCTACAGCTCAGCCAGCTACAGCTCTTTCTTTCCTCCCGTTCGCGCCTTTTCTTCCTCCTCCCCCACATCCCCCTTCTTCCCTATCCTCTTCCTTCCTCCCCTTTCCCGTCCCGCTCCCTCCGCCTCCTTCTCCTCTTCCCCTTCTCTCCCCCTCTCCTCAGTCCTTCACCCACTGCCCTGCCCCACTGCCCACGCACCAGCGAGGAGAGGGGACACGCACGAGTGCGGTGACGTCAGCGCACGCACAGCTGGGAAGGACGCCAACTGCGACAGAGCTTGGAGCCGCGAGACCACGCCCAGGGCGGGGCTTGGTCGTCAGAAGTGCAGCGCGGGTGGGTGTGTGGGTGGAGCAGAGCGCAACGCCCTAGCTCTCGCGAGAGCGGCAGTGGCTGACGCGCCGGAGGGCGGGCGAGTTGCGGACGCGGGCGGGTGTGTTTGAATCTAGTCCGAGCGCGGGAAACGGCCGGTCCTGGAGGAGGTGAGTACTGAGGGAGAGCCAGGTAGGTTCCGTTCGGCGCCGGAACGCAGCGATGAGGCGGGAAAGACGCACCTGGAATGATGGGGCCCTTGGGCCCCTCCTCTGGGGCTGCCATCCGACCCCACGCGCCCTGACTGGACGGGGTTGCGGTGGGCGAATGTAAGACACAGGAGACCGGATCCGTGACCCAGGAGGATTAGGACAGGAGCCCAGCCCCAGCCCCTGAACTCACACGGACTAGACCCTAGCCCGAAACCGGGAACTATCCTGCACAGGAGCCCAGGGTGGGAGTCCCAGGAGGAACTAGGACAGGACCCTGGCCCCGAACCCAGGACTTACCCGGACAGGACCTCAGACTTGAACCCGCGACTGATCCGGAGAGGACCCTGGCCCCAGACCCCGGTACTGACACAGAAGCCCGGGTTGCGACCCAGGAGGGACTAGGACAAGACCGCGGAGTCGGACCTGGGACTGACCTGGGCAGCACCCTGGACACAGACCCAGGACTGACAGACAGGAGCCCAGGATAGGACCCAGAACTGACAAACAGCAGCCCAGGGCGGGACCTGGGACTGACAGGGACTGGAACCTGGCGTGGAACCGGGAACAGACCCGCCTCTGGTTTGTGAGAGTAGAGTCCTGCCCTTGGGGACTCACAGGTGATCGTTGGAGGAGCACGGTGCCATGTGAATAGATAAGGGGATTGTGAACTGCCCACTCCCCTGCGTGTAGCACTCTGGCGGGAAGGGCAAGGGCTTTGTGAAGATGATGCGTTGTAGTGTTACTGCTTTGAGAGATACACTGAGTGTATGTAGAAAAGTTAACGATTAAAAACCGTGGTCACATGTAAGAGACAAATCAGAAGTATGGTAGAAGTTTGTTTAACAGAAGCAGATTATTGTGTGTTCAACTAAGATGCCAAAGGTGTGCTCTTGGGAACCTGTAACAAGAAAAGTGACCAGAGTTAGGGAAAGGGGCATGCCACAGGCTTGCCAGTTTAAATGGGTTTGTTGCACGTTATTGAACTATCCTTTATTTTTCTAAAGCCAGAAATTGGTACTAGCCACTATTCAATAATTGTTGCCCATTCTGACTTCTCTCTTTTGTGGTGAGTAGAAAGTTATAGCTCATAGTTTAGCCATCTGAGTTGAGGAATTATGGGTCTGTGCTTCAGGCTTACTTATGAGAGTCATCAGTTTATTCTACTTCTGTTTGTTCAATTTAAAAATTAAAATTTAGAACTGTATGTTTAAGATGACTTCCTATCTCCAAAATTACTGTCAATAATTCTTCATAAAGCTTTATTTATAATGGCGCAGTTTATTTATTTATTTATTTATTTGATTTGATTTTTTGAGACAGGGTCTTTGTAGTGCAGGCCAGCCTTGAATCACTGTGTAGCCCAGCCTGTCTTCGAACTCACAGCGTTCTTCCTGCCTCAGCCTCCTGAGAGTTGGGATAACAGGTGTGTGCCACCAATGCGTGGCTTAATGGGACAGTTTATTTTCAGATTGAGGAAATCCTATTGCAAATATGTTCTCTCATTTGCTCTGTGTCTTTGGGTTGATGTCTTTGAGTAAGGCACGACTTGCATCAGGTGGTTTAAGTGTAAAGTAGTATTTCCTGGGAGAATTGTGGCTAGAAAGAGGCTGTACACAGTCCCTGAGCACTCATTATTCTGCAGAGGCAAGAAGGGTACGAAAGTTGATCAAACCTTCTGTACAAGCTAACAAGCTCCCTGGTGACCCCATGGCCTCTGTCTGGTCCTTTGAATAACAAGCTTTCAGGTTGAATAACAAGAGGACTTTAAGGTGAGATCTTCTAAGAGAGAAGAATGTGTAGAAAGGGAGAGTTTTAGAATTCAGCTGAAGGGAAGAGGAATCAGCCTATTTTCCTGTGGAATTAACTCAGATCTGCCTGCATGTAGCTAAGATACTGAAGAAGGACAGAAGGTGAGCTTCTTGGGGCCATTCAGATTTTTTTTCCTTAGTTGGTATCTTTATTAACAGTTGGTTTTGTTATAATATTGGCATTATGTTGATAATATCCTCAGTAATGAAATTGTTTTTTAGATTATTATAATTTATTATGTATCAGAATATTGTTAAGACCACTCCACCATAGGTGGTACAAGATTTTCTCAGTTCTTTGATGTTTTGCCAAGTAAAATCAGTAGAAAAAAGTATATTTGCAAGTGTAAGTTCCAGTATGATTGTGTTTTTCCACTAGGTTTAAAAGACAAATGCCATCTGAACAATTTCATCTGTGATGGAAAAACGTGAGACATTTGTACAAGCAGTGTCTAAGGAGCTGGTTGGAGAGTTTTTGCAATTTGTTCAACTCGATGTAAGTTTTATGTTTGACTTTGATGGTTAATATAAAGTCACATTCTAAAATTATCATGCCTCAGATGAAATACAGTTATTTTAGTGAAACCATAGGGACCCATGTTTATTTTAAAGAGACAACAAAACTTCTGTAAACTCACTTAGACCTGCAGGTGGGTTGAACTAAGATGTGGAAGGATAACAGAAGTGAATCAGAGGACCAAGTAGCTGAGGGGACCCTGGTCAGGAGAATGCATGTTGTGTTTGAATCTGAAGAGGTTCTGCAGGGCCTGAGTGTGGACCAGGTGAAGAGGGAGGCCCTCTGTGCCTTTTTAAGGAATTCACCCTTTGTCCTGAGGGCAGTGGGGTGGGAAGGCCCATGGGGAGTGACCTGAATCCAAGGAGGAAGGGAACCAAAGAGTGGAGAGAAAACTGGGCAGAAGGGAGGTGATAAGGCCACACGTGAAAAACAGTATAAAGTAGTAGTCGTCATCGGGTGAGCTCTTCATGGGTGGTCCAGTGTGGGCTGGAGCAGAAGGTCTCTGGAGGAGTGGTGTTGACCCTGTTTGATTGGGTAATACGGGGGACTGGGTGTAAAAAGAGCCCAGGTTTGAAGGAGAAGGTGGTTTAGTTTTGGGGGTGCTGGATGACTGCCAATGAGACATGCCCAATGGTGTAGCCAGTAAACAGATGTCAACTGTGTTTGAGAGCCGAGGAAGAAGTCTGGGCTGGGGTTGGAAGTGTGTTAGTAGAAGTATGTGTTTGTATAGTGTACCTGCCCTCTGTGTGTGAGAGTAGAAGAGGACAAGGGAGCATAAGAGGACAAGAGAGGAAAAAGAAAACTGAAGCTGAGGAAAACATGGGGGTACTGGGGTCTCTGGGGGAAGCAGCTGTGGTGGCAGTGAGTGGGGCACTCACAGTTTGTGGCCTAGGTATGAATGGGCTGAGCAGTTAGGAATCTAGTGAATTTGGGTGGCCTTGATAGTCCCACATAAGCAGAAATGATATTTACCTTTTGTTCACATTGTTTCCTAATGCATTTGTAGCATTAGAACAAACTATTTCCAAACAAGTGTTATAGAGCAGAACCAGCTGTGTATGGTATGCCTGATCCCATGGGGTCAGTGACGGGAGGTTACAGCATTGAGGAAGGCTCAGTCCTTTGACAAGTATTTCATATACCTTTGGGGTGCAGGTGCTGCATGGAGAGTTGAGGGTGCAGAGCATAAACAATAGAGTCACTGTCCCAATGTATAGGGAGAGAAGCAGATAAGTATGTACATAGTAAGGAATGTTGTTTTTATTATTGCTATTACTATTTAATAGCAAACTTTTATAACCTAATTAGAGACCTGGAGGTAGTAAACATTTGAATTGACTTTAGAGTTTTGCCAAGTGGGTGAAATTTTAAACTTACTTTCTATATGATAATCCCTGAAATTTTTCACTTTTATGAATAAATTTTGAAAACTACAACAAAACTCTTGAACTTGTAACTAAGTTAACACTTCATTTTTTATCTTGATGTCATTCCGTAAAGGATGCACCTAATTTTTTGTATTTATTTTGCAGAAAGATACCTCTGATCCTTTCAGTCTAAATGAGTTATTAGATGAATTGTCAAGGAAACAAAAAGAAGAATTATGGCAAAGACTGAAGAATTTATTAACAGAAATGTTGCTAGAAAGCCCAGTGGATGGGTGGGAGATAGTAGAAGTCCAGGATGAAGATAATATGGAAACAGAGCAAGGTCCAAAGATGGTATTTGTCTCTCAGAAATAAAAATTTTTCCCTTTTCTGTGTTAAAAAAAGTTGTTCATTTTGTATAATTGAGTTTTAAGGTAAAAGTTTTGAAGTTAGAAGCAAAGAATTTATATTCTGTTTATTGCAATTTTACATACTTCCCAACCTTACAATTATTAACTTACTACCTGCTGTTGCTCTTCTTTTAGAATGGTTGAACTTTATTCAACTCTAATTTACTTTTAGAATAAGCTAGAAGTGGTTTCAGTTTAGAAATTTAGTGACTTTTCAGTTTCTTTTAAAAGTTGAGTTTTAAATTGGTAATTTTAATTCACTGCTGCTATTCCATTTATAGAAAAAAAACATAGAAATAATCCATGCAATTACATCTGTGATTCTGGCTTCTGTCTCTGTAATAAATGAAAGTGAGAACTATGAGGCCCTGCTGGAATGTGCTGTCATACTGAATGGTGAGTGCCTTTGTAGGTGGTGCACATGTAGCAGTGGGGTACCTGAAAAGGAAGCCCCACTATCACGAGTGACCCTAGGGTAGGCACAGAAGTGGGGTAAAGCACAGCTCTGCTCTCAGGCTCTGGAATCCTGCTGGGAAAAGGAGCCCAGGGTAAGGGCATCCTGAATAACTCAGTGAAATTCCCATTCTACCTCATTGTTCGCAGTGGGGAAGACATGTAGCTCTGAGCATCAACTATTGTTTCCAGGTTCTTCACTTATAGGGCAATGTTCAAGAGCTGGCTTGAAGGACAGTATCTGATTGTCAGTTTCCTAACTTGTGTTATACCAGATAGTGTCAGTTTAACTGATTTTTTTTTTAAAATACTTATGAACATGATGTGAAGAGTAATTAGTGATTCCCCTGGAATGTTTCAGGTTTTGGGTTTTTGTGGGTTTTTTTTGACACACGGCCTTGCTATGTAGTTTAGGCTGGCCTTGTCCCTGTGGATCCCAGGCTGGCCTCAAACTTGTGGCGCTCCTGCCTAGCCTTCCAATTGCTGGAATTTTGTGGGTGGCTGTGCCACAATGCCTGGCTTTATTGTCTTTCTTTCTTTCTTTTTTTTTTTTGGTACCAGGATTGAATTCAGGACTTGTGCTGTCGAGGCAGGTGGCGGCACCACTGAACTAAACCCCTGTCCCTATTGTCATGTTTTAACTGGGCAGTGAAGCTATAGTTAGGAGGTGTAGTAGTCTGAATTAATGAAAGGTCTGATTATAAAATATTTACATGAAGTTATTTTATAGATATAAAAAGTATAAAAGCAATTTTAAGAAATTATTTTTTTCTTTTTTTTTTCCCTGATACTGGGGATCAAATTTAGGACCTTGTACTTGCCAGGTAGGTGCAGCACCACTGAGGTAAATCCCTGGCTTTAAGGAATGATTTCTAAGAACTTTCTCTAGGTATCCTCAGCCATTGTGACACATTCTCTTCATTGTGCTTTCCTTTTCTTCTTCTTCTGATACTAGAGATTGAACCCAGGGCCTTTGCATTGAGCTACATCATCAAACTTTTTTTTAGACAGTCTTGCTGTGTAGTTCAGACTGGCCTTGAACTCACTTTGTAGCCCAAACTGGCTTTGAATTTGGAGCAATCCTCCTGCCTCAGCCTCCAAAATGCTGGAATTATAGGTGTGCACTACCACAACATAAAAAAATTTATATTTTTTAAAGTTTTGTTTATTTTGTTTTTTTGTATTGGGGGGGTGGTCTCATTATGTAGTTTAGGCTAGCCTTGAACTCCCAGCAGTCCTCCTGCCCCAGCCGTCCAAGTGTTGGGATCACAGGCATGTGCTACTATATCCAGCCTAATTTATTGAGACTGGCTCTCACTAAGTTGCTAAATTACCCAGGCTGGGTTTGAATTGGTGATCCTCTCACCTCAGCCTCCCAGAGTGCTGGGATTATAGGCATTTACAACCATGCTGGCATCTCTATATACTTTATTCTTGGTGTCACTTATCTATCTATGTATCTATCTATGTATCTATCTATCTATCTATCTATCTATCTATCTATCTATCTTCCTTCAGTGTTTTATTTTAGGCTGAATTCTTGACATACAGTCTTACTAAAAAGTCACCCCTAATCAAGATAAATAGTTGCCTAGTACTTTGTAAATTTCATAACCAGTTTATTTGCAGTCTTCAAATACTTGTTTGATAAGATAATTAGAGCTCACATTGTGGTTGCTACCACATTCCCAGTTAGCTTAAGGATTCTGTGTTCATATAATGACATTCAGATATTTGCAAATAACTGTGAGCACATTATTGCTATTAATTCTTGAGCTTTTCTATTTATGAAAACTGCAGTTTTTATAGTTTTTTTTTGAGATAGAGTCTCACCAATTGCCCAGATAGGCCTTGAACTTGAGATCCTCCTGACTCAGCCTGTCTCAGCCTCCCTCAGTGCTGGGGTTACAGGTATATACAACTGTGTGTAGCCAAACTCTGAGTTTTAATATTCATTATGATACTTACTTTTGCTGCTTTTCACCTCTTGAGCCAAACTTGAGTCCAGCACACTTAGGGAGGGTGTAGTGGACTAATGTTCAGTGGACCCAACCTGGCTCCATGTTAGCAGGGTAGCAGTGGATGTATGGTTTGGGCAGTATGGTTTTTCTGATATCCAGGTCTGAAGTGCTCTATTCTCTTCTGTCTGTTTTTACAATGGTAGTAAGTCAGTTAATTTTATTAAACATTGCATTCTGTAAATAATGCGTGTAAGTCTTTGGCACATTAAACCTGACTGGTGTCTGCTTACCATGCTCTGCAGTATGTAGCCGTGGTGCTGTGTGCTATTGAATCTGATGAAGCCTGTGCTCCACTGTAGGCATTTTGTATGCGCTGCCTGAATCTGAGAGGAGGCTACGGAGCTCCATCCAGGCCCTGTGCGTCAGGTGGTGGGAGAAGGGCCTGCCTGCCAAGGAAGACATGGGGAAGACAGCTTTTGTCATGCTGCTGAGGAGGAGTCTGGAGACCAAAGCCGTGCGTTCACTTTCTTTACTTAAAAATTCAGATTGTTGGGCCGGGGATTTATCTCAGTGTTTCTGCTGCCTGCCTTGCAAGCACAAGGGCCTAGGTTCAATTCCTGGTACCCAAAAAAAAATTTCTTTCAGATTGTTTGGCTAGTAGGGGCCTGGCCAAGGTAGCTTCTCAGGTGGGTACTGTCAACCATCAGCTGTGGAGAGATCAAGGTGGCTGCAGCAGCTCTACACTGAGATAGAAAGCTTGGTTTCCTTTCCTCCTTTCTCGGGGTAGTCTCTGTCCTGTCACTTTCCAGTGGCAACGCAGCTGATCCCCCTCTACCTGTCATAGTAGCTAAGGCAGGAAGAGAAAGAAGGAGTCAGGAGGGCCAGCCTTTCTTAACTGCTGAGCACCTTTGTGTGCTAGAGGGGAAGAACAAGGTGGAGTCCTCTGAAAGGCAGGCCCTCCACACAGGGCCTGGGCATGGGGCAAGAGGGAGCCTCAGGCTGGATGCAGGCGTGATGATGACTGATGGGAATCATGTCACATCACAGTGCAGTCCAGGGAAGTTGTGGCTGGGCTGCGGAGGGTACCTTTGAAGATTTCTCAAACTTTAATCTTCAGTAAGTAGTTCAGAAATCTAGACAAAGAGCAGTGATTTCCATGAGCAACGCAGTAATTCATATGTTAACCTTAGAAAGCTGGACAAACACAAATAAAAATGATCCATAATTCCACCACCCGAAGTGACCCTTATTTTAGAATACTGAGGGCTATTTATTTTTGACCTTCTCACTCGGGACTTTGACTTCCTTAAGGAGACATGTGAAGACTTGACACAGATTTCCAGCAGCTCCCTAGAAAGCTGGTACTGCCTTGCATTCCTGCCACTGTGTTTGAGGATCTCATACCCTCTCCCAGGAGCAGCCACTGTTAGGACATGAAGCCCTGTCTGGCTGTTCCTTGGCCAGCTCTCTCATTCTCCTGGCTGGCAAGGACAGTGACTGAGAAACCCTTGTTTGTATCAGAATTATTTTCATGCCATCATTGGTTTGTCGTTTTAAAATTCATTTTTCCTGCCAGTATCGTTCTGCTTTTAAATAAAAACTTCATTTTTATGTTTTTTCTAATATTCTGTACCTGTGCTATTCAGTAAAGTAACCCCTAGCCATATGCAACTATTTCATTTAATGTTAAAAAATAGAAGAATTTGGGCCCTTGGTTGCAGTAGTCACAGAAGCTCAGGAGCCAGAAATGCCTGGTGTCTGCTGTTCAGGCAGAGGAGGGATGTCTTGTTATGGCAGAGGTTGTACCTAAACAGCACCAGAGTTCTGACAGCTATATTAAAAAAAAATGCTCTCTGAAGCTACAAGTAGCATTTGCAAATTTAAAAATGTTTTCACTTGTTACTGTTTCCTACTTCAATGATTCATCTACAATTATGTTAGATATGAAATGTACATAATTTGAAATAGACCTTACTGTTTATTAAAAAAACAAAACAAAACAAAACAATAAAACCCTTAAGTGGGGGCCGGGGATTTAGCTCAGTGGCCCTGTGCCTCACAAGCTCAAGATCTGGAGTTTGGTCCTCGGTACCAGGGGTGAAAAAAAAAAAAATCGAAGTGCTAAGTGTAACATCCTTCTTTCCTGTGTTGTTCTTAGGGTACAGATGTGTGCCGGATCTGGCGTGTACATCAGGCTTTATATTGCTTTGATTATGACTCAGAGGAGAGTAGAGAAATTAAAGATATGCTGCTTGAGTGCTTCATAAATGTTAGTTACATCAGGAAAGAAGAGGTAATGGGTTTTTCTTTTCTGGTCTGTTTGTGAGCTACTTTTTTTTTTTTTTAAAGTACTGGTGATTGAACCTGGGTTCCACTGAGCTACATCCCTAGCACATTTTATTTAATAAATATAATCCTCCTGCCTCAGCCTCTGAATAGCTGGGATTGGAGGCGTGCACCTGTATCCAGGCCTGACTGTGAGCTGCATCTTAACAATGCTATTTATACTGTGCTTAGTGTTTTTGTGGAAGAGCCAGCATGGCCACTGAGAGCCGTGTGTTTATAGGGCACGATAATGTTGAGGCAAACACGTCGCAGATCCTTGTCTATTTCATTGTGAAATCAGAAGGTAACAGGTGGGCTGTATGAGCCAGTTTTCATCCCTAACCTAGGAACAGCAGTCAGTCTTCCACAACACCCTGTGAGGAGCAGGTGAGGCAGGTGAGTGAATCTACCCACAGTTGCTGTTGCCTGAGGAGCACAGGGAGGTCATTGCTATTGTCACCATCATTATTGGAAAGATGACAGACACTCTTTGCCTGTGCCTCCAGCATCTCCAGCCTTATGAGGAAAGAAGTTAATAATGGAGTCAGACAAATCTTTTATGTTGACTTACAGGCAGTGATGAGTTGTACTTGTTTATCCCGTGAGTGAGTTAAAACTTCCTGTTTAAAAAAATTGATATGCTCCTTAGAGTTTAAGGTGTCTAAACTCATTTTCCCAACCAGACGTTAATTAGGTCAGGCCACTTGCTAGTTGTTTTGGATAAACCTTGAACATCCTGTACTCTGCTGGCAAGTTCCTGCCAGAGGATGCTGCTGTCGCAACCATCTTTGATGCGTTGTAATTGTTGCATTGTGCTGCATTTCTGTGGGACACAGAGCCCGCAGTGGATGCTGGAGAGCAGTAGGGACATGTGCTGTCACTAGAGAATTATGGCTGATGGAGTTGATGTACTCTCCAGAGTGTAAATGTATTCTTTCTTTTAGATTCACATATATAATCCAGTAGCATCCATGTAAATTATTATATATGATTAGTGTCACTTATGTACTGAAGGCTCTTTGTATTTGAAAATTCTTGCCTGGCAAACAACCTCTTAACAACACGAGTCTCAGTTTTTTTATCAAAGGAAAATGAGCAGTTAATTCAGTCCCCACTTCTGAATGCTAGATTTCAAGCATTCTCTGATTTTAGGTTAGCTGTTCATGACAGAGCCAGCACAAAATGCTTATGGATCCATGCTGTGTCTGATGTCTGTAAGGACAGAGATGCCCAGTGTAGCCACTCAGTGGACAGTGGAGACCTTTGTGCCCCCAGGAGCAAGTTCTGCAGAAGGACCTGCTAGCATCCATTCTAAGTTAGAACCATGTGTGTTTCCTATTTAGGAATAGCTACTTTTAATAGTATTAAATAGTCAAAATATTTTTTAATATTTATTAATATTAAAAAAAATGTTTGTTAATGGGAACTTTCTATTTAGGTGCAATTTTTACCTTATTTTTGTATTTATAGGGAAGAAGATTTCTTAGTTCTCTCTTCAATTGGAATATAAACTTTATTAAAATGATTCATGGAACCATTAAAAACCAGTTACAGGGATTACAAAAGTAAGTGATTTAAGTTTGTGCTATCTTAGTCTGATTTTGAAAGAGTGATTTGACTTTTAGGAGTTAATGTATTGAAAACTCAAAAATTATATTTTATGTTATTACCATATACTATTGTATGCTACTGGGTAGTTGGTTTGTTTTTGTTTTTGTTTTTGTTTTTGTTTTTGTTTTTGTTTTTGATACAGTATCTCACTGTGTAGTCCGTTTGAGCTCACTATGTAGCCCAGGCTGTCTTCAAACTTAAAATTTTCTTACCTTAGCTCCTAAGTGCTGGGATTACAGTTGTACATCACCTTGCCTGGCTTTTTTTTTTTTTTTCCTTCTATAGGAAATATTCTTTTAGTAGTGACCATTTAGATTAAGATTTCAATGTGTGATAGCTTAAATTATCTGCCCATTAGACCTTAGCCTCATTCATAAACCTGTTTTACTAAGTCTGATAACATTTTGAATATGAACTATACCTCTGAGTTGAATATGGACTGAGTTGTGTGGTTGCTAAAAAGAGAGTTGCAGCGTAAGAATGGAGAGAAGCCAGAATGGAGCCTTCTGGCCCCAGCCTGCCTCCTCTTGCAAGATAGTAGTGAGCTTTCATTTGCTCCTACTCTGGTGCTAAGCATCTGGTCTACATTTTATGTGTCCTTTAAGATGGGCTTTGGTTTCTGAATTTCCCAGTGTCAGGCTGCCATTTGAGTACTGGGTCTCTTGATTGCAAAGCTCCTACTGGATTCAGATTGCTTTCTCTTCTTCATTTGCAGACTATTTAGGTTTAGTAATAAATTTCTAAATTTCTGTTGTTCTACTAACAACTCTGGTATGTTATAGCTTCCTAAGGGTTAGGAATTGAGCCAGAATTGTCCAAAATGAGTCCAAGTCAAATATTTGCTTAATAGTTAAGAGTTTTGACTTTCAAATTCTGCCTGGACTTAATGTCTCAGTTTCTCTGAAAGTGGAAAGATTCTGAAGTAGCCTGTGCCTCAGCACAGGAGTCACCTGTTACTTTGGTTTCTGTTCCCCACACAAGTTCTTCTGCTTTCCACTCCTGTAGTAGCAACTCTATGAACAACAAGCAAGGCCTTACCTAACCTGAGTCTCCTTTCCCTAGAACAGGAGAGTAATTGAAACAGTATGTGCTAAAGGTATAATTCTTTTAAGCTTGTGTTAACAACATTTTTTTTTTTTATAGATCTTTGATGGTGCACATTGCAGAAATTTACTTCAGAGCTTGGAAAAAGGCTTCGGGGAAAATATTAGAGGTATTTTGATTTAATTAAATGTTTGTTGTATTCTAGTTACTAAGTAAATAGTCAGGTGAGGTCTACTTAAAAACCATGTTCATGCTGTCTGAAAAGGAAGTCTAATGACAAACGTGTGTGGTAGGCATGGGTAGTCTGCACTCTCCCTGTGTCTAGCCCTGTGTACCTCTCTGGGATGTGCAGCTGGTGAGAAATTGAGATTTTACCCCAATTTTGGTTGCTCTGTGGGTTCCCAGAAGGTGGCCATTCTGAGACGAGATGTGCTGCATATGGAAGATACATACCCGATTTCAAAGACTGCATGAAGAATATATCTCAGTAGTACTTTCTATAAATATGATCACATGTTGAAATGATAGTGGTTTGGATGTACAAAATACGTTATTAAATATAGTTTAATATAAATAAAACTATCAAACCATGTTTATCTGTACATAAATATATACTTATGTAAAACAAATATATAAAAATAAGATATTAATAAAATGCATTATTTAAATAATAACAAAATGTTATTAAATCATGTTGCCTGTTTCTTTTCCTTTCTTTTTTATGTGCCCATTAGAAAGTGTAAAGATAAGTGTGCAGTCTATTGTTTCTGTAGATGATGCTGATTAGCACCTTTTCCAGTGACTTTGTTTTGAGAATTTAGAGACCTTCATTTTGAATATGGTTGCTTGGCCTTTAGCAAGTGTAATAATTATGTTATGAAGCAATGTAATTTCTATATAGCAATGTAATTCCAGTTAAGCAGTCAGAGACTCATTTGGACAAAAATCAATTATTTTTCATTTTTCTCATTCAAAGTTTTCAAATGTGAGAGTAAAATTTCTACTGTAAGTGAGAGGGCATTCTTGGTGAGCTGCCCTCCATACTGACGCTGTTTTCTGGGGAGTAGGCTGTGATTGTGGTAGGTGGGGGCAGAATGAGTTGGTGTAGCCACTTCTGTAGTTTGTTTCTGCCCACCTGAAGTTTGGTTTCTGCTGCCAGGGCTAACCACTGACTTCCACTTCTAGAAAACAAAAATTATCTGTTAATGTTCCCCTGTAGATAGTGCTTAAAATAGTTTTAGAATATGTAATTTCTTGAGCAAAGTGGCAAAGTCAGGATGTCATTATGCATTTTTATGATGTTTTATTATACAAAATCTGTTCTTAGAAAGCAATATTTGTCCTTGGAGTGTCTCCCTCTTTGCCCCAATATTGTTTTAAAAAGTAGGATTTTGTAATTAATACCTTACTATTTGACTGGATATGTACAAAATTAGCACCAACAACGTGCACTTCTCAGTCTCCCTCTCCTTTCTACTCTCCTTAAGATTTTTTTTCCTCAAATTTTTAATGCAAATTCCAGACATGCTGTTTCATTTCTACTAGTTTATTGTGCATCTCCAAAAATGTGGTTATGTAGTGCCATTATAATACCTTAAAAAGCTAGTGACAAATCTCTGGTATTTTAAAAATAATCAGATCACATTTAAATCTTTTACTATCTGAAGATGTCTTTCTCAGTCTTTGAATCAGGATCTAAAAAGTTGTTCATGTGGTATCTGCTGCTCAGCCCCTAGACATTCCTTACTCCCTTATGGATCTATGCTATTGATGTGTAGAAGTGTCCATCTTCTGGTGGTTAGTTTCGATTCAGCCCTTGTGTTGCCTGTAGGTTCACAGGTAGTGTGGCCTGTTTCATGTCCCATCATAAGTCCAGCAGTGCACTGTCCACATTTAGTGATGCATCATCATTACTTGAGAAGAGTTCATACTGATAGCAAGGCCATCTTGTGTCCTTCCTTGGAGCTTGTAGGTCTGGGTGTGTTGCAGACTGTGCTGTGGTGGGGTTTGTGCCTCCTGTCTTGAGGGCCTTCAGTGCAGTGGGTTGTACAGAGCTCATACACCCTCCTGCCCAAGCTCTTCTCAGTGGCAGCCTCAAGAGGTCTGATTTTGGTCAGTACAGAGTTCCTACCTCCATGGAAGGAAAATTCCTTCTTAGTTCTGGTGACGCTTTTGGAGCAGGTCCAGGTTTTCCTGGCTTGAAGGGTCTCCCACCCCTAGACACCCACTTCACCCTCAGTCCTCAAACTCCCCTGTGAGCTAGCCTCCAGTGCAATGTTTGCTAAGCACTCTCCTCAGTGCCTGAGGAGGGAGGGAGTTGTGAGGGATGTGGACAAACCTTCAGAAAGCTCCAGGGAAGAATAGGTCTAGGACTTCAGGAATATCAGACTCTACTCCATGCTGTAGTATCACCCTTCCACTTAGGGACACAGGTGCTGAGCTCTACATTGTGTTTGTGTTTCAGACTATTGAAAATGACTGCATCCAGGACTTGATGTTCCATGGCATCCATCTTCCACGGAGGTCTCCGGTGCACTCCAAAGTACGCGAGGTGAGTAGGCATTTTTGATCACAAAGATTGTGAACACATTGTTAAGATTGTATCTCATCAAAAAAAAAAAAAAGAGGAAAAAAGATTGTATCTCATCCTTTTGGTTTTTATATTATTTTGGTTAGCTTTACAGATTAAGTTACTGTTTGTGTGGTGTTATTCGGAAGGGTTTTTCAGAGTCTTGGTATTTCGCATATGGTAGTTTTATTTTTGCCATCAATGTTGTAATCAGGAAAGCCAAGGTATGCTGTTGTTAAGAAAATCAGAACTGTGTGCGGTAAAAGAGTGAGTTCTAAGGGATATGAGTTATATATCAATAAAGCCATTTAAATCATCTTTCTATAAAGTGAGTGTTCTATTGATGCCAAAATTTGATAATATGGATATAAGAAGAAAGCTGCAGATTATAGCCTCTTATCACCATCAACAAAACTGAAATAAAGAATTAACAACTAGAAAAAATAATCCTCGTCATGTAGTTCTTTTAGGGTACTAATGGTACAAGCTCATTTCAAGTGTAGGCTGCTGTTGTTTAAGAGCTTGCTTAATGTTTTCTGTTTCCCAATTTCATGAATGAATTTTAACTTCTAGAGGAGTGAATTATAAAGGTAAGGCAAAGGATGCTGGGGTTGCAAGTCTGCACAGTGTTAAGAAGATTCTTGCCAGAAAGGAATGGAAGCTAAGGGTGGTGGTGCATGCCTGTAATCCCAGCACTTGGGAGGCTGAGGCAGGAGGATCGCCGTGAGTTCGAGACCAGCCTGGGCTACATAGTGAGTTCCAGGTCAGTCTCAACTACATAGTGAGACCCTGTCTCAAAAAAAAAAAAAGAAAGGAATAGAATCTCTGAGGATGACATGTTTTCTGTTTATTCATAAGTTTTGGGAAGAAGTTAAACTAAATTAAACTTTTTCTGTGAAGGGTCATAAGTCATAAGTCATAAGTGGTGACCCCTGTTCATTAGGGAGTTGTGTCCAGAGCCACTTCGTGTCACCAGTCAGTGGGAACAAGTGTCATGGGCATTTTGGCACCTAGAAGCACTGCTCTGAAGGTCAGAGGTTTAAGTGTCAGTTTTATTGAGGTTATGTGGCTATTAGTAGGCCAGTAGAAATTATTTATTTTTTAAATTTCTAATTAATTTATTGTTTTCTGAGACAAGATCTTGCTATGTTGTCCAGGTAGGCCCTGCTGTCCGGTGCTCAGGTGATTCTCCTGCCTCAACCTACCTAGTGCTTGTGCCATCACCTCTGGCTTGGATAGCCACCCCTGGCTTGAATAGTTTGTGCCATCACCTCTGGCTTAGATATTAGCACCCAAGCTATGCTATAATAACAAGCCTCTGGTGCTTATTTCTATCTCATGCCTCCTGCATCCAGTACTGTCCTACTTCGCACTGAGGAACGTGGTCACAGGGTAGAACAGCCTCTCTTGGGGTACCGGGGGTTGAACTCAGGTCCTTGCCCTTGTGAGGAAGGTGGCAGAACCACTGAGCTAAATCCCTGGCCCTCAGATAATACTTTTCAAATGAAACAACACTGCCTTTCTTTCATTTTTGTTTTGTTTTTTTTAAATCCTTAGGTGCTGAGTTACTTTCAGCATCAAAAGAATGTTCGGCAGGGAGTAGAAGAGATGCTGTATAGATTATATAAGCCCATCCTTTGGAGAGGACTAAAGGTATACATTTCAAATAGTGTATCCAATAAATCTGATGTGGATTGAGATGTGTTATATACATGTACAAATTCTCCATGATGAATGTAATTAATATGTTACTAAATTTTTTAAAAAATAGTGTATCCCATTGAGAATACTCTTTTAAGTGAAATAAATAGGACATAGTTATAAATACTGAATAGTTTCTCTGGTATGAGAAACTGAAAGTGTAAATTAGGATTAAAATGAATAATTGATAATGTGAAATAGGAAGAAAAGGTACTAAGGGGTAGGGGAAGTGGGAGAGGTAGGGGAAGGCAAAAAAGGGAAAGAAAAAAAAAGGAAAAAAATATAAGAATTAAATGGAAACAAAGCTTTTGTAAATAGGGAGGGGTAGAGGGATTGAAGGGAGGGCAAAGGAATGGTGAAAAAATAAGAAGCAAGATACATGTAAAGGTACAAGTTCCCTAAGATGAATGTAAATGTATTGTATAATTAAAATGTAAAAATAAATAAATAAAATGGTGTATCCATGTTCAGGGTGTACCAATTGCAATTTGAATTGATCATTGCTAATTCAGAATGCAATGAGGCAGTAAAAATGAGACTAGAGACTGCATGCTTTGTGGACTTATAGAGCAAAATGTTCTCTTTCTTTTTCTGTTTTTGGAGATGGAATTTCACAGTTTTACCCAGGTTGGCCTTGAACTCCGTGGGCTCAGCCTCTGGAGTAGCTGAGATTATAAGTGGGCATGACCATGCTTGGTTCTCAGCATGTCTTTTCTTATTAAAGCACTTCTTGGGTTTGCTTAATGGGAAAGGTAGAACATTGAGTGCCGAGTACAGGGCTACTCTGAAGCAACTGGGTGGAAAGGTGGTGGATGTGTGTGAGTGCCATTAGGCTCACTGGGCTGCAGGACTGTGATGATGCCCATCCTCTGGCCCTCATCTGACAACTGGCTAGAGCCCAGCCAGCCATTCCTAGTGAGCACAGGAATCTCTCCCACAAATGTCCATCTCTTAATTACACAAAGTGTGCTCTGAAGTGAGGAGGCTGATCTTTTAACATCTATTGGTGCTGAACTGAGTTTTGGCTTAGTTAAATGGCAGTCTCACCAAGTTTGGTGATGTTGGAAGCCAGGGCCTAATGCATACTGAGCACACTCTACCATTGAACCCCCACCCAGTTTGGCCAAATCAAATATTGTAATTGTCTTTCATTCAAATCTAAATCTGTGTTGAAATAATAGAAGTATCAGTTTAGGGACATTAGACTTAAGCCTTTGCTATCTCTGGGATTCTAAAAATACTGTTCTCTTAATTTTATAGACCAGAAACTCTGAAGTTCGATCAAATGCTGCATTGTTGTTTATTGAGGCATTTCCTGTTCGAGATCCTAACTTCCATGCTGAGGAGATGGATAGTGAAATTCAGAAGCAGTTTGAAGAACTGTATGTACGTATCTTATGTGGTGGAGCTGCTGATGGACTTCTTCTGTGTCCAGACCGTGGTACCACTGTTATATGGTGGCCCCTCCTCAGCTGTGATTATAGCTGGCATTGGTTGCCCTTCACCTGGCAGACAGCCCTTTCTTGGCACCTATTCCTGCTACTCCCTTGTAGATGTTTAGAGTCCCCACACATTCTTTTGGATTGTCCATTCCAGGAACCTCCCCAGAGACCTGGACTTGCTCAGTATGTTCTCTTGTCCTCATGCACATGCTTGCTGCCAGCTCTTGCCCCATGTCTTCCTGCCCAGAGCTAGTGGTCTGTCTCTGTGTCCATGACTCTGGTCCTTATTTTCAGGGACCCTTTGTCAGAGTGTCCTAGTTACATTGCCTCTGCTCCTTCCTCTGTGAACCTGACACTAACTCTTTGTTAGAGAAGTTCCTCAATCCTTTTATTTATGTCATCACTAAACACTTTATTTACCTATTTTTCATTTGGGGCAGGAGCTAGATAAGTGCTTAATCCATTTTGAAGCTTGTATTTTTCATTTTTTTTTGTTTGTTTGTTTGTTTTTTGTTTTTTGCTTTTGGTACCGGGGCTATAACTCTGGTCCTTGCACTTGCAAGGCAGGCCACCAAACCGCTGAGCTAAATCTCCCGCCCCAAGCTTGTATTTTTCTACTTGAAAAAGAAACTAAAAATTATTTTGTACTTATAGAGTTTAGTAAGTAAAAGTTTCACACACAATAAAAAGTAGAGCAGTGCAATGGATACCTCTGTACCCACAGCTGGTTCACTCCTTCCCTAGCAAGCCTAATCTGACTTGTTTTGAAACATCAGAAATACCATATCATTTCAGTTAAATACTTCAGAAGGTAATGTTCAAAGACAGGATCTTGGCTAGTTGTGGTGGTGCATGCTGTAATCCCAGCACTTGGGAGGCTGAGGCAGGAGGATCACTGTGAGTTCAAGACCAGCCTGGGCTACATAGTGATTTCCAGGTCAGTCTTAACTACATTATGAGACCCTGTCTCAAAAAACAACAACAAAAAAAACAAAGGCAGGATCTTTTTTTGCCATCAAACATCCAGTCACTGTTTCCATTTTGCTGGGTTCATTTGAATCTGTATTTAGCTAATTAGCTAAGACTCAGCTATTGTTCCCATTCAGGCAAGCTCTTTCTTTTTCTATTTTTCTTGGCACTGGGATTGAACCTAGGGCCTTTCACTGAGCTACATCCCCAGCTCTTTTTTACATTTTATTTTGAGACAGGGTCTTGCTAAATTAAATTGACAAGGCTGGGCTTAAACTTGTGAACTTCGTGCCTCAGCCTCCCTGAGTGCTGGGATTAGAAGTGTTCACTACCACACTGGCACACTGGGCTTCTTCTTTTTTTTAACTTGCTTTTTTTTCTTTTTTTTTTTGCTCCTGGGGATTGAACTTGGGTCCTTGTGCTTGCAAGGCAGGCAGCAGAACCACCGAGCTAAATCCCCGGCTAACTTGAAATTTTTGACATTATTGGAGGAGAAGATTATCTACTGAGTTTCCCAGAGTCTGTTTGGTAGAACTCATTTCCATATCTCTTAATGTTACTGAGCCCTTGTGTTTCTTGGAGGTCAGTAACTACATGCAGTTGAGGGGATTCACGTTGGTGCATCTATGTTTGTCGTGTGAGAATTTGCCCTGGTGGTGTCGTGTGCTTCCTTGGAGGGTATATAACCAGGCTGCCTCATTTTTTCCTTCTGAATTGTTAACCACCACACACAGTGCTAGCCTGCATTAGTGCATTACAGCGGAGTTGTTTTACTGTGGGCTCTGTGCACTATAGTATTTTGTGATTGAAGATAGAGGTGTCCATAGGTGGTGTCTGCCTGGCCCGCCTCCTGTGGTTGACAAATCTGAGGGGGATGGCGTGCTTGAGCCATGCCCTCGAGCCTTGTCAATGGAGGTGACACATGAGCACACCATGTTTGAGGTTACTCTTAAATACAAGTAGTCTGGGATCTAGGAATCCACACACAGTGGCATTCCTTAGCTGTGGGTTCTGTATCTGGATTCCACTCACTGCAGTTTGAAAATATTTGGAAAAATTTTGTCTGTTCTGGACATGTACAGACTTTTTTCTTGTCCATATTCCCTAAGTAAACAGTTGTTTACATAGCATTTACATTGTTTTAGGTCTTATACATGATGCAGTGATGATTTAAAATGTACAGGAGGATGTCTATAGCTTATATGCAGTTGCTGCACCCTGTTAATGTAGGACTTGAAGCAGCTGTGGATGGGTACCCTGGTTCCTATCTTCCTTGGGTATTGGGGGAGGATGGATATATGATCAGTACTTCTGTAACTTTAAATGGCTGTATTAAGTTGTAAACTCTAAAAGTGCTAATGTATAAAGCAGATACTCATATTAAGGGAACTCAGTGAACTCATTTAAGATTTTTAAGCCTTTTCCCCCACTCTTGCTTATAGAGCCTTCTAGAAGATCCTTATCCGATGGTCCGTTCCACAGGAATCCTTGGTGTTTGTAAAATAACATCCAAATACTGGGAAATGATGCCTCCCACCATTCTCATTGACCTCTTGAAGAAAGTGACTGGGGAGCTGGCATTTGATACTAGCTCAGCTGATGTGCGTTGCTCTGTCTTTAAGGTAAGATTTTACAAAGTAAGGTTTTATAAAGTACAGAGAAGGGAAAAGATAAAAAAAAAATCAACCATTATCCTCCTCTGTAGAGATAATACTATCGATACTTTAGTTCTGTTTCCAAACTAAAGTTTAAAAGAAACCAAAAGTGTTTTTTATAGACAGTGACTCCTCACATAATACTAGTTAGATTAGTGTTTGGGAGGGTGCTCTCAGAACCTTATGGGACGTCTTAGAGAAAGAGGATGCATGTGTGAAGGCACCCAGAATATGATCCGTGGGGCTTGTGAAGGGATGTGGCCTGACTTTCACAGTGTGGGAGGGCTGAATGCTGTCCAGATCTGGTGGGTGCCTGAGGCCCAGCATCCCAAAGGAGGCAAGACTGAGGACCAGCGCAGGGGCCTTGGTCTGCAAGGTCTGCAGTCCCTACCAGATCTGTAGTAATGTCTGCATGGTGTGGGGGTTGGTGGGGATGTATGGTGACTCCGGGTTCTGCATCTTCTGCAGGAAGACAGGGAGCTGCATGCAGAGCTGCTCCTGCAGTTGGGGGTTTCCCGGGAAGAGTGGCATGTTCACCGTCATCTGAGTAGCAAAGTCAGGGTTCTGGGCCAGCATCTGCATCATGCTGCACATGTAGGGAGCCAAGATCATTTTCTGCATTAGCTAGGGGTTCTCAGATCTGCTGCAGAAGCACCTGCGTTTTTGGGCTGTTGAACATCCCTGACCCTATCTAGACTGGCTGCATTGATCTCAAAGGGGTTCAAGACTGTTCAGTGCACCTGGCTGTTCCCCGACCCTCCAGTGCCCTCCCCTCTGGCCCCAGGGGCCTGGGAGGTAGGGGGTGAGAGGTTCCAGGGATTTGGGGTGAGGTGGGGGGCTCTTGAATTTCAGTCCACAGAGGCTGGAAGGAAGAGCTGTCAGAGTTCCCAGCCAGGGAGGAGAAGGGATTGTTGCCGAACTGCTCCGGGCAGCCCTGAACATGGCCTCCTGGATGTCTGTATACATGTGCCAGAGAGCATTGTAACCCCTGGGAATGCTTTCCAGATTGCTCAGGACCTGGTCCTGGTTCTGCATCATCTCGCATCATGGCTGATTCTGAGTAAGCTCCATGTCTGCCCCATGAGCTCAAGGTTTTGAGCATGTGGCTGACTTCTGCATTCCACTCTATCAGCTGCTGCATAGAGTATAGACGTAGTAGCACTGGGGAGGGACCTCCCCCACTGCTCCTTCGACTTCCACTGCCAGCATCCGAAGTGGTGCTGCCAGAGGTGGAAGGCTGGGCAGGGATGGCAGGTAAAGCAGGCGTGGTGGAGGGCACTGAGGCAGGGTCAGGAGTGGAGGGGGAAGAGGCAGTGGCAGAGCTGGATCTGGAGTCTTCTGAGGGGTCTTGATGACCAGATGGACAGTGAGCCCGTCCTTGATCCCATGCTGGTTCAGCATGTCTCCATCCTTGAGGATCTTGCCTGAGAAGATCAGGACCAGCTGATCCTGCTAAGCCTTAAACCTCTGGGTGATTTCCTCTTTGAATTCCTTGACCAAGGCTCACTCACCGATCACAATTTCCTCCTTGTCCCTGGGAGTCTTGATGATGACCCAAATGGGGGGCCTCACCTTGGGCCCCGCTTGGCTCTGCCATGCTGCTGCCACCACCCGGCCATCCATCAGCCTGCTGACTCCTTCTCCTCCTCCCTGCCCACCCTGATTATCAGTTTTTGAAACCATGTCGATGCATTAGAAACATACTTTTGATATGAAACTTAGAAAAAAATGTTATTTTCTATAAGTATAATTATCTCTAGTACACATAACTGCATGTCTTCTAAATGAATTTTGTTTGCCTGAACTTTATATTGGCATGTTCTGATTTTGAACTGTTTTTCCTTTGACGTAGTGCCTACCGATAATTTTGGATAACAAATTGAGCCACCCTTTATTGGAACAGCTGTTGCCAGCACTTAGACACTGTCTCCATGACAACTCAGAGAAAGTGAGAGTGGCTTTTGTGGATATGCTGTTGAAAATCAAAGCTGTGCGGGCTGCAAAAGTAGGTAACCAGCAGTTTTCTTGTTGGAGACATGAAATAAACAAGTGCATTTGAGCTGGGCGTGGTGGCGCATGCCTTTAATCCCAGCACTTGGGAGTCTGAGGCAGAGGATCCCTGTGAGTTGGAGACCAGCCTGGGCTACATAGTGAGTTCCAGGTCAGTCTGAACTACATAGTGAGACCCTGCAAAACAAAAAACAAACAAAAAAACAAGTGCATTAATTTTAATCCAACAGAAAGTGATTTTTATTCTCAGTCTTAATATCTGCATTTTAAGCAAATTGATAGCTGGAATATTTGATCATGATCATGTGTCATAAAATTTTTTGTGTTTTTCATTGAAGGTTTCAGAAATATAAATTTTTATTTCCTTTTTTAATACATTAAATAGTTCCCCTTACATGATTTAAAAAAAATTATGTGTGAAAGTGTTTATTGAAATATTTGCTGTAGTATTTAAATACTGGGTACCTGGTAAGCACATAACTGTTCCTTGGGAAGGTTGGCTTTAAGCTTTGTCTTCACAAGTGGAGTAAGAAGATACTTGATGGTAAAGATACTTACCTGGTAAAGATACTTACGAGGTAAGATACTTTAAAAAATAGACACTTGGGCATTATACAAACTGCTGATGTAATTGTCCCTTCCAGTGCTAGTTCTGTTTAATTTCTTGTTAAAAATGTTGGGTGTAGTGTTCTTAATCTCCCTGTTATATAGCAACACTGTGAACTTTCTCTGTTTTATACTCTGAGAGAGTCCCTTTAAGTGCTGTTTTGTTGTGCCGCAGCATTTGAAACACCCTGACAGGTCCATTAGTGTAGGGTCCCCTGAACAAATGGGTGTGTTCATAGGAGAAATGATGCTGTGTGGCTGCAAAACAAGATGGTCTTTTTCTGGGGCTTCTAAGATACATCAGTAAAAAATGAAGTACAGAAGTGTTCATAGTGTGTGACCAACAGTAAAAAAAAGAGGAAGTTATATATATATATATATATATATATATATATTTGCTCAGATATATATAAGGAACCTCTAGCGGAAAACAAAAGCATTAGTGACTGCTGCCTGAGGTGAGGCACAGGTAATGTCCAGGGCCAGAGTTGGGGGCTTTATTACCATGGAAGACACATGTGTTAGAAGAAACTAAGATTTAGAGTGATCTGTGTAGTATCTGTTGTCATACCCAGTTGAATTACTTGGAGTTTTTGTTGGAAATCACAGAGCCTGTGTGATCTGTTTCTGTCCCCTGCTCTATTCCTCTACTACTATTCTATTGGCCTGTCTGTCTGTCTGTCTGTGTTGGAGTACTGTGCTGACCAGGTTGTTACAGTTTCACACTAGTCTCACACTGTGAGCTCTCCAGTTTTATTTCTTTAAAAATTATCTGGCTGTTTGTACTCTTTGCATTTAAATGTAAAAGAGATGGCATGTCAGTTTCAACAAAACCTGCTGTAATTTCGATTGCCTTGTTTTGGTTTGTGTGTTTTCTGAGACACGGTCTTGCAGTATATTTCAGACTAGCCTTGAAATTACTGTGTAGCCCAGGCTGGTCTTAAACAACAGTGGTCCATGTGCCTCAGCCTCCCGATTGCTGGGATTGCAGATGTATGCCACCATGCCCAGCTTGCCTTTTTTTTTAACAGTCTATTAAAATTTTAGTTATCAGTCTAAGGGGGTATTTTTGGTGTAGTGTTATGCTTGAGTGTAAAATTGTTTGCCAGTGATTTGTGAGGTAGTATCTGGAAGGGAAATGGAGATAACATTCGTTTTCAGTTTCTTAGTAGAATCTGCCCAAGTGAACTGTCTAGAAACTCTGGATCTTTTCAGTAGAGGTGCAGTGTGATCTGTCTTGGTTTGACGTATTACTGGTGTGCAAGGTGAGCTTCAGGAAGAGAATGATGGAGAAAGAGTGGGCTGTTGAGTGTGGGGTAATGGGGACCCAGTGTTAGGAGAGGCTGCCTACTGTAGAAGCAGGGACTCAAAAGGGATGCCCTCTGAGAAAGTAGTAGAGCGTCCATGTCAAAACTAGTAACTTTTTTTGTTTTGTTTTTTTGTACCAGGGACATAACTCAGGACTTTGTGCTTGCAAGGCAGGCATGGTGCTACTGAGCTAAATCCCTGGCCCATTTTGTATTTATTTTTTTGTGGTGCTGGTGATGGAACCTAGGGCTTCATACATGCTAGGCAAGTGTTCTACCGCTGAACTACATCTCCTATCCTAATTACACATTTTTAAAATTCACTTTTTATATTGGTTAAAGTTACTGCATTTTAAGAAATTTAAAAATGATTAGATTGATAATCATGGCTATTTGGCACTTTACTGTACATTAATCATAGTGTTAAATAATTATAATTAACCTTCCCAACTACCTTTTACTTGGGTGATTTGTACATTGGTACTTCATGATATGTATCTATCTATTTTTTGAGACAGGCTATAGTTCACTTCAGGCTGGCCTCAAACTCTCGGCAATCTTCCTGCTTCGCAACCCTCCCAAGTGCTGGGATTACAGATGTGTGCCACCATGCCCAGCTTTTTTTTTTTTTTTTTTTTTTTTTTTTTGGTACCAGGGATTGAACTCAGGTTCTTGCACTTGCAAGGCAGGCGACAGAACTTCTGAGCTAAATCACCAGCCCTCCAGCTTTATTTTTTATTAGTACATGTTTGCAGTACACAATGTTAGCATTTCTTTTGTGGAGTTGATACATGTACATAACACATCTTAATTCTGTTTTCATCCCCTTGAAATGTAGACTTACTAATTCTACCCTTCATGGAAAAATGAGTTTCTAGTATAATTATTTTATTTATTTATTTATTTTTTCTTTCTTTCTTTCTTTCATTTTTTTTTTTGTTCCAGGGATCGAACTTGGGATGTTGTGCTTATAAAGAAGGCAGCCGAACCACTGAGCTAAATCCCTGGCCCTAGTATAGTTATTTTAAATGAATTTTCATGAATTTTCTTTTCCTTTTTTTTTTTTAGTACTGGGGATTAAACTCAGGGCCTTCTCATTGAGCTGTATCTCTAGCTGTTTTTAAACATTTTTAGACAGGGTCTTATCTAGTCATTAATTTGTCCAGGCTGGGCTTGAAATTGTGATCTTCCTGCCTCAGTCTCCCAGAGTGATGGGATGTACCACCATGCCCAACTTTGCATGAATTTTCTTGAATGTAAAAAGTAATTCCTCTTTGGTTATATTCTGGAAACATCCCTCAAGCAGTTTTGGAGATTATGTGAGCAATTGCTGGTTTCCTTCTGCACATGTGCTTTTCACAGTTTTGGAAAATATGCCCCATGGAGCACATTTTGGTTCGTCTGGAAACGGAGTCTCGACCTGTGTCTCGGCGCCTGGTGAGCCTCATCTTCAACTCCTTCCTGCCTGTGAACCAACCAGAGGAGGTCTGGTGTGAGCGCTGTGTCACGCTGATCCAGATGAATCCTGCAGCTGCCCGGAGGTTCTATCAGTATGCCCATGAGCATACCGCCTGCACCAATATAGGTCTGACTGCCCTTCCTGTCCTGGCCTGGTGCACATTCCCATGGTTTCCCGGTTTCATCATTTTAGTAAACTCCATGCTTTATTGTATTTCTTAATGGTTTCCTTTAAAATAAATTAAGTAAGCCAGGCATGGTGGCGCATGCCTGTAATCCCAGCACTTGGGAGGCTGAGGCAGGAGGATCACTGTGAGTGAGTTCAAGACCAGCCTGGGCTACATAGTGAGTTCCAGATCAGTCTCAACTACATAGTGAGACCCTGTCTCAAAAAACAACAACAACGACAAAAAAAAAAAAAAATTAAGTAATTGTGATTTGATTTTCCTATTAGAAGTTAATTTTGTAGAAGAAACAGCTAAGTTAATTATTATTATTAAACATTTTAGCAAAGCTGATCCATGTTATTCGCCATTGCTTGAATGCATGCATCCAGAGAGCATTAAGAGAGCATCAGGAAGACCAAGAGGAGCGGGAGAAGGAAAATATGAGTGTGAGTGCTCGAGTGTTAATTTGGTGATATCCCTTTTCAGGCTGTTACATCAGGGTTTTTATTTTTCTATTTGCTCCTTTAGTATTGATCATAAACTATTGATAATATATAACACACACACATATATAATATGTAATAAATGCATATGTGTGTGTGTATATATACATACATATGTGTGTGTGTGTCACACACACACACATATGTAAAGTAGAGATACTAAAGGTGGTTTCTGACATAGGGTCTCACACAAGGTTCTACTAAAACATCTTGGGGCTGAATTTTTACACATGAGCTATATGTAGAATTATCTTTTTATGTGTGATTTGTCAAAGGGACTCTTTCTTTTCCTGCTGATTTTAAGAACCCAAATGTCCAGTTATAGCAGAAGAAAGTAGTATTTAAGACTTGGGCATACTACTTACCAGTAATGAGCTGTGGAATATAAAGTAAAATTTGGGGGTTGTTTTGAAGCATCTGGCTCAGTTATGAAGCTGGACTGCAGAAGAGAACAGTTTCTCTCTAACTGAAGCCAGAACTGGTATGCTCACTTCATGGTAGGTCCTAGGCCAACAGCATCTCTCAGCTGCTGCTGTCCCTGTTCCCCCTGGAGAGGCAGTCAGGTGTGCTCATACTCTGCCTCTTCTACAAGGTGGCTTCTCAGTCATTGTCACAGTGGTTCCAGGACATCCCCTGTTGCACCTCAGCAGGCCTTAGCTGTACCAGTGCATAGCTGTTTCCCTTTTCTCTCTGCCCCACAGACAGTTAAAGTGAGCTGAAATTATTCAGCAGGAGTTTTGCTGAAAAAGTACAAGGAAACAGATGTGTAGCAGAGAAAGAAGAGCATAAGGAGATCCTTACACCACCACTGCCTAGCAGCTTCCGTCACACAAATGGAAGCCTCCACTGAGCATTCAAGGGTGGGTGGGTGGAATATGAACCCCTTCGCTTGGGCTTTCCCTCACTGTGTAGCAAGGGAGTCCAGAGCTCAGGGAGGCAAGTGATGCAGTATGCTGATTTCACCATGCTGATAGGCGCTTCCCAGAGCCCAGCTGTGTGCAGACAACTGTGACTGGTAGTGAGTAAATGAATCCAGTTGTGGATAGACAGCCTCTCTGGGCCACTGTGCACTGGCACCGGGATTGGAAATGCTTTGCAAAAGCATTTATACAAACAAAAATGTTTGTATTGCCATAGTTGAGAGGCTTTTAGATTTTCTAAATACTGAAGGAATTTCTCACCTCATTATTAATACTTAGACATTATTAGAAAACTTGCATTATAATGTTTTAGGTCAAGTTGTGTGTCACTGGAAAAGACAAGAGTTTAGAAATATGTACTTCCATTGCATCCTGTAAGAAAAAGTTTACATAACTTGTCATATAGGTATTTGCATTCTAGACAGAGGTTTGGGAATACATAGCCACATTGTAACCTGTGTTAGAAAAAATATAATTTGTCATATATGTATAGGTATTCTCACTGTAAAAACATCTGTATGGCTAGAAGAAAAAATTTTTTAAAGTGGCCTTTTAGGTCTTTTTCATCATCTACTAAAAAAATGTTTTCTTATAAAATAAGAGATGGCCTCATATTTAATGAACTACTGCTTAGGAGTTCAGCATGTTTTTCAAGTGATGTTCGTGAAGAGATATGGTGGTTTTCTTATGAAATTTTAATGATAACCCTGCTGTGCTAAATCATGGGCTTCTTTAGTTTGTTGAAAAAACTGTGCATTTATATTTTCCTGAGTGTATGCTGATAGCCCATGATGATCATGTACCTGAAAGCTTGGTGTAAACCACAGACACACTCTGATAAATCCCCTTAGATCCACAGAGATGGAACTGGAAAAAGTAAAGTTAAATTCAGAATGAAAACTTGCTGTCAACCTATGCTTTAGATTGTTCTTTTGGTACCTTCTAAACCCTTAGGAGTTTCTTTGCTTTGTAAATTTGAGTGTCCTTAATGTATCCCCCCATTAAGTGCATGTTGAAATAGCTAACTTTTTGTAGAAACCACATTTGCTTTTCTGTGTACTTCGCTTAATCAAATTTAATTTTTCCTAGTCTCACACTAGAGCAGTTAGCAAAAAAGGTAACAAACCCAAACTGAATCATCCTGCCCAGCTCAAGGCAGACTTTCTAACCTTGGCTCTAGAGTCAGTTGCTAGACTGCCCCTATGTGGCCACACCGCAGGCCTCCTTGGTGGGGTCTCAGCTGAGTGAGTCTGCATGTCTCTGTCACCAGAGACAGTGCTAGTCACTGGTACAGATGAGGGTTCCTGGTGGTGTTTGTTGTGTGGTGCTACCAGCTCTGTGGGTAGAGGGAAATTACTAGAGCATATTTGTGGCTTACACTGAGCACTCATGTACTGCCAGCATATGATCAGGCAAAGGCAGATGACACAAACCAGAGAAGCCTGCCTTGCAGTCGTTAATTTGGATCCATCATTCCAGGCTCAGGGCTGGGTTCCACTGGCTGAAAAATGAAGTGGAGGCAGTGGGTCCTGCTGGGCACAAAGAACATAGTTAGAATTTATTTCTTGGGTTGGATTTGAAAAAAAATTACTTCAATAAAGACTCTAAAATAGAGAATAAAGTCATATTAGAATATGAAGCAGTAGATTTGATATTCTATACAGTTCTGTCTTAGGCCTATAATCCTGAAGTGTGCTTTTGATGATAGTGCTCTTGTCTCTTAGTACTTGTTATTCCATTCTAGGTTCTGGACAAAACACTGTCGGTAAATGACGTTGGGTCCATGGCAGGTTTACTAGAAATCATTGTGATTCTCTGGAAGAGCATCCATGGAAGTCTGGAAAATAATAAAGAGGCCAAAGTTTATACTGTTAACAAGTTTGCCTCTGTGCTTCCAGAGTATCTGAAAGTATTTAAGGTAAGTGTAGGGCCATCTGCTAGTGAGGTATGTCAGGGTTACATTGTCTTAGAATTTGGGGTATGTTGCTAGCATGTTTACCCCCATACGAGTTTGTCACTCTACCACTGGAAGAGTAAACTCATACTTGCCTTACCATGTGATTCACTAGGCCTCTGCTTCATATCCTCAACATCCAGAGCAGTGTCTACTGTGAATGCTTGACTTTTGTGTTCTAATGGCCAGAAACATATTCTAGGATCCAGGAGTGTGCAGGGTTGGAGAAGGGGACTTGGTGAGAAGGAGGTACACTTGCACCAACCCCATCCCTCTACAGCCTAGAGGCACTTGGGGAGCAGCCACCCTTTGGCACTGGTGTCATGTCTGTTACCATGGCACTCAGAACTGTCTGTAAGATTCCTCTTTTTGGGCTAGGGATGTGGTTCAGTGGTGCCATGCCAGCTTGGCAAACACAGGACCTGAATTTGATCCCCAGTACCGGGGGGAAAAGAGAAATGCTTGTATGTATGTATGTATGTATGTATGTATTTATTTATTTATTTATGGCAGGGTTTCACTATATAGACCAGGCTGGCCTTGAACTCAGTTTGTAGCCCATTCTGGCCTCAAACTCACAGCAATCCTCTTTCTTGCCTTAGCCTCTCTAGTGCTGGAATTATAGGTGTGCACCACCATGCCCACCTCATTTTTTTTTAATTGTTTTTTTCTTGACAGACAAAAAAGTTGTATGTATTTATTGTATTTGACATGTTGTGAAATATGTATACCTTCTAGAATGGCTAAACAAGCTACATAACACATGCATTACCCCGCATACTTAGCAATTTCCATGGTGAAAATCATTAAGATATGTTAGAGATTTCTGAGAATGCTGTGCAATCTTTTGTTGCCAGCTGTTGTCACCTTGCTATGCAGGAGGTCACTTGAACTTGCTGCTCCTGGCCCACTGGAACTTGTGTCCTTTGATGAACCACTCCCCTGTACCTGTCCGCCCCACCTCCAGCAACCACCATTATCTCTCCATGTGTGTTTTCTATTTGGTTGAAAGAAACCCTCTCATTCCTTAACTTTTATTTCTGAAGGAAGTTCAATTATATGTCTAAGCCCTGCAGAAAGTTCATTTTTCAAAACCAAATTTAAAGAAAGATCAATTGTTAAAAATGCAAAGTTGGGTCAGAGATTTAGCTCAGTGGTGCTGCCACCTGCTTCTGAAGAACAAGGTCCTAAGTTTGATCCCCAGTACCAAAAAAAAAAGCAATTATTCCCAGCTATAAAAAAATCGTAATTTAAATACTATGTCTAAGCCCTGCAGAAAGTTCATTTTTCAAAACCAAATTTAAAGAAAGATCAATTGTTAAAAATGCAAAGTTGGGTCAGAGATTTAGCTCAGTGGTGCTGCCACCTGCTTCTGAAGAACAAGGTCCTAAGTTTGATCCCCAGTACCAAAAAAAAAAGCAATTATTCCCAGCTATAAAAAAATCGTAATTTAAATACAAAAATTTTATGTGTGTCCTTTGAACCAACCATAGTCTTCTGCTAATTGCATGTGACTTTTGCCACTCAGCTTTGACCTTGGGTCCTTATTTCTGTGATGATCAAGTCTAACCTTCATTCTGCTCCTGAAGGAAAACATGGCCTGCCACATGGGTGGATCATCTCAGTTGCCAAATTCACTAGTAAATTTTAAAATGCAGCTTATTACCATGGATTGAGAAACCAGCATTACCTCAGAAGGTGACCAAGCCCACCACACAGAGCTAGGATGACAGATAAGCAGGGTGCTGGGTTTCTAGGATCAGAGGGCAGTGAGTGGTTGATCTTGTGTTTGTGACCTGGCTTCTCTGCTGCCAGGAGCTGGGGCAGCTAGGTCCTTTCCCTTGAAACAGCATTTCTGAGCTACACCTCAATCTCCTTGAAGCATTAAGAATTAATTTCTGTCTCTGTTGGGAGTTGAGGGCCAGTGGTTAACAATGCAAATGAAGAAAACATCAGATTTTGGTTTTGCTCCTGTTTCTGCCCTTAGAATTCACCATGCTTTCATTCTACCAGGCAAGAATGTTTCTTGACAGACTCTCAATGATTGAAATAGGCTTAATTTGCTTTGTTGTTGGAGTAGTGAGGTTTAGTTTTCCATTTAAACGTTGGAAGAATTACTGGAGTGCTGACTGAGGGACTTGGGGAATAAATGAATGGAAGTCATGAGGAGAGGCTTCCAGAGTGTCTAAGAGTGTCACAGATTCTGCATTTGTTCTGTTTTGCTCTATGTTTCTAGGATGATCGCTGCAAGATCCCTTTGTTCATGCTGATGTCCTTCCTGCCATCGTCCACCGTCCCTCCATTCAGGTATGCTGCAGTGTGGCAGAACCTTGGCTGTGATGCTGGCTGGGTCACTGACTACCCATACTGAACTTTCACTCCAGAGCCCTCCTGTGCTGGTGGCACGATGTGCTTGTGAGCTCTGGGACTGTTGAGTGATGAAGAAGAGACCCTGAGGATTTAAGGTTACTACTGCACTTAAAAATCTGGGGATTCTGACACCTGATGTGGTGAGACTGAGAGGCCATGGGAGGCTCTGAGCACTTGTGGCCTCTGGATTAAGATGTGCCATGAGAACAAAATACATACGGAATCAGAGTCCTGGTGTGAAAGGGAGGATGCTAAACATTATGTGCTAAAATGATTTGGATAGATTGTGTTAAATAAGGTGTGTTATTGAAATTCATTTCACTTATTTTTCTTTACATTTTAAAATATGGGTGCTAAAAATTTAAGTTACATGCTGGATTTGTTTGTTTTTTTTTTAAGCGCTAAGGTCCTTGTGCTTGCTGGGCTAGTGTCCTGAGGTTGAACCACACACATCTCTTTTTGCATCCTTTCACATACTATTTTCTGTTGGACACTGTGGCTCTAGAGGTTTGACTACCACAGTAAAAATTACTTATTAAAACAAACAAGAACAAAAATAAATGTTTTGGTGCCCCCCAAAAATTAATGCCTGGAATTAGGAACCCTTGCTATAGAACCTGAAAGAGATGGCACAGAAATATGATGGCAGAAATAAAGGGCTCTGTGTTTGGGGTCCTTGATCTTTCAGTACTTTCAAAAGCAGCTCTCCATGTGTTGTTTCGAGAGGAACATGTGCTTCTTCCTGCCCTGGGGGCAATGTCATGCTGTTAATGTTGTAAGAGAAGCCTCTACACCAGAACTTCTTGCTTTTTGATTTTCCTCACTTAGGGGGTCTTGCTGTTGAAATGTTAACTTGGTTTTATGTACTTGGCATTCTCAGCTGTGGGGTGATATCCACCTTGAGGAGCCAGGAGGAGGGCGCTGCAGACAAGAGCTACTGCACCTTGCTGGACTGCTTGTGCTCTTGGGGACAGGTGGGGCATGTCCTGGAGCTCATTGATGACTGGCTGCCAGGGGAGCAGCCCCAGGCCAAGGTGCGTGTGGACTCTGTGGAGTCTGGCAAGGAGGGACAATGTCTATTGGAAATTTTATTCTCTCCTGGGATGCGAGTTCCAATCGTCTGCCTGTCCCTGTGTCCTCCTCAGAATAAGCATAAAGTGCAGATCCAGGACACACACCCAGTGAAGCCCGAATTGGCTTTGGTTTACATGGAGTACTTACTAACCCATCCAAAGAATCGAGAGTGTCTACTCTCTGCACCCCGGAGGAAACTCTGTCAACTTTTGAAAGCACTTGAGTTGTCAAAGGTAACTTTCTGCCCTGAAAGTAGAGGTGCTGTAGCAGGTTCTGAGTTGGAAAGGAGATAAGAACAGTACACTCCACAAGCTCGCTGAGCAATCAGGTGAGCCTGGGAGCTGAGCCACTTCCCAGCCCTATTTTTGTTGCGAGAGGGGGTAGAGCCTACATAGGACCCAGCTGGTCCCTGCCCCTCAGAAGACTCGTCACACGCAAGTTCTGCCTATCAGCAGAGAAACACCACCTCCCTTCAGAGTTCTCAGCAGGTCTTTCCAAGAGTCTTGGAGAGTGTTTGATGTGAATTCATGGGCCCCCAGCACCCTGTGAAGTTCTGTTTCCTCCCTCCTACACTGTCACTACTGCTACTTTGTGTGATTATACAACACATCCAGGCTTAAGGTGGGGTCTGCAGAAGAGCATTGTTGCCTAGTGACCTGCTCCCAGGCTGTGTGCCTCCAGCCCCCCCAGGCTGGTGTCAGGTGCAGAGATGGTGGGGCAGGTGTCTCCTGAGCAGTTATCCTGGTTCGCCTATAGTCAGGTGCCTCCTGTTATGGTGACATGTGGTCAGAATGTGGCCCTGAGGTTGTGATATTATTGCAGACAGACTTGGAGTCACTTCTGGGGTCACCAGGTGGGAAGCCCCCGAACTTCAGCGAGTCTGCTGCCTTGCAAGCCTTCAGTCTCCACTGCCGGTTGAGCGTCCATCTTGAGAACAAGGTGTGTCGCATCCCTCCTGGTATGGTCAGCTCATGTCAGGGCCATTTTTGTCACTGATCTACCTCTCTGTGCTTGTGTTGAACAGTTCTGCTTGGAAGGGAAAGTTCACCTGTCCATCTTGGAAAACAATGGGTTTTGGTTAGAAAGCAAGGTTTTGTCTTTAATCCAAGACCGAGAAGAAGAATACCTGAAGCTCCACAGAGTTGTCTATCAGCAAATCATCCAGGTCAGCACTGTGGGATATGGGTCCTGACCACGTGTTTGGTGTGCGCAAATGCCTTTTCTCTTTAGAGTGTAATTTTACACCTTGGGGTTACTCTTTTTAAAATACTCATAGTGGCATTTAAATATCTAGAGGTTTTCACAAAGCAGAGATTGTGGTTTTAATCTAATTTTACACATTGCATGTTTGATAAGTATTTCATTGATGGAATTACATAAAATATGTCTCTAGATTTCTTATAGAGACAAAAATAAGAATGTAGATGTCTGCTCTGGGATAGAGTGTAACATGTAGGAGCAGCTTTGTTGGGCCTGCATGTCTCTTTTCTTAATGGCTTCTGCTGATAACCCCACCTTTCTCTTACAGACCTACCTGACTGTCTGTAAAGATGTTGTCATGGTTGGCCTTGGAGATCTGAAGTTTCAGATACAGCTTCTGCAGTGGAGTCTTACAATCATGCAAACAGGTACAGTATACACCATCTGTTAAAGGACTCTTTTAGAGTAATAAGCCTTTTCTCACTTTCTGTGTTAGGACTCTGGCTGACCAGTATCATATGTGATGGAAACCAGCTTGTATGAAAAGAGCATTGGCTGGTACAGCCAGCATGTTCAGAGGTGTTTCTGGGGTCACGAGTGATTATCCAGTTTCTGACAAGGGCCTTGGGATTCTTTTTCTCCCTAGGATCTATTACATTGCCAGGCTGAATTTCCCCATCCTGGCATCTGTGTAAGGAACCTCAGAGAGGAGCCTGGATTAGTCCTCTCTGGCCTGTGTTGCTGAGGGTGGGGTGAGTTGGGAGTTGTTGATTAATGCCCCCTTTTCCTGGGCCAAAGAAAAGGGGTAGCATGGATCACCCATGGAAACTAGTAACATGATGCCACTTTGGCTCTTTGGGTGCTCCATGAAGGAATGAAAAGGCAGCCACTTAGGGTCCTGGAGGAAGGGGCACATGTGATATGGCCTAAGAAGGCACCTCATTTGGTACTGGTGCCAGGTCTCCTTCACCTTCTGATCAGACTCTGGCCAGAAAGGAAACAGGTTGTCTGTGACCCCCCCCCTGAACCCTGATCCCTCACCCTTAGGGCCCACCAATCCTTAATCTCCAACCATACCTCCTAACCACCAGCCTCCAGCCCTGGTCCTCTTTGATGTGGGCTATTTTAGGTGATTTTTACTATACATCCCAGGTACTGAGACCTGGGGAATGTCAGCCTCTGAGATTTAAATTCCTTTATGCCTAGAGGAGACCAAGAGTGACATCCCAGGTGAGCTAGCCTCGGTAGCCTGGTTGGGTGATAGTTTATCTGTAGTCTTGTTTCCATGGTCTGAACATTTTTCTGCAGCCTAAGAGGGTCTTGTCTCTTTCCCACACTGGTGCTTTGGAAGTACTGGCACTGGGACCTTGGTCAACATACTCAAGTAAGTCTTTGATTACAAGCAAGATTATTCATTTGTGTTTAAAATGTCCAAAGTTGAAGATTAACATTAAGTGGAACCAGTGTTTGTTTCAGAGTCTAGCTTTTCTTTATTATGAAAATTGCATTTTATGCTTGAGCTTATTGATTAAAACCATCCAGATTAATTTTAAAACTTATTTAGGAATGAGTTTTCTACTTTTGGTATTTATAAAATTTACTTTTCTGAGCAGCTAACTAGACTTGTAGGTCTCCAATTAGCCAGTTTTGTCATATAGTGTTTGTTGTGTTCCCTCCAAATAAGGCCCAAAGCTACTCCTAGACCTGTGACCAAACTAATATGAGCTTTATATTTACACATTCCAGTAACCAGGGTTTCCAGGATGAGAGCACTTGTAGCCATTCCTTAGCTGTCACAAATGTACCTGGGGACATAACAGTTTAGCAAGGTAGACCCAGAATCTTATTTGCTGGACTTTTTGCCCTATATGAAAGAGTTTTAATATAGAAACCATTTTTAGTTAAGAAACTAGTTTCTCACTGGGCATGCCCATAATCTCAACACTCAGGAGGATCCCTGTGAGTCCAAGGCCAGCCTGAATTACATAGCGAGACCTCGTCTCAAAAAGCTGGAAAAAAAATTAATTCCTTTATAGTCATTATATTGGAACATCCTTCACACCACACTGAAATGTGTACTAAACAAGAGGTATTCTTAGAACAAAGCTGGGGTGGCCCAGCCCAAAGCCCACATGCTAGAAGTCAGGCTCACAAACATGTGGATCTTCTTGCTTTAACACAGTATTGGACTGGGCGTAGTTCAGTAGAAGGGCACTTGATCTAGCATACACAAGGCCCTGGATTTAATCCCCAACATTACTAAAAAAATTCCAAACCAAACCAAAAAAACACTAAACAAATAAAAAGCAACAAAAACCACACACATGTATGTTTTGAAAAATACCATGCATTCTACAATATCAGGAACTAAAAATAACTGGGATCATCGAAAAAGAAGACTTCCTAGTAAAAAGCATCAGGACAAATAAAAAGGAATGTTACGTTTGTAAAAAATAAGATTATATTAAATGTAGGACTTTGTCTTAATGAAAAGGCAAAGCAAATTGATTTAGAGGAATGTCAGGCAGGCTAAGGCTGCTGCATCCTGGAGACCAAGGCCAGCCATGGACAGGATGGGGACAGCACAGGATGGCCTTTAGCTCACAGGACATCCTGGTTCTTTTTGAGCTGTTGGCTTTTTGGCAGATCCCATGTTGGAATTGTCATGGGAATCCAACTCCTTCTGCTAGACTGGCAGCTTCCTCTTCTTAGTGATGGACTATGAACTTACACAGCCTTGAGAGGCAGAACACAGTGAGGCCTTCCAGATCAGTGCCTCCTGCATGAGGCTGTTGGGCTTAGGATGAACCCTTAGCCAGTTGAACTATCCAGTACCTGTTATGTATTTGGTTTTTAAGACACACATGCTTGAATATAATGAAATAACTTTCCAATTTCTAGCCCACTATGGTTTTGTCAACATTAGAGTGTACCTACCCTGAAGATGGATGTAGGAAGATGGCCACTATTGTCTGTCAGATGTTTAGTGTGCAGAGTGTGGTAAAAGAATTCAGTGCCATCTCTTCACCTCCCCACAATGGGTTCCAGCAGACAAGCAGGTGTGAGGAGTGTATCCTTCTACTCTCTTTTGAATAGGAGAAGAGTTTTGTGAAAGTTTCTGTTGTGGTTTTAGAGATATGACAAAGTTTTGTTTTTTATTCTGGCAGACCATATGTCCTTCTAGAGGGAAACTAGGGTCCAAGAGTATAGAAACTGGAATGAACAGGCTATCTTACTTTGTTGGGTGGGTTTGGATTGTGGGTCACTCTTGGGTCTCAGGCAGGGTTCTGTCTTCTGCTCTGTGTCTGCATTTGGGATTGGGTTGTGTCTCTGGTGGAGCCTGTTGTATCTTTTACTCTTTAGGCTGAGGTGTGTGCCTCTGTCTCTAGGTCTGTTTTCTCAGCAAGTCTTCTTTATCTCTTAAGTGGTGGTCTCTGCATGTGTAGTATCATATCTGTGCTTTATTGCGTGGTTGTTTTACTTAAACATGAGGGGGTCTATAACGAGGCATCTTGAAGCTTCAGTCCTGCCCAGATCTGTGCTGTCTTGCCCCCAGCCCAGACAGTAACCCATGTGGCTGTATGTCAAAGAGAACAAGATCACTAGACACACTCACAGCTCACTAGTAACAAATCACTGGCGCTGCTTTTGTAGATCAGTTTACCAACAAGATTGTTTATGAAGAAAAAGGAAAAGTCAAGATACGAGGATGAATCATAGGAGTAGGTTTGTTATGGATTTGATTTTACCAAATTAATGTCGACAGTAAAGTTGATGATTTGTAAGAGAGAGATAACCAGTAAGCTACTCCCAAGTGTTAGAAATTTCACAGTTTTCCTCTGTGAGATGCATCAAGTTTTGGGAGCACTCAGGCCCTCTTGGTTGTGCCTGTTGCAGCTGATTGTTGACTTTCCTCAAAAGAGAAATAATTTAGATGTGTTAGGAGTCACAACCAAATCGCTGTGTGTTTATATAAGTAGTGAACAAAGTACCAACATGATGATACTGCTCCTGAATGTTGGGTTTATACTTAAATGAAGCAAATTATTTTTATTTAGGTTAGAATTTAGATCAACCTGATCAGCCTGGTGTTAGTATTGGCTCATGGTAATAAATTCTTTTAACTTGCTATTATTTACATGTAGTTAGATTTTTTTCACTAATTATGCCATTTATAACCAATTTTTCTCATTTTCTTTCTAGTGAAAGGATTTTTTTATGTGTCATTACTTCTTGGCATTCTGAAGGAGCTCACTGGAAGTTCCTTGATTCAGAAAAGAGATTCAGATGAAGAAGTGACAGTGCTGTTTGACACAGTCCAGAAAGTGTTTCAGAAAATGTTGGAATGCATGGCACGGAGCTTCAAGAAGCAACCGGAAGAAGGCCTTCGGGTAGTGATGCCCTGTTGGCAGCACTGGGCTGAGGGTGTTTGCCTGAGGGCTCCCAGGGCTGAGCTGCATAGAAATTGTGGCTGCTTAAGTTTGGGTGGGGGCACTGCTACAGGCACCCTTGTAGTGCATGCTGTGTCTTCCGGGGGCTCATGCAAAGGGCTCTCTGCACCGAGGAGGTGGGCGGGGTCCAGATTATGGGCCCCAAGTAGCCCCCCAGGCTCAGAGCAGTAGTTCAAGCCCACTAGCCACAGGACAGGAAGCAGAACTAATCACTGTAGCCCCTGCATGCACATAGTTACTTCCAGAATTTTCCAAATAGAATAGACTTGAAGATGCTAATTTTGGTTATTTGTAGAGTGACAGAGTCCTTGAGTGGGAGAAATGCTGCTTCCCATTATAGGCATTCTCCCGATGCCCATGAGCCCTACCCTGGTCAGAAGCAGTCACAGACATTGCAGTAGCTGTGGTTTCCTATGGATGGTAGAAAGCTGATGTGCAGTGAAAGTGCTAAGGAGCTGATCCATATGAGAAAACCTGTGGGTACTGGGTGTGTTGTGCATGCCTATGATCCTCGCTATTTAGGAGGCCATGACACGAGGGTGGAGAGCTCAAGGCCATCCTTGAGCTACATAGGGAGACATTATCTAAAAATTTTTAAAAAAGAAAGAAGGGCTGCAACTCAGTACTGCAAAACAACAACCAAAAACATGTGCCAGATTTGCTTCATTCTTAAAAGTAGTGCCAAGCCCTGAACAAATTCGAGTTATGAGAGCTGTTACTTTTTCTATCAGTAACCTGTTATTTTTAATGAAAATTCTAAAAAACAGTTTAAATGGGTGACAGTTTGTATAAAATATTTAAGACTTTCAATTTTATTCTAACCTCAGCTGATGGAAGGAGCTAAAGGTTATTGGCCATATTTTTCCTAACCTCATTCATACCTGAATTAATTTGAAATGTCTTTGTTTTTTATGAATTGTTTTAAGCGTCTGTGATATGTTTATTTAATGTACTTAATGCCAGGTTTCCTGTCAGAAGTTATTTTAATGTCACTGGTGTTTCTCCTTTCCTTTCTTCTTTTCTCTTTTGCATCATCGTCTCCTTCCTTGCATCCTTCTTAGTGGTCCTAGTACTTCTAATCTCAAGGGTTCTTATTTTGCTTCTGGTAAATGCTTTGGTCACAGCTGTTCTCCGTTAGCCGGGGTGCCTCAGAGAATGAGTAAGCTGCTGAGAGAAAAGTGGTAGGTCTAGTGACTGGCAGGTGAACCTCACAGTTCCCAGAATGGGGGTGGGTAGCACATATGCTCATTTAAAAAAATTATTTATTTATTCACTTTTAGATTTTTTTTTTTTAAGACAGAGTCTTGCTCTGTAATTCAGGGTGGCTTGGAACTCACTGTGTAGCCCAGCTGGCCTTGAACTTGTGGCGATCCTCAGGCTTATTTTTGTAGTACTGGACATTGAACCTTGGGCTTTCACACTTAGCTGTCTCCTGGTCTTTTAAATTGTTTTATTTTGAGAAAGGTCTTGCTTGGTAAGTCACTCAATTGCCCAGGCTGAAGTCTTTTTTTTTTTTTTTTAACCAAGATAATGCAGCTCTACTGACAGTGACTAATGTGTTTTCTTGCAGCTCCTTTATTCTGTGCAGACCCATCTTCATGAGTTCATAACCACTGTGCAGACATGGCACAAGGACAGCCCAGTCCACCGGGGCATGCTTTCTACTCTGATCGCAGCACCTGTGGTTGAGATCAGCCATCACCTGCGGAAGGTGAGGTACACCAATTCTGAAACCATCCAGCCTCTTTTTGGCTTACAGAATGTCATTCCTACTAGCATTACAGGTTCAGTTTTCAAACCTAAACCCTTTGAGAGCGGTGTGCTCTCCTGAGAGGGCTGCACTCCTCTCAGGCTGATGGTAGCTGGGAGTCATGTGATGGTGAGGAGTGTGCCAGGGACTAGATAGAGCCAGTTCATATTAGGACATTTGTGTTGGCTGCATATCAGGGTGTGCATGTACAGCCTGCAGCCCTGGGCAGCTAGTAAAGGGCCCCCATAAGATCATAAGATGTAAATTTTGAGTTTAAGGTTCACGCATTCACAGTGGGCCTATGATTCATGTGTCTTGCTGTCAAGTGCCTCTGATTTGTTGTTTTGTTTTTTTATATTGTATTGGTATAATTTAGATATACATAAAACATTCAACATAGGGAATTTATACCTATGATATATCTTCTTTTTTCCCCCCCATTTCCCTCACCTCCCTTTGTACTGCCAGTGTTACAAGCTGCCAATTGGGATAATCATGCACATGCCACCAGTGGTTCAAACCAGCAGGTACATGTTAATGTGTGACCTTTAGTGTTATTTTTCATGACTCAATTGCCCGGTGCTCAAGTGTAGATTGTGCTTGTGTGACTTGGCAAGTAAAATGCAGTGATCATTGATGATTCCATTTTAGCTTACATAATTGTGTGCCTATGAAGACATGGGTATTAAGCAGACCTGTAAATTTTCTTAATTAATTAGTATGCTGCTCAAGACAGTTCCTCTTCTCTCAGTATGGCCTATGGAAGCCTAAAGGTTGGACACCAAGAGGCTCGAATGAGTTGGTTGTTTTTTTGGGGTGGTGGTAGTGGTATTGGGTCTCGAATCCAGGGCCTTTACACTGAATTACATCCCCACTCCTTTTTTGTTGTTTTATTTTGAGACAGGGTCTCACTAAGTCACTATGGTAATGTTATTATGTATACCTAAATTATAACAATAAAATATAAAGTTACCCAGGCCTCAGCCTTGCAGAATGCTGGGATTATAAACTTATGCTACCACGCCTGGCTGAGTTGACTCATTTCTTAAGATTATTTCCTGGAGATGAAAGTGGGGATAGTTAGGGGTGAGTAGAATGTAGTAATTCTTTTCTCTGCCTGCTATATTATTACCTTTCTCTTTTTTATTTCTAAGCATAGGAGATTTAAATTTCTGACATCAGTTTCAATAGATCATTTGTTAGTGCATACTGGCTTGTTCTCTTAGCAGTAACTATAGTTGGATGAAAGACAATTTTTTTGTTTTTAGTTTTAAAATTTATTATTAGCATGTTTGCAGTACTTAATGATTATATTTATCACAGGGAGTTTGGACATGTCAATAACACATTTTTTTTTTTTTTTTTTGTACTGGGGATCGAACTCAGGTCCTTGCGCTTGCAAGGCAGGTGGCTGAACTGCTGAGCTAAATCCCCGGCCACATCTTAATTCTTTATTGTCCTCTTCTTCTCCCATCTCTCCCTGACCCCTCTCCTTAGCCCCCTTCCCATTTGAAAAAACTCTATTTCCATTTTTCTTTCTTTTTTAATCTCTTTTCCCTTTCTTCCCTCTTCCCCATCTCTTGTTTCCCATGCTATTTGTCCTATTTTTTCCCCTTGCCCTACTTGCTATTAGCTGTCCTTTATTTTGTTCATTATGATTTTTTTTTTTGGTACCAGGGATTGAACTCAGATCCTTACACTTGCTAGGCAGATGGCGGAACCACGGAGCTAAATCCCTGGCCCCATTGTGATTTTTTAAAAATAACTTTTATTTTATCCCCCCACCAAGCTCCCTCTCCTCCCTATGGGCAAAGGTTTTGTTTCCATGTTTCCTTCTGTTTTCACTTTTTTTCTTATTGTTTCCTTCCTTTCTCCCTTGTTTCCCTTCCCATTTGAACACTTTCTTCCCATTTCTCAGTATCCATTACACATTTCACTACTTATTTCCACTTTTAGTTACTCACACCAGAGAAACAAGGTGGTATTTAGACATGTGTGTCTGATTTACTTCACTTAAGAGTATGGTCTCAAAGTCCATTCATTAGCTATAAATGTCTGAATCTCATCTTTCCTCATGGCAGGGTAGTACTCCATTGTATAAAAAACCCACATCTTCTTTATGTGTGTGTCAGTTGATGGGCATTTGGACTATTACCAAGAGTTGACTATTACAAACTGTGCTGCTGTAAACATGGATGTGCATATATCACTGTGGTATGATGCTTTTTAATCCTTTTTTTTTGGGTTTTTTTTTTTTTTTTTTTTTT
>NW_022900928.1:83655633-83677198 GCF_012274545.1 Fukomys damarensis
TTTTTGAGACAGGGTCTCACTATGTAGTTGAGACTGACCTGGAACTCACTATGTATCCCAGGCTGGTCTCGAACTCACAGTAATCCTCCTGCCTCAGCCTCCTGAATGCTGGGATTACAGACATGCACCACCAGGCCCGGCCTCTAAAAGCTTTTTAATCCTTTTGGGATGATAACCAAGAAGATATCTGCTGGGTCAGATGGAACCTCTAGTTTTAGTTCTTTGAGAATCTCCACACTGATTTCCATAGTGGCTGCACCAGTCTGCACTCCCATTAACAGTGGAGAAAGGTTTGTTTTTCCCCACAGCCCCTCCAGTATTTTATTGGTTGATTTCTTGAAAATCATTCTTTCTGGAGTGAAGTGAAATCTCAGCATTATTTTAATTTGCATTTCATGAATGACCAGTGATGATGAACACCTTTTCTTATATTTATTTGCCATTTCTAATTCTTCATCTGAGATGTGTCTTTTCATTTCAGATGCCCATTTTTTCATTGGGTATTTAAATTTGGGGGATCTGATTTTTTTGAGTTCTTTATACATTTTTCCCACCCTGTAGATTGTCTCTTAACTCTATTGGGAGTTTCTCTTGCTGTGCAAAAGCTTTTTAATAAGTTGAGGTCCCAGTCATTGATTCTTTGTAGTATTTCCTACCCATGTGGTCTAGGTTTTATTTATTAAGTCTTTGCTTACTTGTGTATCCTCAGAAGACTATTGTTAATACAAAAATTATGAGTCTATTTGGTGAAAGAGGATGCAATCAGGTGAAAGTTCAGGATGACCTTTCTTCTTGGAGAGCATGCCTCTGAGGCATGAGTTGGGCAGAGAGCAGAGGTGACAATAAGTGGGCTCTGGCAGGGAGTGTCACCAAGTTCCATGCATTTGCTTGTGGTCATGTACTGTATAGCCACTGACGTGTCTGAGGGAGGTGTTGCTGGATGATCTCAAGGTACCACTTCCTAGAGTTGCTGACATAAATTTAATGGATGTAACAGTGTTTGGACACCTTTTACCTGTAGTACCTTGTTTACCAAGACATTGATACACAGCACAGGACTGTATGTGCCTAAAAATTATATAAATTTTATTTTGTTTTGTTTGGTTTGGTACCGGGGATCAAACTCGGGTCCTTGCGCTTGCGAGGCAGGCCACCGAACCATTGAGCTAAATCCCTGGCCCAAATATAAATTTTATAACTTAAAATTTGACTAAAATTTTTATGAAATTCTAAATCATTAAATAAAATTTAAGGCCCTCTGTCAAGCTTGAAGGGAGGTCATCTAGTTTAGGAAAGTAATTGCTAAATGATACAGAATAAAATTAGTAGTGAGTTATTCCAGTGAGCTGTGTAGCTGAAGTTATGTCATTATTGTCTCAGCCAAACCCACCTTGCCCCAGCTCTTGAGTCCTGTGGAGCACATGTGATTTTTGCTCTGTGTCTTCTCTGCTGCCTTGTGCTGTGCGGTGGAGCTGAGTTGTGTGACAGCTCCATGCTTCTGTCCTCCTGGTGGGGCTGCTGCCCTCTGTGCTATCTCCCACTGCATGCTTGGTCTGAGAGGGTAGGTTTGTCTCTCTTCCCATTTGTTCTGCTTGCTTTCATCTCATGTGTTTGGGGAGCTTTGTTACCAGGTGCAGATTAAATTACAAGATCCCTCTTTACATCTTGTAATGCTTTCTTCATGAAGTCCATTTTGATATTTTCGTAGCCACACTAGTTTTCTTGTGTTTTGAGTTTGCATATCTGTTTTGATCTTTTTACTTCTACTTGTCTTTCTTTATATTTAAAGTGTTTTTTTTTCTAAACACCACATGCGTAGTTTTAAAAAACTCCAATCTGACAGTTACTGTCTTTATTTGGGGCAATGTAGCCCATTTGATTTAGTGATCTTATTGATATGTTTAGACTTAAACCAATTATTTCAGCATTTGTTTCCTTTGGTTCCATCTGCTCTATTAGTTTTGCTGTTCTTTTTTGTTGTTTCATGTTACTTTTGATTAATCAGATATTTTTACTGCTCTGTTTTAGATTCTCTGTTGACTTTATATTATACTTAGTGTAATTTTTTTGTTGGCTCCTCTAGAGGGTTTACTTTATGTATGCTACACTTGTCACATCTACCTTCAGAAGTCAGCGTCACCACATGCATACCTTGTAGGAATCTTGTGACAATATTGTTCCCACTAGAGTCCTTCCACCTGTCTTCCTCTGATCATATGTGTCACTCCTGTACTGGCTTAAAATATCAAGATGCATTTTTATTAATTTTTTAACTGGTCAGTAATTTTGTATCACTGTGTAGAAATACATTTACTGTACTTTATTTTTACTTTTTTTTTTTTTTTCTTTTAATACTGGAGATTGAACTCAGGACCTTGTACCGGGTGCCACGGTGCTAAATCCCCAGCCCTATTTTTACATTTTTATTTTGTAATTTAACTTAGGGCCTTGCTACTGAGTTTATCCCAATGCTGTTAAAAATTTTTTTCTTTTAAATTTTGAGACAGAGTCTCATGGAGTCACTAAGTTCCCCATGTTGGGTTTAAAATTTGGATCCTCCTGCCTCAGCCCCTGAGAAGGCTGGGATTACAGGTGTGTACTATGCCTGGCTTACTAACACCTTAATATTGAATCATTATAATGATAAATGGTGCTATTTTGTATATAATGATGATTGTCTTTAATATTCAAATTTGTGTTTTAACTCTTAGCAGAGGAAATATGGGAAGGCTTATGGGAAGTCTGTTCCTCTGACAAAATCTCAAAGATAGCCAAGAATAATGCAAAAGACAGTGTGGAGAGGTGCAGGATGCTATGGACCTTTTTACATGCCAGTGATTATAGGTGGAGAACAATGGCAGTAAGCCCTGCTAGGGAGGGGAGTTCTGGATTTAGAACAGGAGCCATTTGCTGAGGAACTCACTCACCAATGCTGGACAACTTGTATACCCTCGTGTGGCTGACATAAAAACTGTCCTTAGGTAGGTGCCTTTGAAAGTCTGGACCAACCACTTCACTGTGGCTCCACCCCTCCAGATGGTAGGCAGGAGGTGCTGCAGTGATGAAGTCCTCCCAGGCCAGGCACAGCACAGTAGCCACAGACATCAGGGCGTATAAAAGATGATATTGGAGACTGTTAGACAAAAGGCTTGCTGGGGGACATCTCTTTTCTTTCTTTTTTTTTTAGGGACATGTCTTTTATTTCTGTCACACTAAGACTTCCCTGTAGATGATTCATAATTATTGTAGACATTTCAACACTTAATACAATCATTCTTTAAGTTTCTTTAACGCTTTTATCTGGTATAGAAGAAAACCCAGAGCAATGTAAAATAAGCAGTCAGCTCAGCCTTTTTTATTATTTACTGATTTGAAACTTGTTTTAGGTTTCTGATGTAGAAGAGCTAACCCCACCAGTGTGTCTTTCTGACCTTCCACCATTTTCAAGGTGTTTAATAGGAATAATAATGAAGTCTTCGAGCGTGATCAGGTAATCATCTATTTATAGGTTCCAAACTTTTTGTCTTGTTAGATTCCCTTTTACTCTCAAATTTTCAAAGGTACATCTTTTTTCTTTGAGAAAATTATTCCATAGAATGTTTTCCTCCATCATATTAGTGATGGAAAATATTTACATTAGACTTACATAAGAAAAACCTCTAATATTCTATAAAAAATTTTCATCTTGGGGCCGGGGATTTAGCTTAGAGGTTCAGTGGCCGGCCTTGCAAGCTCAAGGACCCGAGTTCAATCCCTGGTACCACCCCCCCAAAAAAAAAATTTTTTTTTCATCTAGTCTCTGATTATATTACTGTAACTGTTAAGAGGGAAAAAATGTGGACCAGGGATTTAGCTTAGTGGTTCCGCCACCTGCCTTGCAAGTTCAAGGTTCCGAGTTCTGTCCCTGGTACAAAAAAAAGGGGAAAAAATGTGAGTGTGGTGACATTGACTACTGTTCACTTTCAAAACACTTCACCAAGTTAAGCCCCAGCATAGTTGTGTTCAGTGCATAGCTGTGACTCATTTCCTCCTTTGTCACCTGAGTAGATGCCAAGGTCTGCTGTGTCACATGAAGGTCAACATGCAGAGGGAGTGGTTGACAGCTCCCTCACCCTTGGAGCTTTCTAGCAGGAGCATTGGCAGATGAGAGCTACTTTTTCTTATTAAACTTTTTTTGTGTGTATTGAGGGTGTATGGAGTAGCTTTTTCTCACTTACTACAATGTTCCTTTTCTCTTCTTAGCGACTGTCATGTGTGTGGGTTTTTTCCTGGGAATTGAACCCAGGGTCTTCACACTGACCTACCTCTCCTGCCCACTATTCTTTTTATTTTTTATTTTGAGATAAGGCTTTTGCTATATTGCCCAGGCTAGGCTCAAACTTCTGCCTTTTGTTTCCCAGAGTGCTGGGATTACACACCTGGCTTATCACCCAATTTCAATGATTCATTTGTATGACTTGGCCTGCTGTGAGGAAAAAGTGGAAGAGGTGTTGGGTCCATTTCCATGTTACCAGAAAAGTGACATTGATTGTGGATAAGCCTTGCTCTGTGGTAGACATGTACTGTGGAGTAACTCCTGATGCTTGTTGATTTCTACAGGTCATTTTTGAGTGAGTTGAAGGCATGTGTGACATCTGGCGATATTGAAGGCATTGTGTGCCTTACTGCGGTTCTACACATTATTTTGGTTATTGAAAAAGGTTGGTCACATTTCCTGTGCTTCATTGGGGTTTTGCTGGGTGTCGGTCCCCACTGTGAGGGGCAGTCATCTCCCATGTTGACCTTTCCCCACTAGGTCAGGCTTCTCATAGCCTTTCCAGCCCTGCTCCTGGTGTTCTGTGGATATAGAGCTGCCCTCCATGGCTTTCTCTCCTTCCCCAGCCTGGCTGTGTATGCACAAGCTTCCCGCTCTTCTACCTTTCAGTTCCTGTCCACCTCTCATCATCTGCTGTTGGGCACATTTAAGCATCACTCTCTGTTCTCGGGATTGAATTTTTGTTGATTTGCTGGGAAGGCACAGTGGTATAGGTTGTAGGCCCAGTTACTCAGGAGGCTGAGGAAGGAGGATCACTTGAGCCCAGGATTTTAAAGCCAGACAACATGGTGAGAATAAAAAAAAAAAAATCTAAATTTATTTGTATTAATGATGGATGGACATGTTGGTATAATGCCTATTTTGAATATCTCAACCAGTTGAAATAGTACTGGAATTATAATTGATAATACCTGTACAATGCCCACCTCTGTAAAATACAGTGATGCCCTTCTGGTAATGTTGACATCATTCTCAAACTCACTGTGTTGTAGGTGGAAATTGTTCCTATGAGACAGGCTCTCCCCTGAGCCTGAATGTGTGGTGTAAATAGATAATACCTATAACTGTACCCCAAACGCTTAGGGATCAGAGTCATTCAGATTTTAGAATATAGTGACACCTCTGTTCACAAACTTAAATTTGTTCCATGCTTTTGGAAAAGATGGCCACATTTGTGTTTGTGTGAGAAAGATGGCCATGGTTGTTTGTCACTTGATGTAGAATTTGCAAACAAAATTTTGCCAAAAGCTTTTTTGCCTTCACACCAAATTGTTAGCAAAAGCATTTGTGAAGTGAGGTACCTGTATTTCCATATTTTCCTAGTCTGAAAATTTTAAATGTGAAATGCCTCAAAGTCTGAAATTTTAGAGCACAAGGTCTGTTTGTGTTTGCCTGTAATGCCAGTACTCCAAGGCCAGCCTGAATTACATATGGAGACCCTACCTTGGATAACCAAAAAAAGAAAAAAAAAAAAAAAAGAGAGAAAAAAAGAAATGTTAGCGCATCCATCATATAAACAAATAAAAAAATTTTGGATTTTGACCAGGCATGATAGACATGCCTGTAATCCCAACACTCGAGAGGCTGAGGCAGGACAATCACCACAAGTTTGAGACCAGCCTGGGCTACATAGTGAATTCAGGGCCAGCCTGAACTAGAAAGTGAGAGGATCTTAGGTTATTCACCCCATCTCAAAAAACCAAAAAAAAAAAAAAGTTTTGGACTTTGGAGTATTTTAGATTATGGATTCCTAGATTAGGGTTACCTGCTCTGTGATACTTTCTAACTTGCTGAACCCAATTTGGGCACAAAGAGGGGATCCCGCTCTATACCCCAAACTGAACTGAACAGAACAAGGAGTGTTCCTCATCAGGAGGTGTGGGGCTGGAGTTTGGGGAGATGCATGCCTGGCACTTAAGAGGCGCTTCAGAGTTGACTTAAATTGGTGAATGACTCAGAATTACTGAGGCATTGTTGCTTCTGTTGGTGTCATGGACAGTCTTCATGGACTACACTCATAGCCGATGTGCTCTTACCAACATTCAGCCTTCATAGTGCCCTGGGAGGGATGGCTCTCATCCCACAACTTTAAGGTCACCTTGAAGGGAAGGGGAAATCAACTCATGTGCACGGCAGAGAGTATCTGCTGTGTGGTGACGTTTTCTTTGTCTTCAATACATCTCCTAGGTAAATTCAGAAGTTCAGAAGTGAAGGAGGCTTTAGCCACTGTCCACAGAAAGCTAAAAACATTCATGGAGATTACGCTGGAAGAGGATAGCCTTGAAAGGTACAGTGATGTCCTGCAGCTGTGGCCACACAAAAACTGACTGTGTTTGGGATTGTGGTTTCATTCCTGCTGCTTACAGCCAGGTGGTTAAAAGCCTTGAGATATAAGGATAGAAACATTTGCATTTAATTTACTTACTAATTTCATCTTCACAAAGAACAAAACTGTTTTTAGTCTTGGGTTAAAGCTCAGTGGTAGAGGCCTGGGCACCACTACATGTACAGAATCTTTAAGTTTCTTGGTTTTTTAATAAGAGCACTTTTAAGTTCACAGCAAAACTGAACAGAAGGTACAGAGATGTTTCCATATATCCTCTTCCCCTATGCATGCCCACATCCCCCACTTTTAATATCCTAAACCAAAGTGATGAGCTGACAGAAGTTATTAGCACTGATAAGGCTGGCACATCATTGTTTGCAGAGTTTATTGCTTACATTAGAGTTCACTCTTATTTCATGTACTGTGAGGGTTTGGACAAATGTGTGATGACCTGTATCCACCACTGTAGCATTGTGCAGAGTGGTTCAACTGCCCCATAATCCTCTGTGCTGTCTGCTCATCCCACCCTACCTCTAAATCCCCAGAACCAATACCTATGTCTGTGTTTGTGTGTGTGAGGCTGAGAAGTCACACCACATGCTACCTATGGAAGTGACATAACCACAAAAAGTCAGTGGTGTGGCTCAGTATGAGTCTAGAGTACTGAGAATTAAGGAAGCCAGTGGTGTGACTAATCCAAGGCTAAGATTCAATAATCTAAGATTCTTTAAGGAGTTTTATAGTCATTTCATCATTCTTTGTTGAAAGGTCTATTATTGCTTCATTGAATTGCCCTTGCTTCTTTGTCAGTAATAGTGGACTATATTCATGTTGGTGTAATTCTGAGCTCTCTGTTCTTTTCTGTGGACTTTCTTATCCATTCTTTTGCCAGTACCACACAGTCTTGATTACTGTAGCATTACATGTAGTCTTGAAATTGGGTAGCATTAGTCTTCTAACTTTGTACTTCAGTTCAAGTTGGCTATTGATATAATCAAGTTCTGAGTCTTTGTTTCTTCACATTAAACTTTAGAAGTTTATCCAAAGCTACAAAATAGTTTGCTGGGATTTTGACTGGAATTGCATACATCTGCAGATTAAGTTGAAAAGAACTGACATTTTGTCAGTATTGAATCTTCCTATCCATGAATATGGGGTCTCTCCATTTGTTTGGCTCTTCCTTGATATCTTTTATCAGTTTCATAGTTACCATCGTGTATATCTTAACATATTTTGTTAGATTTATGCCTAAATATTTCATTCTTATGAGTACCAATGAAAATGGTGTTGTGTTTTTAATTTCACATTCTATTTGTTTTTCCCTGGTATGTAGGAGAGGGAATGACTTGCATAATTAATCTTGTATCCAACAAACTTCATATAGTTGCTTATACTAGGAGCTTTCTTGGTTTTTTTGGCACCAGGAATCGAACTTAGGACCTTGTGCTTGCTAGGCAAGAAGCAGAACCACTGAGCTAAATCCCCGGCCCAAGAGCTTTCTTGTTGATCCTTTGGACTTTGTGCAGTCATGTCATCTGAACAAAGATGACAAAACAATGTTTTGTTTCTTCCTTCTCAATCAGTATACCTTTTATTCCCTTTTTCTAATTGCCTTAAGTAGGATTTATGGTTCATTGTTCAGTAGGAATGGTGAGAGGGTACGTCCTTACCTTTGCCTGATTATAGTAGAAAACTGAATTTTGCACAGTTAACTATTCTAGGTATAGATTTTTTGCAGATATTTTTATCATGTTGAGGAAGTCCTCTCCATTCTTAATGTATGGGTATGGGAATTTGTGACGTGCTTTTTCTGAATCTGTTGATATAATCATGTTCTGTTTCTTCATTGGCCTGTTGATGTGGTGGACTGTGTAAACTGATTTTTTGGAGGGGTACTGGGTATCAAACAAGACCCCAGTGGTCTTGTGCTTGCTAGGCAGGCAGTAGAACCACTGAGCTAAATCCCTGGCCCTGTGTAAACTGGTTTTTTGTGTGTTGAACCAGCCTTGTGTACCTGGAATAAATCCCATATGGTCGTGGTTATCTAATTCTTTTTCTGCACTGTTGGATGCAATTTGGTAATATTTTGTTGTAGAATTTTGCATCTATATTCATGAGAGATACTAGTCTGTCATTTTCTTTTTATGTAATATCTATGTGGTTTTGCTATTAAGGTAATGTTAGCCTCGTATAATGAGATAATAGTCTCTTTTTATCCTCTGAAAGAAATTGTAAAGAAAATAATTTTTGCCAGGCGTGGTGGTGCATGCCTGTAATCCCAGCATTCGGGAGGCTGAGACAGGAGGATCATTGTGAGTTTGAGACCAGCCTGGGCTACATAGTGAGTTCCAGGTCAGTCTCAACTACATAGTGAGACCCTGTCTCAAAAAAACAAAAAACAAAAAACAAACAAAAAGAATATAATTTTTTTCCATAAACATTTGATAGAATTCATCAGTAGACTCATCTAGGTTTGGTACTTTCTGTTTTGGAAGATTATTAATTATTAACTCAATTTCTTTTATAGATTTAGATGTATTCAGTTGGTTTTCTGGGTCTTAATATGTCATTTTATTTTCTAAATGTTTTATGAAGAAAATAAAAAAATTTAATAATCAAAATAAGAGAATAACAGTACTTACTACACTTATATCATTATCTAACATCTTGTCTAGTTCTTTTTCTTTTCTTTTTGCACTGGAGATCAAACTCAGGTCTTTGAGCTTGTGAAGCAAGCAGTGGAACCACTCATCTAAATCCCCAGCCCTTGTCTATTTCCTTTGTTACCCGCCCCCACATACCAGGGATTGAACTCGGGGCCTTGTGCTTGTGAGGCAGGTGCGGTGCCACTGAGCTAAATCCCCGGCCCTCTTTTGTTAAGTTTTAACAGATTGTGTCTTTCAAGAGTTGGTTTAATTGCTTGAGGTAGGAGGACTGCAGGTTTGAGACCCAATCTCAAAATATAATTAAAATAGGACTAGGAATGTAGCTCAATGGTAGAGTGCATGTCTAACATGTGCAAGGCTCTGGGTTTCATCTCCAGAAAAAAAGAAGTTGGTTTAAGCTGAGCAACATAGTAGTGCACACTTTGAAGAAATTGGTTTAACTGGCCAAGAGCCTGAGGCAGAAGGATTGCAAGTCTGAGGTCAACTTGGGCGATGTAGTAAGACCCTGACTCAAAAAAGAAAGAAAATGTTTTATGTCATATAGGTTATCAAATTAATGATTGATCCTTTCAATGTCCATAAGATTTGTAGTTAGGGTTTCTCTTTCATTTCTGACATTAGTAATCTGCATTTTCTCTTTTTTCTTAATCAGCCTGATTAGAGCAGTGGTGGTGAACCTATGGCATGTGTATTGTAGCAAGCATGCAAAGCCCTCTGCCAATTCAAAAGTTGTATAAGTTGTTTTTTCTAAACTAAAACCTCAGTATTCAGGTTTAATTGCAGTGTTGGCACTTTGTGATAGATAAGTGGGTTTTGGATTGCAGTTTGGGTACTTGTCTAAAAAGTTTGCCTATCTATTGTATTTATATTTTGAAAGAATCAGCTTTTGGTTTCATTGATTTTTTTTCTCTACCGATTTTCTATTTTTCAGTTGTACCATTTTCTGCTCTAATTTTATTATTATTTTTCATCTGCTTACTTTGAATTCAATGTGCCCTTCTCTTTTTGTTTTACTGAGATAGCAGTTTGGGTGATTGGTTGGAGATCTTCTTTTCTGTTAAATAAATATCTTCTCGATCTATTGACCCATTGTTCTTATGGAGGCCCCTCTTTGTCTCCAGTGTTGCTTCACCTTAGATCTGTTTAGTTGGATATCAGAACCACAATTTATTCTGTGTATGTTAAGTTCCAGGTGGAATCAGCAGCTAGTCGCACAATGACTTGTATAAGAAAGCTCGGTCAGGAATTCATAACAGGATTGGTGTGATGAGTCATTAAAACAATCTAAAAGTTACTCTAGAAGAGGCAGAGCCCCCAGGAGAAGCCCAAGTGCTGGGACCTGGTTCCCTCAGTGAAGTCAGGAGGGAAGCCAGAGCAGAAGCCTAGCTGCCCAGGAACCTGGATCATCAGTCCTTCCATGGCCTCTGGGGGGAGACCTTGAGCAGGCTACAGTGCAGGGAGCCGGATGTGAGTAGAGGAAATGCATTTAATTCTGTACTTTATCCTCAAACCACTGAGTAAGTAAGTACTACCTTTTCTTTAATGCAGTTAGACTTTTCCACCCTGTGTTTTAAGAAGAAACTCTGCAAACTATCAGTTCTATAAATTTTGGGGGGTAGTGATCAAGTTTGGAGATGAAGGGGCATGTGTTCATTTCAGAAAACACAGCAGTGTAGATGCATGTTCTAGAGGCAGGATGAAATAGGATGGTCAGAATCACCAACTAGGAATGTCAAATTATTTCACAGGACATAGCAACATTCTCAGAAGTCCCAAGTATTTTTCTATCATTTCCTGTTGGAAATAGCATTGGCAAAGATGGCCACTTGAATGTGGAGTGTTTGTGGTGTCTTGAAGATGAGGAGTGCTTGCTCCTTGTTAGGATGTCTTTTCTTTCCATTTGCACATACTTCTAAGGAGTTCATAGCTTACATCGAGGAAAAGAGAGGACAGTGGCAAGACTTAACACATGGCTGCAACACTTTGTTTCCCCACTTTTTGGACCTGTACCTGCTGTCCTCCCTACTCAGCTGACCTGCAGATGAAAAGAAGAGTTCTTCTGAAAGGAGGAGACCCCTCAGGAAATAAGTGGGGAAAAGAAATGTGGAGAAATACTGGTTCTTAATAAGCACAAAGCAGTCTGCAGTGGAATCAGTACTAAAAGGAATCAATTTGAAAACTAAATGAAACAAAAAGTCAATCTAATGGAAGGTAAACAATTGAGATTTTAGGGTACATTTTTATTCTTCCTTTTGCGGTGCTGGGGATTGAAGCTAGGACCTTTCAGGGCTATGCAGGCGCTCTCCCACTGAACTGTACAACAGCCCAGGACTATATTTTTACATGATGTTGATTTAATGTTTGGACTAGAGACACCAAAACAAGTAAGCATCTTGGTACATCAGGCAGTGGGCATTAATGTAGAAGTGAGTATTTTCTTAGTGACTAGTTTGTTTCTTCCCTAGCAGGGCTGGTGTTTTGGCAATGGCCTCTTGGGTGCTAAATTAAAAGGTGCTCCTCATTGTGGTTTGATTCCTCAGTCAGTATGGGCTACTGTAAATTCGACATGTTTTCTCAGGAGAAACAATTTGCATTTGCCGATGCACTATTGCATCTAAATATCAAATATATTATATTTATTACTTTAATAGTATGAAGACAGTGGTAAGTTTGTAATTTGAGGTTACAAAGTATGAGTATTTTTTAAAGATTTGTGTTACTTCATGGACTTTTCCCACTTTGCAAATGAACTGCGATTATATTATGAGCAAATTACTCACCAAAAGGAGAATGTCCAGAGCAGAGGTAGCTGTGAGGATCAGGCTCTGTGTTCTGTGGGCACTGTCACAAGGGCAGCCATGCTGCTGATGGCAGGAAGGGTGGGCAGTGGCCCAGAGACCTAATATGATGGAAACCCCCCAGAGGGTAGAAGACTTCAATGATTACCTTGTGTTGAGTACAGGTAGATGTGTGTTGGGATGGACTGGGTTACAGAAAACATCACAAAGTGGATTTCACCAGTTTCTCGTGGTCTTTTAATAACCTTCCAGAATGTCTGAAATGGCAGAGCACTGAGTGTGGTGGTGGCCTGAGGTCACTTGTCAGGGGCAAGGTCAGGGAGGCACAGGATGTCAGAGCCAGCTGAGTAAGTTATTGGGTGGAAGAAGGATGTAAAGATTATCTCTGAGGAACAGACTAACCACACTACATGCCTTGGATCACTCCAGAGTTACTAGACAGTAAAGAAAAAGGAACTGGTACTTTGCAAATGGATATGTTTAAACCCACAACAGTGTCACATCACTGGCTCTGAGTGCGATCTGTCCTTGGTGAAGTAAAACAGACGCTGCAAGGGAACACAGGGTCGGGTTGTCAGGTGTGAACCAGTGTAGTCATGTCCATGCTAGTGGGTAACCTAGGTTTCCTTTTTTTCATTTTCTTTTTCAAATTTTTATTTTTAATAGTGTACCTTTGCAGTACATGATTACAAAATTCATTGTAGGGAGTTGGTACGTATCCATGACACATCTCAATTCTTTTTACATCTCTTCCTCTGCCCCTTCTATCTTTTGGTTCCAGCCCATTTGTTTCCTATTATTTATCTTTTATTTTGCTCTTTATTTATGGTTGGGGTTTCTCATATAGGAGAAACCATGCAATAGTTAAACTTGTGAGTCTTATTTTTGGTGAGGTAGAGAGCAGCTCAGGACAGATTTGAGGAAAAGTGGGAAGAGCATGTGTGTTGTGCTGTGGGACTTCTGAGGAGAGTACTCACTGCTTTGGCACCCTGTGCAGAGTTGGTGCCCCATGGCACCAGTGCCAGGCTCCTCTCAGGCATGGTTCTGATCTGCTTAGCACAGGTCAGGCATAAATTACTTTAGCTTTGTTCTTAAATGTGTTGCATACCAGATTGAGACTGTATTTTGAAAATGTACTTTTGCCACTTTTTCTTTTGTTGAGTCTTTTCTTTGTGTTTCAGGTTTCTCTATGAGTCATCCATGAGAACTTTGGGAGAACTTCTGAATTCCTAACCAAGCCCCCAACTTTGGATACAGAGAAGTGGGAAAAGGACTCACAAAAGTGAAATGTGGTTATTAACATTGATAATAGGGTAGGATGAGAAGCGGTGTGAGCTGAAAACTCAGAAGTTTCTGAAGGTTTGCCTAGTGCCTACATAGATAATGTGTTACATATAGAGGATTCTAGGTGCCAATGGTACAAAGAAAAAAAGGACACTTTTTCAACAAATTTGGCTATTTTAAAAAATGACTTTTTATATATATACCGTATTTCTTGCAGATAGTGAGTAATAAAGCAATGACAACCAGTTTGTATGCCTCATTTAAATGTTCAGAGATTTCCTGTGGGGCCAAAGCAGCTTTCCGGTACAACCTGCCCACATGCAGGCTTCCAGGGACCTTGCACTGTGGCTGCAGTTCCTCAGGGTCTGTACTCACCTAGAGGACCACTGAGTCCCATCTTCTGTCTGAGCACTGTCACACCCAGAGCTGTTGCTCATCGGCTGTGATCTCGATCTCTTCTCCCCTGCCCTGCAGGCACCAGGTCTTGTTGGCAGGTATCTTGGAACAGACTGTGGTGAGTGCTACTTGATCTTCATGTTCGTTTTTCCTTCCTCATCCTCTGAACAAGAGGGTTAAGAAATCCCAGGGTTCTGTCTGTACATTCCTGAGAAGATACAAAAAAGAGACTTCCTATACTGAGGTGCATTTAGGATTTTACCAAAGTACATCTGAGAAACAGGTGGGCGTTGGAGTAGTGCTACATCTTGTTTCAGTTAATTTGGAAGCACGACTTTCTGGACATGTTTGTGAACTGAACTATGTTCTATACTGGTGAGTGACATTATACTAGGAATATATTCCTATTAATATTGATACATCTGAGTCCCTTGTTGGGAAGGGTGTGTGCTAATTCATCATGCAGTTAACTGAGAAAGAGATTGATACCTCTCCCCCATTATTCATTCTCCTCTTTCCCACAGAAATGCATCACTGATTTTGTAGATGGGTACATGCCCACTGTGAGCAGAGACCACATTCACAGCTGGCTTGCCTCTCTGTGTAGGCATGTACCCCGTGGCAGTGAAAATGTCCAGAGGTACCTTGAAAAATAGGCTGTTTATGTAAGGCTTACCAGCACTCTGTCCCAGGGAGTGGCATACAGTAGGTGGAGCTCCTGCAGCTGTGCTGCTTTATGAAGGGGGTGTGGTTTTGAACTATCATCCTGTGTTTAACTCCTGATATCTTCAGGAGACCTCTACCCAGCTGAGTTCAGAGCCATACCTCATGGCCACACTGAGGATGAGTCTACTGTGATTTCTGCCAGGCACAGATGTTTCACTTGGCACTCTACCCCTCCTCCCAGTTTATTTCCTCTGACCCCACCTCTAGCACTGACGTCCCTTCTATCCCAGGCTCACAGAGAGAGAGGGAGGCATTGAAAGCTTCCTTCTGGTGGCAGTAACATTGGAGTGGCAGAACCTGGCTACGTGACACAGAACAAATATATGTGTTTTAAACACTTTCTGCAGTGGAGAGGTCCCAGGACACAGGAAATGCAGTAATCAAAGTTTAAATGTTTCTACTGTCTAGATCAGTGGTTCTTAAACTGTAAAATGCATCAATATGACTGGCCCCACCCAGGTGATTGTGAGGTGTGACAGTGTAGTCATGGTGCTGACAGGGCTCCCTGCTTTTGCCTGTTGGTGGATGTTGCACCCACCTTCACTGTATAGGTTTATGTGACTGTGTTCACAGGACCTGCGTCCTGGAGTAGAGGTGTGGGGCAGTGTGTTAAGTGTAGCCCCATTTTTCACAGTGGTCATGACATTTTATACTCTAGCAATTGCAGCTGTTCTCAAGGTGTGTAGTGTGACTGGCTGTGGCTTCATTTGCATTGTGGGTATTAGGCACTGGATACCTTAATATTTGTGGTTCTGTGCTGGGGAAGTGGCAGCTCAGGTCATTCCTGCATCTGTTTCTGCTGTGTGATCCTGCTGTCCATCTTACTGAGTTGTGAGGCCCCTTTGTTTCCCGGGTGGTCTGTCTTCACCATCTGCAAGTTATTCATGGCTCCTGTGGTATCATCGAACTTGTCAGTTCTCTGCCCTCTTCCTGTTCTCTCTGGGCTCCACTGTCCCACCACTTCCAGCCCCTCCCCAGGCTGCATGGTCTAGGATTCCCTTGCATGTCTAATCTTCCTTTTTTAAAAAATTATTTTTGAATTTTATTTTTTATTAGTACATATTTGCAGTAGATGCATTTTGCAGTCATCTTGGGGAATGAGTAATTCAGCTTGACTTTCTTTAATCCCCTTCCTTTTCCCTCTTAACCTTCCTCCTTCTTCCTCAAAATCTCCTTCCCTGTTTTCATTCTTGTTGATATTATTATCTTGTGTTTATGACAGAAAATGTTTATATCCATTAAGTTTATTAGGTCCCTGCACATGGCATATCTTTTATTCTACTTATTTCCCCCTCCCCTCTCCTCTCAGCCTCAGTTTCTAGGACCCTTTCCTATTTGTAAGAGATCTATCCCCTTGTCTCCTGTTAATCCTATATTGCATTCTTTATATTTTGCCTTATTCAAATGAGAGATACTGTATGGTATTTAAGCTTGTGTGTCTGATTTATTTCATTCAACATTATATTTTCCAACAAATGTCTCAGTTTGTCCTTTATAGCCAAGTAGTATTCCACTGTATACAGATACCACATTTTCTTTATCTAATCATCTGCTGATGGGTATACAGGCTGCCTCCAGGATTTAGCTGTTATGAACTGTGCCACTATAAACATAGGTATGCATGTATAGCTGTAATATGATGTCTTTAGCTTTTTGGGGAAAGATACAGAGAAGGGGGATAGCTGGGTCATATGGAATTTCTAATTTTAGTTTCTTGAGAAATTACACATTTTTATAATGGTTATACTAGTTTATATTTCCACCAACACTGTAGGAAGGTTTCTTTTCCACCATATCCATGCTAACATCTGTTATTTTTTGACTTCTTGGTGATGACCATTGTTTTGTGTGAGGTAGAATCTTAGCATTGTTTTAATTTGCATTTCTCTTATGGTGAAAGATGTTGAGCATTTTTTCATATATTCGTTGGCCATATATTTCATATATTCATATACTTCTTCTATAAAGTGTTCATTTTATTTGTCTATATCTTGACTGGGTCTTTTATTTTAAGTGGTCTGATTTTTTCTTCATCTCTTACATAACCTTTTTGTAGTGTTGCATTGCAGAGTATTTGCTTTCCTCTCCATTTGTGCCCCTTGATCTACTTTAGGGGAGTGGGGAGACCTTGGGGGTCTTCTGTTGCCTTGCTTCCCCATGATCCCATGATATATGTATATCTTTTTTTAAAAAAATAATTTATGATCCCCAAGCAATCCAGATATTGGCATAGAGGGGAAACCAATTGTCAGCCACTACTGTATTACCTTGGCTATAGTAGTAAATTAAGCAACAACAGTAGCATCAGATGACAACTGGATATTAACAAACCCTCATAAACAGCCCTTAAGAAGAAGAAATATGATTTTAGCAAAGACAATTAGGCACCCATATTGACTTAAAGTACTTCAGATCACTAATTTCTGCTAGATGTAGGCAGCAATACCAGAGCTCAAACATACCACAAGACTTAATGCCTTCTTCTGGACCGCACCCTGTGAGGATTATACTTTCCAAACCTGGCTTCCCACTATCAGATCTTCCTGATCTGATCTCAGGCTATCTCAGCAGATCCTTGTTTATTTCTGACCTTCTCCAGGCCCATCTCACAAGGCTGTCTCGCCCAGTTTCTGTGGTAGGGTAACACTTCAGTCCTGAAGTGAAACCCTCCTCCTGGGTTTGGTCTCTTCGAGTAGGTCAGTCTGTTGGTTGTTATCTCTATTGTTCTGTGTTGTGGAGGCCCGGGGAGTGAGGACAGTGTCACCTAGGGGCCCTTGTCATCCTAAGAGCAGGTACAGAAAGGCAGGCTGCACTCTGGCCACCATGGAGGTATCAGCTGAGTGAGAGTCTTTCTATCAGGGACCTAGCAGTGTCTCAAGATCTATACAGCGCCATCCCTGCCTGGCAGGGGTCTGGGTGCTGAGCAGGGGAGGAGCTATCAGTGTCTGGGTGTGGAAGACAGGGCACATGGAAACAGCAGAGAGCTACTTTCAGTGCTGTCTGCTCCCTCTTTCCTTTTAGGGGGATGTTTGTCAATTGTGTGGCAGACTTGTTTCATCTCTACCCTCATCCATTTCCCAACCCAGGATGACTTTGAAGCATATCCCATAAATCACATAAAAACCATACTACTATTATACACAAATAATGTAAATAAGATGTTAATTAGGTTAAAAGGTAAAGGGACTAAGAGATGGAAGGAGTGGGGAGTAAAGAGGGGATTGAAAGGGATGAAAAAAGAATTAAAATGTGTTGTGTATATCTGCCAACACTACAATAAATGTAATCATAAGTAAAAAGTTTTAAAATAAGAATTATGAAGCAATCTCAAAAATTATATTAGAGGACAATTATGATAAAAACTACAATATTTTTATCTCAGATTCTCGAATTTGTTATTATATACCTCCTTGAGTTGGGATCCCTATAAGGTTTATGCACTTGTATTCTGTGTCTCCTTTGGGTCTCTCTGTCTTTCTAGAAATCACTTTCTTATTTCATTCACTTCTTGGTCATCCTGCCCTTTGCAGTGTACTGAACTTGCTTCTGTGATTGCTTCCCCCTATTGTGACTCCAGTTTGCTGATGGTGATTGTCTCTGTGTGTTGATTCACAATGGGTTCTGTCCTCTCTTGTCCAGCAGCTGGAGTGTTTGGTGGGTGACTATTGTATGGTCTGTCTGGGAAGAGGAGAAAGTGCTGGGTTTCCCCTTTTACTTACTAGTATTCAAAGTAATGACCATCATCCAGAAGCATTGTCACTTACTACTGTGCTTAGTTACACTGCATGGCTCATCCAGGCTGGGCTGCAGGGATCACAGGGCTTGGCCCATTAGCTTCCTGCGTTGGACCTGAAATGGGCCTTCTGCTCAGGACTCCTGGTCTGGAGGCAGCGGTGTGGCTGGGAGGGGTTGTTATGACAGGGCCACTGGTGGCTGGCTGTGGCCTTTCTAGCATGGTCAGGAGAGGATCTGTAAAGGACTGGAAGTCCTGCGATTGTGATAATTGCGTTTGTTATATGTAACACTGGAGGATGATTCCAGGGTCATTCCAGGGACGTCAGGATTCAGCCTTGCCTCACTGGGTGCAGGCCATGTCCCTGAGCAGGCAGAAGCCTGCATTGTCAGCAGCCTTTCACGCACCACCATCCCCACAGTTCCTGAGAGCAGCTCACGGTTTGTGCAGTCTTCTGCCCTGGGGGCTGATCCCACAGGGGATCACTTTTAAAGTCCTTTCCATGTGGCCATTATGTACCCAGCTAGGTACATTCAGTTACTTCTTTACTTTTACCATCAATTTGTAGGCATGTTTAAAACTGTTTTTAGTCCTACAGTTACATGGTGACAAGATTAGATTTTCAAAAAAGATAGATTTAAAGAATATGTATTTGCTCATTTCCAAAGTAGGTAATTTATTTTCTATGTGTATAGTTTATTCTGTTAAAAAGTAAGCAAATCTAGGGCCAGGCATTTAGCTTAGTGGTTCTGCCTCCTGCCTTGCAAGCACAAGGACCCAAGTTCGATCCCCGTCACCAAATAAAAAAAAGGATAATGTAACTTTGGGCCGGGGATTTAGCTCAGTGGTTTGGTGGCCTGCCTTGCAAGTGGACTCGAGTTCAATTCCCGGTACCCAAAAAAAAAAAAAAAAGTAAGCAAATCTGTGGCTTGCTAGTCCTCTTTCTTGGATAAATGGTGGCATACCAAATATGCTTTACCTTTCTTGTTTTTAGCTTCATATGTCTGGAGACCACTTCAAAACAGTGGAGACAACCCATTGTCCCACACATCCCACAGGAACCTGGGCTTTCCCTGTGCTGTGCTCTCAAGAGTAATCCACTCATGCTATTGGCCTCCATGATCCAAGCACCTCCCACAGCCCAGCCTATGAGCACATAGGCTTTGAGGGAGTTATCTAGATACAGACCCTAACAGATCCCCATCTGAAGGCTGGGGGAATAAGAATGTGTTTGAAAGCCATATGCATGCTAGCTAGGCATGTGAGTAACACACCAACTGCCATGTCTCAAGTCTGCATTGAGGGTCAACTGTGACTACCTATCTGGCCAGCTTGGCCTGCAGCCCAGCCTTATTTCTCATGACATTTTCTTCTGAAGTCTGCTGTGCATTTCTTTGACTTTAGTTTCTTCTGTCATTTTAGCAGAGCCAGGGTTGATCTGCCCAGGGCAGTCTAAGCTGAGTGTGTGCAGTGTTAAGGCCAGGAGTGTTGGACATGGTGCGGCCACACCCCTGTCACCTGCTTTTGTTACTGATAACTGTGATCCCGCCCACCCTGATTTCTTCACTTTCTCCATTCTTGGGACATTTTCCTTTTAACTTTGCATTAACAGAGTCCTGAGGTCAGGGCCCTTGGGGTAAAACAGGACTTCCTTGAGGAAACTACTTTTAATTTAAGCAGCTATCAAAGAAAGGACAAATAATCCCATCCTGGGACCTGTTCAATGATAAACAAGGAACCAGACACCACAGCCCAAAACAAACAGTTATCCAGGATGTAGGTGCAGCCTGGTGAGTTGTAGGTACAGTCTGGCAAGTTAAGCTCCTCCAGTCCCCAGCGTCCTCTGTAAATGTCAAGGCACTGAACTGAGTTGCCACGGGTGCCAACTGCACAGGTGATGTGGGAGGTGGCTTTCAACAGTGACCTCCTCCGTACCAGGGGCTGAGTTAAGACAACTGATAGCACAGTTTAGTCCTGCCTATGGAGTCATGGTAGGTCACAAAGCGCCTCACCTGCTGCCAGCCTGTCTCCATCTTTTCTAGTCTTTAGTGTCACCAAATCTACAAGCCAGCTCTCAGGGCCTCAGAGGTCTTCAATCTGCCCAGCCTCCCTCTCGCCTTTCCATGACCTCTCACCACAGAGCCCACCTGGTTGTGGGGCCAGTGTGCACATGCCGTGGGCAGCAGATCTGAAGCTGAATCAACTTGTAAACAAATTCTGCTCAAGGAGTCTCATTTGTCCCCATGATAGCCTCCCTGTGCTGATCCGCAGTACAGTCTTTGGAAAGAAACAAGGTGCAGGAGAAACAAGTCTACTAAGAGGCACTTGGCAACACTACAGGGAGAAAATGGAGGCAGAGCTTCAGCATCCTGGGTTGGGCACCTTCTAAGGGTGCCCTGAGACCTTCGGGTATAGAGGGGAAGCACAGGGCCTTAAGGAAAGGCTGTGACTGAGGAAGAGGAGCTGACTGGGGAGCATGGAGAGTGGTGTGCCAGCAAGTGGGGCATGCAGGGACCTTCAGGATAGTAGGCCCAGCATCAAGTTCTAAGCTCTGGCTGACTGGGCTGAGCTGCCACCCCATGTCCCAGTCCAGGTGGCAGGGGATGCAGGAGAGGTGGAGGAGAGAGGTCTGATGGAGCAGGAGCACCCACAGGAGACAGCCAGCAGGTGAGGAGGCTGGAGACCCGGACGGCCACGGGTTGGAGGGAATGGGCACCCTAAGGTGCACACTCATAGTCACACTCACCCATTTACACCCTACCACACCCGCTTATGCGCAACAGAACACACAGCCGTCTTCCCATGCCCCAAAAGCCACCTCCTGAACCGGCCCTATAACTGGTCTTTTTGAAAGAAGCCCTTCCAGGAGACTTCACAAAGGCCAGAGGAACCAGGTGCAGGGTGGTCGGGGAGGACACCTGCAGACACCAGTCTGGTCTCAACAGCCTTCCTGGCGCCGCGCCGGCTGCCTGCTGAGCACCCCTCAAACCCTCCGCCCAGACCGAACATGAGGTTCCCGCACGCTGTGCGATCTGGCCACGTCCTCTGACTACACTGCGACCCCACGCTCAGCCACAGCTGCACCCACGTGTGGCCAGCTAGATTCAAACAAGTAGGAATTAGCGCCAGGGAGCAGCTTAACCTCGACCCTGGGGCCTGGAGTCTGCAACTGCAGCAAACCGAGACGCCAGGAGCCCAGTGGGGTGGCCGGCTGGGGGTGGGGCGGGGCAGAGCTCAAGTCCTCCTGGGGCAGCTCCCTGGGCGTGTCGGGGGAGTGTCAAGGGCGGTTCTTGGCGGGCGGGCGCACGGCCGGGGGCGTGC
>NW_022900928.1:83677488-83692995 GCF_012274545.1 Fukomys damarensis
AGAGAAGCAAGGGGGTCGCCGGCTCTGCCCTACCCCGGCCTCAGACCTTCTCCCTTCCTCACCACGACGCAGGCAGGGCTTACCCCCTGCTTCAGTTTCCATCCCTGGGCAGCCCCGGTAGTGCGACCGCGGAAAGGGGCGCCTCGAGGGGGAAGGGCGCCTGCAGGGAGGGGTCGCGGGAGGGTGGGGTCGGAAGAAGCAAGGGGGTCGCCGGCTCTGCCCTACCCCGGCCTCAGACCTTCTCCCTTCCTCACCACGACGCAGGCAGGTCTTACCCCCTGCTTCAGTTTCCATCCCTGGGCAGCCCCGGTAGTGCGACCGTGGAGAAAGGGGCCGCGTGGACTCGGGCACCGTGGGGCCTCCAGTGTCCCGCGACTCCGCTGAGATCGGAGAGCAGGAGCGGAGGACATTTTTCCTCCCTGCTGGGGAAGGAAAGGGAAGCGACGGAGAGAAGGGAGGGAGGCACTGGCGTCTTTTCCGACATGGCACCTCCCTCCTGGTCTTGTCTGAGGACGTTTGACTTAGAGGCAATGTGTGCAGGAGGCGTTGGGGCCAGGACTGCTGCTGGCGGTGGATGGGAACCCTGGGGTTCGAGGACAGTGAGCAGACCTGAGCAGGCGTCAGACACAGCCTCCAAGCTGGCCAGGCACCCTGTACCTTCCTCCCGCCGCTAGCTCCCTTGGTTTCAGTGTTGCTTCATTCATTCAGGCCCAAAACAAAAACCGAAGGGAAGGAGGCAGCCAGAGGCCTTCCAGGACCCCCAGGCCAGCCCAGAGCAATCCCAGTCTTTTAGGCTCTCTGTCACTCCATGCAGTTGGCATCTCACACAGGCAGAGCGTGGGGGCTGTGTGTGCTCCAGGACAGTGCACAGGCATGCCCTGCTTGGGGGAGGTGGGATCTCACTGCTGCCTCTCCTCCCAAACTTCACCCCAGTCAGCCTGATTAGCCCTGCTGTGTCCTGGCTTTCAGGAAGGCTTTCAGCACTCCTCCAGAAGGGCCAGCTTGAGCTGGCCTGGACTTGTAGGAGCTGTGTTTGCCCATCTAGCCAGGTGCCACCCTCCATGCCTGAGGAAGGTGGGGCATCATGGAATGAGCTTCCTGCTGGGCCTCAGTGGCCTCTCTTCCTTTGTAATTGCCAATTCATAGCATTTTGCCAGAACCACGGGGAAAGGGAAGGCAGCTGAGGGGGAGTGGAGGAAAACCAAAGATGGAAGCAAATGAAGACACTATACTGTCCTGGACCATCTTGCTGAAAGCAGTGATGTTGTCTTGGCAACAGCAAAGTAGAATCCTGCCATGTAAAAGGCGTGCCCTCTGCAGCCACACTGCCTGAGTGTGTCAGTCTCACTAGTCTGAGAGCCAGTGTGTCAGAGACCACAGGAAAATCCTGGGTGCTGGGGTGCTCTGTTCTCCATCCAGTTGGGAGGGCTATGCCTTTGTGAGGCAGTCTTTGTAGAACAGCATGAAGGACCCAAGATTTGCCCAAAGGATGCCAGGGACAAGAACAACACTATCTTCCCCATGTAGCAGGAAATGGCTCTGGCAGATGCCACCATCTGTGCCCCTTGGCCTGAGCCTGCACCAGCTCTGCTCAGGTGCCACTGCATATGCTCAGGACCTCTCTGCAGGCAACATGGAAGGGACAGGTCCACCAGGAAAAGCAGGTGCTGCTGTTCTCTGTCTCTACCATCTGGATATTGGTAATGGCCACACCAGCTGCATTGTTTCAAATAAGACTAAGTTGAAGATGTTCGCAGCAACCTTGAACCTGGCCCAGCTATCACCTGTCTCTCAGGTTGAGGCCTACAGAACAGATGGTTGAAGGAGACCCTTGTCTTTGCTCCTTTGTTACATCAAACAGCCTCAAAGGTTAGAACTAGGCTGGTTCTACCTATGCAGGGCTATTCTTGCTGGGATGGTGGGTGAAGAAGCTGAGGATGAGGCCCTCCAGTTAATAGCTGCACATTTGCATTCATCCTCAGGACTTTGGACCACCTCCAGGGTGCTGACCCCAGAAACACTGTGGCACACCATGGGGTGCTGCCTGCAAAGCTTCACTTCCCCTATTCCCCTTAAGCCACTTTAGCTTTCTGCCCTTGCATCTCCTATTTGGGGGTCTATGTGGTGGGAAAAAGCTCCTTCATGGCATTAGTTATATGTAAGGCAATGAAGAAGCTGAGTAGAGGGAATAGAGCAACATGCTCTCTTCTTCTTTTTTTTCCCCCAGCCTTGGGGATTGAACCCAGGGAGTGCTAAGCTACATCCTCAACCCTATTTATTTATTTATTTATTTATTTATTTATTTATTTTAGTTTGAGGCAGGGTCTCTCTAAGTTGCCCATGCTGGTCTCAGATTTGCAGTCTTCCTCAGCCTCTGAAGTATCTGGGATTGTAGGCAACAGCATTCCTTTTTAATGACTTGATTCAACTCACCAAGACAAGTCTTCTGTGCTAGGTAGTATTGTCCAGGACAGCTTGGTGACTGTTTGTACATTTCTGTCTTTGGGTTTCCTTCATTCCGTTCTTTCCTCGCTGCCTCCCTTTCTGTCCTTCTTTGGGACTGCAGGGCCTCCTTTGTCCAGATTCTCAATATTTTTCCTTAAGTCTTTTTTAAAAATTAATTTTATCAGTACATTTAAGGTATATAATATAATGACATTCATTGTCCTTAAGTCTGTTTTGAGCATAAGCCATCTTTCTGCAGTTCCAAGGAGGTCAGTTTGGGAACTTGCTTGGTGGCTCCCAAAGGTATCTAAAGTACCCTCCCCCTTTTGCTAAAGAAATGTGTATTTCTTTTGCCAAAGGCTGAGACAACCTGCCATCACAGTTTGGTTGAACCTGGTGCTGGCTGTGAGGACAGGTGATTGTTCATTTCACTCCTTTGCTTTCTCTCCATCTGACCATATGTATTCTTCATTCACCCACGAGCCCACTCGGAGCTAAGAAACAGAGCTGGCAGCTGCAGGAGTGGCTGCTTTGTGAACTGCATGGCATGATTGTTTAATTTTAAATCAAAGGATCCTTCCTCTCACCAAAGCACAAACCTATCTTTGCTTCCTGGGGTCCAGAGTCTTTGATTGTGTTTGGTTCTATAGTAATGAGCTGGAGCCCAGTTGTCTCCACATTTGGGAGCTGTTTCCTTCAGTGCTGGTGTATGTGGGCAGGCCTGGAGGTGCCAGGCAGTGAGTTTACTGCAAAATAAGATGCTCTGAGTGGAGGTGTGGGGGCTGTGTCCTGTGTCTAGAGGTGGCTGTTTAGTGTGTCAGACTCAGAGGCGTCAGCAGGGAATAAAAGGTTTTAAATGGCCTTCTCCCTATGCTAGGCTTAGCTGTGCACCCCAGTGTCCCAGCTCTCCTTTCAAAGCCGATCTGTTTTCACACCTGCTTGTCAAGGTCATCATTCAGTGGCCCCTGGGAGGAGGGGCAGCTTGGCCTGCACCAGTGGGTCCCCTCCTAGTACAAATGCCAGGATGTCTGTGTACCAGGAAGCATGCAGTTTTAGGGGGTCCTGGCCCAGGAAGAATGCAGCTGTGGCAGCAGAGCTGTGGGTAGAGAGGTCAGGTAGTATGTGGTAGTATTTCCCTGGCCTCAGGTTCTAATTTTGCTGTAATCATTGGTTCTTTCACATGATGTGGCTTCTGCACTCTGAGTTGTTTTGTTCTATTTTTTACACATGGTATTACCTAATTCATGAATGCAGTTGTGGATGGAGACAGAGAAGTATGAAGGCAGAAGGGCTTCTAAGCTGTGGCCATACAGGGTCTTATTAAGAAGATTCTGAGATAGCAGAAATAGAGAGGTAGAAAGGATGTGAGGAAGCATATTTTCTGTCTCTCATTATGTTAAAATTATGGGGCAAATGCCCATTCAGCTCCATCTGCAGATAGCTAACCCTCAGGGGTATCAGTACTGCAGGCATTGTTAGCCTTGAATTTCCCTAGCCTGCCTAAACTGCTCAAGTCTGAGGACTTCAAGATAAGGGAAACTAATTCACAGGGACTCTCATTGGCCCTCTTTCACAACATCCACTTCAAGATCCCCCTGGAGTGATGCCTAGAAGTCCTCAAACCTGCAGTGAGTTTGGATTCCAGGAAAAGCAGAGGCTTGTTGACCATCCCATGGTGAGCTCACCTCCTCCAAGCGGTTGCAGTTACTCCATGATGGGAACTGAGACCCTGCAGCCCCTAGTAAGGACAATCGTGGGGACTAAGTTGGCCCTCAAGCTATAAGGATTCCTCCAGAGTTCTGGGAACCAAAACTGAGAGAAGAAGCCACCAGGCCCAGGCCCACCTCAGCTAATCCTTCAAAGCTATCCCCTGCTTTTGTGAGCAGAGCATCTCTTGCTATCCAACTCTACATTATAAATATGCACCTGGTCTCACACTGACGTGTCTGAGTAGAGGTCCCTGTCTCCTCTGGTTGACCCTATCTGTGACAGTTCAGCACTGCTCCTCCTTGGAAGTCATCCTGGAATTTCAGATTCCTTTTGCAACTCAACATGGCCCAAACTAAAAACAACTCTTGGCTTTGTGTGGCAGGGAATTAAGATCTGTCAGGGTATGTGCAAATATTGCTAGTTTAAGGATCCTTTGTATATGGAGGGGTGAAGAAAAGCCTTAAGAAATAGGCAGAAAGGGTTTCCATCCAGATGCATCTCAGAGAAGGCCAGTGTGCCTCAGCTAGGTCAGAACCTGTCTTATCTTTTCTGACAAGATGTTCCATTTCCCAGAGAAAGCAAACAGCTGAACTCATAGTAGATAACCCTCTGTTCCATATAAATGCACCTGGCAGCTGTTTCTACTTTAGTCTAAATTGACCTTCATAGATGTAGACCCAGCTGGACTTATTTTTCCTAATCTTGGCTGATAGAAGGCCAGAAAATGGGAGAAGCAGAAAACAGTCAGTCTACTTTTCTGCTGCTTGGAAACAGTGTGGAAACGGTTTGTTGAAGGAGGACATTTTTTTCTTTTAATTCATGCTATCTCTAGCACTGTGCCAAGCCACTCTTTAAATATCTAGGACAGGAAGTAAAAGCGGGCGAGGCTTCCCTCCCGGGACACCTCCTCCTCCACGCGTTAAGTACCTTTTGTTCAGTAGTCTGCCTTGCCCAGCTGATAAGCAGTGGCTCCTGCTGGACTTTGAGTCCAGAGCTGCCTTTGTCTTCCATGGCTGGTGCAGGTGATGGAAGGGAACTGGAGTGGCAGTGACCAGTGGCAGCTCCTTGGTGCCACACTTGCTGTGGAGGTGGATAAGAGGGAATTTTGCTTGTTTTATCTGTTCCTTCCAGTATTGGTAACTGTGACTCACAAAGCAAAGGATCGACCCTCTCAGCCTTGTGTTGACCAGTCAGTTCAGGGTGATTCAGGCACATGGCAGGCAAGGGGATGAACTCATCTTGCAAGACAGACCGAATTTTATTTTAAAATTATACTGTACATTGGCTCTTTTCTTTTGGTGCCCCATTCTGTGTATGGACTCAGGTACCCTCGGTTGTCAGAACACAGAACAGATCATCCCTTTGCTGTGACAGCCCCACTGCTGCTCTGTCCTGAGCTTTCTGTATGTCTTCATGACGTACCCTAGGACAAGGAGCGTTTCTGGTTCCATTTTACAGGTAGGAAGACTGAGACTCACTCAGCTGGCTTAAGGAATTGTCCATGGCCTCCAGAGCTTCTTTCTCTCTCTCTGTGGATGACCCCAGTGGGCCAGGGAGGCTCCTGAGGTCTGGCAGGATGCTGCATTCTGTGAGTGCACAGCCCCCCAAGGCCGCAGGAGTTAGTGTCCCCTACCCCAGCAGGACCAGGACCATCTCCTCTTGATCCATGGCTCTTCTTTCAGGATCTCAGAACCTGCAAGGGGTCCACTAGGCTGTTCCAGGAGGCCTTGCCTACCAGCATCCTCTCCTCCCTGTAACTTCTCCTCCCCACATCCTCTCCTTCACTACATCCTCTTCTTCCAGGATCCTCTCCTCTCTGCATACTCTTTTCCCTTTTCCTCTTCTCCCTACATTCTCTCCTCCCAGCATCTCTTCTCTCTGTATCCTTGCCTTCACTGCATCCTCAACTCCACTGCATCCTCTGCTCTTAGCATTCTCTTCTCCCTGAATTCTCCCCTCCCAGCATACTCTCCTCCCCTGCATCCTCTCATTCCCTGCATCTTTTCCTTCCAGCATTTTCTCTTCTTGCTTCATTATTTGTATCTGCTTCATTATTTTTCAGCACCCTCACACTTGCTTTACCATGGTGTCTGGCCCTTGGTTCCATGCCATAGCCAACATGAAATCAGGGAATTAAGGTGACAATAACTGGGGATTTTCACAGAATGGAGGAGTCCTGAAGAGTGAAACTGTAGGTGATCTGAAATGGTGGGTAATGTGTGTACGGGTCAAGAGTACAAATTAAAGGATAGAAGGTGACATGTGGTGTTGACCTTCTGAGAAGTTGCCTTATCTTCCCAGTCTGATATTTGTAGCTTGTACTAATGTTTAGAAGTCCAGAGAAATGGAAGGATGTCAACTGTAATCTCTGAATTTATATAGTAAGCAAAATAGCCCATTCATTTTTTGAGAGGATTACCTGAGATGGGTGGGAGAACTCTTGATAACTGCAGTTTCCAGCAAGTTCTAACTGCTGCTCCTGGAAGCCCCAAGTTTCTCCAGTTTGTGCTGGAACTTGACGGCCAGATGAGATGGAATATTATTATTTTTTTTGGAATATTGTTATTATTGAAAATAATGTCACTTTTGAGAGTCCAAGTTTCAGATGAATTGACTATTGACATTTTTGCAAAAGCATTAATATTATAAATAGTAGTGACAATTATATTTTTAAATACACATATTTTGAAAATAGTCACATCCAACTCAAATGAAGGCATGATTATGTTGTTATAATAAGTAATTATGACAACATATTTTGAAATTTATTTGGCATCATCCTTTCAAAGAGCTTAGAGAAATGTGACTTCAATGATAATAATATAAGTTTCTTACAAGTTTGATTTGAAAGTGTAATAAAGATAGAAAGTACATACTCTTTTTCGGACATACTACTTTCTTTTAAATATTTTATGTGAAATTTGAATAATGTAGAATTCAGAACACTTTTAAAATATATTTTGTATGTTTGGGTTGGGCTGTTTTTAAGTGTTTTGCACAGTGTTTGAGGATAGCTTACAGAAACCCCCTAGGTGGGAGGATGTAGCTTTGCCCTCTGAAGCCAAACAGGGAGCCTGGGCTAGCTCTCTACTCTGAGCTGCAAGTAGGGCGTTGCAGTGTTTTCCTGCTGTGGGGCGAGGCTAAGAGGTGTCCCAGGTAGGGCAGGGTCTGGTGGGGGCTCCATCCATATGGGGCTGTATTTCAGATCAACACACTCTCTGTTCCTGCTATTTCCTAGCAGCTCCTTCCCATGGGAGGATCAAGGGCCTGCACAGCTGGGCACCCACATCTTCACCCTTAATCTTGCTCATGCTTATGCCTTGGAATGTGCAAAAAACAAAACAAAACAAAACAAAAAACCCAACACTCTGCTTGGTAGCAGAGTTGAATTGGAAGAAAGAAACTGCTGCCAGAAACCAAATTGTGTAGAGGCCTCCATTTACAGACAGCTGTGGAGAGGTGGTCCCTCCTGCATGGCTTTATGTGGCCACTGTTGTGCAGCCCAGAACACCCGGGAAATGCCCTTCCTTATAGGCATAGAGCTCCTATTTGCTCCTTGTTTGAGGCAAAAACAAGTTTTTCAAAAGAGGAAAATATTGCAGGTTCATGGGGCAGTTGCTGAAGACCCAGGATCTCATCCTGGAGGTGATCACTGCTTTTGGACGAACCAGTGGTTCACAGTTGTGGGCATTGAGTAACTAGGGCAAGAGTGTGGGGAGCCAGAGATGCCCCTCAGGGCCCAATGATACACAGCTCAGCCCCTGAGAGAACTGTCCTGTCCGGAAATCCAGAGAAGCTGAGAGCAAGTGATCTGGAAGCAGATGGAGCCTTGGGAGGAATGTGCTGGGCACCCACCTAGTCCTCACCTGTGGGAGGGCAGGAAACTAACTGGCTTAGGGCTTGCCTAGCATGTGTAGGGCCCTGAATTTGATCCTCAGTGCTGAAAAAGAAACCCAAACAAACAAAGACAGATAGGACTTAAATTGTAGCAGAACAGACTTTTATTTGGAAAGTTATAAAATTATTTTTATTTGTTATTAGTGCGTGTTTGCTATACATAATGATCATGTTCATGAAGGGGAATTTGTACCTATATGTAGTATATTTTAGCGAGGTGGGTGGTACTTCCAGTACTTGGGAAGCTGAGGCAGGAGGATCGTTGTGAATTTGAGGCCAGCCTGGGCTATATAATGAGTTCAAAGCCAGTCTGAACTACATCGTAAGACCCTGTTTCAAAAAGAAAAACCAAAAAACCAAAAAAGCAACTTTTTCCCCAGTCCCTTCCCCATCACTTCAAATCTTCTTCCCTTCTCCATTGACAAAAGCTTTGTTTCCATTTTTTCCTTCTGTACTCTTTTTAAAAATTCTTTTCCCTTCCTTCCCTTCTCCCTCCCCTCTCCTTTGTTCACCTTCCCATTTGAACAAGCTCTTCTTACTTCCCAAAACTGATCCTTTTTTGCTCCTTATTTACCTTTTTGTTTTCTCATATAAAAGAAACAATGCGATTTTTATGTGTCCGATTTATGTCACTTAAAATTATAGTTTCAAGATGGATCCATTTACTTCAAGTTTATCCTTCTTTAGCAGAGTAATACTTCATTGTATATAAATACCACATTTTCTTTTCCATTTATCTGGTGATGGGCAAATAGGCAGTTTCCAAGGTTTAGCTATTATAAATTTAGCTGTAGCAGAACAAACTTAGAAAGAAAAAAATCTTGCCATCATTCACTTCTGGCCAGAGTGATTGCTACAACTGGAAACTTCCCTTGACTTCAGGAAGGAGGCCAGGGTGCCTGTGGTCCAAGGGGCCACTACAGCCTCCTTCTCTTCTCTCTGCTTCTCACAGGAGGTGTGAATGCCCACAGGCTCCTTGAGAACAAAGCATATTTGTCTTTGTACATTTATATACATACCCATATATGTGTGTGCTCTACTGAACTCATGTTTATTATAAAGCAAACTCAGTAATGATTTTAAAAGAATGAGAGATTAAATATTCATGATTTAATTTTTTTGTTTGTTTCTGAGACACAGTCCTGCTATGTAGTTCAGACTGGCCTGAAACTTGCAACAATCCTCCTACCTCAGCCTCATGAGTATTGAGATTATAGGCATTTCCTACCATTCCCCCCCTCATGATTAAAATATTTTGTTGAAGGTACAAACACTTCCATGCTCGTTAAACTTGGTATTAATAATACTTCAGATGCTTAGTGTTACTTACTAAGTTTTTGGGGCTGGGGACATGCTAAGCATGTGCTCTTTCACAGCCCCATAAATACATTGTTTTCAAATGTCTGCCATCTTTACTGTCCAAGCTTTGGTGTCTGCCATCTCCATGTACATAGCACAGTGCTGGTTATGACAGTGACACATGTAGTTCACATCCAGGAACTGGGCAGGGTGACACCTTTCTTGTGGGATTACATTTCCCTGCAAGAGTGTCTGAAGAGCAGCCCAGGAGGTGTGTGTTTGCACCAGCATCAGCAGCTTCTTTGGGTGCCCTGTTGGTTTGGGTGCCCTCTCTCCCTTGGGTCTCTCCACAGGCCCTTGTAAGCTGTGGCAGACATTGGCTCAAGCCCATGCAAGCCATTCACTCTTCATCACCACGGCCCGTGGCCACAGTGTCTTAACCCATGTGACAACTATGCCTCGTGCTTAGGCTGGCAGTCAGGTATGGTCTGCTCTGTTAACTTTGCTGAATAAACAAGCACTTCAGTTGCAGGATTTGGGCTCTGCAGAAGCCCTTGGTTGAGTTTTGTTAACTTATGAGTGACTTCTACATGGAAAGATGCAGATGGAGGTGTGTAGAATGACTGGCAGGGACCCTCTGGGACAGAGGCGTAGCAGGTCGCTGTGTCTCTGGATCTGTCCTAGTCAGACTCCAAGGAGAGAATCTGTGAGGCTTGAGGGGCTGGCCCTGCTGGCTCCTCTAGGGTTGGAGTCGAGCCCCTTATGCATGTAGATGCTTTATTATTATTATTATTATTATTATTATTATTGTTATTCTAAACCAGGGATTGAACTCGGGTCCCTGCACTTGCAAGGCAGGCAGTGGAACCACTGAGCTAAATTCCTGGCCCTCTTTATTATTTTTTTAAATGGTTCTATAGCTAGGTGGGCTGGTACATGCTCATAATCCTAGCCATGTGGGAGGTCGAGGCAGGAAGATAACTTTCAAGGCCACTCTGGGCATTAGCGAGAACTGTCTCAAAACAAAACAGAAGAAAAAACAATGAAAAAATGGAAATAAAGTGTTTGTAAATGGGAAGGGGAGGAGGGAGTGAAGGGAGGGCAGGGACAAGGGGAAAATATGAGAACTAAGACCTGTGATATAAAGGTACAAGATCCCAATAATGAATGTAACTGTACTGTATACCTAAAATGTACCAATAAACTCAATTAAAAAAAAAAAACTAAAGTGTTTGGAATGTAGATCAGTGTTCCCTAGGTTAAGTCTCCAGTACCCCCCCCAAAAAAAGATACTGTGGAATAACCATTTTCACAAGTAGTCTTAAATTGAAAATACCTTGACTATCTGGAAAATACTCTGGCCTTGTCAGCAGCTAGCACTGGTTTCCAGGAGACAATATTCTCTCCGCACACAGATCCCGAGTTGGTCAGAATGGTACACAATGCTAATGGGGTCCCAAGGAACATTGATCCTCAGATAAGGCATTGTTCCTGCATAGTCAGTGATTCTTCAAGCTCTTTCTGACAGCAAAACAGGAGAAGGAAGCCTCTTTCTGCAAAGAGTGCCGGAAGTCTGGCCTAAGGATGTTCATCATGCTCACACTCACATCCCTTTTAAATCTGATTCTTATTCTAAAAACTGCAATGAGCTAACCACCCTCCTTTAGCTTACAGCACGTCAGGAGTGCTGTTTACTCACTCAGTCCAGATACAGTGCAAACCATTCAGAAGAGAAAACTCATGGGTTCAGCTTCCTGCTGGCAGCATCCGTGGGCAGCTTGCTTTGCATCACACTCCCATCTTCATTTAGAAATTGCCTTTTCTGTATCAGCTTAGTCACTTTCTACTGAAGAACAAAACGTCGTAGCACACACCTGTAATCCTAGCACTCAGGAGGCTGAGGCAGGAAGATTGCTGAGAGTTGGAGTCTAGCCTATGCTAAGTTCAAGGCCAGCCTGGATTACATAGTGAGACCCTGTCTCAAAATGAACAAACAAAACAAAAGAATAAAACATAAAGGAATTTCAATGCCCAATATTCAAGTAGAGTTCTGAGTGCAACAGTGGTCGACTGAAGTTTAACAAATGCTCCTGTGGACAGGAGAGAATCTATCTACACAGTGTTAGATCTTTATCACCAGAATCAGAGTGAAGACCTGGAGGTGAGGGGACAGGGTTCACCTGTCCCTGGAGGCATGCCAGTCCTGGGAAGTTAGGAGGGGTCAGAAGCCTCTAAGCTGGAGAGGGGTCCATGACGTGCCTGAGGTCTGAGCTAGGGAGGGGCACAGTGCACATAGGATGGTCCTGCAGGGGTCAGAGGACAGCGTTTGTGGCTCTGTCCTGAGAGACGTTGAAATCTGTAGAGCAGGCAGAGCCAAAGCAGATCTTTGGAGGAAGAGCACATTTCAGGGGCTGCAGGTACCAGCACCAGCCGGAGTATGCTGAAGGAAATGCAGATGTTTCCCTCTGTCAGGTTCCTCTTCTCTCACAAAGAACCAAAAGGTCCATTTTCCATGAACAAGATAATTAGCCAAGTGGAAGCATGTTTTTCCCCACTATGTGCTAAGAACTATACAGAGCTTCTGGAAAGGAAGACAAAAGGACAGGGCTCCTATCCCCTGGTCCTTCCTTTTGCCCCCTCCCAATATCTTCCCTGTTACCTTCCGGAAGCTTCCCTGCTACCTTCAAGAAACTTTTTGCTACCTTCCAGAAGCTTCCCCTGCCTCCGCATCAGCTTACCAGGGCCTCTCTTTCCAGAACATTCCTCACACTTATCCTTTGGTTGAATTTTGTTTGGCTGAGAGAACACTAGAGGATTTTCCATGCCACACACACTGCTTGGTCTGGGCGGCTCTTATTCCTTCAATGAGAAGACTTAGGGGAGGAGATATGCCACTTTGACTTCTTGGACATTTATTTTGTCGTTTCCTAATAATGGCCAGCAAATGGACACTAGCTTCTAAGGGACTGACCAGAAACAGATGCTTTTCATCAGGTTTCAAACAAAGGGACCCAACGAAATAAACAGAGAGATAAAACCAAAATGTGCAAGCCTTGCTCCTGAGGTGGAAGGTTGGGCCCAGTGTGAATGTTACCTCACTTCACCGGTCCCCTAAAAGGGACCACATACAGAGTGCTAACAGCACAAGCTTATTCAGTGGTTAGAGAACTGAGAAGGGAAGTCCAGTTCTCAGGAGAAAGTCTGGATCTGTTGGGGTGGGAAGGTTAGATACAGAGTAGAGGAATTGAGGGGAGGGATGGGCTAGGCCTAGAAGGCTCTAGTGGAGGTGATTGGGGGCTGGACCCTGCCCTTTCTGCTCTTTTGGGGCTGGGTCTTGCTGTGGCTCCTAAGTATGGAAATTAGACTGGGGAAGTTAGAGGCTGTCTGGTGGTCCCTCTGGAGCCTGTCTGAGAGCCAGCGGATTTCCTGGCATATTATAAGTGTCCTGTCCTCAGAGAAGAGCAACACAAGGTAGGGTAGAATCCTGGGGCTCTGGAGTGAGTGACAAAACCAGGCTGTGTGAGTGCTGGTAGCCTCGTGATCTGCATAATCACTGAGGAAAACTATAAAGGAAGTGTGCAGGGGCAGGGAAAGGTGGCTTGGCAGGAAAGGCCAGCTGGATTGTGTGTGTACCACGGGCAACTGAGATCCTGGCCTGCCCTGCGTGCCAAGATGGGGTCAGTGTTGCATCCCACCCTTGCAGGTGAGGGGTTCCTCAGTCCACAGCACCTCACCCTCTCCTCTGGTACTTCTGGGTCAGAACCGTCTGCATCCATCCCCATGGCTTAATTTCCCACATGTAGGGCCTGACCCTGAGCCCTGGCTGCACAGCTGGAAGCCTTGTGCCCACCAGAGGAGTGGGGAAGACGCCGGACTGCTGAGAGAGGCAGGATGTGCAAATCTACTTGAAGGAACCATCCTTTTGAGCTGGACACTTCGTGTCTTTTGAATATGCAGTCTGCCTGTGGACTTAGAGAAAATTATCATGAAAGAAGAAAGTGCCACTGGGATCAGAACAGATTCCTTCTGGGGATGGTTGTGGGCTAATGGCTACAGGAACTGGAGAAGATGGGCTGTTTTCTCTTTGATACAGTGGTGATGGGTAGTAGTGAGTATTAAGTGAGAAAGTGTGTGACATGGTTGACACAATGCTGTGGAGAATCAGTGCTGTCATGGAGGATGGTTGGCACCTTTACTGCCCTCAGAAGCAGTAGCAATGTCTCCCTCCTGACCACAAAAGGGCAATGAAGCTTCAGAAAGTATCTGACGTGTTTCCTTAACTTCTGTTGTCCAAGCTGGCCTTTTATGTGGTATCCCTGTGCTCTCCTGGCTCCTCCTGATCCTGCTATTACATTTCTTCATGGACTGGCCCCAGGGCCATCCCTCCTCACACATTCCTATGATTCATCTAGGCAGCTCCCCATGCTGCTGGGAGAAGCCAAGAAGCTGTGGTCTGGCCTTGGCCCTGGCCCTCAGCTCTGTGAGGCTTGAGCTTGCTGATGGGTCAGTGATGGAACAAGTCTGGAGGCTCAGAGCAGTCCCCGTGTTGGCCTGGTTCATAGTCTGAAGGTCCCCAGTTTTCTTGGACCCTCTCAGGTCTCTGACATCTGCTGTCCTCACTGCCTCCATCCTTTGCATGAGGCCCTATCTCCGTGGGAGTGTGTTCTTGTCAGGGCTTCCTTCCTCTTGTGTTTCCAGTCAGTTAATTAACTTGGGTGCCCACTGAGGACCTGCATGCACACTTAGCATGTGGCAGGAGCTCTCACACCTGTGTTAATGAGCTGGAGTTGGAGGTCTGGACAGAGTCTGCCTTGCCTCAGCCTTGACATTTTGCATGGCAATAATGAAAAGCCTTCTAAAAATAAACACAGCCCATGCAATATCTAACAGAATCTGTGTGGATAGTGGAAAGTGCAATCAAAAGCAGCCTCATCTGTCCTCTCTGTGACAGCAAGAGGACAGGTCATGAGCGTAGTGGGGATTTTCTGGCACCAGAGACCCTGGAACAGCCCATAACCTTTGGGAGGTGCAGCACCAGGCCCTGTGGAGCCCATGGAACCACACCTTCCTCTGACTTTCTAGTCAGGCCACAGTGCTGGTGTTTGTTAAGAAGTAGATGTGCTAACAAGCCACTTGTTCAAGCCTAGAACTAAAGAGAGGGGCAGCAGCTACACCTTCCCACTGCAACAAAATGTGAAGGAAATAAAAAAACAAAACAAAACAGTCTTCTCTTTGAGACTGTAAGGAAGAAGTTCAGAAGCTCAGAAAAGAATCCAATTTCACAAGGTAGGGCTTCCTAACTTGTAAAGGTCACAATGTTAAGTTGTTCTGGGGTTGGTAGTGAAGGCTGCTTAGGGCCTGGGTAGCTGGTCCAGGGTCCATGGTCACCATAGCCTCCTCTCTGATGTCTTCTCATTGCTTGGGAGCTAAAGCTTGGCCAGCAGAGCCTTTCCATGCCAGTGGACAGAACTGTAATTGTATTAATCTTCAATATTATAAAGATTATAATTTCAGTGAAAGATTTTAAAAAGTAAGGAAAATAGCCAAGACACAGGAAAATAGAGCTGCCCTAAATATTTAGAGGATGGTGTTGAGGTTAATTAACACCTGTGTTTAAAGTCAGGTAGTCTGAGGAGCACTGCCAAGCACTCTGCCTCAGTTTCCTCCTCCATGCACTGGATGGTACCAGCACCTGTGCTGGGGATTGCTGGAGACCTGAATGAAGTAGTTCCTGTTTTTCACATAGAAATAGTAGATCAAGGTTATGAGGTTGAAGAGGTGACCCTGGCCCCAGTGTCTACTATGTCTTTGCTCCAAGACTGCTCCTGACAGGTTTCCCAAGTGGTGTTGGTGGGGTCTTCAGATCCCAGACTGAAAGTTTGAGTTCCAAGTTCAGGGTTCTCAGTGTTTTTTTTTTTAAATACTGGGGATTGAACTTGAGTTCTTGTGCTTGCAAGGCAGGCAGCAGAACCGCTAAGCTAAATCCCCAACGAGGGTTCTCACTGTTGACACAAGGCCCTCTCTCAATTTGGAAGAAAGCTCCTGTTTTATGGGCATGTCTGTCTTTGTGCTGTGCTGGGGTAATGCCCACTGTCTGTGGTGATAGCTATATATATGTATGTATGTATGTGTGTGTGTGTGTGTGTGTGTGTGTGT
>NW_022900928.1:83693077-83725529 GCF_012274545.1 Fukomys damarensis
TATATATATGTATATATGTACCTGTCTCACCCCCTAGTATGGTTCCTGTTAATTTGCAAAGTCTCTTTTAGTGTGGTTGTATTTGAAAGGTGGTCATTTACTGCCATGCTGACGATATGTATTTATGTAGCTACAAATTTGCCTGTGTAGACTGCAGGTCCAAAAGTAACCCTGGCTACAAAAACAGTTGAATCCTAATATTCAGCTCTGGATGCAGCCTAGACAGCTCTTAATTTCATAAAGGAGATGCTTGGTGCCTTCTTTGCTGTCCTTGCCTCTCTTCCTACAACACAATTTTCCAAATGGCAACAGCCTCTCTAGCTGTGTATGCCTGGAGAATACATTTCATAATTTGTGCAGAGGTGTTATACTGGGCAGGGCCTCAATACAGTTCTCCCTGTGGCTTTTTGAGCCCAAATCCCATTTAAAGCAAGTTTGTACAGAGGAGGACCTGAGCTCTGCTTGTCTCCTTTCAATATGCTTGGATTTACCTGCTTTTCTCTGGCTCCTAGCAAAACCTTCTGCCTCCTTTATTTTCCTGGAAGACTGGGGCTATGGAGCCTTTTCTGGAGCTGTGGGAAGATCTGCAGCTTCCTGGGCTGAGCTGGTCAATCTCTGGCGTTGCCACCACCAACATCTCTCCCTGGAGTAAATGTAAACGTGGGAGTAATGCACGTGTGCAAAGATGGATGCTTGCACAAGTGTGTTCAGTGCTGTGTTTGTGTCAGGATGTCTGGTTGAAGATACCATCGGTGGAGCAGCTGAATGCTGTGTGATTAGCTCCATGGAGAGAAGCGGTTGCTGTAATCGGGTTGAATTTTCAAGGTCCGACAGCCCAGCTGATTTTTCAGTTTGCTCCAGCTGGTGTTGGCACTGCTTCCTCCAAACCTCAGGTTGTGAAACATCATGGCCAATTTGCAAACTGCTGGTGAACAAGGCCTGCGCTTTGGGGTGTTCTGGGCCCTCATGACTATGCTACACTTGTATTTCCTTTGGACACTTCCTGCCCTGAGCTCTCAGCAGGAAGCACTGGTGACTGACGATTTACACTGGTTGTGAGTGGCAGTGTTGCTGCCTTTCCAAAGAAGCCATCTCCACACTAGTGAGGTTCTTACAGGAGCCTGCTGTCCCATACTGCAGACAACAGTTTTGTGGGTGGGTTTCCGGTGCATCCTTCCTTCTCAGGCCATGCTGGGCCAGATGACTTCCTGCCTGCAGGGGGAGCCGGGCTCCATGTGGACAAAAGATGGCCATGGTGCATCTGGGAGGCTCGCATTGCCCTTCCCCACAGGTGACCAGGACACAGCTGGCCAGTTGGGGACACCTGGTCTCTGAAGGACCTGTCCCCAGTACATCCTGCTGATTCTCTTTGTGAGGAATCCACACCTCTTTGTGAGGTTTGGAATGGGGCCTGTTGGTTTTGTCTTGTGCTCCAGCAGTGGTCCTCAATCTCTCGTCACCTCTGAGAGCCTCCAGCTCTGGGATCACAGCAAAATGAGGCATGTGGGGCTATATGAATTATTAAGCCTGTGGTGTGGAGGGGAACTTTCCTCTTATGCTGTCGACATGTTTCTCAGCCTCCCAGAAGCATGTAGTCCTCGTGTGAGGATTGGCGCTGCTGCTTTTAAGGCTAAATGGACTATTAATAATGGGCAGCTTTAACATAACAGTTTATCTGTGGAGATGGAGCGGGTGTCTTAATGCAGATTGGTCTGGCGTGTTGCTGCATTGATCTGCAATTTGCTTGCTGCTGTCATTGCCATTGATTTTAGGGTTGTTTCTCATGTGAAGGGAAGAGAAAATGGGGCTGTGTGGTGTCATCCCTGTCATGGTCCAAATGTGGCCCCCCTCAGAACACACAAGGAGTCTTGGCCCTAAAGCAATGGCATTAGGAGGTTACTTTGGGAGATGAGGAACCCCATGATGGGATAGTGCCTTTCATGGCTTACTGTGGACCACAGAGAGACGCCCTCCTCTACCACCACTAGGACACAGCAAGCAGATATTACCTCCTCAGACACCAATCCTGCTTGCACCTTGGTCTGACTGGCAGCCTCTGGAACCATGGGAAATAAATACCTGCTATTTACAGACACCCAGGCTGTGGGCTCTGAGCTAAGACACCCTCATCCCACCCCATCTCCACCCAGGAAACCTCCCTTAGGATGTCCATTCTTCTCAGAGAATACATGCCCACTGCCTTGGTGTTGCCCTTCAGTCAGCGCCAGGAGGACCTGCAGCCCCACATCTCATGGTTCATGGCTTCATCTGGAGCTCAGCTGAGTTTGAGCAGCTGGATGGAGCATGGGCCTGGGAGGCTGGCTGATCCTGGGGTCTCTCATGGGCCACCACCCTTGGGAAGCATCTTACTTGACTGGGAGCTGAGCCACCCAGTGCTGGCTGTTAAAGGGTAGAATAGACTGAAATTTGTCATTTTTGACTAGGCCCAAGGAGGCCAGAGCTGCTGGCTGAGCCACACTCAGAGCAAGGTCTGAATCAGGACCTTGAGCTGGGGTGCAGCTCAGTTATGAGTGCTTGCTTGGTATTCACAAGCCTCCAGGTTTGATCCACCGAGTGCGCACACGCGCGCGCATGCAAGCACGCACGCACACACACACACACACACACAGAGAGAGAGAGAGAGAGAGAGAGAGAGAATCTGTGAAAGAGTGAATTTCATCAAAGTCTGGTCCATGGGAGACAGACAGATCCTTTGTTTAAAAGTTTCTTCTGTCCTGTGAGTAACTGTGCAGCATTGGGATCCCTAGCCCAGCAGAACTGTGAGGCATCCAGACCTGGGGGTTGGGGACCCAAACAGGTATTCATCACTGGGAACTGAGGCACTGGATTCTGTGGCACTGGAGCTGAGCAGTTCCCTGCTACCAGAGGTCCCCTGTGGACCCTGGGCAGCTGAGCATGTCTTTGCTGCTGCCAGACCTGTGTGCTGGTGCCCCATGGAGCTGACACTGTAAATATGAGAGTCATGTTTACTTTCCAGCCAACTCTTCACCTATGAATTCCATGTCCTGGCCATGGCCACTGACCCATTCCAAGTCTGCTCTGCATTTTGTTTCCCCTTGACATGGGGCCACAGAGGCACTGACCAACCTACTGACCTGACTGTGAATGAGACCAGTATCTGGAGAGAGAAGGTAAGCCCAGAAGGTTGGCAGTTCTAGGAAGGAAGAAATAACCTACTGAACAAGTGGCACTAGCTGCAAGTGAAGCCCGTGGCTATTGTAGACTGCAAAAACAGTTTGGATTTTACTCTGAAAGTGATTCCTTCTACATGGAAGGCTGGATTTAGAGAAGAAATCCAGTATCACACCCACATATGAGAGAGTTTAATCAGGAGCCCTGTGGGAAGTTTAAGACTGAGTTACAGAACAACTCCACTTCATGATTTCCAATGTTATGCTAACACAGTGACTGAGTGAGAGACAACCACAAGAGACAGCCATGGAGAGAGTGTGGGCTAGACAGAGCCCCTGAAGATTATACACACAGGCTGGGAAGGACATGGGGTCCAGCTCTCTGTGGTGTGAAGCCGGGCCCAGAAAGTGTGACTTTCAGAGGCAGTTGAGTCTGAAAGTGCTAACATTAAATCCGGGAATCTGCTTGATCCTCCAGCCCACTGTCTATATCCAGCACAAAAGTCAGTGATCTGACTGCTTTCTCATCTACCAGCATGAGGAAAGGATAGGCTTCAACCTTCACAATTGCCACAGTCTGGGCTAAATGGACAGAGGGGCCTCTGGAGTGTATATGTGGGGACCTCACAAACCCACAGTCCATAAAGCTAGGTGGAGAAAATGCACTTGTTGAATTCCAAGAATGCAGATCCTGGAAAGAAACCACTCATTCAAAAGATAGAGAAATTTATTTTTGGACTCTATGGCAGAAAGTGTTACACATTTGAAAAATATCCTGAAATATTAATCAAAATTATTAGCATTAGAAAACTTAGAATCATTGAAATGTTCAGATTTCAAGGAACTATGATGTCACTTAACCTAATCTGATCTGCTTAATCTTTCTGGATTCCTGAGATTCACTGACTTGATCAAGTTTACAAAGGCAGTGAAGTTTGGTAAATTTAACCCAGTGTCTTTGATTCCCAGGGTCAGGCCCTTTGCACATGAGCAGGCATGTCCTTTCTGTCTGGGGTTTTGCTGGGATAGGTCTGTGAGCCTTTTTGGCAGGGACACACCTTGGGAATGGGGTTAAGTTAGGAAGGTCAAAGGCCTCCATTCAGCACATGGCCAGCAAGCACCAGGTGCTCTAATGTGAACTTGGGCAGCTGCCCCTCAATATGTAGGTTTCCATTCTGCAGCAAGCCAGGCACTTTCTGCTATAACTTCAGGGTAACTTCTGCATGATTGCTTTCTGCCCTGTGTCCCTCTGCACGTGGTAGGTTTCCTCATGGGAAAATGCAGGAGATGATGCCTGTGTGGTGAGACTGTCTGAGACTGGATTTGTTATCCTGAAAGCAGCCCCTTTCTGGAGCCCACAGTTGTGGCCAGTCTTGTCAGTGTGCTGAATGTGGACATGCACCTCCTCTGACCACAGTGGCTCCATTCACAGTGGCCAGACATGGAAGCAACCAAAGTATCCACCAGCAAATACATGTTTGGCCACAGTGTGGCTCATCCATGTGACAGGGCATCAGTCAGTCATAAGAAGGAAGAAGATTCCAACACAGCTACACTGTGGATCAGTTTTGAGGACATCATGCTTAAGGAAAGATGCCATTCACAGAAAGACAGACATTGTAGGATTCTACTGCTTGAGGCCCCTAGAGTAATCATATTCACAGGGGAGGAAGTGGAATGATAGTGTCAGGGAGGGAAGGAATCAGTATTTCCTGAGAACAGAACTTCAGTTTGGAAAGATGAGAAAGCCTTGGAGATCTGCTGCATGGCAGTGTGTATATAATTGACACTGCTGCATTCTGCATTAAAAATAATTGATAGAAATTTTACATCATCTTTTTCTTTTACCACAGTAAACAAAATTAAACTATGTAAGTGGAAAGACAGCAGCAGGGAGTTTTTTTGTGGCACGCCTGCCTCTCGGTTCCCCATCTTTGCTTGAGGCCTACAGGGACCCTTTGGCCAGGTACAGTATCCCCTGGAAGCCATTGGGTCAGTCTTACAATCTGAGCTGTGGGCCAAGGACAAATAGGGCTGTCTCACTTGCAAGAGCCCTGGTGCTGCTGTTTGTCCTTCATAGGAGGGAGCAGTAGTTATCTGTGGTAGAGACGAGTGGTAACTAAATGGATCTGCCTGCACTGTAGAGCCTTGTGCCTCCATGCCTTGGTCTGGAAAGGTGGCATCATGTTGTTGTGAGAGGAAGTCAAGGCTGTATGGTGGGTGTGGTGCAACTGAGTCCATCCCAGCTCTGTCTGCCACTGGGTACACTGGGCTTCCTTAGCAGCTGTCGTGCTGTCATTCTACAGGTGTGCCTGTGGAACAAGTTTCAGCCTAGCTATCCTGAGCCCCAGGAGGGTGTGTCTAGATGTCTCCCCAAAGCCTCACATGGTCATAGATGGTGCTTTTTCAGAGTTGGCTAGATCTAGAGTGTGTGATGCTGGAATTGATTCATGGTGCAGTGCTAGACTCAAGGGCACTAGGAATGAGGGTTTGAGTGCTACCTGCCCTAAGTAGTCTGGATAACATATAAAGGATAGAAAGAGCTGTGGTCCTCCCTTGTTGCTTTGCTGTCTTCTGCCTGCTGTGAACTGTTTTTCCTTTGCAAGTCCTGTCAGCCATGTTACCCTGTCTTGCAGTCAGCTGATTATGGACTGACATCTCTACAAACTGTGAGCTAAATAAACTTTTCCCCTTTTAACTTGTGGGTGATAGGTATTGTGTCCCAGCAACAAGAGAAAAGTAACTAAAATCAAGTGACTGTGTACTTTGTCCTAATCATGATGCCTTGAGTGTGAAAGAGCATCTGAGTACTCAGAATGACTCCCCAAACCCCAACCCTCCACTCTCTCAGCACAGGCCCAGGGCCCCTGACAAAGCCACATGGGGAGCAAGTTAGCTCACTCTGCCAACACACTGTGTGATGGGCAGCTGGGCTGGCTGTGCCAGGCCCATCATATGCCTCAAAATCCCCATTGTTTTCTTTAGCATCCTGGAACAAAGCCCAGAAAAGGCATGGCACCTGCCAGAGCCACCCAGGGCTGAGAGGCTCAATCCGTAGGTTTGGCCCCCAGAGTTCCTCCTCTGTAGCCACCTGGCTCGTGGTGCCACCCACAAAGGAGGAAGTGGCTCTGGGGAAGTTGCTGTCTTAATAGTAGGAGATGCCCACACCTTCCCTGGGGAGGATTAGCCTGTTTAAACATCCAACTTGGCTCCAGAGGCGCCTTGCCTGACTGCAGCAAGCCAGGCACTTTCTGCTATAACTTCAGGGTAACTTCTGCATGATTGCTTTCTGCTCTGTGTCCCTCTGCACGTGATAGGTTTCCTCATGGGCAAATGTAGGAGATGATGCCTGTGTGGTGAGACTCTCTGAGGACTGGATTTGTTATCCTGAAAGCAGCCCCTTTCTGGAGCCCACAGTTGTGGCCAGTCTTGTCAATGTGCTGAGTGTGCACATGCACCTCCTCTGACCACAGTGGCTCCATTCACAGTGGCCAGACATGGAAGCAACCGAAGTACCCACCAGCAGATGCATGTTTGGCTACAGTGTGGCCAGAGTCAAGGCCCAGCACATCACCACCAGCCCCTGACCTGTTATTGCAGGTTGCTTGTTGGATGCAGGACCATTCTGGCCTAGGGGTACCATCCCGGTCCATCCCAGAGAACAGAACGATGATCTATGGCATCGGCATATCTTTGCTGCACAGTTGATAGAGACCCTGATCCTCTTGGGTTTGGTGGCATTGGGGCCTCTCATAGTTGGTGGCATGAGGAGGGCCTGGTGAATCTCCCTTGGGGCAATGGGAACAGCAGCATTAGGTGTAAGGTCAACTTCCTTCAGTTCTAGACTCAGAGGAAGAAAACCTGGCTTTTCCTGAAACAGGAGCCCTCAGGATGCTTGTATTTGTGTCTGTCCACATTCATGGCAATTGCCCTACATTCTAGGTATGCCTGTGTTTGGAAGGAAGGGAACAACACACAGCCTCAACCTCCTAGGAACCTGTTTTCCTTAAGCCTGTTGCATTTTATTGTCCCACCTCTCTTATTTGTCTAATTCACACTTTCCCCATGTTTTGAGAGCCCTTAGGCATTTTGTAGCCCTCTGGTTCCTGTACTCTGGAGGAAAGTGTCTGCTTGTATATGTTCCTGGTCCTGCTTGACTGGCCATGGAGTGGATTCAGGCTTTTGTTCCAGAGCTCAGGTGCGGGTAGCTGAGTTTGAGTCTGTGCTTGCTCAGTGTTAGGGTCTTAGCAAGGCTCCTGTGTTTCATGTGCTGCTCGTCAGAAGGTGGCCTTCACCTTGGCTCTGATGTAGTCATTGCTAGAGGCCACTGCCTCAGATTTCCACAGATATTCCCAGCAACGACCAATGTCCCTGAGCCCAGGAGACCCACCCATCCTGAAAGTATCCTGGGAGCCTCCCTCTCTTCATATAAATGGGCTGGGAGAGAGCCCTGGCCCTGTCTTCCGGCCTCTGCTGGGTCCTTCTGGAGAGACAGATCAGAACCCAGATGACAGTGCTACAGACTGCACGGATAGATGGCTGCAGACCCTCTTCCCAGTCCCATGTTCCAGCAGGCCTTTGCCCTGACTAGGAAGAGATCCCAGACCTCAGTTACCAGTTAATTTCAGACCCAGAAACCAATTGGCTGATTCTCTGTGCCCGAACCTGCCTCAGCCTCCCCTGGACACACTGTGTGGAAGCACTGTGTTTTCCCTGGCTTCTCTGCCGCCTCCCCTCTTTTTTTACTTTTCCCTGCTGTACTGGTGATTGAATGCATGGCCTTTGCCCTGAGCTACATCCCCATCCATTTTTTATTTTTTAAGACAGATCTTTCCAAGTTTCTTAATTACTCAGACTGGGGTTGAACTTGTAATTTTCCTGCCTCAGCCTCCCAGAGTGTTGTGATTACAGGTGTGTGTCACCACACTCAGCTCTCTGGGCCCTTCCCGATGACAAAGGCTGACAGCCTGTAAGTACATGTGTGAGAGCCCACCTGTCAACATGGGGCACTCAGACACCTCTGGGGTCCATTCTGACTTCTGCTCTGAAGGTCTAAGGCATTGCAGGAAGGAAAGCCAGAAGCAGCAGTGGGGTGCGTTTGCTATCTCTGTGTGACACAGCATCCCAGATGGGGTGCCTTAATGCACCCATCTCCCAGCTGGGTTGGGAGTTGGGTTGCAGCCTCTCTGGGGGTCTGCTTGTAAAGTATAGGGTGGACATTTCAGTGTGCTGTGTGTAAAGACCAGATCAGGGTAATGGGCATGTCCATCGCATCAGACAAAACTCCCTGCTATGCACTGTACTGGGACTTGAAACCAGGGAGTGTAAGCTACATCCCCAACCCTTTTAAAATTTTATTTTCTGACAGTCTTGGCAAGTGGTACAGGCTGGCCTAGAACTTTGAGTCCTGTTACCTCAGCCTGTAAGTAGCTGGGATTACAGTCATGCACTACTGTGCCCACACTGTAAGGCAATCTTGAGACTTATTTTTGGATGTTCCTCGGTACAGCTATACTTCTTTCATCTCATTGTTTTCCCAGTGTACTTGTTCTTTTAAGAATCTGTTACACTGAGAGAAACCAGAGAGGGATCATGGGACTTTGCTGCCTGTCCTTGGTCCTAAAACCCGGACGATGGTGGTTTATAGTGTTTAGTTGATTTTTTACCAGGGTGTAAAGGAGCTGATTGCTACAGGAGGTGTAGAATGTGTAAGAATACTCAACCAATATTTATCTCTCTGTCACGTAGCATCTATATCTATCTCTCATCATTATCTATCATCTGCCCATCTGTCTATCCATCCACCATCTATATCATCTGTCTACCTACCTATGTATCTAGCATCTCTATGTCTTATTTATTTATTTACCTACCATTTATATCTCTTGTCTACCATTTACCTATTTATCTACCATGTAACCTTTCATCTATTTATTGTCTATCACCTTGTTCATTTACCACCTAGAGCTATCACTTGTCACCTGTTTACCTTTCTATCTACCTATAAATCTATCTATCTGCCATCCATATTTACCAATCATCGGTTATCTGTCTCTTACATAGTGCTATGTGTGTCCTCTCTCTCTAGCTCCATGGTTGTCTCTCTGAGGGCAGAGTCTTGGTTAGGGAATTTTTGTTGCTTCATAGGTCTCTGTCTGGTCTGCACCTGTAGGATTCAGGGGATATTTGAGAATTGTAAAAAATTGGAAAAGGAACCACCTGCCATTCATGGCTTCTGCTCCCTTTCTTCATGGGGATGTTGGGACAGAATCTACCTGGGGATCTTCCAGCCTGGACTGTGGCCAGCCAGCCTCAGACACTGAGGCTGGGCTGTGGGACACAGCTGTTCTGCCCAGCATGCACATCTTTGAGAAATGTAAAGGAGCCATCTAGAAACAAGAACAGAGCCAGAGGGGGCAGTGGGAGTCCTTGCTTACTCCTCCATCTCAGCTCCAGCTTCCTTCCTGGGCTGGTGGGTCAGGAACCCATGCAGAGCACAGCAGGCTACCTCCTAGCCTGGAGCAACAATTTCAGCCATAGCATGTAGTCCCCATGATGCCCCTGAATTTGTCTTTGAATCTAGGATGAGCAGCTATGACCTGTGACCCCTCCCAGGGTCTATGGGTCTTGAGGACATCAGCCCATCTTGGATACCTAGGTTGATGGCTGGGAACAGGTGGTCTCTGCCTTTCATTCCCAGAACCAGGAAAGAGTGTAGAGGATGTGTCCTTGCAGGAAGGTACCAGAATGTACTCATGGAGCTTGGCAGCCTAAACAGCTGCACATGGCCACGGGGGGTGGCCATGAGGATGTCCAGGGCTCCCAGGAAGAAGGTTATGGAGGGAAACTCTCCTGAGGTCACTGAAAACAAGACTTACATTCCTAATAGTTTTTTTTTTTTTTTTTTTTGTGTGTGTGTGTGTGTGTGTGTGTGTGTGTGTGTGTGTGTTACTAGATTGAACCCAGGGCCTTCACACTGAGCTACATCTCTAGTCCTTTAAAAATTTTTTTACTTTTAAGACATGGTCTTGATAAGCCACTAAAGTGCCCAGGCTGGGCTCAAACTTGCAATCCTCCTGCCTCAGCCTCTCAGAGTGCTGGGATTATAGGTGAGGGCCACCACACCTGGCTAAATGCATAATAGTTCTAAAGCAGATGGATGGGAGGAAGAAAGGGCAAGAGGCAGATGAAGGCCTCAGTGAGAAGTGACAGCCCCACTGGGGACCCAAGAGAGTTGGGTCTCGTGTCTTTGTTCTGGAGCTTTTTCATTTATGGCCTGTGCCTATTCATCTGCCCTGGAGGGCCCTCTCCATCTGGTGCTGGGTTGGTTTCCTCCAGACAACCCTGCTGGGTGGAGAAGCTTTGCTCTGAAGGTCTCTGCCTCATTGAAAAAAGAGACCAAGTAGACAGAATCCTTAGGGTGTATATATGTATGCATGTATATAAAATTAATTTTATTCATACATTTAAGGTATACACTATAATGACATTCATTGTTAGAAATTTGCACCTTTACATAATCCATCTTGGTTCTTGTTTTTCCCCATTGGCCTGCCCTCTCTTGCTATCTACAAGCCTTTGTTTCCATTTTTTCATATTAATTCCATTCCTTTTTTCCTTCCCCCCACCCCTCCCATTTCTCCTTCTCCTTTGCCCCCTTTCTTCCTATTTCACATTATCTATTATACCTTTTAGTCCTTATTTACACTTTCAGTTTCTCACACTAGAGAAACTAGTTGATATTTACACGTGTGTCCTATTTATTTCACTCGAGAGTATCACCTTCATGTGCATCTATTTCCTTGATTTCTATTTATTCTGTTTCCTGGTGCTTTGTCTCCGTCATCTGGGTCCTGGGCTGGGACCCTGGGCAGCATGAGGTGGGCTGGCCACACCTCCTCACCTTAGTCTCCACAGGCTGACATGGCTGGAATCTGCCAGTGAGGTCCCAGGAAGAACTGGGGCAGTACCACTGGCTTCTAGCCTACTTAAAAACTCATCTGCCTTTGGGGCTGTCACCTCCCCGTGCAGACTGTCCCCTGAGGGTGGATTTGGGGAGACCTCAGCCATCCCACTCTCCATAGAAGGTTTGCTTCAACAGTTCCCAAATAGGATTCCCTTTTACAGAGATGGTGGCTGTACTGATCATCGGTTCTTAGGGATCAGACACGCCTTCTCCCTCTGTGTTCTGGGTGGCTATGCTTGGTGCTTCTGCAGCTCTCCCCTAGGAGGGGCTCCAGCCAGACCCTGTGCCACTTGCTTGGCCCTCATTGCCCACTGTGGCAAGGGCAGTCATGGCACAAGAGAGGCTGGTGGACCGTTCATCTGTTCCCTCTCTCTCAGAGCATCCAATCTAGCTGGTGAGGGGAGGGAAACATGTTTTTGATAAAAAAGACATAAGGGCATGTGTCACAAGAATATAAAATCCACACACATTTCTATGGGAAGAAAGTCTTTGAAGAAACGTCCTGCTTTTGTTGGTGGCTTCAGGTCTTGGTGTAAATGAGAAGCCTAGCTTCCTCAACCATGTGTGTGTGTGCCCCCCCACCCCCAGGCCCTCTTCCCTGTGCCTGGCAGAGCCATGGAAGAGACTTCACAGGCAGGACCAAGAATGGGAGCCATGAACGGGTATGCTCTAAGTGCACCTGGAAAGATCTGGAAGACAGAGTTTGACCAATGCCTCAAAAGAGAACAGGGTCATGGTGAGCTGGGGCAGCACAGTGACTGATTCCTCTAGTATTTCAAGGGGACCAAAGACAGAGTAGGGCCTTCAGAGGATCCTCCAGTGGCATAGCATAGCAAGTTTCTCCTGGCCTTGTACCTATTAGGCCACACACCTTCATGCACAACAGGACCCTGACTTGCATCCCACAAGGAGAATGTAGGGGACCCAGAGGGGGCACTTATGTTCTGAGCTATCTTTTTTTTTTGAGACATGGTAATGCTAATTTGCCCATCTGAAGCTGGAATTTATGATCTTCCTGCCTCACTTCCTTCCTGGAGTTCTGGGATTTCAGAGGTATGCCACAATACCTGGCTTGAGCTCAGTCTTTACAGTGTCCTGCACAGGTTCATAGGACATCTGTCAAGGTGATGGCCTGGCCTTGAAAGCAGGGGCCTAGCCACCAACTGTTAGTCACAGTGGGACACAAAGGAGCAGCCAGGTGTGTCTCATAGGTGCCCTGGGAGCCACCACCTTCCTGGCTACCACCATGTCCTATTGCTGGTCCTTGAAAAGTGTCATCCAAATGCCATGGACAGCAATGCTATCCTAGGAGTCTTCTGCTGCAAGACCAGATACAAGGGACACAGCCAGGAAGCTGGACCCACTTCCTCTCCACCAAAGTGTACCTTGGTTCCCAATGTGGAGCAGTGTCTGTCCAACCCTCTGTGAGACCACAGCAGTGACTGACCTCACAGACAGGGCCCACCTTTCTGAAGTACCCCCCGCCAGGCTGGTGCTGGTTCTTTCTATAAGAGGGCATTGCCTCCTGATCTCATACAGTTGGCCTCTAGGCTCCCTCTCACGTGCCTGTTCTCAAGGAGAGGGGCTGTTACCCAGAGGGCTCAGCTGCCAGGCAGCTTGGCTTTGAAGATTTCTGTGTAGCTGTGGCCACTTTCTTCTTTTCCTTTAGTCAGTTAGGATCTCACAGTTAGGCTCACTCAGGACCTCACCTCCCATGTCCCCTGTGGAACTGCTGGGAATGCTGCCATCACCTCAGGTATGTGTGGCATGTAGAGTCCCTCCAACAGTGCTGTGCCCACAGCTGATGCATGGGGCTTTGTCTGGGACAGGTGGCAGGCACCTCATGCTGTGAAAGAGGTCCAAGGTAGAGGGAGGCAGCCCTGTACCTCTCATGTGGGTGCAGCTGGGTACTGCTGTCCGGAGGGTGCCAGGCTCCAGGCCTCCCTTCCTTTGGACCAGCCATCCAGAGTCCCTGTGCACCCAGTGTAGGTAGACATCGGCCTGGCTGTGTCTTGTTGCTGTGTTTGGGGAGCCATCCTTGGGGACTGTGTTGATAACCAGTACAGCTTCCTGGAAATCACTGGACACTGGCATAGGACAAGGATTCCTGGATGTGTGGTGGCACAGCCTCTGAGAACCTTAGGTCCCAAGTCTGTTTTCCCAAGTGTGAAATGGTCAGTACTACTTGTACCTTGGGTACAGATAGTCCAGAGTTGCTGAGAACAAAGTGCACTGGTGAGCTTGCGGTACCCTGCCTCGGGAGCATACTAAATGCTCCCATCTGAAGTGTCTTGGGGGCATCCTAACCTCACAGTGAGCTTGAGCTCCCCCCGCAGCCATGCACTTGGGCAGGACAGAGGTCAATGTCCTGTCATTTCCCCAGCTTCCACTAGCCTCAGCCTTGTTCCCCATGGTGCCTAGCTAATGTGGTTGTGGTCCAGTGTCCCAGTTTTGGCCTTGAGCCCTTTCAAGAAATTATTTCTAGGCTGCATCCTATATTCTGAAAATCCTGGTGGAAGCAGGGAGAGCACAAGGGAGCCAGGTGAGATGGCAGTTTTAGTGAAGCAGTGTGGGGTCCCTGCCTCCTTCACTGCACCACAGCTGAGGGTGCTGTGCCACCGCCCCAGCTCTCCACTAGCCAGCTAGAGGGATAGGTGAGAGGTCTACTTATGATATTTCAGGTGTCACTGGGCCCAAGACCTTAGGGCCACTACTCAGAGGAAAAAATGACCTCATACTCTCTAGAAGGGGATGCAAAGGGAGAAATATGCTGTGGGGCACTTAGAAAAATATGAGGAAATGGAAAAGAGTAGAAAGAGGTAATGTATATGATCTTCCCATCATGACCATTGGCAGTGCCAGCTGGACCCTGCCTGTGTGTCCTCTGTGAGTGAGGTGTGAAGAACCCGATGGTCAGAGAAACAGCAAGGGGGGAATCTGATTTGTGCTCTCCCATGGGATAACTGGATGGCGAGAGGCTCACAGATGCAATAATTAGTTCCTTTATTAGCAAATAACAAAAATAAAAACAAAAACAACTCCCTCCAGAAAAAAAGAAACAGTGAAAATTAGGGCATTGTAGCCAGAAAAGCAAAATGTGTGCAAGCCTGGACATATTGGCTGTAGCTTTCCATGGACCAGGAGTCCCCTCCTTCTGTGGGTAGGGAGGTACTGCAGTTCTAGAGGGACCTTGGAGGATGAGACCCCTATGACCCCAGCTCCCCTGTGGGTCATTGGCCACAGGGAGGAAGGAGAGAGTAGTGTGAGCAAGAGTGTGTAGGTGCAGGAGAAGAATGCAGAGTTTGCTTGGTGACAGGGTGATGGGTGTGCTTGAGACAGGCTCGTTCTCCTTTACTGAGTTTGCTTTTCATATCCTGTGCTAACCTTCCTAGTCACACAGTAACCAAGGTCTAGGATGCAGAGCCTGGGCAGAAGGCTGACGCATATGGAAGCAGCTGCCAGCAGTGCACCCTGAGCCCCGGGTGTCCCAGAGCACACTCTTGTCACTGGCTGGAGTTCAGTATTGTCTCTGGCATCACTAAGTGGGCTTCGATGTTGGGCTGCCCCGCTTTGCCCCTTGGGGCAGAGGCCACAGTGTTAGTGCCCAGCAGAATCATCCCTAGTGTCTGCACCTGGCTTGAGGTTAGGTCCTGGTGGGCTGAGCCTGGTTGGGAGGAGCTCAGAGGAGGTTGCTGAGCTTTTCTTGTCACAACCCAACAATGGGCTGTGGATCCCTGACCAAGTCCCTGCTTCTGTTTGCCCTTGGAGGGACTTGACGGCATGTGGGCAGATTGCTTGGGGAGGCTGAGGAACCTCTGGTGAGACTCAGACCTGGAGTTAGCTGGTTCCACTTAATTTCAAAGCCACTGCTTCACCCTAATGAGCTGCTCATAAGAGGAGAGGCCACACTGTCTCCCCTGCTGACCTCTGGGACTCTACCACCTCCCTTAGTGAACTCTAAGCAGGTTTAGGTCCTGTCTGTCCCTCTCTGTCTGCACCTCTCTCCCATCCTGTGCTGATCTGGAGAGACTGTGTGGTAAAGCCAAATGACCCTTTCTGCCTTTAAATTAGTGTTGGGTATTAGGTCTCGCAGCAGAAGGCTGACTGATACAGAAGGCCCCTCTTAGCAGTGACTTTTCTGCTAGGTGTGGTAGTGCACGTCTCTAATCCCAGCACTTGGGAGGCTGAGGAAGGAGGATCATCATGAGTTCCAGGCCAGCTGGGCTACATAGCAGGTTCCTGTCTCTAAAGTAAAATAATATAAAAAAAAGAAAGAAAAGAAAAATCAATGCCCTTGCTCCTTTGTCCTGAGGTCTAAGCCCAGTCCACACCAGATCCTGCCTCAGATTTGGGCTCTGGACAGCAAGTGGAACTGGAAGGTGGTCTGGGGCTGGATTTGGAAGTTCCGTCCATAGAGAGGAGCTGCTACATTTGCTTTTGTGGAAATAAAATACTTGTTTTCACAGGCAGTGACCCCAAGGGCACTTGAAAGACCAGTTGCTAATTTTGAGGAAATCTATATTAAACACACACAGTCAATGTCTCTATGGCTTGTCTTTTAAGGCCCTTAAAACATGATCAGGCTAAACAGCAAAGCCATACTTGTGCTTCTGAGCATAAACTTTCACAGGTCCTCAAGCTTATTTGAATTAACAGTCACACATTTAGTGGAAATTTGGAAAAATAGCTCAGGGGAGGACATGCCAGTTTTCTTGTTCTTACCAGGGTAAGTCTTTTGTGGTCTCTAGCTGAGCAGATTGTAGGTAACATCACGGAGCATTGTTTTCCCAGAACACTAGAACCTACAATTGTAGTTTTTTCTGGAGCTGAGAGGTATAGGTGGCTCTTTCCAGGTTGCATTTCAGAAGTGTGGCCCAGGTCCTGGGCCAGCCTCACTCCCTGCAGGTATAGAGCTGTTGGGGCCAGGCCTCCTGGGGGAGCCACCTCCATGTCAGCTCCTGTGGTGACCTCTGGGTCATGAGGTGAGGAGATGTAGCACATGGCAAATGTCACAATATGAGCATGGCCTCTTCCCAGGTCTGACCCAGCCCCTGCCTCCTGTCACTTGGGAGCATCTGCCTGTCAGGGGTGGGAGGTCCCTAAGGTTCCCCACACTGACTCAGAGATGGCTCAGCTGTTAATAAAACACAAATTATACCACATACTCAGGAGCCTCGAGTCACATAACAAGAAACCGATACTTTTTCTGTAGACCCTGCACTTGTTCCCTCATTGGTCACTCAGAAACAAGAAACATGTGGGCACATACTCCAGGTCAGCCCTCCTGGTGCCCACACAATGATGCCAGTTCAGGAGACAGTCCAGTTGGGGGGAGGGAAGTGATGAAAACAGACATTGACAGTGGTGCTCTTCGATTTTTTGGTGAACAGGAGAGCAGAGTTGGAAACTGTTTCCGTGTTAGATGCATTCACAGCTGGGCTGAGGGCTCTGCAGAGCACAAAGTATCTGGAAATTTTCCAAACACAACAGCAAGCCATAGTAGGGCTCTGAAAATCCAGCCTCGGATCATAAAGATGCCCTCTGTGTGGTTGCCACCCCCCCACCAGCCCAGGGAATTGTGGAGCCTTGGAGGTCTTCAGCTAGGTTTAGCAGTTGGAAAGCTAGTGTTGGCTCACAAAAATGAAAGAAAGAAACGGTGAACAACACCAGTACTTTTCCTTAATAAGAAGAATGATGGCTTCCTAGCATTTTGAAATGTAGTTCTGATGCTAGAATTTGAAACAACAAATTAAATTTGTGAGGTCAAGGTGAAACCAGCCAATATTGCATGGAAAGGAACATTCATAAATAAAAAAGAAGAAACATTGATCAGAGGCCCATAGGCTCTTGGGAGGCACCCAGTGGCAGGAGGATGATTTGGCCAAGAGGTGACGCAGCTGAGGGCGACATGGCCCAAATCTTGCATCTCTGCAGGAAGCAAAGTTGGCAACAGATCCAGCAAGGGTGGGCACTCTGGGGCAGGAGTGAGCCTGGGAGCTGTCTGACTGCTCTCCCCACTCAGAGGCCTGTGTCTTGGGGTGGCCTGAGCCCAAGTCTTTCCTCAGTGCTCCCCCTTGCTGGTCGGCGCAGAGCCTTAGCAGGAGCAAGGATGGGGATAAATGGGTGTCTGCATGGCTTCAGCTGCAGGTCACTGTCCTCACATTGTTGTCTCCTTCTTCTCCATGACTGTCCTTCCTGTTTGGCCTGTCACATCCTCCACTTTGTTGCTGCAGGTCTGAGTCCCATGGCTACCCACACCCACGTGCACTGTCTCTCTACCAATGCACTGCTTATTACCTTAATTGGACACTGCTCTCTGTCTTAGCTCAGGCTGCTGTGACAAATGCTTAAGCAACAGATGTTTATCAGTGACAGCTCTGGAGGCTGGAGGCCGGAGACAAAGGCACTGGCACATTGGGGGTCTGGGGAGGGCTGCTTTCTTCTTTGCACATGGTGTTTCCTCCTGTATCTTCACTTATTGGAGGAACGATGAGTGCCTGAGCTCCTTACAAGGGCACCCACTGTGTCAAAAGGCCCCTCTCATTGCCTGTGGCCACCCAAGGGCCCATGCCATCATGTGGTGGGGGCTGTCACCCTGGGGTCCTGGGGTCATGCCAATCTCTCTCCACCTGACCACAGAATGTTTGCTCAGGTTAACTCCGCTATGCTCTGTTTCAGCCTACATGTGCTGGGCAGAATCCAGACAGTACCACACATGCACTCCTCTTCCATTTTATATGCTCATTTTTCATCAGCTTCAGGGACTCAATGAAGTTTGGTGTCATCTAGCCTCTGTCCAGCCCTTGATGGTCCTGGTGTCCAGGGAGGATAACCAGCAGACCTCAGAGGCCTTTCAGACCATTTTCACATTTATAACTTCCTTATTATTTTAATTGGTTGGATTAATGAAGTTTGGGGCATTGTATCACTGGCAACTACCACAGAACCAAACTACAGGTCCAGGCTGGGGTGGGGTTGTTTGGGTGTGATTGAAATTTTATTCTCCTTGTGTATCTTGTCTGTTATGGATCTGAAGTTTTAGGTTATTCAGTTCTGAAGGAAGTATTTCTTTTCCTGCTTATAAAAATAACACAGGCTTGTGGTGGAAAATTCAGACATTTTGTTAAAAAAATGAAGCAAAATATAACACCAAGTTTGGCCATTATATTGAGGTTTGTTATTTCTTTCCAGTATTTTTTTAAGTGCATGATTTAAATAATTGGGTAGAGACATACTGTGCACCTCATACAATCTGTGTATTGCTTTTAGTTTTTACTTTGTGTTATATTAGCTGCTCTCCAAGTCATTGAAATTACCCGATTTTAAGTGGCCACCTAGTGATACTTTTGTGTGCTCTAAATAAAGGAGCCTTGGCTGGGCTGTGGGTCCTCTGTGCTGGGCCCCAGGGCAGGTCTCATCATGACATGGCACTGTGGATGCATGCCCCAGCTCAGCCCAGGGTATGAGACACAGGTTCCATGTCAGAAGCTGTCCCCTGGCTCTCATTTGAGCTGGAACCAGACTCAATTGCCCAAGGAGGTGGGAGCTGCTGAATCTCCACTTCATGAAAAGGAAGATTGAGTTTTGGATCCTGAGGCAGAAGGGGACAGAGCCTGCTTTCCAGCAAGCGTGTTTGGCTCAAAACCCATGGCTTCCCTGCACAAAGTGCTAAGGGTACCAGATCAAAACTGCCTTTTTCTTTAATAAGATTGTAGAAAGAACAAAAATTGCTTTTGTCATAGGACAACTGGGAGCTTATGTGAGTGTGAGTACAGAAATAAAACCTTGTGATCCTGTCATTCCAGGTGGGGACGCCCAGGTCAACAACTCTGCTCTTTAGAGAGAGGAGCCTGTGATCTGAGTTGGTGCTTTCTTAACATATGCCAGCCCTGTCTGTTGTGCCCTGGGCTTGTGGGTGTGGGGCATCTGGTGGCATCAGGACTTTCCCTGGCCCCATTGTTGGCATGGGCAGTGGTTGTAGCTGCAGCCAGGGCCTGCAAGTAACTGTGATGTGCTCATCTCTCCCAGGCACTCTTGCTATAGCATGGTGCTGAGTCTGACAGAAGCAGAGTGGAGGCCATTGGCAGAGCATGTGGGGGTCAAGGCTCTGTGTTGTGCAGCTGTGGGCAGCTTTTGGCACAGCTGTAATGTGGAAGATGAATTCAGTGTCAACACTGAGAGCCACTTGCTGCTTAGTTCTCTTGTGTACAGTCTCATTTTGGCCTGTGGCGAGGGTGAGTTTCCCACAGTGGCCATGTCCTTGGTGGGGATACTGCTATTGTCATGCATGCCAGCTCAGCCCCCAAATCTCCCAGGGGGTGCAGACAGGTGAGGTTCTGTTGGCATCACCTGAAGAAATGGTGGCACTGATTCCAGACTTCATCTTAAAAATCACGTGTGTGTGGTAGTCACTGTACCCCAGTGCTTTCACTCCCTCCAACACACTCTTATGAACACACACAGACACCAGCCTAGGCCCACATTCACATGTGAACACACACTCACCCTCACTCATAGACAGGTGTTCTGAGGTCACTCCCTCTCCTATGTGCGCATGTGAAGAGAGGGTGAGCCGTGTGCAGTGTGCAGTGATTTTGTAGAGAGGAGGGCCCTAGGGATGCACATGGAGAACTGTGTCCAAGTGGGGTGTTCCATCCTCTCGGGGCTCCAATCATGGGATTGGGGTCTTCCTGTGGGGCTCTGGCCATTTCAGTGTGGGGTGCTCTTCCCAGCATCTCTAGGGTGAACACAGTGCTGGGACAGGTGGGGAGGTGAAGGCTGGAGGGATGGGCAGAGATGTTGGCACTCTGCGAGGAGACATTCTCTGTCTTGGGAGTGGAGCCTGGGAGTGGAGAAGGCAGGAGGATGCAAACACTCCTGTGAAAGTGGGTCTTTAAAAACTCCTGACACAGATTTTATTATACTAAGGAACAGTTGACACTGGACCCACTAACAATGACACCTCAGGGACTTGGGCTGCTGTCCTTCTTGGTGTGTGTGTGTATGTGTGTGGTGAAAAGTGCCTGTCCTGGCAGGAAGGGAGGAATGGAGAGTGAGGGGCCAGTTCCAGGTTCCTGAGAAGACCCCCATGCAGCTGTTGACAGGAGCCAAGGGAAGGGCAGGCCCATTTCCACTCCTCTCTCTGAATCCGAGAAGAGCCACCAGGGCCATGCTGCTTGGGAACCAACGTGTTACCTGGCAGAGCCTTCTGCCCCAGCACTGCTGAATCTGCTTCTGCTGGGGGCCAGTGTTTTGTTCCACATTAGGTGGCTGTGGAGGTTCTTGGCAGATGCCCAGCTTCTGAAATATGGAAGCCGTGACCTCTGGCCCATTTCCCAGAAGTAGCTTCTCCTCTGTGGAGCAAGTGCTCTGCCCCTGCTCCAGAGCCTGTAGCTGGCCCTCTCTACTGGACCCTATGCCCATATTTTGCAGCCTGGTGGGTTAGTGTGTAACTCACTAGGAGGCCTGGCTGGCCAGGTGTCCTTGTCCACACAGGCGACTTTGAAGAGGCTACAGAGGACAGCTGTGGCCTTCACTCTGGTTCGAATGTCCCAGTCAGAGATGAGGAGCAGTACCATTTCTCTTGGGTGCCAGCTGAGTCTCCTGCCTTTCTCCTGCACTTCTCGGGACTGGGATGGTATTCATCCCCCCGTCCTGCTCTAGCCCCCCATCCTTGGAGAACATGATTGGTGCTCTCCATGTTGACCTGATTCCTTTAGCTCTTTGGGAGTCTCCACAGAAGGGATGGCTCAACAACAGGAACTTACTGTCCACACCCCTGGAGGCCTAAAGCCTGAGACTGAAGTGTGGGCAGGACTGGCTTCTGAGGTTGCAGGGGGATCTGTTCCACTCTCTGCCTGCTGAAGAGCTTTGCTGTTCCTGGGCTTGATATATCTCATCCCAATCTCTGCTGTCCTCTTCAGATGGTCTTCCTCCCATGTCTAAATGTCCCCTTTGTATGAAGACATTGGTCACACTGGGGTAAAGCCTGTCCTGATGACCTAGTCTTCACCTAACTGATCACATCTGCAAACCACCCAATTCCCTAGTCAGGGCACCTTCTGAGGGGCTGCGTTAGGACTTTGGCCTATGAATTGGAGAGGACTTGATTCTACCCAGAACAGCTCCCAGCTTCCTCTTGCTCTCCAGCAGTGCAGTTCTCCCTGCTCTGGGGGTGTCACTGTTGGAGGCCACTTGGTTCCTCTCTTGACCCATCCCTGTCTGCCTCCTCCTCCAAGGCTCCCTCACTGGCTCCAGATACCACTCTCAGTGGCTGCTCAACCACCCTGGCCATTCTTTATCCTTTCCTGCAGTGTGTCCTCCTGGTCCTGAGACTCACACCCTGGCTGCCTGTGTTTTCATCTTTGACCTTCTGAGACCTCATTTTCCAGTTTCAAGGTGTTGGCAGCCACCTAGATGTTGATGACTCCTGGTTCTCAGATTGTCTCATCTCTGTTCAGGCCCTGGACTATTTATTCTTGGTTACTTCCATTTATGGGCCTTGTCTGATCACCTCAACCCAACTGTATGCCAAGTGCGCCTCACCCTCTCCCCTCTCAGTGGGTGCCTGTTCTGTCTCCACGATGAAAATGGATCACATGGGAGTGAGGAGTGAGGCTGGTGAGAGGGAGGAACTGGAAGTACAGGCAGTGTCAGAGTGAAGGGAAGGCCATGTCTTGAGCTAACAGGAAGATCCCTGGGCCCTGTGGGCAGAGCTCCCACTGCTGGGTTGGGATTCAGGAATCCTGACTATTCTGGCTGTGGCCTTCACTGAGGTACACATAGCATTCACGTCAGCTGGGCAGTGAGTGATTCTGGCACTGAATGGCCTCTCCAAGTTGTTTCCCCTCAGGTTACTCTTCATTGTCTTTGTTTTTGTTTTTGAGATGAGGTCTCACTAAACTGTCCTAGACTTACCTGGAACTCATGATCCTCCTGCTCTGCCTCCCGAGTAGCTGGGATTCGAGGCATGTACCATCGCACCGAGCCCCCACCCCATGTGATTCCTCACAAACTGTTTGTAAACTCATTTTGAAGTTGTTGCTTTGTTATTGGCCATTTGATGACAGATTTCCTCCTCGTCATTAAATTCAGAAGTAGAGAGACAACATGATGTGCAGAAGTAGTGGCTGGGAAGTGGGGGATTTGGCTCCGTGTCCAGCTCAACAACTATGTGCCATTGGGCAAATAGCCTGCTACTATGATGGACCTAGATGTTCTCAAGATGCTTTTGGTTTTTGTTTGTACTTGTCTAGTGGTTGTAGCAGAAGATGTGTTTTGTCAAAAATCACACATGTTTTGTTACCTCGTGAGAACAAATGCTTGGTGAGGGAGTAGTACTTGGGGTAGAATAGGTGCTCAATAAACACCGATTTTATGATTGAATCAGATAATGAAGTATTTCCTCTTAGAAGGGAGGAGGCGACATATGCTAATACATCTGTCACTGCATGCAGGGGTGCCCAGGAGGTGCCTTTACCCAAGCATGGTACAGAGAGGGAAGCCTGTGATTACCCGCCTGCCTGGGGAGCCCCCCATTAGTGTGGCAGTAGCACAGCTCCATCTGCAAAGGAGCTGTATAAGTGCATGAGCTACCTGTTTGGGAACTGCATCTGAACATGACCAGAGGTGCTAGGCAGCCTGGCAGCTCACCCTCTGACTTCACAGAGCACACGTTGCCCAATAGGCTGTGCTGTGGGACTGATATGACAAGCCTGCCTGCACTTGAGTGGTTCAGAGACCCATAGAATTTTACAACTAGAGGTGACTTTAGAAACCACATACCATTCTGCAGCTGAGAAATTCAGGTCCAGGAAGGCCAAGTCACTCATCTGCATTATGCAGTGGTCAGTTACTGGCCAGGATGAGAACCAGGATGTCCAATGCCAGATTTCTGGTTGTCTTACTCACTTTCCTGTCACTGGGATAAGATACCCAACACTCATAACTTCAAGGAGGGGCTAATTTGGTTCATGGTTTCAGTGGATTCAGTCCATGGTTGGCTGGCTCCAAGGCAGAAACAGCATAGTGGAAGGACTTGGAGGAGGAAGGGTGCCTAACCCTTGCCAGCCAGGAATCAGCAAGAGAGAAAGATGGGAGGAAAAGTGGATGAGATGTACAGTGGTACCTTGATTTACAAACTTAATTTGTTCCACAGTTTTGGAACAGGTGGCCACATTGTGCTCATGCAGGAAAGATGGCTACAATCATGTTCATCACCCAATGCAGAGCTCACAAACAAAAGCAAAGTTTTGTCAAATTCTTCTGTTTGTGAACCAAATTGCAATCAAAACTGAGGTACCACTGTACCTTATCAGGTCATACTTCTTCCAACAATGCTTCTTCCATGCTTCTTCCCACCTCCTAACAATGCATTCGGTTATTAGCACCTCATGATCAAATCAACTTCCACAAGCCCCATCTCTGAATAGGTGAATTTTGGGGAACATTTCATATCTAACCATGACACTAGCACCTCCCGGCTCATACACTGAGGCCCTGACAGGCAGGAAGTCTCTGTACCACAGGTCTGAGAGGCACCCTTGGTGAGAAGTCCTGTGATAAGGCAATGGCTGTAACAGCTGAGATTCTGCTATGGGAGAGATGAGAAGAGCTTGGCTGAATTCTCTTGTTTCTGGCCATGAAATCTCTGGGTGGAAATAATAGCGAGGCGCTCGGAGACGTGAATGGTGCCGTAGCTTGTGCAGGGTTAGGTTTTAGATCTCAAATGTCCCCCAAAGTCTCCTATGTGTGGAAGGTGACTGGATCATAGGGTCTGTGTGGAGTGGATCCATCTACTGATTAATTCATAGGTGAATGTGCTGTTAGAAATTAGAACCTGGTTGGAGGTGGTCACTGGGGGTGTGACTTGGAAGAGGATAATCTTGTCCTCAGCTCCTTCCTGCTCTCTCTGCTTCGTGCCCCTCATGACCTGAGTAGCTTTCACCAGTGCCAGGGCCTTCCACCACAACGTTTCTGTGTTTGAGCTGCTGACTATGGACTGAAACCTCTGAAACTGTGAGCCAAAACAAACCTCTCCTCCTTTAGGGCTTGAAGTCCTTTGGTCTCTTCGTTATTATCCTCCTTTTGGAAGATTAAGTGCAGGGGTCAGCTCTACATGACTGGTACTTTCCTTTCTTGAAACTTTTTTGTGAAAAGAAATGACAAGGTTGAGTTGGGGACAGCCCAGGAGTTCTAAAAATCATCCTGTGTTGATTCAGAAAACTCATTGCAGTGAAATGTTTCCCATGCCACATGTCCTATCCAGAATGTGTGCGTGTGGCAGAATAGTAATTACTCTGAAGAGGAGAAATTGGTTTTAGTCTAATGATAAGTAAAGCTGGAAAACACAATGAGAGCAGATGGGTTTAATTCACAGAGCACTACTGTGCTGGCGGCAGAGAACTGGAATTAAAGAGAGGAGGCATTTGGGTCACCCTTTTCCTCTTTCTAAAGTGAGTCACTTCACTTGGCAACTGACAATAGGAGAAAGTCCTTACATTTCTGGGAAACCATATCAGTAGCATTGATAACATCAGTGATAGCACATGGTCACTAGATTGTTAAATGTCTGAAGAACTTAGGCCAGAATTGTTCAGACCCAGTGGACAGAACGTGGGTCTTAGTGAGGAGAAAAAAACAGCACAGTACCTCCCAACACCCTTGTGAACCCCAACAGATCTGGCCTGGGAAGAGCTAGAAGTAGGAGGTGTCACTAGCTCAGCCCTAGCACTTCTTTATTTATTTATAGACTAATTTTGGTCTCGGCATGAGAAAGTAATTCAGCTGTCATGGCTAGCTGAGTGCTCAGTGGAGGCAGCTGGGATGACAACAAACTCAACACAGGGACTTGATACACTGGTAGCAGAGCCATGTCGTAGCTTAGGGACTTCTTTTAATGTTTTCTCCCTTTCCCACTCAATAGCTGAAACAGCCCTGAGGATAAAGGGATTTGAATCCAGGAAGTTCCTGGGACAGGAAGGCCCCAGGCACTGCTGGGCTGAGCCCTTCACCCCCTGTTTCCTGCAGCGGTGGGAGACACTGTGGCTGTTGGTACAGAGGAGTCCTTTAGAGTTGCAATGGATGATGAGACCCCTAAAGCCCAAGTCAGGTTCCAGTTGATTCTGGGTCCCCATACAGGTCCTCCGCCACAGGCCAGGGCTTCTGCCAGGCAGTTTGTGTTGGTTGTCCCCAAGGGCCATGTGTCCCTCTCTTGATTAACACTGTCCCATGTAGAGTTTTATTTTCACTTCTCTGTGGATCTAAATCCAAATTCATTCAAAGGCAAAGTTGGAGCCAGGTGTGGTGGCACATGCCTGTAATCCCAGCACTCGGGAGGCTGAGGTAGGAGGATCGCTGTGAGTTCGAGAGCAGCCTGGGCTACATGGTGAGTTCCTGGTCAGTCTCAACTACAAAGTGAGACCCTGTCTCAAAAATAAAAACAAGAACAAAACAAAACAAAGGCAAAATTCGAGTCTTTGCAGCCTCTGGGGAAAGGTCTGGCCACTTTTAAATTTTTTTGGAGGTGAGCTACAACAGGGGCCTTTTGCATGGAGGTTCTTGTGTCCCTGCCTAAATTATTATCTTGCAGCACATCTTTCCACTTCTCACATCACAGACACACAGCAGGCCCTCTGTGTGCTCTTTTTACTGAGCGCTATAGATTGAGCACTGCCTGATGCCACAAGAGCAGGGAACCTGCCAGGCAGAGTAGATCCTATGGGCTGGAATATGGATATACTTCTGGACAAGGCAGGCACTGGTTGCAGGTGCATAAGGATCTGTCATGTTGATGACTTCAAGGCCAGGAAATGTCCTTCACTGTGGCTTCTGAGAAGGGTGAACCTTTAACGCTTTTGCCCTTGTCAACGTACTTGCTGCTAAGCAGAACTTTACCTCTGAACATGGGGATAAAAGATAGTAGTAGCTCTGATGTTATCATATATTCATATTCCTTCCCCTACTCAATTAAATCTCCCTCATCCCTATTAACTAATGGATTTATTTATTCAGGAAACATTGATAGAGCACTAATTCTTGTATAGACACACCTTGGCAGTAACCAAGATGAACCTGCTTTCGGCTTAAAGTTTCTCATATGGAAGAAACAAGTAGTGAAAAGATTATGGTGAAATTGGGAGAGCTGGGTAGGAAAGTCTGGAAGGCAAGGAAATGTGTTTCTGGGCAGCTCAGACTGTCCAGGACATGGAAAGCCCCTCCAAGGATGGCACATAGCACCTGAAACCTAAGATACAAGTGGAACTTAGTAGGGCCAGGAGGGGCGGGAAGATGTTCACACTGTGGCATGTGTGAAAGCCTGGGTGTGAACATGATGTGATTGTTTGAAGCCCTACCTGGTTTTAGTGGCCGATGCATCTAGAGTCACCATTCACAAGGCCGCAGGGCCCCCTGAGGGTCTTTTGGCTCATGAATAGAATAATCCTTTTTGCATTTTATAAAGATTAATCTGGCTGCTGTGTGGACCTGATTGGGAAGGAGCAAGTCTGGGGACAACAAGACTAGTTGAATGAGAACAGAGATCCAGGATAGGAGTGATGGTGCTGGACTGGTCTCAGAGCTATCTGGAAGAAAGGACTGACATGACTTGGTAGCTGTAGGGAGGTAGGCATGGGTCATTTTCGGAGATTGCCTACGTGTACTCCTTGGCCCCCAGTGTAGGAGCAGTATGAATACGTAGGTCCATTGTTGCCAGTGCTCTGTAAGGAAGGTACTCTGTCCCTTCTTTGCTTCCTCCAAAGCTGGGGAGGGCTGCTCAGCTGTGTGCATGTGCACCTATTATGGTTTAAAAATGTCCCCTAAAAATCTCATGCTCAGAGGTGGAGCTTTTGGAATGTGGTTGGATCATGGGGGCACTGTACTCTTCCAGTGCTGTTAGGAGGTGAGGCCCAGTTGGAAGAGGTGGGTTGGTGCATGGGGGCATGCCTTTGGAGGGTGTTTCTTCATCCCTGGCTCCTCCTCATCTCTCTGCGTTCTGGCTGCAATGAAATCAGGAGGCTGCTGTGATGCTTTCCTATAATAGCAGTTCACTCCCGCACACCCTCCTTCTCCCTTGCCTCTCTAGGAACTTTACCCGCCTGCCTGGCCTCTTTCTCATGTTCTCACTTCCACGAACAAGTTTCCACCATCCTCCCTTCTTCCACCTCTGGAACCTCTACCTCCTGTGTGCTTGAGACACCTCCCATGACCCTCCTGAGTTTCCTGCCACTGGCTGCTTGTGGAAGTAGAATCCATGTTTCTGGGGAGCAGTTGGGGATTTGTCAACTGAAATCCTTCCGTATGCGCAGAGACCACAAAGCTTTTAGCTCATCTTGGAGTTCAGGATGTGGTATTAAAGTGTGTGGCTTTATCTGGAGGTGCCATTGTTCCAGAAGGGCTCCATGGGCTCATTTAGGCTAATTTGTTTATGTGTTTTGACTAATGATGGTTTCGACCTGAGCCTCAGTGATATGAGGAAAAGTCCTGTCCCCAAATGTCAAATGGTGAACAGCAACCCCACGTGCCTCAGTTACAGGATGTCCTAACTTTTGCTATGCTCTTGGGGTCTCCCAGCAACCCTGTAAGGAAAGAAGGGGAGAATTTTATCTTTTAATAAATTAGGAGGCTGAAGTTCCAGGCTCACTTGTAGTCCGTTGATGAGAGGGCACTTTGGCAATATTTTTCTATAGACTTACCCATATGCCTTAAAAGTGCCTAGAATTGTTTTATTGAATTTAAAGGGGAAACATTCAGAGATATCTCCAAGGATTTATAATCAGGATTGCTGACTGCAGCTTTATTTTTAATGGAGCATAAACATTTGTAAAGTTACTCCAAAAGGGGACTGGTTCAATAGATGATGTACATGAGAAGAGACAATTAATAGGCAGTGTTTAAAATTCATGGTGGTGATAAATATTAAGACAGGAAAATGTTTATAAGGTGTCCTATAAAAAGTGCAGGTTAGGAAAATGTATGCACATTATTGTCCCAGGTCAGTTAAATATATATTTATATGTAAAGATTGAAAACCAGAACACCAATAGGGCTGTTGTCTGAGTGTGGGGTGACAGGCGTTACTCGAGTGGGCCGCAGACAAAGTGCACATGGCTCCACCTGATGCTACTTTATTCACAAAGAGCATGGCTTTGGGGTTTGGGTCGGGCCAGGGCTCACCCGTGAGCACCAGTCCTTCGAAGCCTCACAACTCCTGATCCCTTCCCTTGCTTACCTCCAGGGAACAAGATGGAATCATGCTTCTGTTATGGGGGCAGTGAGGACAAGGAGGGGCTTTTTTACTCCATGATCACTTTGTCTTTTGTCAAGTTTTACATTTGATTCTCACAAATATGCCTCATCCTAACAAATGGGCAACTGAAAGGCAGGGTTGGATTGGTGGAGAGATTGGAAACCATGTCAGGTGCTGGGGCCGGAGACACTTAAACTGAAGATGAGCCAAGTGTAGACATTGAGGGCTGTTGGGAGGAAGGGGAGGAACGGGAAGTGCATCCATGAAAGCAGGATGTGTGCACAGTACAGGGCCCCGGGACTGAGAGCCATGTTGCTGGAACAGGGGGAAGCTGTGCTCTGTATGTGCCGGGTAGTGTAAGGATGACAGCTTCCAGTAGATACAGTTTTCCCCATAAAGTAAAGCCCAAACAATCTCAGCTCTGTCTGATCATGAGTCACCTCCTTGGTGGCGAGTGACCTCTGGCTGTGAACAGTCCTGGCCATGATGGTCCCTACACAGAGATACTCTCCGGGCTGCAAGATGCCTTCTTCCACCTCACAAGTGCTGTCACCTCTCTCTAAAGCTCACAAGTAAGTCAGACCCAGGAGTCTCAAGTGGCCAATGCCTGCAATAAAGGAAGAATAGCTTCCTTTATTGCACCTTTTGGAGGAAGAAGTCAAGCATTGCTGACAGCTGACAAGTCTGGATTTCTGCCTCCCTGGCCTGGGATGTGGGGGATCTGAGGTGGCTGCAGGATGAGACAGGGGTGCTCAGTGGAAGACAAGCTTTCCCATTCTTGGGGGAAGTTCATGCTGTCAGGAGAGTAGAAGTGGAACCAAGCAGGGCCACATTTGCTAGGTTGTGACCTGGGGTAGGAAGTGTTTTGAGACCGATTTACTCAGAAGTATAAGAGATTATAAAGGGTTCCTTTCAGGGAGAAGTCAGCGACTATTTCCCCTGTGTAGTCTTAGAAAGTGGTTGTGATTTCTGTACATGGGCATCCACAAAGATGTCATGGTTCAAAATATTAAATAACAAAATATAAAAGTAACCCAGATTTCATAAAGCTAATACAATTCTCGTCACAGGAAGACCCCACTGAATCTTTGATACGTAATCTGCCTTTGAGATCCAGGGACATAGAGGATGTAGATGACCAGGTGGACTTGGTCAGAGCCTTCTACCTGTCAGGCAATGTTGAGGGATAGGCCCCGGGCCTGGGACATGTTAGAAGTGCACAACCTCCGTCCCCGCCCCAGACCAGTTTAACAAGCCCTCTGGGTAGAGACTTCAGAGTGTCATGGTCATGTCTTCCATGGTGATGGAAGTTCCCCAGTCTAGTTTCCCATGTCCTGCTGAGAGGCTGTATGATAAGTTTCCATGGTCAAGGGGTTTGGTAAACACTGTCTCTTTCTTTTGGAGGGAGAGTTGCAGATTCTAAGAAGCACTGCAGGAAAAAGACCTTAATTTCAACTCACATATTTCAAATGTATTTAACACCAAATCCTTCCTGAATAACACTTATTAACCCAACACCACACCTGTGCCCTGCCAAACTTGTCATCTGTGGAGCATTGCTGAGTACTGGGGTGGACTTTTACTACAGTAGAGTGTAAGTGAATTTCTATCCATGGTGGGCAGTAGGGAGCTTGCACAGTGCAGTAAGTTTAATAGGAGCATTAAACAAATTGTCTTTCAAATTCACCCAGATCACCTTCCTGAAGTCTACCCTCATACTCTGGTAAAATCTCTTATATCCAAATGCCTGTCATTCCAGGATCCATATTACAAAGGGAGAAAGTAAACCCTTGACCTATTTTGGTTTTTTGTCTTGGCATTGAAGACACCTCTCACTGGCAGTGTTATTTGTAGATAGGGCTCACAAAGAGCAGACAGAAGCATTCTTATCCTTAAAAAAAGAACCAGAAAATTATCAAAACAAACCTTTAGATTTATTTTTGAACTGAAAGTTTAGGAATTCTAAACATCAGGGCAAGGAGTTTTTTACTTCTTTAATCCTAATTAAATTGCATTTTGTATTTATATACCCAGCCTTAAAACTGAACCTAATGTATTTATAAAAAATCAGGTGGTATATTTATTTTACATAATTTAAATAATTAAAATAATTTGAATAAGGCATACTATTTGTTATTCAGGATAATAAAGAATTTGGATCCAGAGAGTAAATTATAAAGAGCTTGTTAAATTTACCTTACATACAATCTTTAATAATGTGCTTGAATTTTAATTTAAATGTAAGATTTTAAATTAAAAATTACTTCCACAACTTTTTTACTTCTCAGGGTGGGAGAGGATACCAGGCCCTGCCTCCCCAGGAGCTCATTGGAAATGCAGAATCTGGGGTCCTTCCAAGCACATATTTTTTTTCATTAAGTTTATTGGTACTGTTTAGGTATGCAGAACAGTTACATTCATCATTGGGATCTTGTACCTTTACATGGCTCTTATTTTTTTCCCATTCCCCTGCCCTCCCTTCACCCCTTCCACCTTTCCCTGTTTTTTTTTTTTTCCTCATTGCACCCTTCCCTGTTTGCAAATATTTTGTTTCCATTTCCAAGCATGTATTTAACAGGGTCTCCAGTTGGTTCCTTCAAAATTTGAGAAACACTGTGTTCTATCATGATGGTGAGAAAATAATTTAAATTTCCTAAGGGGAATGCTGAGCTGTTAGGTCATCACCAGAAGGGTCAGGGCAACTGTTCTGGGTTTGTAGGGGGCAGGGGACCCAACACAGTTGCTTCTGCCACAAGTGACTGTCAAGGAAGGGTAGGGGGTGGCATGGGCCATGCAGGGTGCTGCTCTGAGGAGCCATGGCCACTATGTCCCTGCAGATGGACTTGGGTGAGGACTGGTGGGTCCAGGAATTACTGAAGCGGAGGAAAGGTCAGGTTTGTATTGTTTCCTTGTGCTCTGTTTTTCAGGTTGTGAATGTGTGTTCCTTGCACAGGAGCGGAGGTCTCATTGCACATGACCAGGGTGACAGTGCTAGCCAGCCCAGGTGCAGGGCACTTCCTCAAAGACCTCCTTCTCTGGTCAGCGTAGCTCTTCAGTATCCCTGAGGCCCTGATCACAGTGTGCCTGAGCTCAGCCTTCGGGACACTGTGCTCAGGAGTAGGCAGTGAGGGGGCCTATGAGTTTCAGAGGAGACTCATGGCTGGGTGCCACACAGGGCATAGCTGCCTCTTGTGTGGGTTCATGCTGTCACATGCCAGTTCCCAGTATCTAGATATTATGGCCTCTGAAATTTTTAGCCAATGATTTAGATGCCTTGAGTGCCCTGGGGGCTGGCAGGGACAGAGCCAGGTGGGTATAGCCTCCATTACCTGTCCCAGAACCTCCCACTCTCCTCCTTGAACAGATGGCCATGGCTCTGTGTCCATTCCTGAGCTTGGGGCTGTGGGAGGGGCCTGTCCCCATTCTGGGTATCTGTTGTCACAGGCTTTGCACTCCAGCCAGAAGCCCTCCTGCTGCCCTGATGTCAGCCCCTGGGGCTCTGGGCCCCAGGCTGGGGAGACCCTGCCCATCATAGTCACCGTCACCCAAGGATAGAAGCTGATGAAATGCCCAGAGATGTTGGCTGTGACCTTTCAGTGTCTCTCAGGAGTGAGGGCTCACTGAGCCAATGAGAGGTGACTTCTGGGTGTGGAGTCATTGCATTTCAGACCTGGGAGTCTTCATTCAGTCCTTGTTACCCAAGAGTCATCTTGTTCACTGAGCACCAGCTTGTGACCTGTACCAGGCCCTGATGTGTGGGAGCAGGGACAGCCTGAGCCTGGTGGTGCTCACTACCTGGGGAAGGAACAGGGCAGGAGACCAGGAGCATGAAGTTCTGTGTGTGCAGGAATTCAGGGGAGGGGCCTGTGGGCCTGAGGGGTAACAGGGGTGTCCAGGCTGCCACACACCTATGTGAGGAGCCCACAGTCTGCCTGGTGGGGAATTTCAGTGCCATGGTCAGGTCCACTGGCTTCCCTGTGACCTCCCTGGTCAGGTGCTGCATGTGGATCTGTTACTCACACCTGAGAGAGCCAGGAAGGCAGCTTCTTCTTTTTGTTTTGTTTTGTTTTTTTTTTTTTTTTTTTTTTT
>NW_022900928.1:83725583-83734275 GCF_012274545.1 Fukomys damarensis
GCGGGACTGCCTTTTTTTTTTTTTTTTTTTTTTTTTTTTTTTTTTTTTTTTTTTTTTGGTACCAGGGATTGAACTCAGGACCTTGTGCCTACAAGGCAGGCGGCGGAACCACTGAGCTAAATCCCTGGCCCCTAGCAGCTTCTGAAGGTTAACAGAGAACAAAGAAAATGTACACTGAATTAAGATTGAACATGAAGAGAAAAGTAGCGTCCATACTCAGCAGGTCCCCGCTCCCAGTGGTTTCCCTTGTCTTTGGTTTCTGTAGAGCCTGCTATGACACTGTTTTGAGTTAGCCGCATCAGGGGTGGACAGTACCTCCATGACAGTTCCTACTGCATCCTCCCTCTCCTGTGGGTGCCCAGGGAAGGTGTTCTCTCAGAGGTGGAGCCAAATGTGTGGTGGGAGGAGGGGAGGCACCCCATGGTGCCTACGTATAATCACCTGCCTGACAAAGGCCCGAGATTACCTGGTGTTCTTCTCATGTCAGACAGGACAGGGGCTGCAGGAGTGGTAAGGCCCATGAGCTTTGGATAGGGAGAAGAGCTCGACTGAGGGAGTGTGCCACTGCTCACCACTGCTGTGATGCCCAGGTGTGACCTGTGAATGGACATGCATGTGACACACATGTGAAAAGGTACACAGTCTCTTCTCTAGGACAGTGGGAAGGGCATGCTCTGGGGACACAGGCCATGCCCTGAGTGTGGCCCCACTATGCACCAGCTCTCTGGCTGTGGGTGTGGCTGACCTCTGAGGCTGTGCTGGGAGTGGTGAGAATGCAGTGTGGGGTGTGGATGGAGCAGAGAGAATGCAGGATGCATATAATCAAAGCTGGGGTTTGACAATGGGTGGGAGCAGGGCTTAGCTGGGAAAGGGAGGTGCTGTTACATGGTGTGGTTGCTCACAGAGTGGAGACTCAGACATGAGAAAATGTATCATAATAGAAACTTTGTAATTTGTGGACAATTATCATTGGAAAAACAATAATAGACTTTGATTAGCATATGCCACATGGTCCACATGCCAGATGGAGTTTTGTCATAGTTGTCTTGGCTACAGTACTGAATTGATCTGGGTTTCAAGTCATTATCAGCTCTAGTTTTGAGACTTCAGTGAGAATGCACTAGGCTTGGAAGCATTTTCCACATGCTGTAGGCGTCCAAAACCATCCCAGCTGTCCATGTGGTCTCCTGAGAGGGAAGTACTTTTTGGCAATAGAATTTATTTTTACGTTGATCTTTCCTTATGTTATTAGGTAGCAAAATCTCTCTCATCCTATTGTTAGTGTCTGCATTCATTTCAGGGCTTTTCCCAAGCCTCATGGCAGGAGGACAGTCCTTTCAGTTCCCTCTGTATAGACAGAAGATGGGCCAGGAAGGCCAGGAGGCCTAGGAACAGAGTTGAGAGAGTGAGGGCCAAGCAGAGCAGTGAGGGTGGAGCCTCAGCCCTCATAGGGGCTGTGACTTTTCCCACAAGACCCCTTTCTAAGAGTCCTCTCAGAGTGAGGGGCTAGAGAGGCAGTTGGTCCAGCTCCTTTCAGAACTGGATCCATTTTTATTTTGAAAATAAAAATGAAGCAGGAGGATGGTGTCAAACTCTGCTTGACTTACAGAGGAAACAAAAAGGAAGAGGGTTAGAACTCAGAAGTCCAGTGTGTGTGTGTGTGTGTGTGTGTGTGTGTGTGTGTGTGTGTGCATATACACACGAGACGTGTGCACATACACACATGAGACATGTGCATAAGTGTGGAGTGTGAGTGTGCACATGTGTCTGTGTGGGTCTGCAATGTGTGTGCATGTGTGTTCAGGGTGTGCTGAAGCTGGAGGAGGCCTATGGACATGATGAGTGGAGACCATGTCCTGCTCCATTGCCCCCTGAGAGTTTTGGAGATGGTATGTAATTCCACAGGAGGGGGGGTATCTCTGATTGTTAACTCAAGGAGTTCTGGTTTTAAGGGTTGGGTGCCATGAGGTTAAGGGCAGACCGGCTCCATGGATGTGCTGGCTTGGCCTCGGCCCATCATCTGGCTTGGGTGTGGACCACCCCACGCTGCCCATGCAGCAGGTATGGGTGTAGTGGGGTGGCTGTGACCACTGTGCTGGGAAGGCTGAGGCAGGAGCCCCTCGAGGAGGAGGCTGTGAAGCAGGAGACCTGTGTCTGCTGGCAACATATCCTTTCTCTTTGTGACTTACGGTCACAATTACTCTTACTTGGTGGCTGATATTCACAACAAAATATGTTTGTCCTTAATTTTAGAGCGAATAACAATACATGTAAATCAGCAGTTAAGTTAGCATATCGAGTACTGGGGTAAAATGTGCATCACATTTACAGCTCTGGTAATAAATCCCCTGCAGTGTTGTTGCCGCTTTGCCTCCCGCTTTGTATGGGGGTCTCCTGGCCCTGGGGACCCTGATAGGCAGTGATGATGACACCGCTGCAGCTGGGACTCACTCCTTGTGGTGCAGGTTGTGTACCTGTCATGTCTAACTGTCTGCCTTGATCAAGGCAGAGCTGGAAAGCAGTGAGTGAGTCTCCTGTGCCTTCCTGGCAGAGTTCAGACACCTGACATTTCATGGGGCAGACATAGCTGAGTGTGAGTCACTGCCTGAGCCCTGTGTCTACACAGGTCCCAGTTCCCTGTGAGCACCAGGCATGTACTGTGATGATTTCGCTGAGTCCTGTGACTACTGCCATGGTGGGATGTGCAAAGGTCCTGCAACATCAGGACTCAGCTAATGTGGTCACATCTTGGGCACTTTCTGTTCTTGGGCACTGATCTTCTTTCCTGCATTGACTGCTGTCTCCTCATCTCTCCCCAGGCTGCCTGCTGGAGGATGGCCTTTGCAGTACGTCGGAGGCCTGCATAAATGGTGAGTGTTTGGCAGCATTTGGGTCTGTCTCTCCTGTCAGGTGGCTCTGAGTGAGTGTGCTGTGCTCTTCTGTCCTGAGCACTGTGGCCAGGAGAAATGGAGGTGGATGAACACAGGTCACACTCTCCAAATGCAGAGGCATGCACCAGCATCTGGTCTGTTGGTGTCCTCATGTCTTAGGGTGGATCAAGAGAGGCTTTGCAGCTGGATAGGAGCAGCTCCAGGCTGGCCAGGAGGAGGCCCAGGTGGCAGCCCTGCCCACCTATACCTCTCCTCCTTGCTCTCTGCCCCTTTGTACTTCGCTCACCTTTTGATGGGGCTCAGACTCACAGCCAGGATGTTTTGCTGTGAGTTGTAGGGCAGGATCTGGGGTGGGGAGGGGCAGCTGTGGGGGCTCCTCCTCTTCAGGAGGCAGCTTGCCTCTCCTTCCGTGGGTAATGAATTCAGGGTGATTTGCAGTTTGAATTCCGAAATAAACCTGAAGATCTGAGAAGGGACAAAAAGATACACACAGCTACTTTCCCCAAAGTGAGTGGGATCTGGTCACACTGTGTGTAGGGGACACACATTCCCATCTCAGTGTTCCACCCACAGCTCTGCGTCAGTATGGGCACTGTCTTTGCTGGGGCCTCACACACCTTGGTCAGGGCCTGGCAAAGCTGCCTCTTGAGTGCCCTTTCTGTGCAGAGGTGATGGTGGGGACCCATGTACATGGGAGGGCCCAGCTGGGGCCCAGCTGGGGCTCCTCATTGTTGAGCCCCAGGTCAGGTGCAGGTGCCCTGTCTTCCAGAGCACAGGTCCTGGGCTCAGCATGCACACCACTTGCTTTGGGTCTGAAAGGCAAAAGCAAGATGCCCTGTTCACTCTGAAAGACTGGGAGTCTCAGGGCTGGCAGACCTACACTCTGACTGTCCTGGGAGAGGGTGTGCTTGGCAGTCTGGAGCGTTCTGCTTTGACCTGTTCCTTCTCAGGGAGGCTTCTGCACAGAATGTGATAAGTGGCCTGGATTACAGGACAAGAAGAAGCTTGGCAGTGGCCAGGGGCAGTAGCAGGTTGGAGATAGGTGCCTTGAGCTGGCTGCATGGCCTCTGTCTAACTTGGCCCTAGGCTTCCTGGAATGTACCTTGGGCAGCTTTCTTTTGGAGGCAGCATTTTAAAAATTATATTCAAATATGTTATCTTCCTGAACTCAACAAAATTTTCAGGTAAAGAAAGCAGGTATATGTTTGATTTGACTGAAAATGTGCATAGCATCAGCAAAATAAAATCCAAAACTCTGCAGCCCCTTTGACAGAAAGCAGGTCTGGACAACTGTGACTATATTCTTCAGTTTTCTCTTTTTTAACCTCCTCTCGCCTTCCTCATGGGCAACTCTATTAATGTTATATTAAGATAACAGCTTTGAATTTTTTAGAAAAAAAAAGCAATATAAATGTAAGTAGAAATCTTCAGTCCTTGGTTTATAGCAACAGGCAATGTGAGATCTTTTTCTCATACAGTTAAGGTCCAGGAAGCAGCCACGAAGACCTCCCCATCTCTCAAACTGCTCCAAGTCTGCAGTCAGGAGCAGTGGGAAACAGCACATCCTGCTGCTTTTACTGTGGCCTGGATTTATGGTTGTCATGGTGATTGCATAATGGAGCTGACAGCTGGTTGGCCAAGGGGTGTGGCAGCTGCACTGAGGACAGGAAGTCCAGAGTGTTCTACAATATTCTGCAGTCAGACACCGATCTTTCTCTTTCTTCCCAGCTCCCTTTTCCTGGGATGCAAGTAGAAATGTATAATCCCCTTAGCTTATATATATATATATATATTTTTTATTTTTTTTCTAAAAGCCCAACAGGCCTTTGTTAGAAAAAATTGAAATGTTTGGATCAAATAAGACACTTCATGTCTTAGCTACTTTTCTCGTTGCTAAGACAAAATACCCAACACCCACAAGTTAAAGGAGGAAAGGTTTATATAGCTCACAGTTTGGAGAAGTTTCAGCTGTAATTGGCTGGCTCCAAGGCTGGATGGCATGGCAGACAGGCATCACACACAGAAGAGAAACAGTTCATAGTGGGCAGAAAACAACAAAGCAACAAAAAAACGACCATAGCTCTTTCTGTCTCTTATATCTTATCCAGACTACTCAGGGCAGGTAGCACTCACAGCCTTAATCCTCGTGCCCTTGAGCCTAGCATGGCACCAGGGTCATAGATCTAGCCACCTCTGAAAAAGCCTCACCTATGATGGCATGAGGCTTTGGGGAGACATCTAGATATAAGCCAGAACATTTCATAAAGTCAAATGATAAACCTACTTTACCAACGCATACCTGTTAGGATTGTTATTTGTTTTAGTCACTTTCCTCTCACTGGGATAAAATACCTCACACTACAATTTAAAGGACAGATTTATTTTGGTTTTCAGTTTCAGATGTTTCAGCCCATGGTGGTTGGTTTGTTCAAATGTAGAAATGGCATGGTAGAAAGGCCTGGTGGAGGAAAGCTACTCATGTCTTGGAAGACAGGAAACATAGAGAGAAAGGAGGAGCTAGAGAGGGAGATTAAACTCTTCCAGGTCAAACCCAGTGACCCGCCTCCAGTCAGGCCCCACCTCTTACAGCACAGTCAGCTGGTGAACTTACCAGTACGTGAATCCACTGATAGGTGTGATGTCCCATAATCTAATCACATTCCAAAAGCCCCATCTCTGATTGCACAAGAATTTGGGGGGAAATTTTGGATGTAAACCATAATACTATTATTAAAAAAAAAAAGCACTGGCAAGGATCTATGGAAATCAGTGGGAATGTAAAAAGTGTAGTGCTGTGGAAAACAGCATGACTGTTCCTCAGAAAGTTCAAGACAGATATGATCCACCAACCCTACTTCCAAAAGAATTCTAAAAGAATTTATAGCAAGGACTTGAAGGGATTCTTGAATACCTATGGGCATTGCAGCATGTTTCACAAAATCCACAAAGTGGATACAATGCAAGTGTTCATGAAACAAAAGGTGGTCCATCCATACTATGGAATATCATTTACCCTCACCAGAGGAAATTCTGACATGCTACAACATGGGTCAAAGTGAGGACATTATATTAAGTGAAGTAAGCCAGAGACGAGAAAACAAATATCATATGATTCCACTTTTATGAGGTTCCTAGCATATGCTTGTCACATTCATAGAGACAGGAGATAGAACAGTGGGTGTAAGGGGCTGGGGAGGTGAGGTGAGAAATTATGAATTGCTGTGAAGTTTTACTTTGGAAAGATGAAAAGTTCCAGAAATGGGTGGTGTTGATGGTTGTACAGTAATATGAATATATCTAACACCACTGAACTGTGCACTTAAAAATAATAAAGATGGTAAATTTGTGTTGTGTTTATTAATCACAATGAAAAGTTTAGAAAAGTAACCAAATAATTTTTGTCATTAGAGAAAAAACTGTAAGCATTCTGAGTGTGTATCTTGAGGTAAGGTGATCATAGCACCCTAGAACAGGTTGTAGAAAAGGAAGTTTAGATGTAGTCACACAGGCATCACACATGCAGTGAGGGAAACAGGTTCCAAAATAATTTAAGTAGATTTGATTCCTTGGTCAGTGTATTAGCTTTTCATCACTGTGACAAAATACCTGAGCATCACAACTTAAAAGAGAAAAGACTGCATTTTGACACTGAGCTTCCGAAGTTTCAGTCCATGGTCAGCTGGTGCCATTGCTATGGGCTGAGGGGAGTCAGAAACATCATGGTGGAAGGGCCTGGCAGGGCAAGCTTCTCACTTCATGGTCTCTGGGAAGTAAAGATGGAAAGAGCCAGAAAGAAAGGGGCCAGGGACAAAAATCTACCCTTCAAAGCAGTGACCCGGTGACCTGCTTCATTCAATCAGGCTCCACCTCCTACTTAGCCTGTTCAACTGCAAAACTCAGGGATAAAGTTAGAGCCCTTGTGAGGTAGTCACTTCCCAAAGCCCATCTCCTGGCAGCCAAGCCTTCCGCACTCATGAGCCTTTGAGGGGAAATTTTGGATACCAATCATAACATTTGATAACTCCAAGTGGGACACATCTGGAGGCAGATGGCAGGTCCTAAAAAGAATCCTCAAAGGCATGATAATCACTTACACTATACATTGCGTGATTAAAAAATATAGAGAATATTTAAATTTTAAAAACTACAGTAAAAGATCCACTGTCATGAATCTCCACCAAAATACTCCCCCTTGCCTTGAACACTTTCTGAAGCAATTCTGGAGTCCTCTTTCCTGAGTGTCTTTAGTTGTGTTGTCCTGGCTACCTTGATGTCCTGAATAGACTCAAAATATTTACCTTCCATAGTCATGTTGACTTGGGGGAAGAGCCAGAATTCACATGATGCCAGATCTGGTGAATAAGGCAGATGAGGACTCGCCATTGCAAATGTATGACTTCACTTTTTATTTTTTTATTGGACTTCACTCAGCAGGAGCATTCACCATATTTCTGATCACACCTTGTAAAGACATGATTTCTAGAGACAAACACTGAGGCATGGAGATGGGGCACCCAGGATGGCTTGGGCTTTTGAGGGACCTGGCCAGGCCAGCTGCACCCCTGTAGAGCTGGCACTGTGGGTGCCCCCACCTAAATCCTGGAGGAAACAGGGCAAGTTCCCATGTGCAGGGAGATAGCCTTGAAGCAGCAGGGAGGGTTGAGCAGCTCACAGCCGGTGGGTTCTGGCTCAGGGTGCAAGGCTGAGTCAGGCACCACCTCGCCCCCTTTTAGTGTTCTTCCCAGCTGTTGTCATGGCAACAGTCAGGGTTCTGCAGGGCATCCCTGGGACACACAGAGGGTGAAGGCAGAGTAGACTGGCACCACTTTATCAACACCTTAGATTGCATCGGTTTCAGAGGGCTTACCCCATAGTCATCTGGTCCTCAGGGAAAGCAAGAGCAGGTGGCACAGACAGAGCCCCAGGGTCACACTACGAGACAACAAACCTCACAGTTACACTGCAGAAAGAAGCAAGGCCCTAATCACATGTCCTGTGATTCTGTGCTCAGAATCCACACATCCCTCCAGCTGAGAGCCACTCAGCAGCAGCAGGTGTAGGACAGCGCTGGTTTCCGGTTTCCTTGTGTTGGAGAGGAGACCTCTGAGGGAGCAGAGCTCTAAACACAGGAGCACTGCACACCCCGCAGGCAGGCATGGGTGTATGCATGGCATGAGAATCTTATCACAATGAACTTGATTCTAAAAAAGAAAACAAGAACCCAGGATCCACTCAATGAGGAAATAAGGCCTGAGCTGTTAACAGGAGAATTGAGCTTCCTTGAAAGAATAACTGCTGGACCCACACACATACGCTTCCTCCAGGGTGCTGGAGGGACAGAATGGATGAAAATGCTTGGCTCACCCAGGTCAGGCCAGTGGCCACCTCTGTCTTGAGATTCAGGGTCTGATGAGGAAAGTCACCTTTCAGGCATTACTGCCACAGGGGCTGCCCAGAGTGAAGGGTGTTAAGACATTTGCACCACCAGAACCTCCTTGATTCTGAGATGTGTGACACCACCCTCTGCAGTGCTCCTGCTCCCAGAAGCAGGGAGAACTACCAGGGGTGTTATTGAATGAACAAAGGGAGAAAAGAATGAATGAATTGTCACTTTCACAACACAAGAGCATCACTCCCAGCCCTGGACCAAAGGGTGATGTCTTTACTCATCCATCCTGGGTCCACAGCTGAGACCCCTATGATGAAAGACAGATGAACAAGAGAGAATCATCCACATTTACTTCATATTGTTTATCAACCACTTAGGTAATCGTAGTTTTGTTTTTTTTTTTTTTTTTTTT
>NW_022900928.1:83734539-83736450 GCF_012274545.1 Fukomys damarensis
TTTTTTTTTTTTTTTTGATACACAGGATCGAACTCAGGACCTTGTGTTTGCAAGGCAAGCGGCAGAGCCACTAAGCTAAATCCCTGGCCCCTATATTTACTTCATATTAATTTTACCTCACCCAGGAACATTCAGAAGTGCAGACAGAGAGAAACAGGGGAAATCTGTACTTTAAGGACATCCTGCATGTGTACCTGGGTCAGAGGATCTGATGTAGTGGTGGTAAGCCGGGGGGGTGAGCTCAGTGTGCTCAGGGAGGGGGTCCAATGCGGGTTACTGGCAGGGCAGGGAATTTGAACTTTTACATTCTGCTCCTGCTCTCTGCTCAATGCAAAGTGGTAGTGCGTACACTGGGGTAGTGTGTCAAGTTCCAGAAACATGTTTCAGATTTGCCTAAGAAAGCTCATGAACTGGGAGCCAGTGGTGCGATGGATAATACATCTGACTATGTATCAGAAAGCTCATGAGTAGAATCACTTGTGAATGTCAAAAGCAGCTGACTTGGCCTCCTTGTCTCACCCCAGCTCTTAGGAGGCCACATTTTTCACATCTTCAGCCAAGTTCTATGAAGTGCTGAACTCACATTGTCAGCCAGGGAAGTGGCTGCACACTCTGCCCCCTTGAAGTCTACCAGGACGTAACTGCCAAGTAAAGAGCTCATAATTTGGGGATTCCATGATGCTTCTCTTGCTATCTCAATGGCAACATCTAGAACAGTGGTGGAGCAGCTCCCATGCAGTGAGGCAGACTTAGTTTTCAGGAAGGAATCTCACTGTGTTGCTGAGGCTGGTCTTGATCCCTTGGGCCCCCCTGCTCTTGTGGGTCTGCTTCAGGGTTCTCTGGGAATCACCCCTAAGAGGTGTTCTGGGAATGCGCTAGTCCTCTGTAGATAAGGGGCATCCAGCTGCAGGCCATGTCTCAGCAGGACAGTGGCCCCTGCATTACCAGGTTTATTTGCCCTTTCCTGCTCCTCAGTGGCTCATGATTCATCTAGTGTGGATTTTATTGCTGCTACCTAATCTCTTTTTCAAGCCAACTGTGCTTTTTCACAGTCTCCCAGTTGTCAAATTAAAACTTCTTATTATTTTATTTTTCCAGTGCAATAAAACAGAATAGCTCTGTTTATCAAATTGCCACAGCATGCAGGGTAACCCACTAAATCACACAAGCGGGTGAAAGACCCAGCGTGTGGTCGCTGAGTGAAAATGAAAAAAGTGTTCGGAGAACTTCCAACAAAAATATTTATTTGTTCTGCATCCTCAGACCCCAAGGAGGCTTTGGAAAGAAAAGAGGGCAAGGTTGGTCTATCCTTGCTAGACGCACATTTAGAGCCTGAGTTACCTTTGCAGCAGAATGGTCACTGTCATCATAGATGTTCATGGTAGCCCACTGCCCTCAGAGCTTTTGCTTGGCTGTACCATAGGACTCAGCTAACAAACCTGCTTCTTACAGCTCCATGTGAAGAAACTGGGGATTGGCAAAGGTGAGAGCCTCACTGAGTACCAGGGCCTCCTGGCTGGGGTGTGTGACCAACAGTCTGATCACAGGCCTGTATTCCCCTGCTTGTAACCCAGCTTTGCTACCTACATCTCTGCTCAAGTGTGTTGGGAGTGGGAACCCTGCACACCTTCCATGTCCCTGGGAAAGCAGCTCCTGCCCCAGGTACCCCAGGCAGACAGCCTCCCATGTGCATGGGGCTGGGGCTCCTGTGTGATGAGCATTCTCTTGGAACTGGACCTTGGGGATGTGCAGGAAACTGCAGCTCTGGGTGTTGTCCCTATGAAGGGGACCGAGTGATGTGAGTGGCACTGTGAGAAGACTTGAGCTGTATCATGTTTGTGTACTCACTCCCCAAATGAGTGCAGTCACTTCGAACTGCAAACAGAGACTTAAAAAAAAAAAAAAAAAAAA
>NW_022900928.1:83736500-83758187 GCF_012274545.1 Fukomys damarensis
AAAAAAAAAAAAAAAAAAAATCCAACAAAAGGGTCCATCAGGCTCGTAATCAAAGCCCTCTGACATCTGAGGTCAGGGGCCACCTGTGCTTCCTGCCAGCACTGTAGTCCTGCACATGCTATACCAAGCCTTGCGGGGTGGGATGGCACCAGGCTGGGCACAAGCAGGGCCATCTCTGGGCATCCCAGTACGTGGGATCCCACTACCAGACAGCATGTAGGGTGCCAGGATCTTGGCGCGGGAGTAAATCAGTCCCAGAGAGATGTGAAGATGAACTAATAACGCAGAATAATAGTAAGTTTAGCATTGTGTTTATGCTGACTAACAAATTATGGCAATATCTCGACGGCATAATCAGTACACTAATAGTGACAATCACCATGGCTAGCACTGTTGCACCTGCATATGTCAAGCTCTCTGTGCATTCTTACTCTCAGGGCACTGCTGGTGGCAGGTGCTGGTGCTGACCCTACGAATGACAGAGGACACCAAGGCCAGGGACCAGAGGTGCACTGTGAGTCTGCACTGGAGAGTAGGATGTCAGGCTGGGTCCTGGCTGCCACCAATCCATGTGTCTTTATCACCTTGAAGGAGCCATGCTCAGACATGGTCACAGTGTCTTGCAGTGGCCAGTCTGCCCCTGTCCTGCCAGGAGGGTCCCACATTGTGACAGCTTTCAGAACTCTGTGAAGCTCTGGAGATGCCTACAGGAGGTGTGACCTGTGCTCTCTTGCTCCTCCCTGCCATTTACATTCAGCTCCAAGAAGGTTTCAGGACTGTCTGATTAAAAGAGCCAATGGCAAGAGGCTGGGTCCCGGAATGTGTCTGGGCTGTGCCCTTCCCAAGCCTTGGTCCTGCAGGTCAGAGCATGTGAATGGGTCTGGAGGTCCAGGGCAGCACTGGGGGTCCCTCTTGAGGAGCCGGGCCTGTGCTGGTCTTGGGCAGACACAAGGTCTCTGACCCAGCACAATGACCATCAGTGCTGGTGCCCTGGAAGTCCTCTGTCTCATATCTATCTGCCTCCCACATCCCCTTCCTGTCCCTAACCAAGGACAGCAAAGAGAAAAGTGGTAGTGGATCTGTGGACATTGCACTCTGTCTGCCTGTTGGGTTGTGACCAACCACAGTGGGGCTGAGCCCAGGAACTTGCACCAGGCTTGGTTTTGCTCCTTTACCCCTTTTTTCAGAAGGGTGCTTCACAGCCTGCCTGGGGTTGGCCCACAAGACTGATCATAGGCTCAGCCTCATCTGAAACATATGGAGCATCGCATACTTAGGATTTTAAATTTTGTTTGTTTTTGCCTCAAGAGAGAACTTGCACATTCTTTGAAGCCAACTTCTTGGGTGCCATTACTCTTCTTCATTCTGTGAATAATGAGAGACAGCAGCAAAGTATGATTGATGAGAGGGAACAAGCCAGTCATTGGATGTGTGTCTGCTTTTCTCTGTCAGGTTTATTGTGGGTTGCTTAAAAATAAATTATATAAATATATGGATAAAGGAGATGTGATAGAAAAATATGGTGAATGTTTAAATTTTAAAAAATTAGTACAGGAAAAAACAATAGCCATTAGCCCCCTCAAAGATTCTCTTTCGCATTGAACACACCCCACCATCTTTGCCAGTGCCTTCAGTTGTGCTGTTGTGGCTGCCTCAATGTCCTGAATCAATTCAAAATGTTTCCTTTCCATTGTCATTTTGACTTTGGGTAGGGCCAGAAGTCACACAGTGCCAGATCCAGTGAATAAGATGGAAAATGACACACTGATGTTTTTATGAGCTGCCTTTCTCTTGGTGGGCACTTGGCAGCAGCTTTCACTGTATTTTTTCCCATTGTTTATTGGTACTTTTTAGGTACACAGTACAGTTACATTCATCATTGGGATGTTGTACCTTTACATGATGTATCTTCTTATATTTTCCCCATTCCCCTGCCCTCCCTTCACCCCCTCCACCCTTCCTTATTTACAAAGACTGTTTCCATGTTTCCTTTTCTCATATTTTTTCTTTTCCCTTCTTTCCTTTCTCCTACCCTTCCCCCTTCCCCTACTCCTTTAGCCCCTTTCTTCCTATTTCACATTATCTGTTATACAATTTAAGGCTTATTTGCACTTTTAGTTTTTCACACCAGAGAAACTATTTGGTATTTACACATGTGCCCTATTTTTTTCACTTAAGAGTATTTCCTCAAGGTGCATCCATTTAGTTATAAATGTCTCTAGTTTCTCATTCTTTATGGCTGAGTAGTACTCCATAGTATAGAAAAACCATATCTTCTTTATCCAGTCTCCAGCTGATGGGCAATTGGGCTGTTTCCAAGTTTTAGCTATTACAAACAGTGCTGCTATAAACGTGGGTGTGCATATATCACTGTGGTATGATTCTTTTAATTCTTTTGGAAAGATATCCAGCAGAGGGATGGCTGGGTCAAATGGGACATCTAATCCTAGTTGTTTGAGATATCTCCATATTGATTTCCATGGTGGTTGCACCAGTCTGCACTCCCACCAACAATGGAGAAGGATTCCTTTCTCCCCACAACCCTGCCAGCATTTGTTATTGATTAATTTCTTGATAGCCATTCTTTCTGGGGTGAGGTGGAATCTCAGTGTTGTTTTCAATTGCATTTCTCAGTGACCAGTGATGTTGAATGTTTCTTCATGTATTTATTTACTGTTTTTACTTGTTTGTTTGAGAAATGTCTGTTCATTTTAGATGCCCATTTTTGAATAGGGTCTTTATATTTGGGGAGCCTGATTTTTTTGAGTTCTTTCTATATTCTCGATAGTAGACCTTTGTCTCAGGAACAGCTGGTAAAATTGTTTTCCCACATTGTAGGTTGTCTCTTAGCTCTGTTGGTGGTTTCTGTTACAGTGCAGAAGCTTTTTAATAAGATGAGATCCCAGTTGTTGATTCTTTGTGCTAGTTCCCATGCTACTGAGGATTTGTTCATAAAGTCTTTTCCTATGCCAATGTCTTCAAGAGTTCTGCCTAACTTATCTTCCAGCAAGTTTAGTGTTTCTATTTTAATATTTAGATCTTTATTCCACTTCAATTTTAGTTTAGTGCATGGTGAAAGATAGGGGTCTAGTTTTAATCTTTGGCAAGTTGAAAGCCAGTTTTTCCAACACAATTTATTGAAGAAGCTATCTTTCCTCCACTGAGGATGGTTGGCTTCTTTGTCAAAGATGAGGTAGCTGAGTACATTTGGAGTTGTTTCTGCATCTTCTAATCTATTCTGTTGTTGCTCAGGTCTGTTTCTTTGCCAGTACCATGCTGTTTTTAATGCAGTGGTTTTGTAGTATATTTTCAAGTTGGGGATTGTGATACCTCCTGTCATGTTTCTGTTGTCTAGAATGGCTTCTGTTATTCTAGATCTTTTCTGGTTCCAAATGAATTTTTTGGATTATTTTTTCTAGTTCTGTGAAATATACTGTTGGGATTTCAATTGGGATTGCATTGGATCTGTATTGTAACTTTGGAGTATGGCCATTTTCACTATGTTGGTTCTTCGTATCCAAGAGCAAGGGATGTCTTTCCATTTTCTTGTATCTCTTTGATCTCTTTTTTCAGAGTTCTACAGTTTTCAGTGTAGAGGTTTTGTACTTCCTTCATTAGATTGATTCCTAGACATTTCATTTTTGGGGATGCTATTGGCTTTCACTATATTTTTTATCACACCTTATAAAGATACTTAGGAAAGAGGACTTCCAGAATTCCTTCAGAAAGTGGCAAGAATAATGGGATAAATGTGTTCAAAATGGGGGAATGGAGGTATATTTTGAGGTGGATTCCTGGCAATGTGACTTTTACTGTAATACATTTTTTAAAAAGTTAAACATTCACCATATATTTTGGTCACCCTTGTACATCACTGGTTTTACAGGGAGAGCATTCCACTCCCAAATTTCAATTAATCCAATGTAAAAAGGGAAGGAAATTAATTAGTGAATCAAAGCATATAACTCAAGTGTAATTTGGCATTTTAATGGGAAAAGCGATGTAATTTTGAGCCTCAGCATTCATGTCTATTAATGGGGAGTCACAAAAGGTCAGCCTACATTTGAACCCCCATGACTCCAGCTGTGAGCAGGTTGAAGCTGGCACAATCCTTCCTGTGCTCCTCCTTCCTCGGGGCTCATCTGGAGCTCTTGGAAGCAGAAGCAGGGGAGCTCAGTGTTTCTGCCTCTGCTCGACCTGGCTACATTTACAGCACCACCTGGGGAAGCTGTCCTTGCACAGTGGGGCAGTGGTCTCTGTTCTTTCCCAGCCCCCAGGGTGCTTGGCTCAATGGAGAGCAGCAGACAGGCATCCGGGTCACGATGACCTGGATAGGGTGCCCCTCACCTCCGTGCCTGGCAGCATCTATGCTGTGTTTTGGGGGGTTTTTGTTTTTGTTGTTGTTTTGCACCAGGGATCAAACTCTGGACCTTGTGCTTTCAAGGCTAGGCAGCCGAACCACTGAGCTAAATCCCTGGCCCTGTGCTGTGGGTTTTCATGAAGGTGCTGGTGATTTTTCTTCCTATGTGCTGGGGGTTAGGGTTTTCCTATTCCAGAAATAGAAGATTCTGCTTTGTGCATTGGCACTGCTATTCCACACTGGTGTCACATATATGATGCTAATTTGGCCCTATCTGATGTGGATCTGCCACCAGGAGGATGAATGCTGGGGGATTCTGTGTCTGGGATGGGACACACACCATCCTGGGAGTAATCCTCATCCAGGAAGGATGGTGTGGGCTTCAGAGCCTCTGAGTGCCATCTTGGGGTTTTAGTTGCTGAGTTCAAGTTAAAAGGAAAACTCTGAACATCTTGGGTCTGCATAGTATGGCTTCAGTGTCTGTGTGCCAGACTTCTCCTATGAGACAGCCTGCACGTAGAATATATTGGGATTCCTGCATCAGCTCAATAAATCAGTCTCCAGAGAGGCAAGTCTAAGATTATGGAGTACAAAGCAGTGTCAGGGACCAGCAACATGACACAAGAGGCTAAGGACAGGTAATTGCACAGAGAGGGAAAGGAACACAGTGGAAAGCAAGCCCTAGAATCCCCAGAGAGCTCAGAAGAATCCACAACCACAATGGCTATGCCTGAGCCGGGTGTGTCCTAGGAATGGGAGAGGTCATCTTGGGATGTGGTGGTCCTTCGTTGATACTGTGCTGCTAAGCTGGAGCAGAGAACATCCAAGGTCTCCTTGATCTGTCACCTATCCACAGGACCCCTTCCCCATGGCCATACCTGGAAGAATGGCCTGTGTGAACAAAGGGGCATTCAGAGATCTGCAGTCTTCCAACTCAGGATGAGCAGAGCTTGGCTGGGAGCTGCCCAAGGCCAGGTGGAACCAGGCCATAGGTGGCCCTCTGTAGAGTGTGCCTCTGTGGGGTGTCCATCCCTTTACTCTAGGGAGTTTGCTGAGCCTGAACCTCCCATCCTTCACAGTGGGACCTTGGAGGAGTGTTCCCCATGGCTCCTAGGCCTGAACAGTTGGAGAATCTGCCCATGCTGGTCCTTATTAACATCTCTCTCCTCATCTCCACCCAAGAGCTGTACTAGGGCCCATTGCAAGGGGCACAAGAAGCCCACTGAATTCTGCAGTGTTCTGTCTTTGCCCTGTTTCAGACCACCCAAAAACTGTGCCCCCAGTATTCAGTTTAGCTTGCCTGGCAGTCCCATCTTGCTCAGCTTCTCTCCACTACACCCCTAGGAATACTTTCTCTCGCCAAGTGGCCTGTTTTCCCCCAACACCACCTCTCCTGACTTCTCCAGATGGTTGTCACCTGCTTAGGGTCTTTCAACCACCCCACCTTGGATGGACCCCTCCTCCCACAGGAGAACCCCCCCTCTTCCTGCTTGCCTGTAGGCCCTTGGAAGCACCCCCTGCTCCAGATGCCTTCTGGGTGCCCCTGTCACTGTTTACAAACAGGATTTCTCACCCGTACCTCCAGCTCTGGATTGATTTAACCACATATCAAATTAACTCTCCAAATTCAATTTTTAAAATTTTGGGGGGTTACTGATATAGAACTCAGGACCTTGCACTTGTGAGGCAGGTGTGGCACCACTGAGCTAAATCCCCGGCCCCTCCAAATTCAATTTTTGATGAAGCAGCAAATTCTACCTGTGATATCTGTGGAGCTCACTGTGTTCCTTCTGTCTTGTGTGTTTGCTGCAATTGGGCAGTGGGGGTGGCCTTGTGTGGTCCTGCTCAGGTGGGCAGGGCCAGTGCCCATGCCCCAGGGCCTATGTCGGCTTCACTACCCCCAGGTCTCCCTCTCCTGAGTCCTTCCTGATTGCATATGCCTGGGTCTGCATTTGGTCTTCTATGCACAAGATTGTATCTACTTGTATGTCACTGAGGTAAAGAGAATGGAGCTTCTATGGAAAGGGGTATTGGGCTTGGGTCAAATAAATCAAGCAAATTAGATGACAGCAAAGCCAAGAAATGTTATGCTTGAGGTTTATACTAGAGTAGTTTTTGCTTTACATCTGTTTTCTTTGTTTTTTGGATGACTAAGATATTTGGTTTTAAAGATATTTATAGTCAACCTATTTTGTGAAAATTAATATTTAATTTATAATATATCATCATCTACTGACTGTGAGATAGCTGGGTGGTCTTGAAGTCAAGTTTGGGGTTTTAATGAGCTCACTTCAGGTGTACCTGGACTTCCTGAGCCTATGATAGTGCTCTTTTGGCCCCTGTATCGAGGGGATGCAGGTCTGTAGCTTGGGAAGCAGCAGCTGCTGCTGCAGGAGTTAGGAAGCATCCTCTTCCTGCTGGAGCCCAGTTGCCATGGAGATTGTATAAATTATGGAGGAGGGTGAGGCCTGCCTTGTATACACACAGGTATCTCATCTGTAGCCTGCTCAGCTGACCAGGGAGGATACCATGGCTATGCCTTGGTGCCTACTCAGCTGTGGACCCCCAGGGACCGGGCCCCCTGCCTGGAATAGCTCAAGGGGATAGTTTGCTCAAGAAAGCAAGTGGCTTGTGGCAGGAAGGATTTTGAGTTTTCACAGATGTTGACAGCTGCTCCTGCTCAGAGAATTCTGGGTCCAAGTTTGCTGCAACATCAGAGAAAGTCACCGAGTCCTAATACGACTTTGATTCATTTTGATAGGGGATTGGAGGTGACTGGAAACGGGGTCCTGGGGACCATGGAACTGTTGGCATTTTCATCCATGACCAAGAGATTGGATACAGTGCACAAAATCTCTGTTGTTAGAGCAAAATACTAAACTAAATCTGGGTCTTAAAACCCAGTGCAAGGCTGTGAGGACCAGAAGGGCACTGGGTCATGTTTGTGTGTTGCCTCTGCTTGTCACAGGTCATCTCGGTAGATTCTGTCACATCCTGAGCAGTAGCAGGACTTTTTACTGTCACTGAGCAGATGCAAGCTGGGCCTCTTAGATGGCAGTGCTGGTGATGTGTGGCAGGGTCCTGCCTAGGTCCACAGCTACCCAAGGTCTTTGTATTCTTCCTCCTGAGGCTATGGAATTCATGGTGGTTCACACTGTTTGCCTTTAAGAAACATGTCATGGTTCCGGCAGAGAGGGGAAGTGGTATTTATGGGTGACGTGAATGTTCACGCGATGTGCATTTGCATCCCACGCCACTTCCACAGGAACTGCGACCAGGCTGGGCCTTCCATCTTGTGATGTCATGTGTCTCCCTTTGGCCCTGGAAGTGACTTTCAGCAGATACAACAAATCAAGATTCACCATTCCCATCTGAGAGAAACCCTGTACCCAGGGTGCCCACCATGTGTGGGGGCATGTTCCAAAATGAGAGAAATGATCTGTGGAGGGTCACACCCTCTTTTACTCACGGGCTTGAGGCGCACTGTGTAACTCTAGGTTAAACTTGTTCTCAGGATGGGAGAGACACCAGTGGCTGGAGCCCAGTCATTCTGCATGTGGCAAGACTCTGCCAGAAGTGGATGACTGATGTCTGGTGATGTCATGGGGAGGAGAAGATGAGAATGCTTGAGCAGGGTGGCTCTCAGTGTCAGAATTGACAGCCCCTCAATGTGCTTCCTCTGCGAAACCCTTCCTCAGTTGCTCACTGAAACCACTCCAGTTTTCTTTGCTGTTCTTTCTCAACTTATGAAAGGAACAAAAACTTGATCTTCAAAATGATCCTCTGAAAATACTTGAAGGGAAAGGCAGAAATATGCAATTGCCTAAAACACACAGGGCTCCAGTTGAGCAGCTCCCCAGATCCCCAGGTGCCCACCACACCTTCCCCTGGGTCTGGCTTAGATCTGGCTGATCATGCAGAGGTTGGGTTGTCGGCAGGGAATCACCAGTTTTCTGAAAAGCAGAAGGGGTGAGGGGATCAGAATGGCACAAGATTAACAGGTGGATTCAAATCATTTCCTCTAGCTCCAGTTGAAACGTTGGCTCCTCACACGGATGAGGATCAGAGTCTTAAAGGTCTTCTGCACTCCAATGCGGCAGATGGTGGGTCCTGTGGCTCTTCCTGCAGTTTTGTTCAGTGCCCTCAGGATGTCCTGGTACCTAGGAGTTCTGCCTCAGACCAAGTGACCTCCACTCAGAGTGTCTACTGCCATCCCTGGGTGCATTCTCACCTGCTCCTTCAATTTGTATGATTTGAAAGGATCCAAGGAGATAGCAGCTGTAGGCCCTGTTTACAGGCTCTGCTTCTGGAAGTGACCCAGCTCCTGTTGAACTGGCCTGTACTCCCCTGCATGCCAATGTCCTTCCCTAGCCCTCTCTTGCCCCACTTCCTCTGTATAGATTTGTCCCTTCTCGCTGCTGGGAAGCACTCTTGGATGAAAGCACTGCATTTTGTATTTGTTTTTATGGTGGTGGTTTCTGGTCTTTGGCAGTCATGAACAAGGATGTGGTGGACATTCTTTCTTCTAAGAGAAGGGCAGAATTTGTGTTGGCATTCAACAACCAGACCCAGGAATCTTGGTAGAAGCAGAAGTGTAAAAAACTAAAATAAAAATGTATCCCATAAGCTGCTAGGAAGATAACATGGCCGTCAGTTCAGCAGCCCAGTTTTTCTGGCCAGTCCGAGTTCTTCAACAAGGACATATTTTACTATAACCTACATCCAAGTGGAACTCTTCCACTCCTACTTTATTATCTTCTCGGGCCCCATTATGATGATGGTAGGGAGGATTCTTAGTGCCCAGTTCTGTATTCTCTTCTTGGGTTCGGTTCCCCTCTTGCTTGCTGTGTGGCTCAAATAGAGAGGCTCTCCAGCAGCTTTCCTGATCTGGTGACTTCGCTCCCATTCAGCTTTGTTTCTGGGGAGCAGAAGTGCACTCAAGCAGAGCCTGGCAGGGCTGGGCAGGCTCCTGCACCATACCCGAGGATGTAGTCAACGACTTGTGTTTTGTTTTTCTTCACACTTTCAAGTGAAACAAACAAAACAAGTAAACCTGATATTGTAGAATTTTGGGTCTACTCATTGTAGAATAATGTTCTCCTTTCCTTTCTCTGAGAGGCTGATGGATGCGGTTGACCCATCTGGTGTGAGCACCTGGGTTCTCATCACTTGGTTACTACCACTGGGTGCAAACACAGTGGGCTGGAAGTCAGGAAACCTGGGCTTGCCTGGCTGTGCCTCCAGCTGTTGGATTGACCTTGTTTATGTCTATGAGTTGCTTCTCCATTAGAGCCTCAGTTTCTCAGCCATAAGGAGGGTTGTTGCTGGCTGTTCACTAGAAACACCTGGACGCTTTAAGAAATATGGGCACCCAGGCTCCACCTGGCACAGCTGGATCAGAATCTCTGGAGGGTGGGCCCTGGCAGCCTTTTCTTTCTTGCTCTTTCTTTCTTCCCTTTGTGAGCTGCCTGAGGTGACTCTAATGAGCAGTCAGAGCTGAGGACCCTGGGCCAGATGAGCCCAAGGAAACCTTCCTACCCTAAAAATTCCATGATGTCTGCACTAAGTGCCAGCTGCGCTTTGTGAAACAAAGCCAGAGTTGTGGGGAGGGAACTCAAGCTCCTCATTATCATGTCTATGATCTGTTAGCAAGAACACCATTAGTTTGGAAGATATTTCTCTGCGGGCATGCAAATCAATGCAAATGACTAATTTGCCATTTGAGAATTTGCAAATTGCAATGCAAAATTGTCAGGTAAATAACCCTAGTCTAATTGAGTGACAATGCTCTATGTTTTGTTATTAAGGATATTAGCTCAAGACACAGTAAAACAATAAGAATACTATAAATTACTAATACTACATGGTATTGTACTGTTTACGGGAGATTTAATGCACCCTCTGGATGCTCACACAGGGAATGGACTCAGGATGGACCTGGACAGGCATGGGTTGTGAAGGTGGTGTCCCTTCACACCAGCTCTGCGCAGTGGGCATCTCCACACAACAGAAGAGGAGGCCAGGCAGGTTAGGAGCTGTCCATGGTCCACAAGTAGTTAGTGCTGGAATTGGGATTCTTCCCTAGTTTAGTGCTCATCTATAATCTGAGCTAACCTCTCTAACTAGCTGTGTTATCCTAAGCAAGTTATTCAGTCTTTCTAAACCTCAACTTCTCCTCTCTAAAATTTAGTAATAATACTGTGATCATCTAAATCTAAAATGTGGATGATAGCACTTTTCTGAAGGTGGGTGAAAATGAGCATGAAGGGTGTGCACAGAAGCTGGCACACAGACAGTGTTTGCCGTGTGATACAGCCACTGTGCAGAAGCTGATGGTGACGGTGCTAGTGATGATGGTGGCAATGGGGTAGATGGTGGTGGTGTGCGTGATGGCCATGATGATAGTGATGATTGGGACAGTGATGGTGACGATGAGGCTGACAATGTTATGATGATGACAGTGACCATACTGATGGTTATGACAGTGATGAAAATGATGATAATGATGATGAGGGTGATGACATGAGGGTAGTGACAATTATGGTAATAATGGCAGTGATGGTGGTGATGATGATCACGATGGTGACAGGGAAAACAGGGAAGAAGGAGAGGTGGGAAAAGGTGGAGGTGGGGCCATAGCCTGCCAGGCCCTTGGATATCCAGCTCTGAAGGACGTGCATGTTGAAGGACCTGGACTGTAGGTGATGCCCACATGCCCAGGTTCCCCTGGGAATCAGACCTGCCCCAGATAGACTACATGCATCCCCACTTGGGCCCGGGGTTACTGTCCTTCAGCAGGTCATGATTTCAGCTGCAGCTGGGTTGGGAAGCAGCTGATCTCTAGGTTCTTAGTTCAGGTAGCTTGAGAGTCCAAGCCTAGACCACTGCTCCACCAGTACATGCCATGGAACCTGTCCTTCATGCTTAGCAGGATGAATTGCACCCCATGTTGCTTGAGCATCATCTCAGTTGCTCTTACTTTGACATCTTTTCAGTTAAGTGGAGTTGTGGGTGGATTTGCTTCAAGAAACCCAGTCCCAACCTTGAATTCATCCTGCAGTTTTCTGGATCCTGTGTGCAGTAACAGGCAGTTCAGAGTTGTCCAGCCTTGAGCTGCATGTCCTTCCACTGTGTGAAAGTGCCCTTGGGTTATCAGTAGGCTTCAGAAGAGGAATGGAGGCTCTATAGACAGGAAATTCCTCTCTGAAGCTCTCCTGCATGGAAATCTGCTCTCAGAGCTGCTCTGGGTGCTGCTCTTTTTCTAAATAGTTTTACCAACCATTCTGGCTTGAAGTGGCTGATGCATTACTTTCCTCAACATCAGAATCTGCTTGACCAAGTGCATTTGGGGAAGGAAGCTGGGCGGTGCCTGGACTGACCCAAGGACTTTCCAGGATAGAATCAGACATTCTCAGCAAACTATCACTGCTTGCCAGTTCATGAGCCTCCTCCCCAGACAGCTCAATCTCAGCCATCCTCATGCTCAGGAGGAAGCTCCATAGAGGAGGGTGACATGGACCAGCAGTCTAGGTTGAGAGTTCCTTCCAGGTCTCTAGGGGAAATCACCTGCCCCTGGTCTTACTCTCTAATTAGTTGTTCTGTGATAGAGAAAGGCAGGAGACCCAGTACCCTGAACTGGGGTGGGATGGGATGGGGTGGGCAGTAGGCTGCTCGGACCTCATCTAATTTGTTCCTGTGACTCCCAGGCCACAATTTCTTTCTAGGCCATTTGTGTGTGGCCCTGAGAGGACAATTGGGCAAAGACACACTGGTGGTCAGGTTGAGAAGTGATGGTGTTGGCAGCACTGTGTGGGATATAGAGGCAGTGACAGACAAGGGCTGGACTTCCTTTCCTGCAGCTTATAGACTAGTGGTGAATTTATCGCACATGTGCCATAGTTAGCTGTATGTAGGCTGTTTGAAAGTTCTAAAAGGTTTGCCTTCACTTCTATAGGTCACGGGGCAGTACAGGCTCTCGGCTCTTACCCATGCTTGCTGCAGCCTATGTGTGTATGTGTATACATGTGTGTATGTGTATACATGTGTATGGGCATCTGCCTCATTGCTGCAGTTTGTGTGTGCAGCTGTCTTACCTTGATGCCCGGTGTAGCCTGTGTGTGCACATGTGTGGGCTTTTGTGTGCCTTGAGCACATCATCCCACCATCAGGGAGCTTTTGCAAATCCCTGTGCTTGGGCTGCAGAGCTTGTCATTAAATCATAGTGTAAGACTGGTCATTAAGTCAGGGCTAAGGCTGGGCATTCCCATGTGCAGCCCTAGTGAGCATCCTGAGCTGGAGCCCTGACTCTCTGCCTTGTGTCAGACCACCTAGAGCTCCCAACAGAACACAGGCCACTGGGCTCAGTGCAGTTTCGTGACTCTGTCCTTGAGCAGCTCCATGTGTCTGGGGATCAAGCATGCTGTGGCAGGAAAGGAGGCTGTGCAGGCCAAGCATGGAGGACAGGGAGATGTTGCTGGAAGCACATTTGATGAGATCTGTTTGATGCACATGGAGGGCTGCAGGACACAAACCCTGACATCAGGAGGTATCTGGCTGGCCTGGGAGACAGGGACCAACTTGTCCTTAGGGCCCTTTCACCTGGCATCTCAACCACCTCTCTTTGAGTTGTGCAACTGAAGAAGAGACATGAGAACCCAACTGAGTGCTTCCTGGAGAAGCCCAGCCTGACGGGTGGAAGGAGCCCAATCAGGTCTGTAAAGTTCTGACTGCATGGGGAGTTTCAGGACATTAATCACAGGTCCCAGAGCAGTTTCTCATAATTCCAGATCTAGCCACAGAAGGGAGTTCTGGCATGGCTGAGTATGGTGGGGGTGCCTGCACAGACCCTGTGCCTGATTTGACCCTGTGTGTAAGCCTGCTGGGTTCGCCTGGGCTGCTGCTGCTGGCTGTGGGCCCCCATGCTGGGGGCTTTCTGGTTGCTCCTTTTTTTCCTCCTTTACCCTTGTCTCTGCTGGACTTCACTCAGCCCCCCAGCTCATCAAGCCCTCATTCTGAAAGTGGGTTTTCTCTGTCCACAGTCTTGTGGCCCTCTCTCCATGGTGAGTGTTGGTTGTCATCGTCTGTGGGTCAGAAGGGAAATTTGGTCAGGGCCAGCATGAGTTGCAGCTTCTTACTTCTGTGCCTGCAGCTTCACTGCAGAATTTGGACAGCACATGAGGTGAGGTGGGAATCTGCTGGTCAGGCCAGGAAGCTGGGGAGGGAGACTTAGCTGGCCTACTATGCTGCAGCCAAGAAAGAGCTTCCAGGTACCTCATCCTGCCTTGGTGGAGCACAAACCTTGGGGCTTCCTTGATGCCAGGTCCTGCTGTGGAACTTGCAAGTCTCAGAGCCCAGACACACTTTTAATGGCAGCTGGGCCATCACTACCACCCAGCCTCTGGGAATCAATACACTCACTGTGGCTGGCAGTGAAGCAGGCTGGTCCAAATCCTCTGGTGGGCCCTGGGGCAGGATTGCCTGGACCTGGAGCGGGGACTGAGAGATGGCAATGGTGGTGTGGAGGGGCAGAGTGCAGGGATGCAGCAAAGGGAAGATGAGACTGGGTCTGGAAGTGGGGATTCCAGTTTAAATCCTCCTGACTCCTGGAAGCTCCTAGATGGGGCTTTTTGGCTCCGGAGGAAGGTGACCCCAATGGGGTTCGAGCTCAGCCCTGCTGGAGTGACCCGTTATAATATCATCTGACAACTGTTACCATTTCTAATCTTTGTCTAGTATTTTTCCTATAGTTGGGCAGGTTCCATGCATTTATAAACCTATTTTTATTTTAATTCTCTCTTTAAATTATGGAATAAATATTTCCCCATGTTATGTCACACTTGATCTTAGCCAAAAGGTTGAAAAGGGATCCCATGTTACTTTATGCTCTTTCAAAATATAGAACAGGTTAGTTTGGGACTCTAATTAATATCAAAATTGCAACCCTCCCTTACTGCCTGGAAGACTCCATCTACCCATTTATCCATTCATTTACCAGTTTCTGAGACTGGACGAGTGTCAGTACCAGACCTTGTGGTCAGTGCAGGGGTTCAGATGTGACCTGAGGATGCAGGAGGGGAACAGATAGCTCCATAGGAGATGAAACAGCCCCATCTGGGGAGCCCCACATAGGCTCAGGAAAATGAGGGTCTAGGCTTGAATTTCTGGGTAGGTGGGAGAGCAGAGAGGGAGGAAGTTCTGGGGCAGAGTTGCCAGGGTTTCATCTCCCGGTGTGAATGTGACTTTCTTCTTAGTTCTGACTGGGGCCTCGTCCCACCCCCTGGCTGAACTTCCTTCCTTGAGAAGTGTCTCTGGACCATGTTCCTGAGTGTGGGTATGCTGCGGCAGCAGTGGTAATCTGTTGTGCTCCTCATGTTCACCCCCACCTGTCCGTGTCTGCTCCTGAGCAACCTGTGAAGCACAATCCCAGAAGACAACTTGACTGCCATTCCTATAGGGCTATGTGACTGCAGCCCTGTTCAGAGGGTGTCAGTCAGCAGCCATGCACATGTATGTGGGGTGCTTTGATGGAAACAAGTGCATTTTGAAAGATGAGTTCAGAGCTACCTGGGCTAGCATTATAGGCAGGGATCAGGCTGCCAACTGCTGCTCCCTGGAGCTGGAGCATAGACCTGGCAGGAAGTGGCTGCTGAGATACGGGAACAGAGCAATGCAGGTACAGATGATGATCTAGGCCCTGTGCACATCCTGGTTTCTGGTCAGCACTCCCAAAGGGGATGGGGGAGGTGAAGCCAACCTCAGACCAGCTCAGTCCCGCGGACCAAGTATCTGCACTTGTACTTCTAGCTGTCAGAGCTGAGGACAATGCCCTTGGGGTTAAGGTGGGCAGAGCTTCTTCCTTCTTTCTCTTGTACCCACTAGCATTCATTCTAACATTACCATGTGGTTGAGGGATAGGACCAAAATAAGGAACAGGGAACTGAGAGCTGCAGGGGGAGCCTCTGTTGTAGCTGGAGGACCTGGACCCCAGCATGAGTTTCTCAGCAGCTTCTAACACAAGCTTGCAAGTGGAGGGTGTCAGAGAAAGGCCGTCAACAGCAGAGAACCAGAGGAGAGCTCTGGTACTGAAGTGTCCTGCTTGGATTTAGGATGTGATCAATGAGTCTAATAGCAGGGTAGATCCAGCAGAGTGAGGGAGAGCGAGCAGGAGGGGGCTTGTCAGGGAAGCAAAGGGAGAAGACAGGATTGGGGAGGGGACTTGGGGCATGGGAAGGCTGGCTATGTGTGACCTGCTATCCACAAAGGGGAGGAGAGAGAATGGCAAGAGCAGCTTTCTAGGGGATGAAGACTAAGAGGAATCTAAAACATGTGGAAGTTATCAAAGAAAAGGGTTGGGAGTGCCATGAATCCTGAGGAGAAAAAAGAAAACATGGGGGGAGAAGAGACAGAGAGATGGACAGACAGGCCCAGGGGAGAGGAGACAGAGCCCATGCGGACCAGGACAGGGAGAGACAGACAGGCCCTGTGGAAAATAGAAAGCCCAGAAATAGACCCAAGTGCACATGAGTATTTGGTGTATGATAATGATGGCATTTTAAATCAGTAGATATATTATTCAGTAGCGATTTGGGGACAACTGGCCAGACATTTGGAAAATATATAGCTGGATCCCTCCCAGCTTCTTCCCCCAAAATAAAGTCCAGATGGCTCAAAGACTTAAAAATATAAAGGAATTTTATAAGTACTAGAAGAAAACTTAGAATTTTTAATAATTTTGAGCAGTAATTAATATTTTCAAGCAAGACAGAAACCTAATATCTAGGAAAATGTAAAATTCACATAATTTTAACTTAGCAGCCCCATTTCTAGTAAATTAGGTGGTGAATATGTTCAAACACATATTAAAGGATCCAATTTGATAATGATTTCTGAAACCTCATTGGAGAATATAAGACAGGACCCAACCGTCCTTCAGGGGTAGACCCTCCAGGGACGGGAGCCCTGGGACAGGGGATGAGGGAAGGAGGTGCAGACGGACTGGACCCACGTTAGAGGACTGAATTGGACCTAGTTCTCCAACTACCAACTCCTCTCCCCTCAAAGGTGAAAGGCGAGACTGTGAAGAGGATTAGGTGAGAATACAAAGTTTTCATGCCCTCTGTCGAGGGAGATACTGAAGCAGGACACAGGAAGCTCTCACCACAGGGAAATGATCAATAACTTCAGCTACACTAAGACTGTACTCTCTCTTAATAAAAGAAAAAGAAGGCTATAAAGGAAGAGAATCAGAAGACAGGCCACAGAATGGGAGGAAACTATCTCAATACGTATAACCAGCAAAGATGGCATATTGAAAATATCCAGAGCCCTGGAAAATCACTAAGAGAGAGACACATAAGAGGACATTTGCAATACATTTGGCCAGAAGCTGCTTAGGAGGAAATCCAAATGTTTGAGAAGTCTATGAAATGGCATTTACGCTCATTATGAAGTCATAGAAATGGAAGTTGAAGCTACACAGACTCGGAGAGTCACCCACTATTTGGATGCATGCAGGCTGTCCAGCTGCTGCAATCACTGGGGACACAGAGTAAGGACTCTTGCACAGGTGGTGGATGCAGTGTCCTGGCTGCAGCATGAATGTGAGGAGCCATTGGGTGTTGGGGGCCTGTGCCTTCCATCGAGAGCCTGGTCCCATGGTCACAGAAGTGATGCACATGTTAGGAGACACCATGGAGCACTCAGGAGTAGCATGGTCCACACCTCCCTGTCTGCACATAACCCAGATCACCCTGGGGAGTAGGGATAAAGAGTTGTCCCATACACTGGGAGTCAGTCTCACCAATAGGAAGCTGTGGGAAGAGGCGAGGCGTAAACTATGTGCACCCTGTGAGTCTGGTCCCAGCTGGGCTGCTAGGGGAGGGCGTGGCTCAGGTCAGAGGCCCCAGCAGCTGTTACTGCGGGTGCTGGTGGCTGTCAGGATGGAGCTTCTGACCAATGCAGTGATCCTTCATGCATTCTCCCAGTGACTGTATGCTAGGCATATTTGTGCATATTTCTGTATATTCACTATGTTTCTCAATAAGGTCAGGGAAAAAAGAAGTGAATCCCTCTTGTGCTGAGCTGGTGTGTGCATCCTTGTGGAAAGATCCTCTGAACCAGGTATGCTGACCTGAGTGTCCTGTTCTCCCAGATTCCTACATTGATGCACTAACCTGACCAGAAGTGGTCAGGGAGAGGCGGCCCCAAGGGTGGAGCCTAGTCTTTGTAAGAAGAGGAAGGGACTGGAGCCCTCTCTGCCACAGAGGACACAGCAGGAAGGCACCATCTGCCACCAGGAAGGGATATTCCCACGCCCGGCCAGACTGGCTCCTGATTGCAGACTTTAAGCCCTGGAATTGTGGGGCGTTTCTGTAGAGCCCCCATGTCTGTGGTGTTTTGTCATCAGCCTGGGCTGATCCAAGTGTGCCAAGGACTGGTGAGCAGTGGTCTGGGGAATGGCAGACTGGTAGAGGGTAAAGCTTATTTTTCATTGTCAGTTTTCTGTTTACTGTTTTTAAAAAATAAAACCTTACCCTTCTAGAGTATGGATGTGAAACACAGTTTTCAAACACTTAATGTCTAGGCAATTTCCCCAAAGCCTATATGGCCAGCATAGTTGTGTATTCTTGCTATATGCATTGTGTGGGAAGTGGTAGTGTCCTCAGGGGACAAGGGGCAGGAACAGGCCACACTTACTGCTCTGCACCCTGAAGTCATATTGCTTATGGCACTGCTCTTGATGGTAGCACTTTGAGGAGTGTGAGGCACTGGACTTGGAAAAATACCAGCATGTTCTTATGGTGGCTGGTGGGATCCCAGTTCTGGGCATGGGCTGCAAGCCTCTCACCAGAGTCACACAGGAGGAGGTGTTCATTTCACTCCTCATCACATGGCTTCCAGCACACAGTACTCGGGATACTGGACTGGCTGGGTCTGTGTTGTGATACCTGCAGTTGCTAGGGAGTTGCTTTTGCTTGTTTTAATCAGTGAAACAATTTGTTTAAAAATTGTTTATAATGAATATTTTTACAATAAAAAAGCAGGTCATGTCTAAGCTTTCTACTTGTAGAAAATGCACTGACTTCATGGGTGTGCTAAGATATCTCTGTAAAATGCGGTGCAGCCTAAAGTAAAAGGAGGGGCTTGTGCTCAACATGGAAGTTCTGAAAGGGCTGCCTTCTGAGTGGTGGGGCCACTGGACCAGAGAGCAAAGCCCCCAAGTTGAGCCGTGGCTGAGAGCATCTCCTTACTGGGATGTGGGGTCAGGTGCGGCCCTTCTCTGGTGGCATGCAGAGCTGGTCCCCATATACATGTTGGCTCTGTGGTCCTGTCATCATGGCATAGGTTGCAGCCTCCTGCCTCCTTGGTGACCAGAGAGTGGTCCCCTCCTGGCATAGATGTGTCCCAGAGATGCCAAGACAGGTGGAGAGACAGAGAGATAGAGAGATGGCCTTCTTCCTGCTCCCCCTTCAGGGTATGCATCTTGCACAGTGGGCTGTAGGGCAGCTGCAAGCACACTGGCCCATTGAAGCAAGTCCCACTGCCTCGGAGGGCCTGGGTGCTGGGGGGTTGCTCTATACATGCCCTGCTGTGGATGGAGAGGGATTTCCTCTGAGGAGGAACTCATGAGTTGCTGAGAGTGTGGGTCCCAGACAGCTTACCTTCTCTAGTAGCACCAACCTCAGGGAAGAATGTACCACTGTGTAACATCCCTGTTTCGGAGGTGAGGTGGACACACAAATGCAACCTGCAGGCCTGTGTGCAATGCTTGGAGACACTGACTCACCCTCTCAGGTCCAATGTCGCCTTGTCCTAGCCTTGTGCTTCTGCTGCCTTGGGCTGTTCTCACAGCCACACAGCCTTGACATTTGTTTTACCCTAGAAAAGTCTAGAGCCAGAAACTGGTTTGCATGGTCACATCCATTATGTAATTGTAACTGTGACCAGACCATGCCTCTCCTATCCAGGTGGGTAAGGATAGCGGTAATCTGGTCCTTGTGAAGACAGAGTGGACAGGACTAGGTGACAGTGGGTTATGAGGCTGACTGAGAGTGGAGCCCAAGAGTCCTCTGCTCCAGGATCGGTGACTGCCTGTGACACCTGCAGCCTACCCAGAGTGGAGGAGAGGTGGGCTGACAGAGGAAATGCTTGCAGTGGAGGGGAGAGCAAGTCATTGTCTGAGGCTATGATTTGCTTCTGCACTGAAGGTTTGGCTGGGTAGGGGCAGAACCTGGGTCATTGTTGAAGCTGCCTCATCCATGTGTTGGCTGGGACTCAGAGACCCAGCCTCTCTTTGGGCTCCCAGGCACTTGAGAGGGCAGAGGGCAGGGTGGGCAAATGTGGAGATGCCGACTAAAATGCAATCTTGGGTCTGGAAGGAAGAATGCATGCTGAGGTGGGCTGGGCTCCTGTCCCTTGCCTTCCTCAGGCTGGGATCTGTTGCCCCCTGAGGGCACAGCTGGTTGGGGCTGTGCCTCCAGGCATAGTGTGAGCCTGGGTGTTGGGCCAGTGAAGGGTAGGGGTCCCAACCATGCACTTCTGGGGCCAGAAAAAGTTCTGCTGGGACAGTGGGGGAGACAGCGTGAGTTGGACCCTGGGGCTTAGTGTATGTCCCCCGCATGGCAGCTGCTCCCCACCCCCAGGTGTCCTTTGCTGATAGCTTTGGGAATCACTCTCCACCTTTAGTCCCTGAGAAGACCTTGTAAAGGAAGTACCTCATGACCCATGTGCAGGCTGCTGGGCTGTCTCTAAGGTGTCTTGGGATCACAGAATGGGCACTGGCCTAGGTGACAAGAGGCTATGGATGCCCAGTAGGAAAGGTTCCTCCCCAGGCTGGCTGGCAACTGAGAGAGGGAAGTGAACCTTTCAGGCTCCACAGTGGGTCCCAGCATGTGAAGATCTAGAGGGAACAGTTTTCTTTGATTCTCCATTGATTCCCTTCATCCTTTACCCAGAGGTGGAGCTGGGGTGTTGACTGGCACAGTCCAGGCCCTCGGCCTGGGTGCTTGGCACATGGAGGCTATTCTGAAGCCTGCGGTGCCCTCTGGCAGGAGTCCTGGGCAGATGAAGCAGTGGGGAGGATGCTTGCTGTGTTCTTCCCCATGACCCTGCTCCTCTGGGAAGAGTTCCTACCATGCTTGCGGACCAGGAATAGAGATATTATAGGTATTGTGGTTTGATCAGAACAAAAGATCTTTTCAAGAGGTAGTTATGTCCCTGCAGAGGCTTTTGTCTGCTTTAGTACTTATCTTTCCAGGCAAGAGGCTTTGACATTTTAGATTTTCAAAAATTTCTTTTCACTCACTAACTGACAAATGCAGTTTGTATTGGGGCTCTCTATGTCTTGTATCCCATACAGTGGAAAAAGTGGAAGTGGGTGGTATCTGTTTTAATTTTTCCCAGACTGGAAAAGTATTGTTTTCATAGATTAGTTTTCCTTTGTGCCTTTTTCACAGGTGCATTTCCCATGATTCTAACCACAGTATGTACCTGGCTAACAGCGGAGCTGTATGGAGCACGGTGGGGACAGTGGTGTAGAATCAGAAGCCCTGGCCACCTGGGGCCCCAAGAAGCATGGTGAAGACGGCCTAGCAGACATCCTGTCCAGGGCTTTTCTGTGTGCAGACCTAACAAATAGAGTCCCACGGTTCTGCAGATTTTCTTGTCACCATGATACAGCCGTTTTCAGCCCCGATTTCCAAAAAAACTGCCCTCTAAGGGATGGTTTGTCTGTCATGAAATGGTTGCCATGAGTAGTGAGGGCCCCCATGTGTCCTGTGTGGCAGGTGGGCAGCAAGTGGCTTCCCACTCACCCTCACGTGATGATTTCTCAGCTCTGTCCTGGGGAGCATGGCTCTCAGTGGGTGACAATGCCCCTTGCTGTTGCTGATCAGGCTGCTTCTGCACTGGATCCTGGTGTAGTGGCACTGAGGCCTCTGCTGTCTCGACCTTCAGGTAGAGGGGTTCCTGTGCTCACGTCTGGGTGAGAGTCCAGGCAGCAGGGGCAAAGCTGCTTCCCCAGGGCTCAGCCCTGTATCCCACTCTGCATGATGATCAGCTGCTCCAGAGACACAACACAGAAGGGCCTGGCTCTGCAGAGCAGAGTCCAGCCTGTGCTTTCACAGCTGTGGCCTCAGGGAACACTGAGGGATTTCTGCAGCATCGACTCTCCCTATCCGTTTAACGTGTTTAATTTAGTCACTTGATACACACTAAGGCCTGATATTCAAATGATGAAAGGCAGTCAAGACAGTGTGGAAACTGCAAAAGGCTAGATGGTACTATCTTTGGCCTCTGAGGCCATATCAAGTCATTGTTGCATTGCCTCC
>NW_022900928.1:83758313-83783063 GCF_012274545.1 Fukomys damarensis
CTCTCTCTCTCTCTCTCTCTCTCTCACTCTCTCTCTCTCTGCCTCCTCCTTTAATAGCCCTTTAAAAATGTGTAAATCATTCTTATCTCAAAGGCCCTATGAAAAAAACACTAGAGCTGTCACAGGGTCACAAAGCTGATGACAGTGAGTTTTGCCAGCCCTATGTGCCCAGCTCATGCAGGGTCTTAGTGCTGCCCAGAGCGTGCACTGGTGCTCAGCAATTTCCAGGAGAATCTGCAGAAATCAGAGTTGGACTTCAGATTCCTCCTTGTGCTGATCTCTCTCTCTCGAAGCCAGGCACATTTCCAGCAAGAAGCAGTGGAGGCACTGGTTAGAGCATAGAGTATCCTTGTGAGGATATCTGTGCCTGAGAGCCCCCAGGACTGGAGAGGCCCAGACCACACAGGAGGCCTGGAAGTGGGGCACAGGTGAGTCATGGGGAAGAGGCAGAGACCTGGCAGGGCTCTGGGAAGGCTTGGGTTGGAGACACATGTGAAAGTATGCAGTGAAGGCTGTCAGGATACAAGAAGATGGAGAGGAAGCAGACAGAGAGAAGAGGGACAGCACTTGCAACTTCTCCCCTGAGCAGCTACCTGGTTCTTTGGGTGCACCACCCGCTGCTAACCAGGAAGCCAGGTACAGTGTAACAGGTTGGTAGCAGTCAGTTGCACGGTGCTGACAAGATGAGCTGGAATTCAGGAACTTGTAGTGGGGGCCCATACACATCCCAGATCTCCACACCAGGTGAGTTATATCCTAAGTGTGGGGTAGAGTAGAGCCTGATCAGTTATGCAGATGACAGGCCCCACTGGCTGGCTCCAGTCCCACCTCGGTCAGGGTGCTTTCTCCCCATGTGGCTACTAAACAAGGAAGAGGGGGAGGGTTAACACTCAGAGCCCCTTCAGCCTCATGTACTACAATGCCTGGCATTCTGTCCCCAAGAAGCCAACCAAGATCCAGGAATAGGTGATGGAGTCAAGCCCACAGATGGTTGTACCTGTCACATTCAAATTTCAAAGTGACTATGATTGATGTGTTTAAAAAATACATGGCAAGATAGGAGATTTCACCTGAGAAATGGGTTCTATAAATAAAACAATCAAATGGAAACACTAGGACTAGGTTTAAGAACTCATCAGGTGCATGTAATAAAAAATTGAGCATGGAGAATGGAGAGGGCAAGAGAGCTGGGAGTAGGGCAGAAGAAGATCACCAGGGTGAGAAACAGAGCCATGGTACCAAAACCATGGCGCTGACAGCTGAAAGGCCCCTCAGTGACCACAGTGCCAGAATAGGTGGGATGGGTGGAGGCAGCCCTGAAGGAGATGGCAGCTGAAGTTTCTTTTCAAAATTGAAGGTAGACACCAAACCTTGGATTTTAAAAGATCTATTGCATAGCCTCTTTGTAGGTTAAAAAAGTTGACTTTTGGTAGTGTTGTATGGTGCAACTCATTGAATGAATGCAGAGATACCCATGCCTCTGAACAGCACAGTAAAATTAGCAAAATCAAAGTGACAGAGAAATTTGAAAAGCAGCAAGAGGAAAGGCACACATGACATTCATAAATAAGATCATCATCACAGAAACCACGGACCCACAAGACAGGGTGACCCCATACTTGATGTGGTAAGGAAAATAATTGTCAGCCGGAGGCCTGGTCTCTCTGTAAGGGTCTTTCAAATGTAAAGGTGAAATGAAGACATGTCCAGGTGCACAGACCTTAGGAGACCCCACCATTGAAATACTAGAGAAGTCTTTCCGCAGAAGGCAGATAACCCCAATGGAAACCAAAGTGCAGGCAGGTGTGAGCTCAGTGGAGATGTGGGCAGGTGGGGATACTGCATATGTCCTCTGCATAGGAGGTAGGGTTAGTGTCCTCAGCTTCCGGCTTCATCTGGGGTGTGACAATGGGTGTTACACTGTGATAGGTCATGAATCCATTCTTTCACTGTGGTAAGAACTTGTTAACCTGAGATCTACCCCCTTAACATATTTTAAGTGTATGATGCAGTCCTGATGACTAGATGCAGTACCACCCAGCAGATTTCTAGCACGAAGCTTCATACCCATTGCTTAGCAACTCCCCCACTCCGCCCCCACCCCAGTTACTGGCAATCCTGTTCTCTCTGCATCTGTGCTGGTGACTATTTCAGGAACTTTCTGTGAGAACATGCCACTTGTCTTTCTGTGGCTGGCTTATTTCACAGTGAGGTTGCATACTGTGGGATTCAATTTGCTGAATAATATTCTACTGTATGGACATACCACATTTGAAGATTTGTGCATCTGTGGATGGGGGCTTGGGTTGTTCCTAGCTCTTGACTGCTGTGAATATTGCTGCAGTGGGATGGGAATGCTGTCCTTGAGATCCCACTTTCAATTATTTCTGAACAAATGCCCAGAATTGGGATTGCTGGATCACCTGATAGCTCTATTTTTAATTTCTTGAGGAATCCCCATGCTATTTTCCTTTGTGTCCACACTATTTTGCGTTCCCATCAACAATGGACAAGGGTTCTATTTCCCTCTACCCCCACTAGCACACACTGTCCTTTGTTGGTTTGGAAATAGCCATCCCAACAGGTGAGGTGGTATTTCTTGTTATTGAGTTGTAGGAGTTCCTTATGTGATTTAGATATGAACCTTTTTGTGAGATGTATGCTTCGCAAATATTTTCTTCCATTGTGTGGTCTCCTTTTCACTTCCTGATTTATTTCTTCTGTCGTGTCTTAGTTTGAGGTAGTTGTAGTGCTTTATTTTTGCTTTTGTTGCCTGTGCTTTTGGTGAACTATTGAAAAAAATCATTGCCAGGAAGAGTGTCACAAAAGTTTACAGTTTCAGGTCTTATGTTTAAATGTTTAATTCATTTTGAGCTGTTTTTTTGTGTATGTTGCAAGAGAAGGGTCTGGTTTCACGCTTTGAATGAGGGTACACGGTGTCCCCTTCCACCTGGCAGGGAATGGTGTAACACTGTAATGAGTCTGGGAGCCAGGTTATAATTTCTGGGGCCACTGCAAATGAGAATATCTAATAAATAAGAAAGAGAATAGAAAAACATAATAAAAACATTCAATCCAAAAGAAGGTAATAAAGAAGCAAAATGGGGGAAAAAATTTTAAAACAATATAATAGTAAGTGCCTTAAAAATAAGCTAAATATTCCAACTGAAGATTAGGATTGTCATTGAAAAATAAGACCATGGTCCACACTGCTTTCCCTTAAGCACTGCCAGTGCTGGAATATGAAAGACAGAGAGAGCATAGGGCAAAAGCAATTCCATAAGATGAAGCAAATCTTAACAGATATCTAAGGATTGAAATCATTGAGAGCATTTCTCTGATGAGAGGAATTAAGCCAAATATCAATGGGACAAACATAATCTGTGACTCTGCAAAGATTAGGCAAACACTCTCCACATGATGCCTGTGTGTCAGAGAAGGTGGCTGGAAATCAGAACATACTTCAAACTAAATGATAATGAAAAGACAATATCAATAATATGTGGGATCCACTATGAGTAAAAGAAAATTATAATCTAAATGCTTTTGTTAAAAGAGAAGTTGAAAGTGATCTAGAATCCATCTTAAGAATTTAGACAAAGCTTGGGAAATAGACTTCCAAGAAGCAAAAGAAGGATATAATCAAGAGAACATGGGAATGGGTTTGTGGACCGGTGGCAAGGCCCTTGCCTAGCATGTATGAAGACCTGGGTTTGATCTTTGTCTCAGTTACTTTTCTGTCATTGCTGAGACAAAATACCCAGCACCCCAAAATAAAGGGAGAAAGGTTTATTTGGCTTACAGTTTGCAGAAGTTTCAGTCCGTTATTGGCTCGCTCCAAGGAAGGGTGACAGAAGAAGAAGCAGCAAAAGCAACAAGAGGCCTTACCAGCATCTTTCTGCCCCTTTTATCTGATGCAGACTGCTTAGGGCAGGTAGCACTTGTACCCTTAATCCTAGTGCCCTTGGGCCTAGCCCCACCACAAAACAGTTGTGCACTCTAGATTCAGCCATCTCTGAGAAACAATGAGGCTTTGGGGTGAGAGAGATCTAAAAACAAGCCATAACCATCTTCACCACCATACACTCTGTGCACAGCATAGAGATGGAGCAAAAAATAGTGTAACAGAAAACAGATGTATAGCGGAGAGAAGGAACAAAGCCGCGCACTTGGACTTTAAGAAGATCTTAATTATATTGTTCTTCCACTTCTCTGAGGTCTGTTTCTTGACCTTTTCTAAATTTTTGAGAAGAATTCTTAGATTACTTTCAACTTCTTTTCTAATAAAAGGATTTAGGTTATAATTTCCTTTTAATCATAGCATTAGTTGGATACCACAAATTTATTGTCAAGAAAAAGAGAGGGAAGTCGCAAGTTACCAGTAATCGGAATAAAAAGTGGACATCACTATAGATCCTACAGACATTTATAAGATAATTAAACAATAGTATAAATAACTTCTGTCTGCAAATTTCAAAAGTCAGATAAAGTGAGAAACTTAGGTATATATATTTTTTATGCTATTATCTGGCAGCTTCCTCCCCAGGTATGAATTCCCAACAGAATGCAGACTTAAGCATACAAAGGATGTGTTTTCAGAGTGTGCGTAGGGACTTGATTTGTGACAGCCCCCAATGGGAAATAACTATAGAGCAACACAAACAGAAACAGAAAAGGAAAGCAACTAGTTCTCATTACCTAGAAAAATGTGGGTGAATCCCAGAGACATGATGATGTTGGGGTAAGAAACTAGATTCACAAAGGACGCACAGTGCAATTCACTGACATAAATAAAGTTCAGAACACACAAAGCTCATTTTCATCCTGGCATTTAGAATGGAGGTGCCAATATAGGGTGGGGGTGCCTCTGGGTTGCAAAGGTATGTCCAGGTAGGTGTGTTCATTTTGTAGACATCCATCAAGCTGAAGCTAGGCAATGGTGGCACATATTTATAATTCCAGCTATTTGGGAGGCTGAAGTAGGAGGATCACTTGAGCCCCAGAGTTTGAGACCAGTCTAGCTAACATAGTGAAACCTTGTCTCAAAAGAGAAAAGCTGGACGCATCTCATCTTTGCATTCTGGTATGCACAGGACTGTGGACATGGATTAGTGGCAGAGTACTTATCTAGCATGTGTGAAAAATGCACAGTATTTCAAGGATGCATAGTATCTCAAGAAAATATTTATAAAATAGTATTTTTTAATAAGTGTGGTTTATTTACATAACACTGAATGTATTCTGGGGGACTTAAATATATTGTTTTAGCTGACACTTTCAGGAAATCTTTGAGGAGGAAACACCCTGAATGTAAGTGACTTTCACTTCAGCAGATAGAACTGGGCCCAGAGCTCAGAATTCTCCCTGCTATAGTTGGTTGTTTATTGATTGATTGAATGATTGAGACAGTGTCTTTCTATGTAGGTCAGGCTGGCCTTGAACTCTTGGTGATCCTCTTGCCTCAGCCTCCTGAGTGCTGGGATCACAGGCGTGCTCCACCACACCCAGCTCCTTCTCTGCTGCAATTTAGATTTGGGACAACCACACTTGTTCAAGGCTTAGTTCCTAGCCCATCTGTGTTGGGAGGTGTTGGGGCCTAGCAGGAGCCCCTGGGTCAGCAGGGCCCTTTGTGGGGACATTGGGACCCCAGACCCTCCTCTTTTCTTCTTGGTTATGAGGCGGGTGACTCTGCCTTCCACACTGCCTTGCCACCATTGCTGCCTCACATGGTCCAAAGCTACAGGGCCACCTGACCACAAACTGGGACCGTGGAAACTGTAAGCCAAAGTGTGCCTTTCCTCTTTAGGAATAATTGTCTCAGATATTTGTGGTGGTGCCAGCAAGCTGACTGACACATCCAGTCTGGCTCCTTCCACAGACTCACAAACTGCATCTCTGAAATCTTCCCTCAGAGTTCTATGTGGAGGATCCTTGCTTGATGAATTTGGAGCCTCTTTCAGGGAGCCAGGCTGTGGTCACCAGGCACCTCCCACAGAGGCCTCTGCAGGGTCCTTCATGCAGGTCATATGGTCCTCATAGCCCTGCCGGGAGGTTTCCTGGTGGGTCCTACAGAACACACGACTGTCTGGGCCCGGCTCCCTGTCTCCTCATACCAGTAGGGTTACATGAGGACTTGAGTCCTCCCGCACTTGGAACCAGTGAGACCAATCCACAGCCTTCCTTGTGTGGGATGGAAGCTGACCCAGTCAGGATGAATCCAGGACCTAAGACTGCAGGAACCTTCCCTGCTTAGCCTGCCTGGGTCCCAAGTGGTGCTGTCAGTGTAAGAGGCAGGTCAGAAAGGGGACAGCAGAGCACAGACCACATGCCAGAGCCTCAGGTGCAGCCTCCTCTGAGCCCTGTCCCTGGATATTTGGGGTTGTGAAATAGGATTCCCTATGTGGTGGCTGAAATCCGCCAGGGACAGGTACACATGTGGTTGATCTGAAGGTTCAGAGTCACACAGTTAACACACAGCAGAACCATGAACACCAGCTCACTCTTCCTGTCTGATCTCTCCCCAGGGTTGTGTCCTGGGTCTCTGTCTCCAGCATTCCCAGGGTGCTTCTCTCCTTTGGTCCAGGTTTCAGCCAAGATGCACTCAGATGCTGTTTGATGTTTGAGCACCTTATTCTGGTGCCCAGCAGCTGACCGGAGCAGACCAGTGTCCTGGGACAGAGACAGATGCTACCTGTCTTGGAGAGTCGCTGAGTTTGGAGCATCCTTCCCTTCCCATTCCTGTACTCAGTGAGGCCAGGGATTTCTGTTGTACAGGGCATTTATTCCTAACGCTGGAGCAAGCTGCAACAGTGCTTAGAGCCCTTCTCACCATCAGCAGGTCCCACGGAATGCACACGGTGACTTGAACCCCTCTTCTGGGTCTCAGAGACCCCTCTGCCATTGGCCTTGAGCAGGGCCAGTCCCTTTCAGCCTTATCTACTATGCTGTGTATGCTGTAGCACAGTTCTAGTGGTTTCTGCAGAAATACTGTTTCAGGAAATTCCACGTGGCACCAGGGAGCGTCTTTACGTGTGTGTGTGTGTGTGTGTGTGTGTGTGTGTGTGTGATTGGTTAAGTGTGAGGAATTGTTGTGCAGACTTGGGTCTTGTTTATCATTTCCTCATTCATCTTCCTTTAAATCATCACTTTAGTTTGAAGAGGTGGACTCGGCATTTCAAATTATCAATTCACGGTCTGTAGTGTGTTATAGAAGCCGGTTGCTGCATCTTCGGAATTCAAATTGCAATAAGTGGAAAAGCTGTGAGGACAGTGGGAAGTTGGATGGTGAGGTTAGCCTCCCGTCTCCGTGGGGCATCCCCTCAGGGTGGCCAGGACTGTGCTGGTGGGCAGGTGGCCTGCCCTGTGGGAGGAGGGTGGTGCTGTGCAGCTTGCAGTTAGGCCTTTTCCAGGCTCCTGCCCTTCTGGAATTGCTGCATTGTGCTTCGGTTCTGGACTGAACATCCTGCCTGGAGATATGGAGTTGCCTGTGCCGCTAGGAGGAGTAGAAAATAGCGTTCTAGCGCTGTCTCGCAAAACCCTGTGTCCCTGCCTGATTAGATCGCATGTCCAAGACATCCTACTTGGTTAGACAGCTGTGACAACTGGGAGAATTTCGTGATGTAGTGAGACAGCACAAGGAGTCGGCAGCCACGGCCAAGCTTGGGCTTTGCGGTCAGCCAGCTGGTGACCACGGTGACCCCTGAGGGTTTCAGCTGCAGCTGGAATATGTGAAGCCAGCCATCCCTTCCTGTCCAGCCTGTTTTCCCGCAGGAACCCTGTCCTGCCGCCAGGTGGCGCTCCTGCGGTCCGAATGTGGCCTCTCCTTTTCAATTCCTGTAAAACCCGCTCTCCGTGTTAGAAAAGACCGAAAGGGGCGACCAAACACCACATAAGCACTCCAGAACTCGGGAGTGAGTTATCACGAGGCCATCATTTGCGGGGTTTTGTGCTCTGCCTGGCATGCGACCTGGTTTCGGAGTCCAGGCAGTGAGATGCCCTGTGCTGGGCAGAGGCTGTGGCATCATGCGGTGGTCTGTGTGTGTGTGTGTGTGTGTGTGTGTGTGTGTGTGTGATTGGTTAAGTGTGAGGAATTGTTGTGCAGACTTGGGTCTTGTTTATCATTTCCTCATTCATCTTCCTTTAAATCATCACTTTAGTTTGAAGAGGTGGACTCGGCATTTCAAATTATCAATTCACGGTCTGTAGTGTGTTATAGAAGCCGGTTGCTGCATCTTCGGAATTCAAATTGCAATAAGTGGAAAAGCTGTGAGGACAGTGGGAAGTTGGATGGTGAGGTTAGCCTCCCGTCTCCGTGGGGCATCCCCTCAGGGTGGCCAGGACTGTGCTGGTGGGCAGGTGGCCTGCCCTGTGGGAGGAGGGTGGTGCTGTGCAGCTTGCAGTTAGGCCTTTTCCAGGCTCCTGCCCTTCTGGAATTGCTGCATTGTGCTTCGGTTCTGGACTGAACATCCTGCCTGGAGATATGGAGTTGCCTGTGCCGCTAGGAGGAGTAGAAAATAGCGTTCTAGCGCTGTCTCGCAAAACCCTGTGTCCCTGCCTGATTAGATCGCATGTCCAAGACATCCTACTTGGTTAGACAGCTGTGACAACTGGGAGAATTTCGTGATGTAGTGAGACAGCACAAGGAGTCGGCAGCCACGGCCAAGCTTGGGCTTTGCGGTCAGCCAGCTGGTGACCACGGTGACCCCTGAGGGTTTCAGCTGCAGCTGGAATATGTGAAGCCAGCCATCCCTTCCTGTCCAGCCTGTTTTCCCGCAGGAACCCTGTCCTGCCGCCAGGTGGCGCTCCTGCGGTCCGAATGTGGCCTCTCCTTTTCAATTCCTGTAAAACCCGCTCTCCGTGTTAGAAAAGACCGAAAGGGGCGACCAAACACCACATAAGCACTCCAGAACTCGGGAGTGAGTTATCACGAGGCCATCATTTGCGGGGTTTTGTGCTCTGCCTGGCATGCGACCTGGTTTCGGAGTCCAGGCAGTGAGATGCCCTGTGCTGGGCAGAGGCTGTGGCATCATGCGGTGGTCACTGCAGGCTACCGAATGGCATTCGCAAAGGTTTTCTTGGGACGCAGGATCCTGATGGAATAATGTTAAGCAAGAAGAAGCTGTGCCCGTGATGTGATCTTAACTAGGCAAGGAAACGTACCAAAGCACCAACAGGGTTGTTCTCGGCTTGGTGGGCTGTGAATATGTTTAGTTTTCTCCTTTTCCATTTTCTCTGTGTACAAACATTTTTTAAAAAATTTGTTTTGAGATAGGTCTTGCTATGTTGCTCAGGCTCACCGCAAACTTGCCATTCTCTTGCCTCACCTCTTGAGTTGCTGTGATTGTCAGCGAGCACCACCACAAGCAATGTCCAATAATTCTTTAAAAGGACAATCTAAGCGACTTTAGGAGAGATTCCATGAGGATCTCAACTGTGCCGTCCCCTTGAGCAGACAGGGAAGACCGCTCTTTCTGGATGCTGTAGGGATCATACCTACCTCTGATATGCACACATGACCTCAGTTTCCTTGGTTTTAAATCCTCTCTTTCCCATTTTGACAGGAAAGAAAGCTCTCAGCTTCCTCTTCCAGGTTCGTAGGAGTGGGGCAGCCTCAATTTGAAGATTTTAGCATGGTTGTTGGGTTCTGGGACCTCTGCTAACCCTAGGCTCTGGGTGAGGAGGACTGGGGCCAGCAGTGTTTCCAGTGGGGGCCACAGTATCCGTTGGCACAGCAGCTGGGAGTGACAAGGTCTTGGCCGCTCCTGTGAGGGCAAATGGGCAGCCTTTCTGGGATGTGAGGTGTGTTTCTGAGGGGACCTGGGAAGATTGTCTTCTGGACAGTGGCCCCAACAGAGTGCTTGCCGCTGCTAGGAGGGAAGCACACAGCAACCCCTGGGTGCTACAGGGCAGCTGGGTGCCAAGACCAGGTATGGTTGGCCCGTGATGTTTGTCACCACAGCACCGATTGATTCCGCCTATGCCTGGCTATTGAGAGGGCTGGGTCTTCAGTCCTCAGCTGTGAAGGACATTTGTTGTCCGGTTGCTCAGCCTGACTGCCAGTGTTTCCTATTGGTCGCATCATGCTTTGCGGTCCACTCTGTTTTCACATGTGTCTGAAAGTCAGGCCCAACACAGGAAGAGAGACCCAGGAGAGCTCTCTTACCTAGCATTCTCCTCCCACACTCGTGTTGCTGAGCAGAGGTTTTGAAAATGCTGCCTTATTGCCCCTCGCCTGAACTCTTCACAGCCAAGAGCCTCCAGGCAACTTTAAGCTGATCACTGCTTTTCTCCTGCCTGAGCAGGGATGTAATGAGACCAGCAGCAGGCTGGGCCTCACATGATAGAGTGCCACATACCTGCCATCTCAGCCTCTCTGTCCAGGTTTCGGAGCACACCCAGGCTTTCAGAGTGCTCTCCCTATAACCTGCAGCACCCAGGACCAGGAGGGTACTGAGTGGTAGCCCTGGTGCTCTGAGGATGTCACAAACTCCTAGCCTCTCCCTGCCTCATCCTCCGTGAGGGTAAAGTGGAAATGAGATGGTTACTTCAGGAGGGGATTGGAAGATCGGAAGAGACAATACAGACTGCTAAGTGAGTAGAACCCAGAGCTTATTGGCTATTTTTGTGAATAAATGCCAGTTTGGGCTATGTCTCTGTATGAAGGCCCTGTGCCATCTCTTTCCTCATCTAGGGAGTGTGGCTGAGGGGCTGTTTTCTACAGTCTCTTCTACTGGGGATGCTGGACACAGTGAATGACGGATGGGACATGGCAGGTCCCCATGATCAGGGCCACCTTGAGTCCTCTCTGGGGCCCCCATGGTTCTGCTGCAGCCTCCGGCTCCATGGGTGCCTCCTCACGGGGCATGTCCTATGTTGCCCACCACAAGAAGGGGTGGAGGGCAGAGGGCAGAGTCCTCAAGTCCCTCCTCACACCAGGCGCTGCTCCGACCCAATAGCTGCAGGTAAGTGACATGGGTCCTGGCTCCTTCCCACTGGTCAGCACTGGGCCTCTCACTTCTCTCCCCAAAGACTCAATTGATACAGTTTCTCTCAGGCCAGGCCTAGTTCAGTGTCAACTGGGAATGGTGACCTGCACCTGTGGTCACAGCACTTGGGAGGCTGAGGCAGGTGAATCACTTAAGCCTATGAATTTGAAATGAATTTGGGCAATATAGTGGGACCCTCAACAAAACAAAACAAAACCAACAAAATGACAGTGTTTGAGATGACTGTGTGTTTGTCTGTTTCTTCTGGTTTTAGGCTGGTCAGCAGAGAAAGAATGCCCTGCTTTCCCGGATGTGAGTTGGGGCATTGCCTGGGACACTGCACCCACAGGGCCTTGCTGTGCCCTTCTCTTGCCTGTCTTTGGAGAGTAGGAGGGCTGGTTTGGGCCTTTGGAGACTTCTTTAGCCTTCTGACCATGTGGGTGGCGCTGCACTGTGAGCCAGCGAGCTCGGGGCACTGGTATGGAGGCTGTTGCGTGTCCAGAGTGGTGCCCGGTACTGTGCCACAGCATTTGTGTGTCTCTTAGAGAAGAGGCTTTCTTGTTCTTTCTCTGAATTTCTACCCTTCATTCACTTCACCTTCCTTGAGACAAGCAGGCAGTTGTTCGGAAGCTGCCGTTGACAGGCTCGTCAATCCCCTTCCAGTTTCCCCAAGCTGCTGTGGCAGAAAGCTGCCCGTCTGTATTTGACCCAAAGCCTGAAGCTTTGCTGTCACACTCTAGGATGCAGCTGTGTGTGTCTTACGCTGGCTGTGCTGCAGTGTGCACCCCCAAGGAAGGTCTGTAAACCGGCCAGATTAATCAGTTCCAGAAAAACGGCATTGCAGTGACAGGCTTCTGTGAGTGGTGGATTTTATGTAAGTATTTCTGTGCTAAAACTAGGTTGTTGGCGTGGAACCTCACCCACTAGTGACAGGCTTCCTCCTGTGATCAGAAGCTCTGTCTCTGGCCTCTGTTGCTGGTGTGAGGGTGTTTCGTGGATCTGAGGTGAAGGGAGCTCCAGAGTCCCTTTCTGTAGACAGGCTTCAACTTAGGAGTAGCAAGTACTTATTTTCCCATAGGTGCTCATGAATATGTGGCCTAAATGCTTGGTTGCTGCTTTCAGATGCAAGATTCTAACCTGCAGTCCTGTCCTCTTTCCAGCAGAGCACTTGGCTCTGGAGCCCTGCAGGGCACCAGGGAGAGGATGCGCAGTTCACCCACCCTCAGCCTTGTCCTGAAGCCTTGAGGCTGTACCGGCCTGGAAAGTGGGTTTCTGAGCAGAGTACAGTACCCAGCTCTCCTCCAAGACATTGCGTATTGCTGTTCAAATTCTGCCCGAGCCATCTGCTACATTTCTTTCTTTCCATTTATTTTTGAAGCACATTACAGGAAAGCTGCTTCTTGACATATCTCACTTGGAGAAAGTACAAAAAAGGAAAAAGGAAAGTATGTCAGAAACTTTAGATGTCACTCTGTCAGGGCACTTTGCATAAATAATTCAATGTTATACTCCAGTTAGTATCGAAAACCCAGCGCCTATTACCCCAACTTAAACATAAATTTGAAAACTCGCAGGAAACAAAACAAATCTTATATTATTATATTTTTAAAGGCATGACCCTTAGCAGTGTCTGAGGGTGGCACTCTTCTTTGTAACTGCAATTCTGGTCCATGTCTTGTCTGGAGAGTTGAGGGGAAGCGACAGGGCATACGTGTGACCCTAGCACTGTCTGCTGTGTGTGATGCCCCTTCCCTCGCCATAGGGAAATACCTGGGACCATCACACTACTAAGATGCGAGCTGCGTCTGCCCCAGCTTTGGCTTTGGGCCGGTGGAGAGATGGAGCGTGACAGTAGGAGCATGTGGTGGCACAAACCTGCTCACCTTGTGCCCAAGAAGCAAAAGAGACAGAAGAAGGGGCACCAATGAGCACCCCCCACCCTGACTCAAAAACCTCCCATGAAGCTCTTCTCGAAGGTTCCACCACTTCCCAGTGGCACTATAGGCTGGGGACCAAAATTTCAACACACAGGCCACTGGGGGACATTGCACACCCAAACTATAGTAGTGGTGCTAACCACCCTGGCACACTCCCGGGTATACATGAGGTGAACAAAATATATAATAAATTAAATTTTATTATAGTAATAGGCACATTACCATGACTCCCCCTCAAAATCCTCCCTCTCACTTTTAACATGCTTATCACATCATTCTTGCCACTTTCTGAAGCAATTCTGGAAGTCTTGTTTCCTGCCTGAATGTCTTTAAGAGGTGTGATGAAAATTATGATGAATGCCACTGCTGTATGCCGTCCAACAGAAAGGCGGCTTGTGGAAACACGACACCGTGTCCTCCTCCACCGTGTTTGTCAGATCTACACTGTATGACTTCTGGCTCTGCCCCAAAGTCACAATCCCATGAAAGGTAAACGTTTTGACTGATTCAGGTTGCTGAGTTCGCTATGACAGCACAACTAAAGACACTCAGAACAGAGGACACCTGCTGCAGAAAGTTCAAGGACTATGGGATGAGGGTGTTTGAAGTGAAGGGGGTATTTTGAGGGGATTTCATGACAAATGTTTATTGCAACAAACTTTTGAAAAACTAAAACTATACATTCACTGTATTTTTACGATTGTACCATATCTCTGGCCCGTTTTTGTTCAGAAGCGAGAAATGAGCTGATCTTTTCTTAGCACCCATCTTTATCATTGGATGACACTGAAGAGCTGGGCACACTATTTTCTGAAAGGCAGCATCAGTGTAGCAGGATGGTGGTTGGGCTGAGTGAGTTTCTGTTGGGCTGTTGGAGCCAGGTTTGTGTGTGTGTGTATGTGTATTTATGTGTGACAGCCCTGTGGTGTCACAGCCATGTGGGGCCATTCAAGTCTTATTACCAAGGACATGGAGGGTGCTGGCTGAGAGTGGCCATCCCTTTCCACAGCCAGGCCTGACTGCCTTCTGCACAGGGCCGATAGCAACACAGAGGGGACGCAGGAGCCACTGCCACAGTGGGCTCATTATTTAGCTCATTGCAAGGACCTGGTTTTCATGATGCACATCATGCCAGCTTGGGTTTTTGGAAAGGAAAATGAACTCAGAAAAAACACGTGTGTGTGAATGAGTTTCTGAGGAAGGTAAGAAATGTGTGCTGGCCTCTGCTTGGAGTGGTCCTGAGGACCCCCCACTCTGGACAAACACACAGCCAAGATTTTGGGTTCTGATGAGATCCAGAGGTGACTCAGGCACCTCCAGAGGAACCAAGATCCAGAGGAACTGTCAGTGTGATGATTCACTATGATCACCAACATGATTGGCTTGATACCATGCTCCAGGTAGTCTGGGAGGCCCATGAGGGTGTGACTGTGGGAACAATATCTGGTGCCCAGCTCCTTCCTTCCTGGCTCTTTCTTGCTTGTTCTGCTTCCTGGCAGCCACAAGGTGAGCAGCTGTCCTCCACCATGCCCTTCTGTAGTTTCTGCCTTGGAGCAGCTAATCGTAGATGGAAACTCCCAAGAATGTGAACCAAAACAACCCTCCTCTCTTTAAATTGTGCATGTCAGGTTTTTGTCCCACAATAGGAAGCTGTACAGTATAGCAGCAAGGCTGACACACCGTGGCTGACACCCATGTGAGCTGAGGAGAGCACGAGGTCTTCCCTGGGTGCCAGTCTCTCACCTTCAGGCTTCCTCAGTGGCTGGTGCTCTGGTCCTAGGGAAAGGTATTTCATAGCCATACAGGGCAGGAAAACATGCAGCAGGGCAGGGAGAGGACGTGTCACAGCTCTGCTCTCTCACAGAGCATCAGGACACATTCTCACAGGGTTGGGAGTTCAGGGTCAGGCCGTGTGCAGGGAGCATGACTGTCACCATACTGGGCCACCAGCAGGTGCCTCACAGAACAGTGAAGAGGTGACAAAACTGACCCCGGCACCCACTGCAGCAGGGGATAGTTTGCTGTCTTCACCTCACTCTGCATGTGGCCTTGTCTCGGTGGGGGTCAGTGCAGTGTTGAGTGCGAGCCCTCAGGGTCACACTGTGTCTGCAGTCTTGGACACTGTGGGGACACTGGCACAGCCAGGAGCAGAGTGAGGTGCAGGCCCACAGCAAGTATACCATTTGGTTCTGGTGACAGCTCTGCGTTGACTGCAGGTCAACGCCCATCCCTCAGGAGTCATGACGGGAAGGAAAGTGCTGATTTCATCCAACCTCCCAGGTTCAACTGTGTGTAAAGTTGTGCAGTTCTGAGTGTCCTGAGGGTCCTCAATGGCCAACACAGGCTTCCCAACTCTCATTTGTAATTAAGGCAGAGGAGGAGCTCTTGCTTGTTATAGCATAGATGATGTCTACTAAGGTAGTGCTATCTTGGTCAAAATGCTTCATGTTAAACAATGATTTTCAGGTTTGTGCTGTCCTCTCAGTTCAGTTTCAGCGAGAGAGGGTACGCAGGGAAGAGTGTCACTGGCTGAGTTGGGTACCGGGTCCCACCCTCAGGCTTAGTGACACACAGGCTGCGACGTAGCTCAGACACAGGAAGCTGCACTGTCAGGAACAGGAACGGGGTCCACACAGGTCCCACACCAGGCCTGCTGGCCTTGCACAGGGAGAGAGTCAGCAGAGGCATGAGCTGAAGCCCATCATATCCCGTGGGGATAGTTACTTTAGCATTTCTGTGAAAATGCTGAGGACCTCCTCCTGTCCTTGGTAAGTGCATGTTGCCTTAGTGTGCTGCAACTTAAAGACTGGAGACTGGGAGTCATTGGTGCGCATGTGTGAGCAGTTCCCTGTCTCGTCCTGCAGGACGCCACGGAAGCAGCTTCCCCTTGGCTCCACTCCTTCCAGGTCTGGAGCTGCTCCTAGCATCCTGCCCCTCAACCTGGTAAGCTGCAGCCCTCGTTTATGTGGCTCATCTCTGCTGGCTCCTGCAGGCTGTGCATGCTGGTCTCCTGCACAGTGGCTGTGTCCAATTTCTGAGGCTAGAGGTCTCTTCTGTAACCTGAGAGCCTTTAAGGTGAATTTTGCTTCTTGCTGCACCACTTTTGGTCCTTGAAATATCACTTCCATCTTTCTTTGAAAGGTCTGTGTCCCATCACTGGCAGACGGAGGGCTGCCTGTCCATGCTGGCTGTCCCTGAGCTGAAGAGGACGTGCCTTCCCAATTGTCCAATCTGTTACTACTGGTTACTAGTGGTTTCCAGACTGAGGAGCTCACAGCCAACTTCATACTTCTGCCGAAATTGCCCAGTCAGTACATGGTAGCTGGCATTCAGACTGTATGGTTGGGGCTGGTGGCATCACTGAAATTTGTCAGCTGTATGTGTCAGACCCAGCAAGATGAGAATGGCTGATACAATCACATCATTGAGTAAGCAAACCTTGCTTAGCGAGTACAACCAAATTCAGATTCCTGGGTCCAGACAGACCTTCAAATAAGACTTCCTGTGACTTGTGGGGCAGGTGTGGGTATGTCCATGGCATCACAGGGGGCTCTGCCATGCCACAGGGGAAGCTCAATGTATAGAATTTACCTTCCAGAAACTGCTATAGGAGTGGGGGTGTGGAAGAGAAGAAAGCTAGAGGAGACAGGACATGCATTCGAAGCAGAAGTGCCCAGAAGGCCAGCTCAGGATGAGGAGCTGGTGCCAGTGCCCCCTCAGGACATAGGTGCAGGTGTCCAGCTGCTCTGTCCAGGTTCCTTCTCATGGAAGGGCCCTACAGATGCTGCTTTATAAACACTGCTGGGGTTCCTTCTTAGTGCCAAATCTAGGTGATATCACCCAGATTTGTTTAAATTTTCCTCAAAAATCTCTCATTGATAGAACCAATAAGGAGCAAGAGATGAATGAACCTTTCCAGGGCTCTCTGGTGTGACAGTAAGGAGCCTGTGGAGGGAGGTCCTCAGCAGGAATCCTAGCCCAGGCTCTGAACTTGGATGCTGTCCAGGAGGCCAAATTCAGGAAGTTCTATACCATTTCAGCACCTGCCCTCCGCCAGGAGGCGCCAGAGCAGTCTGATGCCTGGCCATGCTCCAGAGAGGCTTGGCTGAGGACCTGCCTTTCCAAGGCCCAGGACCCTCATGCAGCCAGTGTGAGGACCATTGCGGCCTGGAAAGGCCAGGCCTGGGCACAGTGCTCCTGCTACTCAGAGCATCCTCTGCAGGGTTGTCCTGCCTGCTCAATTTTCATCATTTCAGATTTCCAGCTGTTTCCCAGTGAAGTATGAGATCACAGCATGGAAACTGAATAGTAAAAGTGAATTTGGGAACATGAGGCTGAAGGTACAATGTACTGCTATGGGAGAGGTCGGGCAGTAACTGTTTTATTACCGCCACACTGCTCGGCTCCTGTTTAATAGAATTACGGTGGGAGCAGCCCCACTAATTCCATTGCATACTTTTAGTCAGCAAACAGAGAGTGCCTTTTCACCTGCTCACAAGGGTGACTGATAACACTTTCTTCCAACAAGTTGTTTCATTCAATTAGCATGATGGATTTGGGAGGCCAGTGCTGGTGAAGTCCTTCTTTCAATGGGGAGCCACCCACATTTCTGTGGTCTTGACCAGGGTGGTGCAAGGCGGGACAATCCTGCCAGATTTGGGGACTGGGAGTGAGGCTCTGCCTCTGCTCAGGCTCAGCGCTGTGAGGTGTTCTCTCTAATGGAATTCTCAGGGTGGTTCTGATGTTTTACTTACAGCTGAGCCCAGGGAGGCCTAATTTCTTTTGCAGTTCTCTTCTCACAGATGCAATTACTGAGTGAGATTTGGTCTGGGAGGACGTGATGAGATTCTATTTTAAGGTCACTTCTTGGCTCCATTGTGAAGAGAGGGTGTGGTGCTAACTGCCCTGGCACACTCCCAGGTATGCTGGGCTGACGTGGCAGTCCACGGGCTCCTCGTTTTGTCCTTGTGGGCTGACTCTTCTATGGGCTCCTTGGTCTGAACCAAGTGTGTGGTGTTGTGGTCCCGGCCCATGGCTGTTCACTGTGTGTTGTTGGTGACAGGCAGTAGCTGCATAGCTAGCTCTAGTGTGGGGTACTTGGGATTTAGCATCTTTTCTCCCATCTTTTGAATGCTCTTGGCATTATGTTCTGCACAGCATCTGCTCTTTGGTGGTTCGTGCCCCACCTGGGTATAGGGATTTCCTGGGGGAGCCTGATATCAGTACAGAAGGGACGCCCAGGTCGAAGAGTGCTGGGCTGGGCTGGGGTCCTGATCTGAGTGTGGTGGTTGGTGATGTCACATGACTATCTAGACGCCTGCAGGATGGGTTAAAGTGGCAGAGAGTCCTGTGTGGCTTGGCGGGAACTTACACTGTCCTGTGGAGGTCCTCTCTTTGCACCTTGGTGAGCTTGTTGCTGTGGTTACCATGGCAACCTGCCCTGTTTCTGGAAGCGCTCCAGAGCCTTGCTGTGCCCAAGGATGCCTTGCCCTTGCCAAGCACAGGTGGACATGGGCTGAGGGTCCCCCATGTGCATCTTAGCTCCTTAAAGACAGTGCCTTGCTTTCATCTGTGTTTGGGTTCAGGTGTCAGTGAATTGTACAGGAAATAGAACCATCTTTCTTTTTCCCGTAACCCTATGACTCATTATGAACAAAACACAAAGAACCGTTTTGATCCTGAACAAAATCTTGTCTCCAAATTAGTTTTTCTTAATGTAGATTTTCTCATGAGTCTTTCACCAGCTGGCATCTCTCAGATTGAAATTAGGAAGTAGGCTCTGCCCCATGGCAAGGGGGAGGTAACGATATGGTGGCCAAGGGGGAGCCGTGTGGTAGGTGCGGACGTGTGGGTCTTCACTGTACCCTCATATCTGGATGAGTTGGCCTGCTGAGCCTGAGGAGGATGGTGATGGCTTCCAAGAACACCCTGTAGCTGTCAGCCTTCTGAGGCAGCCCTGGCTGGGGATGGGTGTCGCGAGCCGGCGACGCAGAGCACTGTCCCGCAGTGCCTCAAACCTGAAAGAGCAGCCGGGTGGAGATGGGGCAGAGAGAAAGAAAGGACGCCAAGACAAGAGTCTGATCAAGGCGACATTTATTGCAAACAAGCATCAGCCTTTTAAAGGCACATCAACAGGAAACACCTGACTCCTACAGCTAACGTCAGATCTTTAACAGGAAGTACCTGACTCCTACAGATCTTTGGCTATCCGAGTTTCTCTCGTGCAGGGTCAGAAACAAGTTTAACACGTGCAGTCCTTAAAGAGGAACAAATGTCACCCTTCAAAAAGCCAATGGGCCATGGCTGGCTTCCCACAGATGGGTGGTGTGGGCTTGGAGGTGGTAGTGGACCCATTGCTATCCAAGTTTCCAGTTTTATGTAAAGTCTGAGCATGTCATAGGTAGCAGACTGTGCTCCAGCCCTGCCCTCTGAGGGGCAGCTGAATCAGCTTCTTGGGATGCAAAGGGAACACAGGTGTGTGTGTTTTCAGCACCCACACCCACAGACTTTGTCATAGACAAGAAAGGATTGTGCTCACAGGCCTGCAGCAGCCTTGCTGCCAGTGTGAATGGTGGGTGCTTTGGTGAGGTTGTCCAGGTGCCTTGGGAGCTGGGGGCCTGGTACCAGTGTCTGGCCCCTGGCAGTGTGGAGATGTGGCCATGTCCTGTGATGGGTTCAAACATGTCCATGTCAGAGGTGGAGCCAACCGCTGAGCCCCAGTGTAACCCAGCATTGACTAGTCTGGTCTGAGAAATAGACTCTATTTTAAAAAATAATGAACTGCCCACCACTGAACAGAGGAGGTTTCATTAAGAGATGAAATGCTAATGAGGTCTGGCTCCTGGGCCCTTGAATAGCAAATCTCTCTGGATGTGTTCAGAGATAAGTATGCTCTGAGGGTCCTGGAAATCCTCGGACTCTCAGCCCATGGCATTGTCTGGTTTCTGGACCAAGATGTGACCGAAGCTGTCATCACACATTTGTACTTGTAGACCTGAAGCTCCAGACCATTGCTGCCACTCCCTCCACCCAGCCCAGGCAGGCTGTGTAGACATGCATCTGTGTGATCTGCAAAGGTTGGGGCATCTGGATTAGCCAGTGGCCCTGCTTTTTCTGATCTCCAGTTCTTACCACCACAGTCTTGAGTGCCTCATAAATTCTTCCTGTGCTCATACTGAGTGTCAGGCTATGACCGCATCCACTCTGGGTATCTTCAGCGTATGGAGGATGGCATCAGGGAGCCACTCAGAGGCCATTGACTCTCGGTCTCTCTCCTTGGAGCACACAGGGGCTGTGATGCCCACATCAGGACAGGAAGGCCCACCCCTGGATGCCCACCCCTTTTGTAAGTATAGGGTGAGGCCATCCCAGGTGCACCATCAACGGTACCATTTGCGCATGTGTGCTCAGAGGAGTCCAGCTCTGTGCCCCAGGTCCCCCTTCCAGCAAGCCCAAGGCTCTTCTGGCCTCTTGGAATTGTATTTCCTACCATTTCCATGTCTTCCAAGGGGCCCAGCAGAAGAGTACTGGGTGGGATAAAATCAAGCTTTCAGTCACTTTGATCACATCAGCAGGAAGTGCAAATGATCAGGCCCAGGAGGTGGGGGCAGGGAGACCAAAGGCCCTGGTTTTGGAGCCTGCAGTGCTGGCTTACTCTGCTGTGCCTGAAGGTGCCACACCACTGGGCCTCTGCAGGGACCTGGTCATGAGCTGATGGGGCAGAGGGCCTGGCCCTGGCTTGGGGCACAGAGCAGGCAGTGGAAGGCTGCTTGGAAGAAGTAGCACATTTCAACCTGCAGAGGAGCTGCTAAATCAGGGTGGTGTGGCAGAGGAGAAACAGCACATGGCACGGCAGGCATGAGGCAGCCAGCCTTCCTTTTCCTCCTTTTTATCCCTTCCAGGCTACAGGACTATTAATTGGTGCCACTCACACCCAAGGGCGGGTCTTCACATTACCCACACCCAGAACCATGCTAAATCAACCAGTGGATTGATCCACTTACCACACACCTACCTTCCAGTCATCTCCCAAAAGCCCTATGAGCTCATGAGAATCAGGGAGAACATCTAGGTAGGTAGAAGCCATAACAGGTTACTAGGAGAACAGATTTAATGTAATATAATATATACTGGTATAATATACAACTGATTTACTAAGGAGACTCACAATGGCCTCCTGCAGATTTAGGAGTGGAAGAATGCAGAAAGGCTGTGTGCATACCAGTGAGTGCAGGGTCCAGTTCAAAGTTCAAGGCCTGGAGCTCATTGCAGAGTCTAGTGTGAGTCTGTATCTGAAAGCTAGAGTCTGTCCTGGAAGGATGTAGGAATTGGATCTGGATGTCTAAAGTGATGGTTGTGGGAAGCCAGCCATGGCCCACTGGCTTTTTGAAAGACAACATTTGTTCCTTTTTAAGGACTGCACGTGTTAAACTTGTTTTGACCCTGCACGGGAGAAACTCGGACAGCCAAAGATCTGATGTTATCTATAGGAGTCAGGTGTTGTCATGATTATTAGTTGCAGGTGTTGTTAATTTGTTTTTCTTGAGCCTGCTTTCTCTTGCCCGTGTGAACCCTCGTTCCCGTGGAGCGGGTGTTGAGGTTACTATGGTGATCCTAGCCCATAATAGTTCGGCCTTTCCCTTTAAAAGGCCGGTGCTTGCCGGCAATAAACGTCGCCTTGATCAGACTTTTGTCTTGGCGTCCTTCCTTTCTCTCTGCCCCATCTCCACCCCGCTGCTCTTTCAGGTTTGAGGCACTGCGGGACAGTGCTCTGCGTCGCCGGTTCGCGACAGATGGTAAAGACCAGAGCTCCTCTGAAGAAGCAAAAAGAGCAGACTTCCCTGTTCTTTTCCTTTATTCCATCCAGGCTACAAGCCCACTGATTGGTGCCCCACACTTCTGGGAAGTTTGCAGCCTACTTGTCACTCATTCAGGCACACCCAGAACTGGGCTCCACTAAGAGCCTCCTCTTATTCAAGTGGATACCACAATGAACTATCACATAGGAAGCGACAAGCAAACAAATACAAATATCACTTGGCAAGTGTCTGTGGCCACACTATGTCCTATCAAACATCTTTGACTTTGATCCAAATAGGAAATTTGGACCCCACTTTCCTCACTATTATGGCTTACATATGGCTATAGTCAAATCCCAAGGATGCCCTGTGACTAGGTATACATCTGCAAATAGAGGATGCAATTTACCTTTATTAACATCTGGACTTTTTCTGAGTCCACTGAATCATACATTTTATTTTTATTTATTTATTTTATTATTATTTTCTTGGTGTGGGGTTGAACCCATTGCCACTTACTTGCTAGTTAAGTGCTCTAGTGTTGCGCTATAGCCACAACCCTTGTCATTTCATTTTGAGACAGGGTCTTATTAAGTTTCCCAAGCTGGACTTTTGATCTTTCTGCCTCAGCCTCCCGAGGAGCTGGGACTACAGGTGTGCACTACCGTACCCCAGCTCACCTGTTTTATGAATTGGGCTTTGTGGCACACTTAGAAATAAGAGTGGATTCTCAGGAAAGCATAATAAGCATCCACTTCAGGAAGCATGAAGGCAGCGCCTGTGTGTGTAGTGCCTTCAGGAGGGATGTGCAGTGGCTGAGGCTCCTCCTCTTCTTTCCCTCATGCTTTTTCCTCTCCTCATGCTCTTCCCCTGTAAAAACCCTACTTGAAGTTGCAGTAGGAGGGCTTCTTTAATCTGCCCTGAGATTTGGCTCAGAGGAAGATCATTCTCATTTTTTATGGTTATTAAAATTAGAATATACACAGCTCTGTTCTCTTCACTCTGGCTATATTAACGTTTTATGAGGTTTCTGGCTGTGCTACTGTTGCTTTCAATACTCAGGAAACTCAGGCCTGCTCCTCTGACACACTCTGTCTAATACCAAGGGCCACCGTGTAAACCTCCTGAGAGCCTGTGGCTGGAGGAGACGCTGGTACCTGCCTGTCTGCAGCTGTCAGGAAGGTGGTCAGGTGGAGAGGATCAACTGCCCCACCCCGAATGCCTTGAATTCCAGACTTGAAAAGTGATGAGGAGGAGCTGAATCTCAACCAGAAGGCTCAAGAGGCAGCTGCTCCCTCAGCCTGAGCCTGGAGAGGACAGGGCAGCCATTCTCCAGGTGCACCCTTGGAAAGGAGTGGTCTTTTTTTGGGCTATTTATAACCAAACCCAGTTGAACTTGAGCAAAGATGATGTGTTTGTGGGGACTGGGTTGGCACAGGCCTTGGGTTCTGTCTGGGTCTTGTATGAGGACCACTGTGTCCTCGTGAAGGACCCTGCACTTTAATTTCAGGGCAACAGCTCAGGCTGTGACCTCTGTGCTGGAACAGCTTCCCAGGTGCACCTGGGTCCTCTTGCTTCCCTACCCCCTGGAGGAGATGTGCACAGTAAGATCTTTCCTAGGTGCAGTTCCCATGCTGTGCTGGGCTGCGGGGATCCTCCCTTCCTGCAGGTGGTTCCAGGGTCAGTAGGCTCAGGACACCATGCAGGCACCAGGAGACACCTCCTTCCTGGCACCTGCACGGGATAATCCTGCTGCAAGGGAGGACACAGATGTGAGTGAAGGGATGCTGGTCTGGAGGGAAATTGTGCCGCTTCTGTGAGCAGGACTCCAGCACACTGGGTTTTGTTGTGGGGTGGACCTGCTGTTTTCTTCTGATGTAAAGGATGTGTGTTTCTGTGTGAGCCCCTCAGGGACCTGGCACCTGAGTACTGTGGCCTGGAGTCTGATCTCAGGCAGGGCTTGGCCTTGGCCACCAGCTGCTGTTCAGAACCCTGTGGTTTCTTCCCCCATAACTGGCACTTGTTCTCTCTGCCCCATCTACCATGTACCTTCCTCGGACCTGTGTTTGCTGCTGGGCAGGGCACAGAAGGATTGATGGGCACGTTGCAGACACTAGCATTCTCACTCACTTGTCTTCTGCAGCCTCAGCTGGAGCTGTTCCTCATTTCATCCACCTGGTCCCTTTGGGTCTTGAAGCCCAAATCCTGAGTGCTAAGAGCAGGGCATTGGAGCTGTGAGGGGTCAGCAATGTGCAGGCCGAAGGTCTCACTTCTTAGAGGCCCATAGCTGGGGGACCCATCACTCCTTATCTGGGGAAGGGTTTGACTCTATCTCATAGGCGCTGACTGAGCCCTGTCATTTCTGCTTAGGTCTGAATTGAAACCAGAGACCACAGGCTAAGGCTCACCAGTGTTTTCATTTGATTTCCATTCACTGCGCCTTTATAAAGTACTGATGTCAGATGGCTCTGGGTCTCAGAGAAATTGACGGGAGTGATTGTAAAGTGATCTCATTGATTTTTATGGTTGTGATTTAGTTGTGGTGATGTAAAGAGATTTTTCTTTCAGGGTTTTGAGCAGTGCTGAAACTGTTAAAACTCTGGTGACTCTAAGAGATGGACTAAGTGAATTTTACACAAAGAGGAACACATGGCTCTTCAGGGGCTGGAGGCAGAATGTTGTGGTTTGAATTTGGAATGTTCCCCATGTATTAAGAGGCAGGACTTGGGGAAATGGATTGGATTATGGGAGCTCTGTAGCTGACTTATTGTGAGAGAGGAGGCCTGGATGGAGATGGGTCACTGTGGTCCTGACCTAGAAGGGTGCATCTCCCTCCCCACCTTCTCCCTGCTCTTTCTGCTTCCTGACTGCTATGATGCAAGCTGAGCCACTTTCCTCTGTGTCAGGCTGTCCCACCATGCTGTGTTGCCTTGGGGGCCACCAACATAATGCACTGAAACTTCTGAAATTGTGAGCCAAAATAAATCTCCCCTTGCTTCAGTTGCACATGGCTGTTTTTTTTTTTTTTTT
>NW_022900928.1:83783122-83885617 GCF_012274545.1 Fukomys damarensis
TTTTTTTTTTTTTTTGTCCCAGCAACAGGAAATGTTCATTTTTCAAGTTTGAAAAAAAAAAAAAAGCGTCATGTATGATAATCACTGCTTTCAGGAAGTGGCCCATGTCTATACTGGCTGAGGTGACTGTGTGTGTACAGGCTGTGTGTGGGGGGGGCTTTGGCTTCCTCTCCTGTGGGGGGAACTCAGCCAGTTCAGTCATGGGAAACAGCTGAGGCCACACTGGGCTGCTGCAATTGCCCATGAGGGCCTCAGGGAGCTCAGCTGGACTCCTCAGTGCCACTGGCTGCTGTAGAAACAGTCCATGCCTGGTGTTGCCATGGTTCTGCCTCTGGGTCTCTGGGCCTGGGGCGAGAAGCTGATGATAGAGGCGGGTGACTGGATTCCCTAGATCCAGTTCTCCTGCAGTTCTGGGCTGTTGGTCCCACATGGGGTCCCTACCGCAGGTGCTGGTATCTGGGTACTGCAAAGATTGTCCTGCATGCCATGCCATCTACTGGCCATATTGTGAAATTGCAGCCTCCCAGCCACAGAGGAGGGTGCCCAGCTTCCCGGTTAGGGAGTGAAGGAAGACACCCGCCCCCTCCTGGGGTGGGGGGCGAGTAGAGATCACTCCTTCAGTGCTGGAGTCAGGGGATCAACTGCTAAGAGCTAGGGTTGGTTCTGGGAAGAGGAGCAGGAACAGCACTGGCTTCTCAGGGAAGTCGGAGGCCGTTCACTGGAAGCTGAGCCTCCTGTGTGACTAGGTAAGGCTTATGTGGCTTTCTCTGGTTAGTCCTGAGTTGGTAGCAGGGATGAATCTGTTATTGGCTGAGTGCTGGAGTTTTGATCTGTGGCTGCAGAGGGCTGGGTCAGGTCTTGGGTTCAGGGTGGTGAATCTGGAGGCCTTGGGTGTCCCGTGCTGAGCCAGGTAGTTGAGTAGCTCATTTCCTGCTGTCACTTCGTCATTTTTGAGGTCCTCTCTGCCTAACCCAGGAGCCAGATGCTTTGACATTTATTTTTCTTCCCCATTCCCAGGTGGTGGAATGTTTCTCCCTTTGCTCAACTGGCATTTTTGTCTTTTCCTCCTCCTGTGCTTCAAGGACACAGAAGTAAGGTTGATAATGGTGGATGTCAGCTCTGCGGGGGCCTCTGTGCTTGACATCCTGGCTCCCAACTCTTGGGACTGTGACAGGGAGTCTACCTGGGGGTTGTGTCTTCACATACTGGCCCTGGCATGTGCCACATTGTCCTGCATACCCTGCTATGGTGCTGGGCCTGCTCTCCATGGAGGGGACAGGGTGGGGTGGATGCACACATGGACTTGAGCCTTTCTGAGCTGCTGTTCTTCTATGGACACCCAGCTTCACTGAGGTGCTGCCATGAGACACTATGATCCTGTCTTCACAGTGTCAGGTGCCATTAGAGTAACTACGCCCTTTGGAAGAATCACCCAACAAGCCCTGAGAAGTTGCTTAGAGAAACAAGAAACTTTATCTGAAAACGATATCTGAAGAATTTCAGTTCCAGGGTAGAAATTCACCTAAGAAAACTGCCAGTAGTTGCAGCTCCAGCAGGCAACCAGCAAGACCTCCTGTCTTCTGAGGGAAGCTTTGCGCCTGAGGTCTGTGCTGCAAATGTCATCATTCATGCTGGGAGCCCTTTCTGCATCATTTATGTAGCTGCAGCCAGGGTGGTTTTGTACGTGGCTCCTGGGGAGAATGGCGCCACACACCCATGGGTGATGTTGTTTGAGGAACCTGGCTGAACTTTAATTTCTGTATGGTGCTCGTTGGTGAGTATGCTGAGTACACTTGACCTTTATAAATGTGTGCCCACAGGCTTTATGTGTCTTGAACGTTTGCAGTATTCTCAAACTCAGGTTTTTGGTGAAAGGAAGCCACTGGAGCTAGGTGGGATGGAGATGTAAATGGCACTAATGACTATGGTGAGGTTGGCGCTCTGGACTGGTAATAGCCCCAGAGAACTGCTGCTGTATGTAGCAGGGCTTTGGAAAGGCCACTGGATCACAAGGTCTCAGACTCCATCCACAGGAGAATCCACCGATGCATCATAAATCGATGGAATTGCTGGGAGGGTTGGGAGTCGGAGGTGGGGCTCGTGAAGGGAGTGGCCAGGAGCATGTGCCCTGAAGACTGCATCTGAGCCCCAGGCTTCCTCTCCTGCTCTTTCCCTCTCTACTTCCTGATCAGCATAGGTGAGTGGCTTTCCTCCACCTCATATTTCTGCCATGATTACAGTAATACCTCACTTCATGAACTCTTATGTTTGCAAACAAAAGTGTTTGGCAAAATTTTGCTTTCTGTTTGCTACTCTGCATCAGTGACAGATATGATCACAGCCATCCTCTCCTCAGTGACACCAATGCAGCCATCTTCCCCCAAATTGTAAAACAAATTAAGTTTGTAAACTGAGGTACCGCTGTATTACCCTCACCTTAGGCCTAAAAACAGTGGAGCCAGATGACCATGGACTGGATCCTCTGAAACTGTGACCCAAAATAAACCTTTCCTCCTTGAAGTCATTTCTCCAGGTATTTGGTCACAGGGATGGAAAGCTGATTAGCACGAAGTGTTGCCAAGCTCTCATCTGTCCTTTTCTTGCCCTCTGTCCTTGCCAGCCAAAGTCAGTGAGTGTGACAGGGTGGTGTCCAGGCACAGGGAGCTCCTGTGAAGGGATCTCCCCGCTCTCAGTCATGCCCAGGGCATATCCTGTTTTCAGATGCACCCTCCTCACCTCCCTGTGGGGGACAGATACTTCTGCACCATGGTGAGGAGGGAGACATTGAGGCCAGGAAGCTGCTGTGGCTGCACACCTGGAAATCCAGCCAAAGTCAGTACCTCCCCCACCTGAGCTCTTATTGATAGGTCTGATCCCTGCCTGTCTTCTTCACCCAGCCACCTGAGTTCCTTGAATAGCCATTTTCAGCCCTCTGAGCCCAGGGAACAATACCTACTCTTCTGGGACATGGCATACATGTCCCACCTGCTAAGTCACAGCACACCCACAACAGAGCCTCGACTATTGCTGTGGCTACCTACTTAGCCATTCTTGCTCCTTAATCTCATGCTCCCCTTCACCTCATACCACCTAAGCCCATCCCCCTAACCCCTTACCCAACCATAAAGACCCAGTTCAATAAACTGGACTCAGACTCTCCTTTGGAGTTACTCTAGGAGGTCCTTCCTGGAACCCCAAATTCTGGCTGTGTTCTTCATTGTCACCATTAACCTAACCCTTATCTCCATGGAGGGGAGCCTGTCAGGTGATGTTTTCATCCTTCAGTGGCCAGAGAATCAGTTGAGGACCGAGGTAGCACAAGGGTTCCATGTACCTTCTTCCTAATGAATTTGTTCTTTCAGGATGCAAATTGCAACCAAAGTGCATTTTTCCTTTGTGTGGTTGATGGATGTGCCCTCATCCTTATGTCTTGTCACACACATTCTGGGTTAGGAAGCAACATTGGTAAAGAAGGCATCTTGTCTGCTGTCTTTTCTTCACTGGAAGGGTGAGGCTCTGGCCAGGGCTTCAACCCACCCCAATACTACCCTTCACTTCTGATTGCCAGCGTCCCCACATATGGGTGCTAATGTAGATATTTCTTCCTCCCGTTGGGTTAGAAGCCTCTTGGGCTGCCAGATTCAGCCCTGAATGAGTGCAGCCCCTGGGCGGTGCATTCCTCCAGGCTGTGCTTAGCACTGGGAACTAGAGGGCCAGAGAGAAGTTTCATAGGCTCCGACTGTGGTTTAGTAAAATATACATCTCTCCCAGCAAACAGTTCCTAAGTCCCTTGGGATCTCTGGTGTGGAGGGCAAGTGTCTTTTGTACACTAGCTAGAGGACCAGTGGCTGGGACCCTGCACCTGAGGAACATGCCTACCTCAGAACCACCGGCAAGGAATGTGATCAGCCCTGTCTACCCAATGGAGTTTGCACAGAGAAACCTAGGGCAGGGCTCAGTGAGCTTCTGAGCAGGTGGACTCACGGGTGCCAGGACGGTGTCTCACCCCATCACATATCTCAATACCTGTCCTGATGCATCTTGGATGTTACTGGTTTAATGTGCCAGGGTGTTAGTGATGGAGATGCTGCGTGTCAGAATAGGGCATGTGGGAACGCTATACTTTTTGCTTGATTTTCTATAAACCTAAAACTACTCCAAAACACAAAGTCTATTAATTGTGTAGCAGAAGAACCCAAGGTCTCCCACGTCTGGACCGTGCAGTGTGTGGTGAATCTTCCTTCCCTGCTACTGAGGACTCTCTGTTTGTAGGAGCCATGTAGGTTTCAGTTGTTCAGGATTAAGTGCCTGTGTCTGGGAGCTGCAGAGGCTCTTGGAGGGGTAGAACCCAGGAGCTGGGGTCTAGAGGATAGGGAAGGGGGCAATCAAGAGGACAGAGCATGGAACATGTGCACAGGAGGCCAAAGGTGAGGCTCAAAACAGTTAAGTGCTTACCTCACACTTTTATCCCAAGTCAGGAATGCTGTATTTTCCTGTTATTTTAAAAAGGAACCCAAAGCTGTACAATAGCTGTACGTTTCGGTCCCTACGTGTGTGCACAGAGTCCCGGCCACACACAGCATTTGCAGTGTTGTCTTACAACACAGTAAGAGTCATGGGAACACACACCAAAGTGTGCATCCTGGTGCTGTCCCTGCACTGTGAGGAGTGTCTGGGACAGATCAAGGGGCTTGTCACAGCAGAATTGCTCATTAACATCTGATCATGCGGGGGGCCCTCCTACTCCTGTGGTTGTACGTTCTGGAAATTAGTATCACAGGGTTTGTGCTTTTGGTGAGTTTTACAAAAATGCACATTCATGAGTAAAATTATTTTTAGAGAATTACATTTATTTTAAACATTCATGTATGTCCTAGTTATATCTTGTTATGGTTTAGAAATAGACGTCCCCCCAAAGCCATGTGCACATAGGTGGGGTATTTGGGAGGTGACTGGATCATGGGGCATGATACTCATCAGTGGATTGGTCCGCTGATGGCTAAATGTGATGTTGGGAGGTGATCACTGGGGTCTGTCTCCTTCCAGTGATCTCCCCTTCACTCTCTGCTTCCTGCCACCATGAGGTGAGCAGCTTTTCCCTAGTAGACCCCTCTGCCATTCTACTCTGCCTTGGAGCCAATGGATATGGACTGAAACCTCCACAAACTGGGAACCAAAATAAACCTCTCCTCCTTTAAGTGATGGGTGTTGGGTGTTGTGTCCCAGGGACAAGAAATGTGCCCAAGACCTGTGTATAGTATTTGTGATTTTGGATAAAAATGAATGTTTATTTTTCCCATATATATCCCTTTGGCTTATTCTGTCCTCTGAAGTTGGGTGTTGCCTGCATTTGTTTAAGCAAAATGCTCCTCCTGTATCTATGTTTTACCTTGCAGAGGTCTCTGAGTGTAGGAGAATACCTCCCCTATCCCTCCTGGTATATGGCCAGTGTCCAGCTGTACCAAGGTTAGTAGAAAAGCCTTTGAAGCCACGTTCTCACCACTGGCAGGGCTAATTTAATAGTTTCCACAGCCACAGTCTTAGCAGCTTGGTTGCTTGTTCCCAGTGTTGTTTGTCTCAGGTGTTTTTGCTCCCAGGAGAAGCTGGGAGTTTCTTGAGAAGCCCTCTTGATATCCTACAAAGCCCCAACACCAATAGTCTCCATTTTGGGGGGGGGATGCTGACAAGTGGAAGGTTAACCATATCCTTTTCCTAAAGGAAAATCCTGCTGCATGGACAGCAGTCAGTATACTACATGGGCCCATGATATTGAACAAGAATGGCGAACATGAAGTTGTTTGCTGTGATCTTTTGGCTGCATAATTATTTGTGTCTTCATTTTAAAATCCTGCTCTCTGAGAATATTCTCTTCATAAAGTAACAGTCCATAAGGCAGAGCTTTTTAACAGCAAGGATGCAAGCAAGCCTTCTTCAGTGTCCTCAAATCTGCTGGATGAGTCATCTCACCAGGCAAAGGGTGTTGGAGACAGCAGTGGCATTATTTCATATTCTGTGTGGAAGTCAGTAACACCATGAATGGCTGTCGTGCTCAGTGGCCTATGCATCTCTTTCTGAGACTCATTTTACTAGAAGCACAGGCATGTGAGACTCACTTTGTCACCCTCTTAGGGTTCTGTGTGTTCACCCTAGGTGCAGAGCTGAGCTTGCCAGTGCCTGGACACTTGTCTGTACCTTCTTTTTCTTTTGTTCTTCCATTCAGCTGACTTCATTCAGTGCTTGACTTTTGTTTATTTTTTTTCCTTATTGAGTTTATTGGTACATTGTAGGTATACAGTACAGTTACATTCATCATTGGGATCTTGTACCTTTACATGACAGGTCTTGGTTCTCATTTTTTCCCCTTATCCCTGCCCTCCCTTCACCCCCCTTCCCCTCCCCCTTTACAAACACTTCATTTCCATTTTTTCATTTTCTCCTATTTTTTCTTTTCCCTTGTTAGCTTTCCCCTACCCTTCCCACTTTCCCTTTACCTTTAGCCCCTTTCTTCCTATTTCACATTGTCAATTATATCATTAGGATCTTATGCACTATTATAGTTTTTCACACCAGAGAAACTATTCGGTATTTACATGTGTGACTTATTTATACTTAGGAGTATATCCTCAATATGTGTCCATTTTCCTATGAATGAATCTAATTTCTCATTCTTTATGGCTGAGTAATATTCCATTTTATAGAAAAACCACATCTTCTTTATCCAGTTTCCAACTGATGGGCAGATGGGCTGTTTCCAAGTTTTCGCTATTACAAACTGTGCCACTATAAATATAGGTGCGCATATATCTCTGTGATATGATTCTTTTAATTCTTTTGGAAAGATACCCAGCAGAGGGAACGCTGGGTCAAATGGAACCTCTAGTCCCAGCTCTTTCAGGTATCTCCATATTGCTTTCCATAGTGGTTGCAGCAATCTGCACTCCCACCAACAATGGAGCATGGTTCCTTTCTCCCCACAACCCCGCCAACATGTGGGAGATGCAGATGAAAACAACACTGAGATTCCACCTCACTCTACAAAGAATGGCTGCTATCAAGTGCTTGACTTTTGAAGGTCTTGTTAATGTCCAGACACTCCAGCTAGTTAACTTTTTGTTTGTTTTTTGAGACAGGGTCTCACTTTGTAGTTCAGGCTGCTCCTGAACTCATTATGAACTCGAGGCAATCCTCCTGCCTATGCCTCCCGAGTGCTGGGATTACAGGTGTGAGCCACCATGCCCAGCATCTAGCTAGTTAACTTTTAAAAATCATTTCTTAAAGTCCCTGTAGGATATTTAAAATGCTTGATCCATGCAATTAATAACAAAGCAAGAACACATTCATTGGCAGAGCTTTACATTTTAAATTGGAGACTACAGAGGCACGAGGGCCTGGAAAAGGTTGTACTGTGACCTTTATGTCCTTGTTATTTCCTACTTTATTGTATGATATTATTTGCATAATTGTTCCATCTTGAAGCAAATGTTGGCCCCATAGGCCATATCAGATGGTTATGATCAGGGATAGAGGCAGAAATACCTTAGTTTCTTGGCCACTTTTGCCCCTGAGACACATGCCCAGAGTCGTCGGGGGAGAGGGTGACTTTCAATGTTAGTTTTCTACTATTTTGGAAGAGCCATCCTTGCTGTTTTCTCAATTCTTGCCCTATGGCTTCCTATTGTTTGCATCCTTGCTCTACCTTCTACCTCAGTTTCCCCTGGGAGATGTAATTCCCATAACTCATTATGTGTGTTGAAGGTTGATGGTCTCAGTTCTTCTGGAACTACAGTCCTGCCTTTATGGGAATCACATAATGTTCACCCTAACTGGTCTAAAGGGAGCACATGGACTGATTCTAGTTGGGAGTTGACCAGAGGCTTGGAAGCCTGTGGAGGAGGAACACAGCTTGAAGTCCAGAAGAGAGGATCTGTGGATGTTTTTAAATAGGCAAAGTCTATAAGTGCAAACAAGAATAATTAGTGTACAGGCTGGTAAAAGTGGCGTTGGTCATGATCATAGCCAGTTCTTGAGTGTTTAGAAGTAATTATAGCCATGAATTTTCATCCAGGCCTTTGTTCTGGTCTCTGTACGATCGTATTAATTCAGTGAATTTTTTTTTTTTTGGTACTGGGAATCGAACTCAGGACCTTGTGCTTGTGAGGCAGGCATTGGAACCACCGAGCTAAATCCCTGGCCCTAATTCTTTGAATTTTATGAGGTTGGTTTTTACCTTTCTTGAGGTGTTTATACAGAAGCAGGCCCAGGCTATGTCAGGTGAGAGGTGTCCTCATTTCCTGACTTGCACAGTTACATCTTGTTTGCATGTTTCTGCATCCTGAGCCTCTTCAGTGCTCTTGTGTTGGTAGACTACTATACTGCAGTGTAATTCTTCATTTCAAAGACAGGTGAATCACACAAACTCATCAGAAAACAGCCATCTCTAGACCCCAAACAACCAAGTGGAAGATTTTCTCCCATAGTAGCTGCTTTATTTTTCCCTCCAAAGAGATTAAGCAAAGGAACTCTTGGTAACTCTGTGTGCTACAGAAATGGCCGTTTGGCCTCTGGAGCCATAGCTTGACTTGCTAAAGGAAATGTGTTTAGGACATGCTGAGTTATGTTATGGAATGAAAGCTATTCATACTCATTTGGACTAGAAAGGCCTTCGATCTTCTAGCAAAAGCAAGAGCAGCTCATGGCAAAACTGTATTTCAGTGTCATCTTCATTTTATCTGGAGTAGGTCAGTCTGTGGCTGGGGTGTCTGTTTGGGACTCCATTTCCATGATGCAATCCAACAGTGGCCTTTAGTAGTGAGGAAGGGTGGCCATTCCTGTTAGTTTTGTGTGTGACGACGTTAATGCTCCTTTCCAGCAGTGCCATCTTTGGTTTTCTGCAGGGCATCCAGGGTGGCTGCAGGTGCCCTGAATCACAGGAGTAACAGTGAAAAGCAGTCAGGTCAGGATCTGAGCAGCAGACACAGTGGCAGCACCACCCAGCAGGGCTATTGGATAGTGCCCAGTGATGGTCCAGCGAGACTGCACTGGCCTCCTTTCCTCTGGGTGTATTTGTTTAGTGATATTTTAATGCACCTACAATGAACACAAATTGTATGAAAGAGAAAAATCAAAAGGAGGGGTCCGGGAAGCTGGCTCAAGAGGGTTCTTCTTGGCAGCCAGGCTGTGTGAGTTGCTCCCTGAGAAAGCTCAGGTGGGGAGCCAGGAGCCACCCTGCATGCTGAGTACCATGGTGCTGTCCCTGATCACATTGATTTTTTCTTTGTTTTATAATAGGTTTATTTTGTTTATTTTAGGTGTGGGGGACTGTTTTTGTTTTTTCCTGTGGGGTGGCCTTGGAATCAGTGTGCTTGGAACTCAGTCACTGTTGGGTATGTTTGAGCCCAGAGAATTCAGTGATGGGAGCAAGACTGTTCCACCAGTATTGCAGAGGGAAACACGGGACCCTGTCCTTCTGCCTTGGGTCTAAACTGCCCTGTGCTGTCAGAGGGTGGCTCTGCTGCCATGATCTGTGGGGCACTGGAGACTGCACATGGTGAGGAATCAGACCGAGGCCTCAGGCACAAGCTGCACCCTTGTGAAACTGGCCCTGGACTTCAGGGACTTGTCTGGATCTCAGCTGTGGTAAGATCTGCTGTGCTCATCCTGTGCCCCTGAAGCTGAGGCTCTTGAGACCTGAGTGTGAGGGAACAGCTGTCCAGTGACAGCAGCCCAGCAGCAGAAACAACTGGAGTTGGGTACAGGAGCAGCCTTATTTCCCATATCCTCCTGGCTTTCCCTGTGTGGTTTTCAGTGATTCCCAAGGTTCATTTCCATTCACAGTGGCTCTGGAAACAGAATGCAGTAGAATGACAGCAGCTTTGGACCTCTGGGAAACCAGTGGCAAAGATGAAATTCAGGCTGAGACCCTGGCTGTACGTGGCAGTGGATTCCAGGAAGGGCGCAGTCTGACACGAATCACAGCAAGTGACAAGAGCCACCCCACGATTTCCTGCCCTCCAATAGCCTATGTTCCGGGAGATGGAGATGCAGCTACACAGGGTGTTCAGGGAAACGGGGTGATTGTGGGTATTTGCTCCAGGGTTGCTATGGAGACGCCTCATTATCTCTAAGCTGCAGAGATGTGGTGTCAGGATTGACAGCTTGCATCTGTGCTGCAGCTTCTCCTGATAACGCTCTGCGTGCATGTGCATGTGCACGCTCACATGTGCCATGTCATCCAGACGTGCCTGCACTCCTGCCTGTGCACACTGGGTTTTGCTGCACATGTGCACTCTGCCGGAGCATGTGCTGTTTTCTCTGAGCACACGTTTTCCTGCTGCTCAGCTGATGGGTCAGAGCTCTAAGTATCAGGGAATAGATGTCATCTGATTTCTTTGGTAGGGAGAATGAAGAGGTGATGGGATGTGGGGGGAAGAGAGGAAGGGAGAGAGAAAAAGTCACACCCTGATTGCAAGAAGTTTAGAGAATGATTTTCAGAAGGCCAAACAAACTCACTCAGCTCAGCTGACCTTCTCAGCTCTGAGGGCTTCCAGGAATATGCAGTCCATGGGGATTTATACCCCTGCCAGAGGTCCCCGGAGCCCTGGGCAGAGTCACTCCACCTGTACAGTTTGTAGTCCTGACTGACGGGGCCCATTTTTGGATGTGGAATTTTTTCAGGTTATATCGGAATAGTGAAGGCTGTTGTTGGAATAGTTTGGGAAAAATCACCCACCTGGGCTGTTTCTAGGGTGAGAACATCCATGAGCATGCATGGGTGGTTGGGTGGTTGTGCTCAGGAGGTGCCAACTCCCCGCCCTGTGTGTGGCCCCTGCCTTACTGTGACTTTGGCTGCTGCTCCTGACTGTCCTTCCCAAGTGCCTGTGGCTCTCTGGCAGCAGTGGCTGGCAGACATGTACACGCTAAGGATAAATGTGCCTTGATGGCATAGCTGTGTCCAGAGCGACAACGCAGCAGCCTAGGTTGGAATGAGGCCTACGATACATCCCAGGATGTGGTGACACCATTGAAGAATAGCAGAGCTTGAGCTGTGGGGCTCAGGAACATGGGTGGTGCTCTGGACTCCCTCATGTCCTGTTGTTCAGCTGAAGGTCATCCAGCTTCCACATGAACAGCCGTTAAACACGAGCGACCTTTCGCCTCTTTGCTTCAATCCTCAGGACTTGGGAGATATTTAAGAATGAATTCAGTATTATAAGTCAGAAAAGAGACATTCCTGTTTAGACAGCCCTGTGAAGGTGAGGTGGATGCTGAGACTTGGTGCCTGGATTCGCAGTGGTGTGGAATGATTAGGGAGGAGTCTCTGCAGGCCTTGAGTTCTCCATCTACCTCCTCAGTCCCAGGGGCCAGACTGTCACTGAGTGGTGCTCTTTCAAAGTGCTTCAAGGAAGGAGAGAGACTTGATGCCAGACAGGAAGTTGGATCTGTAAAGAATGCATGCGTGTGTGTGTGAGTGTGTGTGTGCTCGCGCGCCTGCAGTTGTCTACTGTGCTGCAGCAAAGCCAATGTGTCCCCACGCTAGAGCCCTACTACTACCTAGTCCCTACTACTTCCTTTGCTGGTGTGGCCCCTCTTGTCCCTGCTGAGGTCCCCACCTGTGCTTGCTTCCTGTACCTTGTGCAGTTCTGATGCCAGGCCTTCCGGGAGGTCCCCACAGTTAAACAGATTTGCAGAGTCTCCTCAGAAGGTGTGGAGATCATCAAGGGACTTACCAGGACAGTGTGGCCCCCTTCCTTAGAGAATCAGCAGAGTTGGCGGCAAGCTTGCAGGGTCAGTGGGAGCTGTCTGGCCAGAGAGAGGAGTTCAGAGCCAGTGGCTAGCTTGTCCTGATTTGTTTTGTCTGTTCTGAACAACATGTGGGTGTGTTAGGCTCTTCCTGAGGAAGCCCCCCACAGCATCTTTCTGTTGAAGGTCGACCTGATCCCAGTGGTAGGCATGCTGCTGTCCACGATTGTGCCCACCTGGGAAAGCAGAGAAGATACCTTTTGTGGAATTGTACTGCTGGCAATCCTGCCCCACACCTGTAATCTCCAACACAGTTGTCATAAACCAGCCATAGATCACTGGTGGCAGGACCACCTGGAGCAGAGATTGTGCACGTGATGATGTCTTTAGGAAGCCTTTATCTGGTTAATTCTCCCTCAAGGTCAGGGCTCATGAAATAAAGCAATCCAGTCTTGCTTGAGGCTTGACTTGTCACCTGTTGGACATTTGAGCCAAGACCTGAGTCATTTTCTTGCAAATCAGGTGTGTGTGGCCAGCTGCCTCCCTTCCCGCAAGGCTGACCTCCAGACTTCCTATTTCATGGTATTACCTCTGCTGCAGTGGAAAAACTTGACTTAAATCTTCATATATGTGTCCAATTAATTTCTTAGAATAGACTTCTAGTGGGTAATTGTTGGTCTTAGGGTTTAGCCATTTTGAAACTTTTTAATAATATTTCTAAACTGTCCTTTAGAAGGGGCATTGAATTTGCACCTGCCTGAAGGGGACAGGCTTGGCTTAACTCACCAGCAACTTGAATTATTGTCACATCAAACCCAGTGCCAATCTGGCATCTGAAGGGCAATGTTGCCGTATGCCTCAGTGAATTACAAGAATCAGCTGCTTTCTTTTCTGCGTGTGCTGAGGAACACATTCCCTCCATTCTGCTTCATTATGCCCAGGAGCCTGGGTGATGGGAAGTTCTAGTCAGTGCTGGTGGGCTTGGGTGGCAGGGAAATTCCTCTGATGTTACTGCATGTAGCATGGGGACCTGTGCCTTTCCCCGTTCCTGCACTGGGCCTTAAGAGGATGTGACAGATTGGATTGCATTGCAAGGACAGTTGCAGCACAAATTCAGGACGATGGGCACAGAGATACAGGAAACTAGCTGCTGCTGATGGAGAGGAGGCCCAAGCATCAGTTTCAACAGTGACATGAGAACAAAGCAGGAGGGTGAGTTAAAGATCAGATGAGGGAGCCATGAGTGCTATATAGATAGGAGGTGGATGGTGGCTTAGTACTCATGCCAGGGAGCAGAGTCCACATGCGTGAAAGCATGAACAGGAGGGCCTTGCCCTGTTGGACATCACAGTGTACATGAGGCAGTGTATATGACCTAGGAGCCCACTGGAAGGTCACTGGATCTGTACCCACTGAGAACTTGTCCCAAAGGAGAGGCTGGCTTCAGACTTGAAGGCTGGGACCTGGCTGTCTCCATGAAGCTACTGCATCTGGTGCCCGGGTTTGAGAGTCCAGAGCGTACTAGGAACCCAGTGGCCAGGGCTCTGTCAGAACACGTGAGTGATCTGAACAGCAAGGAACCAGGCAGTTTTCATAGTTCCCTTGTCTGCAAGTGAAATGGAGGGTTACACATCTGTGTGGTCATCCTGGAGTCAGTGGACACACCTGTGCATTCGTACAAGGTAGTTGGGCATGGCATGCTATGCCTTTGAGGCATCTAGACTCTGGTTCTGGGATATGGAGTCTGATTCTGAGAGTCCTACTAATGGTCAGGTCATGATCACAGATATTGGGGAAGGAGAGTCATCCTCAGGCTCCTGGTCACATGTCCAGCCTTTCTTTAGGTATTGGTCCTACTGCGCGGCTGCCATTCTTAATTATGTATTAATTCTCAGATAAATTGCCTTCATTATCCTCTCATCTGCAGTGTATGCTGCTGCTCATTAGTGTTTGTCAGCTGCTTTGCTGACTTGGTTCTTAAACAGCCCTGGCTTCAGTGCAGTAATTAAAGATGATCCAGGCTGGATATGCAGATATTATTACTTTTTGGTTTTTGAAAAATAGCCTGGAGCATTGCTGAAATCGTTTCTCTGGATAGAGACTCCTGAAGTGGGAACCTGGGGACAGTCCCTGTTCTGCTCTGGGCAGTGGCCACTCCCCAGCCATATGACGTCCTCTCCTGCAGCATCTACCCACTGTCCAGCTGGGCAACTGGACATGGCCTCCTTGCTTACTGTTAGTGAGCCTGGCCAAAAGATCTTTTTGCCAACAAGATGCTACAGTAAGTCTTTAAAAATCCCACCATTCATAGAACTGATTTTTCTCCCTTAAGAAATGATCCCATCCTAATAAGAAACATGCCCTGTTGTCAGTGAGCTCTTCCGTGGAGGTGGCTTGTTTCCATGAATTTGTGAGTGACAATTGGAGACCTCTGTCCCGTGGCTTGGTGTGGCCTGCCTGGTCTGGTAGGGACCTGCTGGTGGACCGGCATCATCCAGTGGCTCCTTTCAGGTTTGACAGCCAGAGAGCTTCTTTGCTGAGTGTTACTGAAGCTTCATCCCCAGGCTTCTTAGTGTGGGGGCAGTGCCTCTCCCAATCAGCTTCTCAATCATTTGTTAAACTTATCATAAGGAGATTGTGGTAAAAGACACCTAACATGATTTACCTTCCTAACCACTCTTAAATGCACCGCTCAGAGGCATCGTGCACACTTACAACACACAGCCATTGCCACCATCCATCCATGGGACATTCTCATCTCCTCAAGTTGACACTGTCCCCCTGACCCCAGCTCCCCAGCCCACCTCTGTCCTGGCCCACATTCTTTCTCTGTCCTCTGTTTGCTTCTCCGGTGCCTTGTGTGGGTGGGATCAGGCAGGATCTGTCCTTTGTGACCACAGTCTTTCACTGATTGTGATATCCCCAAGGTTCATTGTGCTGTATGTGGGGTAGGTGAGGCTCTGGGATGTTCCATGTAGGCATAGACCACACTGTTTATTCTTTCACCTGAGGCTAAATACCTGGTGGTTTCGGCCTTTTCGCCCTTGGGAACAATGGTGCTAAAATCACAGCTGTGCAAGTGTCTCTGAGGCCCTCTTTTAAATTTGGCAAATTTTTAAAGAACTGTTTCTGAGGCCACATGTTACGGTCCTGGGCTATGAAAAATGAACTAGCTGTGTTCCCTTTAGGAGGCAGTGGGGTGGGCAAAGGGTTCTGGGCTGTTAGTCTCTCTGACCTCGCAGAGTCAGGGACTCTGTGGGACTGACGGAGGTCTGAGGGAGCCAGCTCTGGCTTTGGGCTGCTCTTGGTACTGGGGTTGGAAAGGTGGGAACTTTAGTAGGTGTCATTTGCTTCCAGGAGGTATGGTTAGCTAGCCCTCCCCATGTGCCCTGAAGGATGTCCAGAGCTGGACAGCACAGCTGTCCCACCATAGTGCCCTCATCCCGGCCACACTCCTCCTCCTGATGTTCTTGTCCATGAATGGGGGTAGAGTGGGGAAGGCAGCTCAGGTTGTGTCCAGGCTTCATGAGGCTTTTGTTGGCAGCTGGGTGACCCAGATGGCAAGGCCTGTCCTGCCAAGGACTGGCCATGTGTCTGGAGGGGTCAGAGGCAGACACAGAGGGGGAATAATAGACCAAGACAGAGACAGAGAAGCAGAGGATGGAGATAGAGAGAGAAGAGAGACAGAGAGAGAGGAAAGGGGTGGGAGGTGTGCAGCAGAGCTGGTCAGGAAGACTTTGTTCCCCAGGTAGCTGGACACTAAATGGAGTGAATGATGGCAGCTGTTGTGAGGGTGGCGGGATGCAGGTCACCCCTCTTCCGCATTGTGTGCCATCTCTGTCTTAGGTGTCCACCCTTCTGCTCTCACTTGGCAATGCTTTTCCCCATGGCCCATCTCCCACCCACAGCCCCCAAAGGGATGTCCTGTGCCCTCTTGGCAGTTGCATGTGGCCTGGCCCTTGGCTAAGCAAGCAGGATACCCAGGCTGGCTGGTTGCATCTCACAGTGAAATGTAAGGAGGCTATATGTGCTCGTGTGCGATGGAGGTGTCCTGTCCCCTATGTGAAGGCTGAAACTACCCTTTGACTTGCTACTGTGAGGCACCTAGGCTGACCAGGCTCTCACTGGGCACTCATCTCTGTCTCCTTAATCTCCCACTCTGGTTGTTTTCCAGGCAAGTACCAGTTAGTCACAGGCAACACTGCTCCTGGCCTAATCTCAGGGTGCTGCCAAAGGAAAAGCCCTCTGTTCACATCTGCTGCCTCCCCACCATCCTTGACTCTTGGTTGCTATTTTTGATTGCTTACGCAGAACCATGTAATTTCAGAATTGGAAGGGATGTTCAGATCATTTGGTTCCAGTCTGTTATTTTTAGAAAAAACAAACCTGAAAATCCAGAGAGGGCAAGGAGCCACTTGAGGTTTGCACAGCTGATTATTGACAGAGCCAGACTAACCCCCTGGTCTTAGATTCCTCCAATTTTCCCAGCAAGTTTCCATGGTGACTGATGAGTCTGGGTTGGCCCACAGTTTCCATGGAGACCATGATGAGTTTGGGTTGGCCCACAGTTTCCATGGAGACCATGACGAGGTTGGATTTGTCCAGTCTCCAAGATGAGTTTAGATTGGTCCACAGTTGCCATGGAGACCATGCTATGATTAGGTTGGTCCACAGTTTCCATAGAGACCAGTTGAGGTTGGGTTGGTCCATAGGAGCATCTTCCCACTGAGTCAATTTCTCTTGATTTACCAATAGAAAATGCAAAGAGCAAACTTGTTTTTTAGAAATCGCTCCTGCTTTCTTTAGTTCTTCTTACATTTTGCTTTGTAATGTTCTTTGTCCACATATTGGCTCCTCAAATAAAGCATGAACTCCTTGCAGATAGAATTTTGTCATATTTTCTTGGTTTTTCTTCATGTACATTGTTCAGCAGGACCCTGGAAAGGTGTATTTTTGGAGCTGGGTTAGTTATTCCCTTATTCAAAGGCATGTGCTGGGCACCTATGATCTGCCAACCACAGTATTTTACACTTGCTGTTTTTAAAATTGTATTTGACTTTCTTTTTCCCAAAAAATAAAAATAAGAAAGTGATATAGTTGATGTATTTTGAGTTGAAAAGTGAAGAGAAAGAGCCAAATATATGTATAAAAATATGAATATATGTGTACAAAAATTTAGTGTGAAAAGTGGGGCATGCAAGGGTCAGAGTAGCCCCTGTGTGAAGTCTTACACTGCATCCCAGTTGTGGGGATTTTAGCTGTCTGCTGGAATGTCATGAAGAAGCACCAGGAAGACATTTCCATTCATTTTTATGCGGGTGAAAACCCAGTGACAAAGTCTTGCACTTTTCTTTGATAAATAATGATAAACTGTCTTAGGGCTGGTGGCTTGACTCCCCGCCTAGCTCTGTCTCCCTGTGGTCCTCTATGCCAGCTCCTGTGGTAATCGTGGACATGGGCACTAGGCTCTGGATGTGGCCAGAGAAGTTCTACAGAGCCTGGCACTTTGGGGACTGGCTTCTGGGTCAGTTGCAGCCACTCATGACCATGGCTGCATTTTTCCAGGTGGAGAGACCAGCAAGGGCTGTGGGGCAGTGTCTCCTCAGCTCTTAACCGGGCTGGACAGGCAGCACAGGGCTGTGGGCAGTGGGGCACCAGCCAGAGCTCATGGGTACCTCTGAGGAGGAGATGGGGCTGGCAGGGCCATTGCTTGCAAACCTGGGCTCTGGGCTGACATCTGCGTCCTGCTTGTCCCCGCAAGTAGCATCTGCCTAAAAAGACCTCAGGACATTTCAAACTCATTGGCTTTGGAAAACAGAGATGTGAAATTGTTTGCCTGAGGCTGCACAGCAGGCTGGTCATGGAGTGGGGTTGAGAAGCCACCCCTGGGTCCCACTGGCTGTGGTGGTGTCCCCTCCATCCTTTAATAGGAATCAGGGCAGCAGAGACTCCAGGTGCTTGGCTGAGCACAGACTCACAAGCGCAGGGAAAGCTGTGAGCCCCAGGTTCAGCAGTGACTTAGTAAAGTGAATGACGTCCGCTAGTCTGTTTTCAAGGGACTGGTTGACAGGCCCACAGCACTGTGCTGTGACTTCTCTAAATTTATATTTGATTCCTTTGTTTTCCACTAAAAGATGTCAGTGTGGGTAGTATACCCCACAGGGTCCGTACTGTGGCTCCACAGTGCAGTGCCACCTCTCAGAACCAGCCTTCTGGTCCCTGAGGGGAAGGTGCCCACCCCAGATGCACACTCCTGTTCTTGCAGCCCATAGTAGAAGCCCAGTTGTTGTGACCATGGTGGTGTGGGAGGGTTCCCTGCTGGTAGGAAGCTGGGTGAAGGAGTGTTCCTGCCATCCAGGGATATAGCTCAGTAGGGTCTGGTGCTGGCACACCCAGGAACCAAGGAGGCAGAGGCATGGGCCACAGGTGAGAAAGGTTAGTGACTCCACTGAAACTCATTACCACTCTTGCCCAGATAAGTAGGTCCACTTGGCTGAGAGCCGTATATAAGGCTGTTGAGAGTTTACTTTGCGTGGAAGGGCTGGACCCTACGGCTTGCATGAGGTTTGCTTTGCCCATCTGCAGGGCTTTTAGGATGCTGCCCCATGTTATTGGGGCAAGGGGGTCCAGACCAAGCACTTCTGGCCTTTTGTTTCCCCAAGGCCGAGCAGATATTGTCCTGGACCTGCCCAACAGTTTCCCGGTTTCTCCCCATCTGTCATGTCTATGCTTGAGGGCAGAGCCTTGTTGTCACCATCTCTCTCCTACAAGCAATTCTGTCCTTTTTTTAATCTTCCACTGGTGCTTCCTGCCCTGTACTCTGCCGTCTTCCAAAGCCTGTGTGGCCTTGGTCCATTCTGGGTGCTACACTTGTGGATCATCACAAAGGTGTCCACGAAGGTCTTGGTCATCAGGAAGCCACTGCAGAGGTGTTCCATGCTCTGGGCAGCTCTTGGCCTCCCTGTCCTGCTGTCCATCTGCTCTCAGTGACCCAGGCCCTGTGCTCCAGCTGTGTCTCCATTGGAAGAGGTGCTAAGGGCTGGTCAGCTTGGCATTGAGCCGCACTGTCTGTCCGAGGTCACCCCTGGGCCTCTCTGTCATTGTACAGTATTTCACTTATTCCTGAGCTAGAAGAGCCTGGCACACACATCCCAGAGTCTCTTGTGTTGAACCCCAGATGGATTTAATGGCATGGCTGGTTTGATGGGTGAGCTGCATCCTGCAAGGAGCTGTCATGCTGTGGGATGGAGACCTGTGGGATGGAGGGCCTTAGCAGTGGATCAGCCCAGTCCCACAACTTTCCCATGACTCCTGGCCACCAAGAGACTCACTCTTCTTGGGGCTGGGGTGGTGGCCTCTTGTCTGCAGGAATGAGATGGCTCAACGTGTCTGCTATGCAATTGTGCATCTGTAGTCCCTGGGATGAGGTCCTGCTCCTGCTTTTGGGGCCATGGATTCTCCAGCAGCCTGATGCCAGGTCCTTGATGGGCTGTGATTATGTCTGTGAGTGGTGCTGGGTTCGATCCCATGCAGAAGTCTACTGAGAGGTGAGAGGAGGCCTCCTTGGAATGGGAATTGCTGTCTCCCTTTAGGGCCTGTGAATGCATAGTGTAGCCCCAGGACAGGGATGAGCCAAGTTTCAACTCTTGCTGATGGCTGGAAATGTCATCTTGGACCCTTTGCCAATGCCTGCTGCACAGGTGTGCAAGGCTGCTGCCTGTGTCCTCTCTGGAGAGCGTCTGCTCCAGGCCTCTGCCTGTCTGTATATCAGGCATGTCTGCTATTTACTGCAGGAGTCTCCCTGTCTTCCCAAATCTATCCCATATCTGTTGCAGGGCATGCCAGTGTTCTCCACTCCTGGTTTGCTCATTCTGTCCAGTGTCCTTCAATGCACATGTTTTCAGTTTTCAATTATGGTGCTTATTTTATTTGTTTGTTGGTACCAGGGATGGAACTTGGGACCTTGTGTTTGTGAGGCAGGTGGTGAAACCACTGAGCTAAATCCCCAGCCCTCATTATTTTATCTTTGTCCTAAATACTTTTTAAAATGTCTCTCTTTTCAAAAAGTCCCTAAATGTCTTGATGACAGAGATTGTCATTTTATAAGACTAAGGATCTCACTTTCTCATTCAGTTCCCCACAGAGCATCTGAGAGGCACAGGGAACTGTGGTCCTTCTGTTATCTGTTCTGTTTCCTTGGGAGATGAGAGGGTGATGGAGCAGGGAATGTTTCCCAACCCATGATCTGAGCAGGTTGCTTCTGACCTTTGTGGGAGATCACAGGGCTGTGGCTGCCAGTGCCTGGCCTAAGCGCAGAGGGCCTCACTGATCTCTGGTCACTGTGGTGATCCCAGAAGGCTCTCAGCTGTAACAAGAAACCATATCTTGGGGCTTGACAGGAATCTGTTCCCTGCTGTTCTTGTGGAGGGAACTACACCCTTCTGTTCTGCGATGCTATCTCCTGAGAGTGCTGAAGGATGGTGGTGGCTGGACCACAGGGCCCACAGACAGGGCCAGTCTGCCTGTTCCTGGCCACACACCTTGGGGTTCTCTCGAGGGTGCCCCAGTGCAGAACACCTGTGAAGAACTGGTAGTGGCAGGCACAGTCGAACAGAACTACATTCCATACATCTCTCCTTCCTCTCTCAGCCCCCAAGGGGTTTATTTCCCTGGACCGAGGACAAGTGGTGGTGGTGATAAAGGATCTAGAGCTTCAACTCTGGTTTTCCAACTCTGTCCCCAGTGCCAAGTGCCAGTGTGTCCTGCAAACTCAGCCAGTCACTCACCTTTGTGGGTGTGGTGCTTGTGACAGAGGAAAGGGGGCATAGTAGTTTAGAGCCCTTCCAGACCCACTTGAATCTGGCAGCTGCTCAGCACTGTCCTCCTGTCCCTCTGCCCCTGCCTTCTGTGGCTGGTCAGTGAGCCACCTGCACTGCCATGAAATCCTAAAAGAAAAGCAGTTTTCAGAGGGATAGGCCCAGCTTGTCCACACTTGTCCTTAAAAACTAGGCTGCCAGACTGCAGTGGTCTGGCCTTGCAGAGGCTCACCAACCCAGGGCTGCTGGGTCTGTGCTGCAGTTGGGGCCAGATGTCTCAGGGCCCTGGGTTACTTCCTCCCAGGACTCATCCGTGTTTGATGCAGCACTCAGAGATGTGGCTACTGCAGAGTTCCTGGGAACAGAACCATGGCACAGGGCACAGAATGGAGTTCAGAGAAGCTCTTCCTGCTGGAAGGCAGAGTCTCCAGGCTGTCATGACTTCTCTCTTCTCCAAAAGTTGCCATGAGCAACCCTGGGGGTCCTGCTAGAGGAAGTTTCTGGGTCCTCAGTCTCCACGGTCCCAGGACAGCCAGAGTGGAAGGACCTGGGCTGGGAAGCTCCCATCTGGGAGGGAGGAGGACAGGGTGTGAGGGACCCTAGGGGGTGGGAAAGAAAGGAATGGGGTCTGTTCTGAACAGAAGAAAGAGCTGGAGGCTTGAGGTCAAAGGCTGAGCTGGAGAGTGGGGACAGACAGCTGCCTGCAGACAGGGTCCCTGTTCTGCCTCAGCACAAAGTGGGCCCCTGTCCTGGTCCTGACCCTTAGATGGGGGGGTCCCTGTCCCTGTCCTAAACCTGTCGTTAGGGTCCCTGGCCTGGTCTCTGGTCAGGTGTCTATGAACACTGGATGTGGTGTCACTTGTATTCCACATGAGGGAAGTCTGGGGAACTGTGCTGCTATTCTCAGTGTGTGCATGTGAGTGTGTGTGTTGGATCAAGCATGCACCTTGCAGGAGTGTGTGCTCATGTGTGTAAGTGAATGTGGGTGTGATTTTTGTGCTCGCTGCACCCTTGTGTGATGGTGCATGGTTGTGAGTGACTCTATACACAGAAGCCTGAGTACAAGGAAAAGTATGCATGTCTGTGCATGGGTGTGGCTGTATGCACATATCGTGTGCATGTCTGGGTGCCATGGGTGAGTACATGTGTATTACTTCTCCTGCCCTCTAGGTGTTGTTGTCTGTGTCTCCTGATGTCCACATGGCAGACTCTAGTCCTGCTGGCTCCTGGGCCACTGCCCTGGGTTTGTGGCAGGTCCTGGAGCCAGAGCTCCTTTGCCACATCTTAGTGGTGAGTCTGGTACTTTGGGAAGATGGCCACCAGGGGGCACTGTTGCTGCTTGGTCCTCATGGCCTAATCACTCGTTGGTGCTTGGATGCAGACTGCTGGAAGAGTTTCAAAATTCAGCGAGAGCTGATTTAGGTGTTTGCCTTCCGTGGACTAAAGGGCTCACTGTGTGTGGCAGGGATGGCCCTTGTGCCTGTTATTGGCTGGGGTTTCCCTGGAAAGCTCTGTACTTTGCTGTTTCTCATAACTGGTTGAGTTCTGGGAACCTCTTGGGGGCCCTCTTTTCCTGAGCTTTGCATCCCTGTTTTCCCAGGGAGGGCTTGAGATGGACCCTGTCGTCCTTTTTCTGGCTGGCCAGCCACTGATTCCATGCTGGAGTGGCAGGGATGCACGTGGTATATACTGGACGCAATATTTTGCAAAGCGAATGTATTGTTTTCTGACCATGGAGAAAAACAACGTGGGTCCCAGCTCTTGAGAGTGCCTTCTTGCTCTTATAGGTTCTGCTTGTTGGACTGTTTGCAGTGTGTTTCTTGCTTGCCCCATAATCATTTCAGTTCAACTTCTGGTGCACCCTCTTTACAGAAACTTTATAACTGTGGTTCCTTTCTTGCCTCTTGATCACAAACAACAAATTTGAGGGAACCGAGGCCAGACACACACAACCATGGATGAACTGAAGGGATTGTTTGCCCACAGGATGGGACAGGTGTGTGCACTTGCCATTACAATTACCCACTTAGAATTACTAAATTAGGTGATGGTTTTGTACTTATTAATCCCCAAGTCTTGTAGGTATCCCTAAAAAGAATGTGAAGAAATGGAAATAGGCAAAGGAAATAAACGACAAATGGAAATAAAAAATAGGCAAAGTATTAGGTGAAAGAGAAAAGACAAAATTAACTATAGCTGCAAAAGAAACTTTAGTCCTCCAAATTTTCCATCAGAGCATGCATAGTGAAGAAGGATCTATCACACATTGTGTTGTCCATGGCCCTGGGCAGAAAGGGAAGTGGACAGGGTAAGCGGAAGTCATGGTCTGCAGTGGTGGGAAGTGGAGCTCTGGAGCTGGGGGACTTCCACAGGGATTTCCACACCGAGTGTCGGATAACGTGAGGGCACATTTCTTAGCTGATACACAACTAAGTCCCATGGCTGTCTCTCCTTCAAAGGCCCTTGGATGCCAGCCTGAGGGTCTCAGCTGCTTCTCCTAGGCAGAGCACCTCAGTTATGGGGGACCCAGGCCAGCTTGCTCATCCACTTTCTGATAGTTTGTCTTGATGTTTCTGGGCCATTCTCTGAGAGACCAGCAGCTTCACAGTCATGGAAAGTGGAAGACCACTCTCTGGGTACCAGGACCCTTCAGGGACCCTAGCCAGTACAGCCCCACTCTTCCCCCCAGAGCACTTACTTTCTCTACTAGTTTCAGCTGCCTATAGCCTCCTGGCTGGGGATGGGAGAACTGGGAGAAAAACCAGTCTTCTGACTCCAACAAGAGAGATAGGAGAGGGACCAAGGCACATACCTTCCACTCCAGGGCACCCCTGCCTCAAGCCCTAGGTCTGGCATCCAGCAGGTCATTTGGAAGGGGTGAAGACTTCTTAGTCTATTTGTATTCCAACAAACCAGGCCCCTGGCTCATGTATGGCACTTCCACAGGTGTCCCAGTTTCCTTTTAAATCAGTCACTGATTCCCCCTAATCCACATGGGTGAGCCATTGTGTCAAGCTGCTGGGTAATGCAGAGGCTGGAGTGGTGACCCCTGCCTTCTGGGTACTCACGAGGGAGAGGGTGGTACTGGAAGGTTGTCAGGCTAGGAATGGACTGGCTGATACAGAGATAGATAGCACTGTGAGAGTATTCATGTGAGCATATGAGTTTGTGCATGTGATTGTGTACACTCGTTCACATGTATGTGTGCATGTGTGTGAATGTGTGCATGTAAGAGAGTATATGTACATATGTTCACACACGGGAGGAAGTTGTGCATTGTGCATATGTGTACATATGTACACATGTGTGCCTGTGCCTGCTCTGTGGGTCTGGAGGGCCACAGGCAGCCTATAGACCCAGAGAGAGCAGAGATGGCTGGAGTTGGTCCCAGGGCAGGACAGACCCGTGGGCCCTGGGCCAGAACCAGGAAGACTTGTGGGTCCACACTTCTTGGTGGCTGACCTGATGTGCTGGGCCATCCTCTGAGGTGATGTTGTGATGCGGCTTCTGCCTGTGGGAATGGTGCACCAGAGAGTGCCAGTTAATGTGAAGGAATGAGCAACATAAGCTCTGCTTTACAACATTCTTTAAAAATCCAGCTGAGAAGTCAGCACTTTCCCCTTCAAGTAGAAGAGACTGACCCTCAGTTCTGGATCACACCAGTAAAATGTCTGGTTTCACATAAGGCCTTTTCATTCTGGTTGCTCCAGTTGTGCTGGAGCACTTAACCAGAGGCGACACCAGCCCATGGCACCTCACGTCCCGTCCCTTTCGGATTCAAGCCTCGTCCAGGGCTGTGGGGTCTCCTGCTCTGCCCAGCAAGGTGATGGGCCCTTCCACAATTCTAGGAACTTCGGACACTCCAGTTGCCGAAGTCCAGGCAGTCTCACAGAATGGCTGCATGGGTAGGGAGGGTCCTGTGTGGCTGTGTTCGTTGAGCCCCACGGTGGCTCAGGTTCCCCGTTGAGTAGGGAAGTCAGGGGTTGGATGCCATGTGAGTGTTTATGTACGCCTGCCCACGTTTACAAACACACAAATACGCATTTTATTTATGTGCACACGTGTATGCACAAGAGCACGTCTGCCTGTGTTCACACACACATGTGTGCTTACTCAAGTTTATAGATACATGGATTGTTGGGTGGGGGTAATAACAAATGACAGACAGGTGAGAGAACGTGCAGCCTCATCTCCTCTCCTCCTCTCAGGTGAGAAAGGACCTCTTCTCATCTCCATGATATTCATGATTTTGTGAGCCGTGTGTGTCTGGGTGAGGCTCAGAACAAAGACCTTCACACACCACTCATTCCTGAAGTCCTGGGCCCTTGGCTAAGGCTCCAGTGCTGGGGTTACATGGAAGGATGCAGGTCAGAGACAGAAAAACTGGAAGTCAAAGCAGATGAGCACTGACGAGGAGGTTTGGTTCCAAAGACGTTTTGGCACTGAGCATGCGAGGACACTGAGGCAGGCACCAGGGGAGGGTGCCAGTGGGGCAGCCTGCAGGACTCAGCATTCTGGGCAGTTTGGGGGTGAAGATGCACTTGCTGGCCAAGGGACAACACTTGGGGTGGCTTTAGGGATGGAAGGATCTCAGACAGTGAGTAGGGATTTGTGGAGACTCGGATTCCTCTGCTGCCAGTGCCCAGTGCCTGTGACACACGCATCTCAGATCTGTACCTCTGAGTCACACGTGCAGCGGGCCTGTGCCTGGTTCAGGCTCCCCTTTCCAGCCTTCTCTCGCTTTGCTATTCCCTTATATAGTCTAGGGGCAAAGAAAATCAGTGGTTAGTTCAATTTTAAACTTCATGTCATTAAGAAAAATATTAGCTAACACTTTTTTTTAAAGTTTAAGCAATATGATGTGTTATATGTACTTAATGTATTCTCTCTCTCTCTCTCTCTATATATATATATATATGTATATGTTTAAAAGAAAAGTTTTAAGAAAATATAACAAATATGATCCTAAAAATATGCTTACAACATTTTATGAAACAAATCAAATTTAAGAAATAATGCTGTTGTACCAGAAAAGAGAAATAACTACTTGGAAAATTCCAAAATAGGAAGTATCTCTGGCCTTTTGAAAACCTGAATGATTTTGCTTCCTTAGGAAGGTTATTTCATGTCTTTGAGGGTGTTCAGTTACCTGCAGACAGCTTCTCCTGTATTCACCACCAAGTTCTGGTTGCCGACTTGTGGGGGGCACTTGGGAGCTGAGCCCCAGTGCTCCCCACTGTACTTCCACCTGGTGGCTTCCTTGGCTTGTGGGGTCCCAGGCAGCACCACTGCTGGGCTGGGATGCAGCTGAAAGTGCAGTTATCTGTATTGTGTAGAGGCTGAAGGGCTCCTTATTGGGTAGTAGGGTCAGTCCCTAGACAGGGCCTGTGGAGATTCCTGAAGCTGAGGTAAAGAATTGACCAAAGCACCATAGAATGTCTGCGGGTTCGCTGACTCCAGTCCTGGAAAAAGAATTTTCAGGACACATCAGTAAGAGACATAAAGTGATTTATTAGGCAGAAATTTCAAGTATGCACTCAAAGAAATAGAATGCAGGAGAGAGAGAGAGATAGAGTCTTATTTCCTAGACCTAGGATCATTTATGCTTGTCTTGAGGGGTGGCCCAGGAAAAGGTGGGCCACCCTGTAGTTTTTCAGATAGGTAATTAAAGCATTCTTTGGATTGTCTCAACCGGTTCCATTGTCTTAGGATCAGGTTCCTGATTCTTTCTCATTGAAGCCAATTTGTGGACCTTCCTATGGTATTCCTGAGGAATTTTGAGTTTGATTGGTCTGGAAGGAAGAAGCTTAATTTAACCAAAGGAAGCTGATATGGATGCTGGGGTGACTTCCACGGGGTTCTGGAAATCACAGTCTCCTTTAAGTACAGTTGTTAGTCATGGTCTCCTTTCTGCCTACCTCTTATTTCCTCTATCCTGCTGGTACCTCAGGATCCTTCTGTCCTAAAGCAGAACTGGGATGGTGGGTGGGGTCTGGCCAAGGATTTGGGGAGTCATTTGGTCCCCTGTTTTGCCCTGGCCTCATGGCCTTTGTCACTGCACTGTGAGCCATTCGTCCTCATCTGCAAGTGAGCTGGGCCTTTTCCTGTGCCTCAGTGTTCCTGCCTGCCATGGTGTCTTCACTTTCAACGTACAAGTTTTAATTCTGTTTTGCAGTGCTTCTCTTTTTTTCTCTTGCTATTTTCTGCCCCCTCAACAGTGCATGCATGCACACACACACACACACACACACACACACACACACACACAATATTTGACAGAGAAAGAGCTGGGCACACTCTTGATCCTGTGTGCGCCCCATCCTCACACCGGATGGGGCTGTGGGGCAATGTGTCCTCTACAGAAATTGTCCCCGGGAGCCATCCTGGCTTTGTGTGACCACAGCTTGGGATGGGGCATGCGGTGGACCTACTGAGGAGGGATAGCAGCAGGAGGCTGCGTCCTCAAGGCTCTGCTGCCTGTTCCACACAGCTGGGCCTGTTGTCCTCTGTATTCTCCACTTTACGAAGTACCAGAGAAATCACAAGATGCTTGTGGACTAAGGGTTGTTTTCTGCTAGTCGCACTGTCGTGGTGAGCGTGTAGACAGTATCTGACCAGCCATTAGGAGCAGCCTGGCCCAGCCAGGGTGATTCTGCTAATTACACTTGTTGCATTTGAATGGTATTCTTGGCCACACTGGCAGAGAAACTTTTGTGAACAATGAAAGAAACCATTTCCCTTCGTGGCAGGGTCTGCAGATGGCTGCCCTTGTGGGAAGCACTAGACCCTGAATTAGTCCTTTGTGCGAGCCAGAGAAGGAAATTTGAATGTTTGAAGCCCCCCACAAAGCTCATCTCAAAGTGCACAGTTCTTGAATAAAGACTAATTGGGGCCCAATTCGTTAGAGGGTGTGGCTCGGAGGGCTGTGAACAGCGGGGTCTGTCACTGTGGACAAATGGAAGAGAGCTAGCTCAGCTTGGTGGCTGTGACCACCTCTGTGTTCCCACTTCCTAGGCATCAGGGCAGGCCACTGCCTCTGGGGTGTCCCCACAGATCCTGGTGGCCTCTGCAAGTTAATATTTATACTTCCTGGGTGTCTGTGTTCCTTCTGCAGAGCGGCCCCAAGTGCTAGTGACTTTCTGTTACTGAGTTGTCAGATGCAGGTCTCACGTCAGAAATGTGGGTTACAGACTGTGCAGTTGCGGGGGTGGGGTGAGTGGGGGGTGCGATGAGAAGGCAGAGCAAAATGTTCAGTGGCCTAGTGTGCACCTGGGGGCCCGATCGCTGGACCCAGGTGTTGGAGGCCAGTGTGGGCCCCACAGTGTGACATTGTCTCACAAAACAAGTTCACAGCTCACTGGCACCACTAGTTATTTTTCCTCTGCCTTCCACATGGTATTGACACTTGGTTCTTTAGGCAAAGCAATGCTTTTCAAGCGCATCTGTGTCCTCACGACTCTTGGCTTCCCAAGTGTGCTGTCCCAAGGCCACTGTGCGGTGCGTAGTTAGAATGTTTCACAGGATGCGTGCTGACCTTTCTGCTTTCTGAGGACCAAACCTCAAGTCTGTCTTTCTTGCCTTCCTCTTCCCACAGATGGTGTGTTTGGAAGGTGCCAGAAGGTTCCAGCTCTGGACATATCACGCTATGAAGTGTCACCCGTGGCCCTGCAGCACCTGAGGGTCACCTTGCAGGCGCTGTCTCGCACAGGTAGGGCTGGGCAGCTGCACCCATGCAAGCACCCATGAGGTCTCTAGGAATGAGGAGGTGGGAGAACCCCATGAACAGAAGCCTGGTATCCAGAAAGGCCGGGGTCTACAGCGGAAGGCTCTTGTGGTGTCTTGTTTGTGGGCCGTGGGTGGAAATCACAGGGGATGAGGAACAGTTGCTGAGGCTTCTGTTGAGAGGTGGGTTGGCTGGCGGGGGTTGGGTCCATGCACACCACAGGCCGACGGATGAGCCATAGCACAGTCGGTGTTGGCCCAAGGCTCTGTGCAGTACCATGTACTGCAGTTTGGTGGCCAGAGATCCCTGTCCTTGTTTACTTCACAGGAGTGCTAAGATCATTTAACAAGTTACAGACACTTTAAAGGTATACATTATTGCACTGCATATGCAGCTTCTGTTGCTCCTGACCTAATTTTCTGCGTGTATAATTATGCATGGAGGGGGCCATCATGAGGTCACATTCTCATGACCTGTTCCCAACATGGTCATGTCTCCTCTTGCTCTGAACAAGAGCCAGGCTGTGGTTGCATGTAGTGTCACAGCTCAGAGTGGCACAGAGTAAAATCCTTTGTTTCACAGTTGAGACTTAAATATCTGTCATACTGGGGAGTGAGGCAGAGGTGGAGCCAGAGACCCTGCAACCCAGGGCTGGAGCTTCAGCCGGCATTGCTGGTCATAGCACACCTGGACAAGGTGTGCTTTTCCACAGAGAAGGCCTGTGGCCAGCAGGCTTGGAGGCTCCCTCTGCCCTCTCTGCAGTGCTCACGGGGTGCTGGTTGATCAGGGGCCTCAGGGAGCTCTGCTGATGGCTGTGCAATTTGTTGAGGCCAGGCCCCTGGGTGAGAACTCACTCTCTCCCCACACTGTGTTCTGTGAGGTTTGCTCATAGTAAGCAGGGGTTGGTCAGAGAGAGGTCATCAAGCTGGTGTCCAGATGGACAGTTGTTGCCCTGTTGTGTGACCTTGACCTGTTGGAGAGGGTAAGGGTAGTGAGGGCAGCGAGTGTGACAGGGGTGAGGGCTGCCCAGAGTTGCTCTGCCAAAGATACCACTGGCTGATTCTGTCCCTTTCACATCTTGTAACTGAAGTCATGAGTACAAAGCTAACTGCATGAGTACTACAGAGATACCAACATATTGTGTCTTAAATGTAAAGGGACGAGAAGAAGGAATAAAGTGAAGGTGTGTTCTGATATATACAGGGACACATGCAGATCCTAGCCCAGCCCAGCCTTGTCTGGCTGCTGTCAACCTGCTTCTCTTCACCTGCCCACACACATGCCAACCTCCCTGGGGCTCCCGAGGTGTATGCAGTCCTTTTGAGCTGTTCCCAGCCTGTGTGCACCAGTGTCTTTTACTTTTTCATTAACTGAAGTCATGGGACCTGGGATACAAAGAGAATCTGTGCATCTCTGACATAATTCTCCTAACTCCAGATGGATAGCAGCAAAGTACTCTCCCCTGATGGAAGTACTCTTTTTTTTTTTTTTTTTTTTTTTTTGTACCAGGGATTGAAATCAGGACCTTGCGCTTGTGAGGCAGGTGGCAACACCACTGAGCTAAATCCCTGGCCCCCGAAGCACTGTTCTTTCTAGAACTGACTTCTAGACCAACTGAGCATAAATTCCTGGGGACAGAAGTGGAAATTTTGCTAGTGAGTGACTTGGAGTAAAGGTGACTAGTTCACCTCTTGGTTCCTAGGCTAGTGAATCCTGGCAAGTTGGATAAAGAATACCATGTACTGGGTGCCAATTCAGAGCATACCAGCTTCCTGGAGAAGTTTGGCCAGCCCTGCAAGGTGTTAGGATTGTGTCTTCCAAAGGCCATTCTACTTTCCGTCAACCCTCGTTCTAGGGTGGCAGGAAGCAGGACAAGGCTGCTGGAGTCTTTGGTGTACTTCTTTGGCTGTGGATGCACTTCTCTGGCTGTGAACTGAGTCCTCATCCAAAAGCCATGCTGTGTGGAGTAGTCTAACAGTTCATGGACTGAACCCTCTGAAACCATGAAACCTTTCCTCCTGTAAGTGAGATATCTCAGACATCTTGTCCCAGTGACATAAAGCTTTCTAACACACTACCCCCACTCAGCCCCTGGCACCACTAATCTTTTTGTGTCTCTGAAGTTTCGCCTTTTCCAGGAAGTCATATAGTTGACAATGGCCTGGCTTCTTTCAGTTGGTAATGTGCATATAAGTTCCCGTCACATCTCTTCATGGCTCAGAAGCTCATTTCTGATCACTGCTTACCATCCATGGTTTGGGTGCTCCAGAGTTTCTCAGCCATTTATCTACTAAAGGAGGACACCTTATTTGCTTCCAAGTTGCACCAGGCATGAGTAAAGCTGCTTTAACATTCATGTGCAGGATTTTTGAGAGGACCCAACTTTCTACTCATTTGAGTAAGTACCACAGCGTGGGATCACTACACACATGGCAGCAATATGTTCAGTGTTATAAGAAGCTGCCACCCCGTCCTCTAAGGAGATGTGGAGGCATAGGTGAGTCACCAAGCTTCTTTGACACTCAATTTGTAAATGTGAATAATCAAACAGTTGCTGTGAAGGTCAAATGAAATAAAATATTTAAGACATTTTATAAATACTAGTATTCCCAAATGTGAAATATTATTTTATTTTGAAACTTTACTTCTAAATTATGGTAGCTGTTATACAGATCATTTGTACTTACTACTTTGAAGTGGGAATATAGCAATTTTTTTCTGTGTTGGTTGTTTTTGTGCATGAGGTCAAATAGCAGGAAAATAACGATTTTCCATGGGTGAGGACACCTTCTAGTTCTTTCTGAGATGACAGTGATGATGAAGATGGGAATGCATTGCAGTGTGTTTGCTCCTTGACAGATGTTCATCCTGTGATGCTGTGGTGTGGGCCTTAAGTGGGCAGCCCAGACTCTCACACTGAGGCATTTAGCACCCCTCGCAGGGTGTCAGATCAGGGATGGAGCTTGGGAAGACTCCAGGTTCCTTTACCATCACTGTCAGGGCACCAAGGACTGAATGGTCAGCTCTTGTGTGTTTTGTCAGTGGAATACGACACAGGAAGCAGCCTGGTGGTGATCACACCACGTTTCCGGCCATGGTTGCGCTCTGGGCCAGATGTGCTGGTGGCTCCTGTCACCCCTTCCTTCAGGCCTGTGCAGAGGCTGGTGTTGGGAGCTGTAGAGGATCGATCCTTGCAGAAAGAGGAATTGGGGAGGCAGGGAGGGTGGTGTGGGACACAAGGGGATGGAGCAGGTCGCACATTTGACAGTCCTAAGGAGGCCTGTCTCTTTTCTCTCAGAAAAAGACACCGTTTGGGAGGATATGAGGTACACTTTGTAAGTACATGGAGACAAAAGCTACACTGAGTCGCATACCACCAAGCATTTAGTGAGTCTTATGGGTGCCTAGTACGAGACTTTATATCTGAGAGTTATTATTATTATTATTATTTCTTACCATATACCCATTTTTAATTCAAACCTTCTGTTATAATATGATGGCTGATCTTAAGCATCACTGTGGCTAGGGGACACCTGGTTGACTCGGGGCTCGTGGAGGAGGCTGGTGTGGGCAGCTTCTGGCTGCTTGGGAAGACCTGGCCCCTGGAACTCAAAGGCAGGATGTGGGGTTCCTTTCTCTCTCCTGGTGTAGAGCATCCCTGTTCCGGATAGCAGAATTCCCAGCTCTCTGGCCCTGGGACTTGGGATTTCACATTGACTTCTCAGTATCTCCCCTTTATCTTTATACTGAGCATTACATCTCCAGCATCCCTGGTTCTGAGACTTCTAGACTTGGGCTGAGCCAGGCTTCCAGCCTACAGATGACCTATCACGGACTTCTTAGCTTATAATCCAGAGAGTAATTCCTTTCCCTGCTCCTCACCTCCCTCCCTTTCTTTTTCTCTCCCACCATCTCTCCATTACTTCTTTCCTTCCTTCCCTTCTTATTTCCCTCCCTCTCTTCATCTCAGTGGCCCATCTCTAGAGAACCCTGATTAATACACACAGGTTTAGGAATGGCCTCATTGTATTACTTGTACTTTTTTTAAAAAGTTAAAAATCTTTGGCTTAAACTGCCACTACTGAATTCTATAAGAACTTTAGAGAAGATCTAATACCAATGCTCCTCAAACTCTTTAAAGAAATTGAAAGGAAAGCAGTACTCCCAAAGTCATTCCTGGGAGGAAACATTAATTACTCTGATTCTAAAACCAGAAAAAGGACCCAACCAAATAGAAGTACAGGCCAATTTCTTTAATGAATATAGATGCAAAAATCCTCAAAGATACTGGCAAACAGTATACAGCAAATCAACAAAGATATTATACATCATGACCAAGTAGGATTTATTATAGGAATGCAGGTATGATTCAACAAATGCAAATTAATAAATATAATATGCCTCATAAACAGAAGCAAGGATAAAAAAATCATATGATTTTCTCAATAGATGCAGAAAAAGCATCTGACAAAATCCAACATCCATGTGTGATTAAAAACCCTGAAGGAAATATGTATAGAAGGTCTTTATCTCAGTGTGTTAAAAGCCATTTATACAATCCAGTGACTAATGTGATATGATTAACAGAAGCTGAAAAGTTTCCTTCTAAAATCAGGAAAAAGACAAGCATACCTGCTATCACCACAACTATTCAGTATAGTTCTTGAAACATTAGCCAGAGCAGTTAGACAAGAGAAGGAAATAAAAGGAATAGTGTGATAGTTAACTGTTGTGGAAACTTGAGTGAGGAAAGCTGGATGATTGGATCAGCACAGTACTGGGTGTGGGCGATGAACTTACTGAAGACAGAAGCCCCACCCTGGGTGTGAGTGGCACCAGCAGTAGGTTTGTAGCCTGAGCAGAATAAGAAAGGGAAAGAAGAAGGTGGTTCCCTTCTATTTCTGCAGAAGAGCTTCAGTCTTCACCTTTACCTTGGATGTAATCTCCTGGCCTCCAGTGCAGACCCTTTGGCCACCTGATGTGTACTCCCATGAGATGTACAGTGAGCTCCAGGCCTTAGACCTGTTACTAGACACTGTGGGTCTCCAGTGTGCAGACAGCTCTTTCACACTCTTCCACACCTGACTCTACAGGCAGCCTTCTTAAGCCCACCTTATGTTAAATTTGTTTCTCTAGTGGGCATGACTAATACAGATATGGATAGGAAAGGAAGAAGTTAAATTATCATTATTTTTGATGACATGATCCTCTACATAGAGGACCCCAAAAGCCCCACCAAAAGACTCCTAGAATTAATAACCAAATTTAATTATGTAGCAACATACATAGTCAACACTCAAAAAGCAGTAACATGTCCTGTAAATCAATAATAGAAGAGAGAACTTAGGACAACAATACCTTTCACAATCCTATAAGGAAAAATGAAATCCTTAGGAAGTAACCTAGCCAAGGAAGTGAAAGACCTAAATAATGAACACTACAATACTCTGAAAAGACATTCCCCCATTTCTTCAGAGGCAGAATCAGTATAGTGAAAATGGCCACAAAGGCACTCCTCCTTTAACAGCCAAACTGTTCCTGCAACGAGGTCATTAAATGAACCAGTTGCTAATGAATTGTATGTAGTACATACATTATAATATTCTGAACAAAGAAATGGTCATACACTCTGTTTTCCTAGTGTGGGCATTCAGTTCTATGAATTTTCCACATAGAACTGCTTTCATTGTGTCCCATAGATTCCTGTATGTTGTATTGGTATTTTCGTTTATTTGTAAAAACTGTCTGATTTCTTCTTTAATTTCCTCTGTGATCCATTGATTGTTCAGGAGAGTATTGTTCAATTTCCATGTGTTTGTGAAGTTCCTATGGTTTCTTGTGCTATTGAACTCCACCTTGATTGCACTATGATCTGATAATATAGAGGGGATAACTTTGATTCTTTTGCATTTATTCAGACCTGTTCTGTGAGCCAGTATGTGGTCTATCTTGGAGAGTGACCCATGTGCAGGTGAAAAGAATGTATATTCTGATTTTGTGGGGTGGAACACTCTGTAGACATCTATTAAGTCCATGCATTCAAAAGCTTAGTTCAGCTCTAGTATTTCATTGTTGATTTTCTGCCTAGATGATCTGTCTATTTGTGATAGTGGAGTATTTAAATCCTCCACTATAATTGTATTAGTGCTTATTTGGTTTTTCATGTTACTTAATATTTGTTTTATATAGCTGGGGGCATTAATATTTGGTGCATATATGTTTATGATTGTCATATCTTCCTCTTGAATTGTTCCCTTTACAAGGATGTAGTGGCCTTCTTTGTCTCTGTTAATGAGTTTTGGTTTGAAATTTACTTTGTCTGTGAATAAGATTGCTACCCCTGCTTTTTTCTGGGCTCCTGTTGCATGGAGAATTGTTTTCCGTCCTTTCACTTTCAGTCTATGGGCTTCTTTTTGCACTAGGTATGTTTCTTGTATACAACATATTGTTGGATTTTGTTTCTTAATCCATTCTGCCAGTCTATTTCTCTTGATTGATGAATTGAGGCCATTGATGTTGATGGTTATAACTGATGCATACTGACTTATGATTGTCATGTTATATGAAAAAATGTTCCACATCACTGGTCATTCTAGAGATGCAGATGAAAAACGACACTGAGATTCCACCTTACCCCACCAAAAAATGGCTGCTATCAAGAAATCAAATAATAACAATTGTTGGTGGGGTTGCGGGGAAAAAGGAACCATGCTCCATTGTTGGTGGGAGTGCAGACTGGTGCAACCACTGTGGAAATCAATATGGAGATACCTCAAAGAGCTGGGACTAGAGGTTCCATTTGACCCAGCCATCCCTCTGCTGGGTTTCTTTCTAAAAGAATTAAAAGAATCATATCACACTGATATATGTGCACCCATGTTTATAGTGGCACAGTTTGTAATAGCTAAAACCTGGAAACAGCCCATTTGCCCCTCTTTTGGAAACTGGATAAAGAAGATGTGGTTTTTCTATAAAATGGAATATTACTCAGCCATAAAGAATGAGAAATTAGATTCATTCATAGGAAAATGGATACATATTGAGGATATACTAAGTGAAATAAATAAGTCACACATGTGTAAATACCGAATAGTTTCTCTGGTGTGAATAAACTGCAATAGTACATAAGATCCTAATGAGATAACTGACATTGTGAAATGGGAAGAAAAGGGCTGAAGGTGTAGGGAAAGTGGGATGGGTAGGGGAAGGCTAATAAGGGAAAAGAAAAAAATGTGAGAAAATGAAAAGATGGAAATAAAGTGTTTGTAAATCGAGAGGGGAGGAGGGGGTGAAGGGAGGGCAGGGACAAAGGGAAAAAATGAGAACCAAGACCTGTCATGAAAAGGTACAAGATCCCAGTAATGAATGCAACTGTACTGTATACCTAAAATGTACCAATAAACTCAATAAAAAAAATAAAAGGAGAACATTTAAATGTGGTAACAAAAAAAAATGGTCACATGATACTCCAACTGCATGATTTTGCTTTTCTGTGCCTGTTAAGTGCAGTGCTATCATATATAACAGAACAAAGAACTACAGCATTGTACTGTACAGTACAATCAGCAAAAATCACAGTATTATATAGACAAGGGGCACTGTGCAAAAAAGGCATTGTGGCTCTATCAACAAGTACAGAACTGTACAAAAAAAGATAAGTCATAAGTCTGAAGGTTGTAAGTCCAAATAGCCATTAAACAGGTGTGTTGTTAAGCAAGACATCTGTACTTCCAAACTATTGTACAGGTTTAACACAATCCCAATCAAAATATCAATAGCATTCCTTACAGAACTAGAGAAAGCAATCCTAAAATTCATATGGAATCAAAAGAGACCTAGACTAGCAACAACAGCAAGGCAGGGGCTGTCACAATTCAGGTTATACTATAAAGAACTATTATAAAAACAGCATGGTATTGGGAAAAAAATCAGACATGCAGATCCATGGAACAAAATAGAGGAAGCAGAAACAGCTCCAGGCACACTTGGCAAAGGAACTTTGACAAAGGGACCAAATCTTCACTGGAGGAAATATAGCATTTTAAACAAATGGTACTAGAAAAACTGGCTATTCACATGTCTAAGATTGAACCTAGATCTATGGCTCTCACCATATACTAAGCTAAAATAAAAATTGACCAAAGGTCTAAATATTAAAATAGAAACACTTAATTTGTTGAAAGACAAAATAGGTAAAACCTTTGAAGACATAGGCAAAGACTTTCTGAACAGAACCAAAATTGCACAAGAAATAATACCAAGAATCAACAAACAAGCTCACATCAAATTAAAAAGTTTTTCCACAGGGAAAGAAGCCACCAACAGAGTGAAGAGACAATCACAGAATGGGAAAAAATTTCTGCCAGCTACTCTTCTTAGAGGACTAGTATCTAGAATATATGAAGAACTCAAGAAATTAGACCACACACACATGTAAAGACCTAGTAAAAAATGGACATCTAAAATGAATTGACATTTCTTAGATGAAGAAGTAGAAACAGCCGAGAAAAACATGAAAAAATGTTCAACTTTGCTGACCGTTGCTGACATACAGTACACGTGTAACATGTCAATCAATGCTGAAATTCTATCTCACCCAAGGAAGAATCATCAGTCATAACAAATACTGGTGAGGCTACAGGGGAAGAAAAGACCCCTTCATTGTTGGTGGGAATGCAAACAGGTACCAGCACCATGGTAGTCAGTATGGAGATTCCTCAAAAAAAAAAAAAAAAAGAAAAGAAAAGAAAAACTAAAAAAATAAATTCCATGTGATCCAGCTAACACCCTTCTAGATATCATCTCAAAAGGGTTAAAGATATCATATCACAGTGATACATTTACACTCATGTTTATAGCAGTACAACTCATAATAGCTAAATCTTAGAAACTACCTATATGTCCATCAAGAGATGAATTAATAAAGAAAATATATTTATACACAATGGAATACTACTCTGCCATGAAGGATAACTGAGTCATTTGTAGGAAAATGAATGCACCTTGAGACCATAATGTTAAGTGAAGTAAATCAGACACACAAGCTTAAATATTACATGGCTTCTCTTATATGAGAAATGCAATAATATATAAAGAAAGTGCAAAAATAAATGCCAGAGAATAGGAAAAAAAGAGAGAAAAAGTTATTGTAATTCAGCATGGACAATGTATATAAAAGTATGTCTCTACTTAGCATGATTTTATGTGCTTTATATGTTTTTGGCCTGTTAGTTTGGCTGTTAATCTGTATTTATGATAATTAAATGGATAAAGACATAAAATAAATGAAACTGATGCTGGCCAAAAAAGTGTTTCCAAAAAGGGGGGCTGGTGGAGGGGAAGAGGAAAAAGAATTGAGATGTTATGGACATGTGCCAGTTCCTCACAATGAAAATAATTATTATGTACTGCAAACGTGTCCTAATAAAAATTTAAAATTTTACCTATCCCAATATTTAAAAAATGGTTAGAACTGTATGAGAGGAATTAGATAAAGGGACATAGCTGAGGATACACAGAGGACAGTAGGTAGACCGTAGGGAAGGGGATGCAGTGGACGTGTACCATGTGAGTGGGGAGGTAGGGTGTCAGTGTGGATGTGCACAGGAGTGTCTGCAGTGCACAGTGGGGAGTGCAGGTGGCTGTGGGTGCAGATGCGGGTTGGGTTTAAGAACAGGTATAGACAGAGATGTAGACACAGTGTAGGCACAGACTTCGACATGGGTGCGGATGCAGGGTTGGGTGGAGGTGGAGGAGAGATGCCCTCTGTAATGGTGCGATGCTCTTCTCCTCATGAACGAACACGCCACGGTACAAAATATACTCACATTGCCTTCACCATTCTTGTCTATTACAAGGGCAGAAGTGCTGTTCTCTCACGCACTAAATTTTTTAAAAATATGTTTCAGTTCTTCTGACAAGCCATTAGAATGCAGCATTTACATGTCACTTGTTGGCATGCAATTTGCTGTCACAAAAACAACTATGGATTTATTTCCTGGCGGGACTCTCCTGATGTATTGAGCTGTATATCAACAGCAAAAAGCAGCAAAGCAAAATTATAAAGAAAATGTAACACAGTATCATTGTTCCTTAAAAGATAGTGAAAAGAACCCCACAAGCAAGGTAATGGAACACAAAACTGGTTTCAGCCCTGCAGCCGCTGATCATGTTAGCTGTCTAGGGTGCCCGTGGCTGTGACACGGCCACAGCTCTGCCACCCCCTAGTTGTCCTCTGTGGGTTTGGACTCCATTAGCCACCATCTCCTCCTATGCAATGCCACCTGCTGCCTGGGAAATGGGAGCAATCCTCTCTGGCTGAGGCCTAGCCCAGGCAGCCACCCCACCCTCCACTGACTCTCACATAGGGACCTTTTATCTGGCCACATAGTAGAGACATGGCCCTCACACCTGCACTATAGTACCTGTCTCTTCCAGACCCCAGCCTGCTGTCTGTGACTCTCCACTCTGCTCTGACCTGGCCCTCCTGGTCCCTGACACAGAGCAGGGATCTGGCCCTCAGTGTGTGAATTAGGGGATTTCCAGGAAGGTTGCAACTGAGGGGGACTCATTCATCACTAAGTGAGGAGGCATATATAGTATGTACGTAGGATATTCAGAATGAAGAAATGGGGCTGAGGATTTAGCTCAGTGGTTCTGCCACCTACCTCACAAGCACAAGGTCCTGAGCAAAATAAAAAAGGAGAACAAAGAAATGGTCAAAGGAAACTCCAGCTTGGTGACTGCTTTTATTTGTATAACTCTTATGTGCAGTACTGTCATGTATAACGGAGCAAAGAACTACATTACTGTACTGTATAGTACAATCAGCAAAAATTAAATTATTGTATAAAATTATTGTAAAATTAAATTACTGTATAAACAAGGTGTACATACCAAAAAAAGGCATTTCAGCTTTATCAAGATGTACAGAACTGTACCAGAAATACAATGGGTCATAAGTCTGAACAATGCACTTCTGTCCTAAGCCCAAACTAGGTAGGTCGTTAAAACAGGAGTGTCTATATTAAACTTCATATTATCAAAATAGTTCAGTGAAAATGATTTGTTTTTCTTAGCATGTGCTCTCTGGTAACCTTTAAAATAGAATACAGCAGCCACCAACAATTCATTCCATAAGCAGGATTCAGGCAATATTTATCCCTCACATGTCAAAAAATGAAGGATTGAAAATGATCCAGAAATCCAGGATATCTTATGATATAGCAATGGTATAGAAAGTGCTCATCAATAATCATGACTGCAAAATGATGCATTCCAATTGTGATCTTCATTTTGTAGCATCTATTCCCGTCTTTCCTTGCATGCCCTTACCAGCACTGTAGCAGCCTCTATGAATCCTTCAAGATAACTCAGATCACATGGTTGGTATTGCTGGAAGCTGTGTTTTGAATGTGCAATTTTGGCTTGTTAATGAAGGAATTTCTGCAAGTCATTGTAAGGGACCAGTGAAACTAAAATTCTACTAACAAGATATCACAGAACCCTGAATCTGCTTGACTCTGTAAAAATCATTGGAAAACAAGGTGTGGTGGTGTATACCTATAATCCCAGCACTTGGGAGGCTGAGGCAGGAGGAACACCACAAGTTCAAAGCCATCCTCACCTGCACAGTGAGTCCAAGGCCAGGCTGAACTACATAGTGAGACCCTGTCTCAACCCTTCTGTCCCTATCATTGGAAATGCCAAATGTCCTTGACTGGCTTTAATGGAACTGTTGCTCTATCCACTTCACAGTTAATATCTTGGAGGATAGAAAGATATATAAAGTATGTAGTAAAGAAACTTACTAGTTAGGAGTGTAAGACAAAAATTAAACAATAAAACAATCACACAGCCAAGAATAACAATGATAATGAATTGATTAGTACCTCTGGTTCAGAAGTAGATAACCCTTGTGAAAATATGTACGCCCGTATCTTATGAGACATTTCTACACATCAAAAAGTCTCAAAAGTAACATCACATCAAAAGTCTTTGTTTATATCTGAGAATTTATTTAATTCCAAATGAGCCAGTTTTATAATCACCCAAGGAACTGTTGAAAGCAAATAGTCTTTACAAGTGAGCCCAATATAAAAGTGCACTGATAAATTTTTCTGGCCCCTTGGCACAACTTTTCTGCTTGTATCATATGTGATCAACAGTACTTATAAAACCATGCTGCAAATCACTCCTGACTGCATCAAAATAGGCAAATCATACATTTTTTAGATATTGAGGTAAAACAAGCAACTATATGTTTCTTATAAATAAATGCTCTTCATAACCTTTAAAATAAAATATATAAAAAACCACCAACAAATCATCACATCAGCTGGGTTCAGGCAATGTTGATCCCTCACATATCAGAAAAGTCAAGAACAGGGCTGGGGATTTAGCTAAGTAGTGCTGCCACTGGCCTTGCAAGCACAAGGTCCTGGGTTCTATCCCCAGTACCAAAAAAAAAAAAAAAAAAAAAAAAAAGGCAAAAATGAAAATTATTCAAAAAATCCAGGATATCTTATGATATAGCAATGATATAGAAAGTGCTCATCAATACTGCAAAACAGATAAAATTCAGTTATGTTTGTTTTGCCTCAATATCCAAAAAATGTTAAGTAGCTTATTTTTCCCCGGTATCAGATATTATAGAAATAGAAAGTATTTTCAAGACATTTGTCTTTTCATGAATGGTGTGTTTATTTCTACAGCATGCTTAGTGAATATGCCTAAAATACAATAGGCTACAGGAACTCATTTAATGACTGAGTTCTATTCCTGTGACTAGGTTGTGAAGTAAATTGATCACTAAGTGAGGAATCATACATAATATGTACATTGTAATATTCAGAACAAAGAAGTGATCAAAGGAAACTCCAACTTGATGATTTTGGTTTATTTGCCTAACTCTTACTGCTGTGCATAACAGAACAAAGAACTACTATATAGTACAATCAGCAAAAATTATAGTACTGTATAAACAAGGTATACTGTACAAAAAAGACCCTGAGGTTCTATCAACAAGATGTACAGAACTGTGCAAAAAAAGATGGGTCATAAGTCGGAGTGGCAGGTCTTAAATATAAATAGCTTCCATTGTAGCTGTGAACAGTCATTAAATAGGTAGGTCGTTAAGTGAGGAATCTGTACAGTACAGTTTGTATTCTTTTGCATATGCATAGACTGTTGTCATTGCACCATTTGTTGAAAATATTCTTTCTCTATTGAATGGTCTTGGCACTCTAGTCAAAAATCAGTCGACCATGGGCCAGGGTGTAGCTCTGTGGCACTGCGCCTGCCTGGCAAGCACAAGGTCCTTGAGTTTGATTCCCAGTTAAAAAAAAAAATCATTTGGCCATATGCTTCTGGGTTTATTTTTGGACTCCTAATGATCTTTCAGTGGTCTGCATATCTATTCTTATAACATTACAGCACTGTCCCAATTGCTGTAGTTTCGTAGTAAGTTTGAGATTAGGAAGTGTGAATCCTCCAACTTTATTTTTCTTCATAAAGATTCCTTTGTCTATGCTCGGTCACATGTATAAAATTAATTTAAGAATCAGCATATATTTATTAGTCTTTTATAATTTTTTTATTTTGGTACATAAACATTGGATAGTTAAATTGTGTAAATATTTTTGTCACTAAGTTTCCCCTGTAACCTCCAGTTTACAAACCTGCCTCATCTTCCCAGAGCACTGAGTACAGGCACGCACCACCATATATGCTTAATTACTGTAGTTATTTATTGGTCCTGAAAATTATTTTTTCTTGAATGTTTTTAGTTGTTAGATTTTTAATAAATATCCTGTGCAATATACAATTATTGTATTCTTTATGGAAAGTTGGTTCATATTCATAACACATGTACATGTGTCATCTGTTCCTCTACCTGCCCTACTTTCTCTTTCCATATCCTGGTCCCTTCCATTTTTGTAGAAGATTGATCTATCTTTCCATACCTTATTATTTATCTTTTATTTTTCTATTTATATTTTGAGTATCTTATATATGAAAACATGCAACATTTCAGCTTGTGTGTCTGAACTTACTTAACATCATTTCAAAGTACAGCTGTTTTTCTAAAAAGAAGTTGTTTATAATTCTTAGGGTAGAGTAGTACTCTTTTGCATATTTATACCATACATTCTTTTTTGAATTGATTAAGTTTATTGGTACATTTTAGATGTACATAATGATCACATTCATCATAGGGAATTTGTACCTGTACATGATATATCTTGATTCTTTTTTTTTTCTCATTACCCTACCTCTCCCTTCAACCCTTTTTCCTCTCCTTATTTACAAAAACTTTCTTTCCATTTTTCCTCTTTTTATCATTTCTTCCTTTTCCCTTCCTTCTTTTCCTACTCTCTAGTTCTGCTTCCCACTTGAACATTTTTCTTCCTATTTCACAATATCTATTATACATTTTGGTCCTTATTTACACTTTTGGTATCTCACACCAGAGAAACAATGTGACATTTACATGTGTTTGATTTATTTCACCTAAGAGTATGATCTCAAGGTGCACCATTTACTTAGAAATGTCTCAAGTTCATCCTTCTTTATGACTAACAAGTACTCCATTGTATAAAAAAATACCAGTTGATGGGCATTTGGGCTGTTTCCAAGATATAACAGTTTGAAATTGCAAACTGTGCTGTTATAAATATGGGTGTGCATATATCATTGTGGTATGATGTTTTTAATTCTTTCAGGAAGATACCAAAAAGAGAAATAGCTGGATCAAATGGAACCTCTAGTTTTAGTTTTTGAGGACTCTCCACACTGATTTCCACAGTGGTTGCACCAATCTACTCCCACCAACAGTGGAGAGGGGGTCCTTTTTCCTTACAGCCCCACCAGCATTTATTATTGGATTTCTTGACAGCAGCCGTTCTTTCTGGAGATGGAATCTCAGCATGTTTTAATTTATGTATTTTGAATGATTAGTGATGTTGAACATTTTTTCATATATTTATTTGATGTAAGAATTGGCATATTAATGTTTGCATGGAATCTAGCTGGAATTTTGATTGTGATTATGTTAAATCTGTAAATCAAATGTGGGGTATAATGCTATTTTGATATTAAGACTTGAAATTTCTGAACACTGGTGTATTTTATTTAGGACTTCTTTTATTTCTTTCAGCTTTTCCAGTATTCAAGTATTGAACTAATTTTGTTAATTTCACTCCTAAATATTTTATTCTTTTTGGTGCTCTTGTAAACAGGATTTTTTTGTTTTGTTTTTTTCTACTAGGGATCAGACTCAGGATCTTATGCTTTGGAGGCAGACACAGTGCCACTGAGCTAAATCCCCAGCCCATGGATTATATTTTTAAGTTGCACTTTCACATGGCACATTTCTAGTGTATAGAAATGTGGATTTCTTAGTATTCTATACCTATGAGATTATGTCATAAGTGGATAGACATAATTTTAATTTTTCCTTCCTAATTTTGATAACATTTATTTCCTTTTCTATATAGTTGCCCTAGCTAGGACCTCAGGACAATAATGAGTATTTGTGCTGAGACAAGATCTTCCTGTTCTGTTCTTGGTCTTAGGGAAGTTCAGTCTTTTTGTCAAGGGTGATCCTTGTGTTTTCTTCCCATAGATATCTTTTCTTGGGTTGAGGTAATTTCCTTTTATTCCTAGTTTATCGAGTGTTTTCACTGTGGCAGGGTATTGTGTTTTGTCAAACACATTTTGCTACCTCTGTTGAGATGACCACGTAGTCTCACCCTGTGTTTTCATCTGTGCTGGCTGCTTTCACTAAGCAGAGCATAACACTAATTTTGTCATAAATTGTCACACACATTTATTCTTTAGAATATTTCTATTGATAAATTATTAATTTTAATTTTATGAGTTTTATTATATTAATGAGTACTTAACAGGAAAAAATCACAAATATAAAGTATTGAATTTTTAACATTTATTGTTTCTAAAAAAGCATCAAAATTTTCAGCATTGACTTTTTTTGTGTGCACAAAGTCTTATAGAAAGTTTTCACTCAGGGTTCTGTTTTGTTGAGGTTTCCCTATCATTGTGCAGTGTTGTCATCGTGGTGCAATGTTGACATCAACAGCACAGTTTGTTTTTCTCCACCATATACAAGGTCAATGTAAACCTTCCTGAAATCCAAAAATTGTATTATATAATTCTCTATTTTGAAATTGCAACATTTGACTTGGAATTTCTGTTTTGTTCCTTGTGCTCTGTTAGCAAATGTAACATTGATTGGAAAACTGATAAATGAATTGTTGAAGTCATATTCCAAGTAGTTTGGAAGCTAGGAGTTACAAGTCTGTTCATAGCATCATTCAATTTATTACTACAGAAATATGACTTGATGGCTGAATTTGAAGATAAATTTCTAAATTGAAAGCATAGTAAGTCTTTACATCTACAAGGACATAAATTTTTATGCCATATTTTGACCCATCATTTTTCCATCAGTCCTTTACATTCCTACGATTACCATGAGAAATCTCGGCTAAGTACAGCAGACCTATGAATCCTTTCAGTTCATCAAATGAGGTGTCATAATAAATACATTTTGAATATGGCTATTGGTGCATACAGAACATTTTATTTGTATTTCAGCCTTTGTGTATTTCATACCATCTTATAGCATTTCATTTGTTACAATTTCCAACATTGCATGGCAGTGCTAGCATTCTGTCCAATAGGTTTCACTCCTGCAAAGATCCTCATTATATTTTTGGACCTAGTTCTAACATTGGATCATTCAATTTTGTTGCATGACCATTTTGCGACATTTCAACTAGTCAAAAATACACTCATATTCTATTTTCTTTGTCATTTGAATCAAGGAAGACTGCAATCCCTGTGTCTGTGTCAGTTAATTCTTGCTCCATTTCACTGTCACAGGAACTTGGGATCACATAGCCAATGTCAAAGTCATTGTCATCATCATCATCATCATCATCCACTTGCATCACTCTTCTGTTAAGAACACATGTACTTTACTGTAATGGATCATCATCATCATGCATGAATAATCTGATGATTCACTCTTTACTTCCTCCAAAACTAGCAAATCTGGGTTTTTATGTGCCATTATACTGAAGTGGGCTACTTCTACCAGAAAAATCAGAAGAAAAAATTTAAAAAACAAATCCTAGAGTGGTGTGGGTATATTAACTTCTCTGAGATGCTCAGGTAAACATACACAAAACCTGTTAGACAGGGCATCATGTGGGTGAAAAATCCTGATTTGACATTTTTGCACATGTGCACACACCTTGCTTGCTGTTCATCGTACCAAGTGAGTAAACACAAAGATTCCTTCCTGTATGTCTCAGGGAAAGGTACTGAGATGCACAGCGGGCTACTATTATGCTAAAATAAAAATTTACAATAGAAAAGTAAGGGATGTGTTTGTGGAACCCAGTGTTATGCTCTATGGGTAATCCCAGGGTGTATGTGACTCATATGACACACATTACTTTCTCAGAGTTCTGAGGCCTGCAAGTCCAAGATCAAGGCTATAGCAGATTCATTGTCTGGTGGGGTTTCTTCCTGACTCCTGTATGGCCATCTTGCCACTGTCCTATGGGTCATAAGGGTCCAGATCCCATTTGTGAGGCCTGTGCCCTCATGACCTCATTACCACCAGCACCATTGCACAAGGGATTTTCTTCACAAAAATATGTTCTGGAAATGCTCTGTAGCATTTAATACTGTGGATTTAGTGGGAATGTCAGAAACCTTCCATCATTTAGCATTCTGTGAATATAATGTATTACACTGGTTAATTTTCATGCTGAGCTAACCTTGTGTACCTGGGAGAGTTCTTACTCATGCCATATAATCCTTTTTGTTGTTGCTGGATTCAGTTTGTTAGTAACTTGTTGAGAATATTTATGTCTACATTCATCAGGGATATTTCTTTTCTTGTGATACCTTTGGTTTTGGCATCATGAACGTATTGAACTTGTCAAGTTACTTGGGAAATGTTGCATCCACTTCAGGTTTTTAGAAGAGTAGGCAAAAGAGTGTTGCTAATTCTTCCTTAAACATTTGAAACAAAGACATTAACTAGAGAAGCTACCTGGCTCTGGCCTATTATTTTATGGGAAGATATTAAATTACTCAACCTAAATTTTTATTTTTCATGAATATATTCAAAATTTCTATTTCATTTTGAGTCCATTTCCATAGTTTGAATCTATAAAGAAGTTTGTCTACTTTGTCTAAGTTGTCTAATTTCTGGGCATACAATTGTTTATAGAATTTCTATATAATCCTTGTAGTTATTTCTGTAAGGTCAAAGCTAATGTTTTGTCTTTCATTCTTGATTTTAGTAATTTGCATCTTCCTCTTCTTTTTCTTTGTCAGTCTAGCTAAAAGTTTGCAATTTTGTAGATTTCCTCAAACAATTAATTTCTGGTTTTCTTTATTGTTTTTTATTCTGTATTTCACTCATGGTGCAATATTATTTCAGTTTACCTGATGCTCATTTCTAAATTTTTAAAGGTGGAGGTTTCTCCCTTGTCCATGTGAGTGTTTATGGCTCCATTTCTATACTGCTGCCACCATCACCTCTGTCACTGCTGTCCCTGCACCCACAATTCTTGGTGTTTATATTCACTTGTGTTCATCTCACGGTGTGCAGCTTGTAGCCATGTGGCCCCTGGGCCCCCCACCATACTCTCCTGAGAGGTCAAGAATAAGGGAGACAAAGAATATCTCAGAACCTATGAAAACCACGCTAACCTCAGGGACCACTCAAGGGGTAATGAGGACCTACAGTGGTACCAGGCTGTACCCTGAGATCCATGTGTTTAGAGGAAGGTTGACTTGGAGTCAGAATACAGTTTGTTGAACCCCAGTGGTGACACTCAGGAGTCGCATCATCATGGGCCTGTCATGTGTTGTCCCTGTTCTTTGATTTCTGTGAAGGGTGAAGGGTTTTCCACTTGTCTGGGGTCAGGTAAGCAGGGCCCAGACTCTGAAACAGAAATTTTGCTGGGAATCCAATTGTGTGGCTAAAGGGGCCAACCTGGAAGAGGGTGCTCCTGGGCTGGGATATGGGTTGGGATCCCGAGCTGATCCTTTGAGGTGCCCTGAGGCTGCTCTAGGGCTGGGCCTCCAGGCCCCGCTTGGGCTTGTTGGGTGCCATCTACCCACAGGAGGTGCGTTGGGAAAAGTAGTTCTGCTGCTGAAGGAATGACCTCAGGAATGACCCAGCCAAGGGGCCCTGTAGCTGGGTAAAGTCCCAAGGTGGTGTCTGCAGTGCAAGCTCATCCCTGCCTGTCATTTCCCTATTCCTGAGACCAGAGTGCATCTGCATCAGCAGCTGCAAGTTTTCCTTTAGGCATTCTGGAGGAATGATGGTTGCTTAGGTGGACAGAGCACAGTGGTGCTTTCTCAAGGGACTGAAGATTAAAGGAGGTGGCAGCCTCCACTAATTCCTTGGCACGAGGGTGCCTTTTCCTGTCATTACTGAGTCTGTGGCATCTCACCTTACAACCTTTAGGTACAGATGACTCAGCAAGCATGGAATAGGTCCAGGGAGCAGTGTCCAGTCTTCCTGGTAGACAGAACTCAGGGTTGGGGTGATTCAGTCTGTTTCATGGATAAACTAGCATTCTGCTAAGTGTCTCAGGCCCCCAAAAAATCAGAATTGAGAACTGTGGCTAACTGAGTAAATGAATTTATTCAGTTTTTTGCAGTTGAGCACACATTAATGTAAGCAGATTAGAAAATCAGAGGTGGGGATGTGTTAATCATCAGCACAGAGCCATAGGACAGCTGAGTGGATTCTACACCCTGTGTCTGTGCCCTGCAGCACCAGCTGCATATGTAGTGGGCAGCGGCCTGTGCAAAGTGGACATGCAGACATTGGAGATCAGGAAGCCCCTAGAGGATCCTGGGCATTTCCCACACACAGCCCCTTCTGGACTTGTCATGGTGTTTCTGATGTCCATCATTCAAAAAGGAAAAGTTAAGATTTTAAATTATTGGAATAAATAACACCATTCATCTTTATATCATGCAGTGCTGGTTTTAAATGCAGGTATAAAAACATTCAATTCACATGCAGAATTGTAAAAACATAAAATTCTTATTTCATAATTCATTTTTACACAGTTGTCTCATTTGAGTGATGGAAATGCTAACTATAATGGGCTTCACTGTTGCATCTCACCTATATACGTGCACAGTCAAAGCGTTTCTTTTTTTATTTTTATTTTTATTATTATTATTTTCTTTTTTTGAGACAGGGTGTCGCTATATAGTTGAGACTGACCTGGAACTCACTATGTAGCCCAGGCTGCTCTTGAACTCACAGCAATCCTCCTGCCTCAGTGCCCCCCAACTCCGAGTGCTGGGATTACAGGCATGCGCCACCACTCCTGACTCAAAGCATTTCTTGCAAGTAGCAGTGCAGGAGGTGGAGCTATACTCCTCAGGTCTTCACCCAGTGGGGTGCTATGGGAGGACAAGGGCTACTTCTCAGGGGCATTAGGCATAAGCTGGACACGTGAGTGTCTTGCTGCAGAAGTCCCTTTAGGAAGCTGTTAAAGGACAGGAAGGAGACCTAGAGGAAGGACAGGAGACGGAGAGAGGGCAATGGGGGGTAGCGGGTGTGATCAAAGTGAGTATCTGCACCTATGAAAATGTTACACTGTTAACTCTGTGTCCCCTGTGATTGATACACAGTAGTGAAAGTATTCTTAAAAAGAAGACTCTGAGCACTGGGATTTATCTCAGTGATGCCGCTGCCTGCCTTGCAAATGCAGGATCCCTGTTTAATCCCCAGTACTGGAAAAAAAAAGAAGCCATTGTGCACAGGGTGGGAAGAAGGATCGCTGCCCTGGGTCAGTATGGCCTCTTCTGCCTCAACTTCCTCCTGTCTGGCACCGTGTGCTTGTGGGTGGATAAGAGGTGTCCTGAGGTGACCAGACTGCAAGGCCATGGTGGGTACCCACCCAAGGCCCTAGAAGTGGTGGCTGGGGGGAGGGCTCCCCATTCAGCTGGGGACCCTTAAGTTAGGCTCCCCTGAAGCATTTCAAGAGTCTGCAAGCAATCATATGGTATAGTCCTCCCATGATGTGCTCATTGATGAGTCGATGTTCTATTGGATGAGTCAGGATATGTCAGAACAGATATAGTTGTCGTGATATCCCTCAGGTGGATGACAAGGTAAATTTGTCCTTCCTGTGCATGTGAGGCCTCTGACCAGTTCCAGCCCTGTGTCTGAACCAGAATAGGCATCCTCACCCCACCCTGACCGCGCAACCTCTGCCAGAATAGCACTGGGACATTTGAGACACTCCAGGGATGCAGTCAGGATATACTGTGCTTTCCTGGATCTCTCCTTGAAAGCAGGACACTTTCTATATGGAAATTTCTAGAATATCTAACTGCATTTTGGAGTCAGATAGATGAAACAATCTGGAAGATTTTCAGTGAGTAACAACATTATGCATTAAAAAAATGATTTACCTAAAGTTCTGAAGACAGCTCCTGAAAGCTGTCTCAAGCAGATCTGCAGCATGGCATTGTTGAGAACAGCACTTGGCAGCCCTCAGAAGAGTGCTTGCTATAGGGACGGAATTCCACAACCCTTGGACCCCAAACCTAGGGAAGCAGAGGAAGGCCAGTCTGTGGTGACACACGCCCTCAGAAAGTGGAACCATAGGATCCCAAACTGTGAGAATCAAACTGTGAGAATTAGAAGTGATGAAATAGGAAGAGGCTATTAATTGTATAAGATGATTACTAAGGAAACAATGCATACCACAACAAAAGCACAACAGGATGCAAAGAATGAAAGATCGAAGCAAAATAACCAGATACTTTGCAATGAAAAATATGGTCATGGAAATTAGAAAGTCTGTGGGTAGATGAGACAGCTGGTTAGATACAGGGATTGAGCATTATTGACCTGGAAGATAGATCTGAACAGATCACCAAAAATCACCATCTACTGCGATAGAAATAGAAATAGGTAGGAGCCAGGGAGAGATTTGGAAGGTCCAAGGGATGTGAGGTAAGAACTCTAGAAGGAAGGATTGAGAGAATGCAGGGGAGGCAATATTTGCAGGCATGGGCAAGAAATTCCAGGAAGTACAATTGGTTATTCATGTTGGAGGCCCTGAGTGTCTGGCAGGACGTGGATATTTCATGCCTTTATATACAAGTCTCAGTGAAGGCTAGGGACAGCCAGAGGAAGGAGAGAAGGCATGAGCATAACAGGGACAGATGCCACCTTCCACAAAAGAAATAAAGGTCAGAGATGGTGGAAAGTTCAGAAAGGTGCCAGAGAAAGTAACTGTCACTTGGGAAATGGAATGGCCACTGAAACCCTAAGTAGCTGGGGATTTAGCTCAGCTGTTCGGTGGCCTGCCTTGCAAGTGCAAGGACCAGAGTTCAATCCCCAGTACAAAAAAAAAAAGTAAAAGTAAAAGTAAGGAAACAGGTAGGATGATGAACAGAAAAAGATGAGTTTCCCACTAATAGACACAACTAAAGGAACTCCTGAGCATGCCTGGGACAGGGAGAGGAAGGCGTTGTGATGTACAGAACCAACAAAACCTAAGTGCCAGAGCATGAAAACATTCACAGGTCAGTAGGAAATACATATTGCTCGGACACCTTAGAGTCTGGCAGTGAAAATTAAATCAAATCAAGGAGGATAAGAACATCAAGAAAGAAAGAATCTGATAATACCAAATGTGGGCCATATCCTAGGACACATCAGAAAGTTTCAGACACAGGTGACATAATCATTTTGGCAACAAAAATATTGGGCAAGTGGAAATCATACATCACAGCCCTTCCTGGCCTAATGATATACAAACTTATCACCTGTGCGCTAGGAAACATACATCATGTTTGTATCTACATTTACCATAGTAGCAAATCAACTGGAAATAGCCTGAACATCCATTAACCAGAGAGCAGTTTAACTCTACATAGTAATTGAAATGAATAAATTAATCATATAGGTACCCACAGTATGTTGAGCTGAAAATCAGGTTCCAGCAGAGTTCACAGATCCTGGCATGGTACAATGCATGTCTGTGTTAGAGGTGGAGGGAAGAAGTTCTGCCTTGAAGGGTTTTCATTGGTGATCTCCTCTTTCCCTTGGATTGCAAAACCTGCCAGTAAGGAAGGGCCCTTCAGAGTTTTCAACAGTACATCCCGAGAAAACATAGACTATTTGTTTTCTCCTTGTATGCATGAAGCATTTCATAGTACATTAAGAATCAAAAGATCACCAAAGCAGTTAAAAGATGTTAGAACGGAACAAGAGCACTCAATAATGAAGTTAATGGAAAGATAAAATGGCAAGGATCAAAATTACACCAAAAACCCTAGTTCTTTGAAAAGACAGGACATATCTCTGACCAATAGCAAAAAGGGGAATAAAATACAATTATTGGGGAAAAAGGGGAATCTCATTCTTTGTAAGTTACATTCAAATGTCACAGGAGGATACTGTACTGTCATTACTTTGTTCTAAGACACTTGTAAAGACAATTTTAAAAAACTATAAACCAATGAAAACGACTCAAAATATATAGAAAATTTTAATATGCCTATAGTTGTTTTAAAATACATATACTTAAATTTTCAAAATGCTGGTTTTGTAAATTCCATGAGAACAGTCTACGCTCACAGCAGGAAACCCATGCTGCCCCTGATGAACCCCTTGCCCTGTTGTCCAGGGTGTGGGAGTGGCCAGAAAACATGGTAGCCATGTCATGGGCTGAATAGCTCAGGTGCTTTTTGAACACTGGCAGTGTATGCTTGTAGCAATCCAACCTCCGCAAAAGTTGTTACCCTTCTGGATATTGACCAGGGTTTCCTGTTTTATAAGAAAATTTCTCATTGCCATCTCCAAGTCCAGATTTGCCCATGACATCTCCTTAACAACTCTGAAGGTCTTTCTTGATGGTGGCTTTGTGGTCTCAGGAGAACTGAGGGTATAGAGAAACCGTAGCTGTCACACAGCACTTAGAAAGCCCTAGGATGGGGTGGCTTGGTGTGGCCGTGGATAGGAGAGAACAGTAGATGTGATGTGGAGCAGCATTTGATAGGCCCTAGCGCCATAGACTGTGCACCAATGACCACAGCATACACCCTGTTCCCAGTCTGGTGCCTCAGAGACACAGAATGCTCCCAGGAGATCGGGCCAACAGGGTGAGATCAAAAACATAAATTTGTCTTTCAATTCATTTAACCAACTAACCATTTTAAACACGGTGTCTGCCAATGTGCATAGCAAGTTGACAAGATGATTTGATACCTTGCTTTGGACATTAGTGAACAAGTCGCTCATTAAGACACTGAAGTGCCAAGAGAAGCAATATTTGGCTGTGTCCATACATGCAGACAAGCCGGGACCATGGCTGACTGAAGTGTATGGAACGTGAGCAGCTCACGTTGCTGCTGACTGCTCCTGGTTCCCTTTGTGGTAGACCTGCCCTCTCCAATGCCCCTCCCTGCCCACTATGTGTGGCCTGATTCCCGCTGCTCTGGCCTGCCTCTCCTGTCCCATCCCATCCTGTCCTGTGTGGCCGCTCATTCCCATGATGCTGGCTTCTCAGTGACAATGTACACACATTTCTGATGCTACCATTCACAGACATTAGCTGAGGGGCTGGGCACAGGAAGTCTTGTGCCTTATTCCGAAGGCAGAGAGGATGAGCAGAATGGAGCTTCTGTCACTGTGCACCAGGAGGCATCTAGTAGACACCTGAGTGAACCTTTACACAGAAGGTTTACTACAAATATAGGAACCAGAAATGAAAACAAGTCTCCTGGAGTCTCATTGCTTTTGGGGCAAACTGGAATCATTCTCATTTCTATGTATTTGAGAATCTCATCTTTGGCTTCTACAAAGTGCTTTGATATTCTTGTAGGTTCAAGTAATATTGATTGGCTATGCCCCACTCTCATGGTTAAAATGAGACAGCTTACTTTTGCATGCCTTAAAAGCTTGCATTTTTTTCTGATGCAAAGTAGGGATTTTGCCTTTTAAGTTTAAAGGATGAGGCTGGGTAAACTGCATCCCTATTTAAAACTTAAATCGCTGAAGGCTTCATTTAGGGCACTATTTAGTGTTAATGGAAAAGCCTCATCAGGAGGCGGGCACTGCCTGCTTTGAACACCCCGGAGTGGGCAGCCTTTGTCTGATAGGAGCTTCATTTCACACTCAAGAGAATTAGATGTATCAACATAGGAGGAAATGGAGACCTAGCGAGGCCTGGAAGCTCACCAGATGGCACTGAAAACCCTGGCATTTCTGAAAGGGACAGGCAGGTGGGGAGAGGAGGGGCCCCCTTATGGGCTGTGTGGAATGCAATCTTGTCTTAGACCTCACTAAAAGCTATAGAGGTCATGGAGACAATCAGGCTTTTATTCCTTGAAATAATTCACATTACAGGCGTGTGTATTACTTGTCTTATCAAATAAAAGCCTTTGGACTTGTGTGGGCAGATAATTACAAATTGATTTCTGGACCTCTCATTTTGGAAATGGCTTTTACCCCCCCCTTCTTCTTTCCCTCTTTCATCTCTCTCTCTCTTCTCGAGTTAAACTTTCCTGTGATTTCATAGAGTTCTGGTGGCATTCACTGTCCATATCAGTAAATGGCAGAGCTATATGAAGAAGCCACTTTTATCTGAAGTCAGGAATTGAATTACAAAGTGAAGGAATATTGGTGTAGACAGAGAATGTCTTTTAACACTAAATTCAGCCTATAAAGATGATTACAAGCCAGAGGAAGTAAGTCCGGCAACCAGCGGCAGTGGCTATAGCCCTGTCCAGCAATAGTCTCTTCTGTCCTAGGAGTGTTTCTTGGTGTACAACTCTATTTTATCAATTTAGCAATTCAAAGTTTCAGTTAAAAAATGGATAAACACTTGGTAAAACATTATAAACCAACCAAGATCTAGTTTATTCATCAGAACTCAAGAGGCAGAGCTCTTAGGCCTTAGGGAATATAAAGTAAATAAATATAAACACACTCCAATAGATAATGCCTTCTCTATGTCTCCAGATCTATAAATATATGCAGTTTAATATCATATGGTTTTTTATATCAAGGGAAGAGTAGACAGTATAATAAAAACCTCTAGAATCCTCAAGAAGGAAAATGATGAGACATCTTAAATACTACAAAGTAAGACAGATCCATATTACAAACATTGTTGGATGGTCAGCTGAAAGTGGGCAAATACACATTGGAAATTATGAAATGCCACATAAGTGGAAGCTGTTATGTCATTACCAAGTGGAACAGAATGAAGACACACCCTTGCAAGTCCTGTCATGTGCCTGTAAGCCTTCTCCAAGTCCCCCAAATGGAAATGTCCCATATCTGCATCCTTCTGTGATCTCAGCAGCCCTCTTCCTCCCTCTTCATTAAAGAGAGGTCACACTTTATCCTTTGGCTTCTTAAGTTATTAGATATCCCTTTCCCTGAATATACTCATGATGGTTACATATCCGACATTTATCTGGAGAAGAATGACAGCACAGGACTCTTCAGTGCTTGTCCCCCTACAGAAACATCACTCTGAACCACTAGCCACACATACAAGTGCCTTCAAAAGAGATAGAGAAGCAAGATGTGATATTACAGCAGCCAGGTACAGAATGGATACAAGAATAGTCACATTTGTACTTGACATGTGCCACAAAAAAACCTAGGCAGCACTGGGTGAAGATGCAGACATCAGCACCGGCCTGCCTATGAGACGCAGTGTCAAGCAAGCTCCAGGGTCCTAGTTGCTAGGATGATCTCATAGCCAAGTGCTGTGGGCTTGCCCTGCAGCCTGATGCATCTCTAAGATGACTTGAACAGCTCCGGGTTCTGCACCATATCCAGGAATGGCTCAGACACTGTCTCAGGCTCTAGGTCTGCCCTGTACCAGATTAGCCAGCAGAAAGTCCACCTGTATATCATGCCAGTCTTCTCAGAATCTTTGGGCTTTCCCAGACAAAGGCAGTCTCCAAAGATTGGAAGAAATCTCTACTTCTTCAAATGCAGGCATTCAATATAAAAAGAGAAACATGAGAAATGAAGGAAATATATTACCACCAAAAGACACAATAATGTTCCAGTAGCTGACCCTAAAGTATCAGAGATACATGACAAAGAATTCAAAATGATTTGCCTGACAAAGAATTCATAATAATTGCTTTAAGGAAACTTGGAACATTGAGAAAACAGAGAAAGAATTCAATAAAATTGAGAAAATAAGAAATGACCAAAATAAGAAATGTAATAGAGAGATTGAAATTATTTTTTAAAAAATCGAACAAATTTTGTAATTGAAGAATACAATCAGTTAATTTGAAAATAAAGTAGTATCAATCACAAAATTAAAGAAGCAGAAGGAAAAAACTGTGGACTTGAAGATGGATTATTTACAAATACTGCATACAACCAAAAAATGGACAAAATAAAATATTATAGTAATTAGGAATAGCATTAAAAAGGAAAACATTGTTAAAAGACTCTAAGAAGAAAGAGTTAAACAATTGAGAGCTTATTTTAAGAAATAATAGAAGAAAAACTTCAAATCTATGGAAAAGTATACATATCTAGATATAGGACAGTAAAAAATCTGTAATAAGATTCAATACAAACAAGGCTATACCAAGACATACTGTCATCAAACTTTCAAAAATAAAAGTCAAATAGGTTCCTAAAAGGAGCATAAGAAAAGAAACAAGTCACATATAAAGATGGTTCAGTTAAGGCTAGCTTCTGATTTCCCATCACAAACTGTGGGGGCTCTGGCCAGGAATGAATAATCAAACTGAATGTTAAAAATGTGACGCAAAAGTGCATAGATCCTATGAGGAGTGAAATGAGCAGCAAAAGCACACTAATAATAAACTGGGGGGCAAAAAGCACACAGGCTCTGTGAAGAGTAAATGGTTAAACTACATGGCAGAAACACACAAGCTGTATGAGAGAATCAAATGGTTAAACAATAAAAAGTTTAAATTCAGTGAAGCATGTTATGCCTGACCATTTGTCCTTTCCCTTTTCCTCCAGAAAACTGCCCAGCACTGTGACAGCTCCTGGCCCAAATTGCTTTTTCTCCTGCTTTTTTCTCTTACACTGATATTCTGAATAAAAGTCAGAGCTCTCAGTTTGGTGGCGTTTTCTTCTCCTTGAGTCTTCCTAATGGCAGGGCACTCTCAGGTGAGAAATGGCCTCTCTGGGCTTCTTGGTGGATTGAACTAAGTCTTGTCTCTGAGTAATAGACCAGGAGAGAATGGGATGATATATTTGTGATGGTTAAGGTGGGGTTTTAACTTTTTTGGCTTGGAAGCTGCCAAGGGGATTATTAAAGCATACTTCTAGGTGTGTCTGAGTGGCTCATGGGGGCATTAATATGTGGTCTGTATCTGGTCCCTCACCGCTTCCTCTCTGGCACTGTTGCCTTGTTCTGCCACCTGGCCACCAAGACCTAAGCATCTTTGTCCCACCACATACTTCTGCTATGATGTTTGTCCCATGGGCTCAGAAGCTGTCTCTCCTTCAATAAATTTCTTACTCTTAAAAAAATGATATTTCATGCAAGTGGAAACCAGAGAGCAGAAATAATATACCTATATCAAATAATATAGAGCTTACCTAAAAAACTAAAAGATAAAGAAGGCCATTATATAATGATAAAGGAGTCAATTCATCAAGAGAATAAAATAATTATAAATATATGTGCATCCAATATTGGATAACCTAATATATAAAACAAATATTCATGGGTATAAAGGGTAGATTAGGGTTCATTAGAGGAACAGCATTAATATAAAATATATGTGCAATTAAACTAGTGTTTATGAGGTAGGTTCACAGGATCAGAAGAGTAGGAGTCCCCATGATGACCTGAAGAATCAAGGTGGAAAAATCAAAATGGCCATCTGCACACAGGAGAGCAAGAGGTCAGAAGCCTGGACCTGTGTAAGTCTGTTCCGGAAGGCTGAAGAGTCTACACTAGAAGCCTGAAGGAACTGGAGATGAATGTCCAAAGGCACAGGCAAAGACCAGAGCTCCTATGAAGAAAAAGGGCAGACTCCTTTCTTCTTTCTCTTTTTATTACACCAAAGATACAAGCCTATTGATTGGGACCACCCACATTCAGGGTGGGTATTCCCCCCCTCAATTTGCAGCCTTGCTGTCAATCATCCATAAACACACCCAGGCTTACTAATCAGCCAGGTGGCTCTTACCCAAGTCAAGTTGACAGATTACAATTAACAATCACAACAGGAGTGATGACTGTAATCCAATAGTTGTAGGGAAGGAACTTCAGCACTTGATTCAGCAATAGATAGCTCATCCAGACAGAAGATCAATAAGGGACCTATCAGGCTTAAATTACACTACCGACTAAATAGACTTAACAGCCACATAGACAGCATTTCATCCAGCAGCAGTAGAATACACATTATTTTCAAGTGCACATAGAACATTCTCTAGGATAAATCATATTTTAGGCCATAAAACAAATCTCAAACAATTTCAGAAGACTGAAATCATATCAAATATCTTTAATGATCATAATTATCTAAGCTAATAGCTGTAAGATGAGAAACCTAAGACAACTCATAAGCAGCATGATCTGGAACAACCTGTGGGTCAAAGAAATTAAAAAGGAAATTAAAAAGTATCTCAGCACAAGAGAAAATGGAAACACAACACACCAAAACTTAGAGAATGCAGCAAAAGCAGTTCTAAGAGGGACATCTGTAGTGATAAACACTGACACAAAACAAAAGAAAGATCCTAAATACTTCAAGGAGCTAGGAAAAGAACAAACAAAACCTAGAGTTGGTAAATGGAAGGAAACAATAAAGATCAGAGCAAAAATAAAAAACATAGAAACTAGAAAAGCAATAGAAAAGATCAACAAAACCAAATGATGGCTTTTTGAAATTATAATAAAAATGACAAATCTTTAGCTAGTTTAAAAAAGTAGATTCAAAATGAAAGTGAAGACATTACAAACTGATATTGCAGAAATACAAGTATAGTAAGAGAACACAGTGAACAATTAAAGCTAGCACAGTGGATAACCTAGAAGAAATGGATAAATTCCGAGACACATAGAGCCTACCAAGACTGAATCCTAAAGAAATAGAAAACCTGAATAGATCAATAAGAAGTAAGGAGACTAAATCAGCAATGAAAATTCCCCCATCAAAGAAAAGCCCAGGGCCGGATGGATTCATAGCTGATTTCTACCAAATATTTAAAGAACAATCAATACCAATTCTTCTGAAGCTCTTCCAAAAAATTGAAGTAGAGGAAACACTTCCAAGCACAACCTATGAGGCCAGCATTGCTCTTTGCCTATGACAGACAAGGACACTTCAAGAAAAGCAAATTATAGGCCAACATTTCTGGTGAGCATAGATACAAAACTCCTCAACAGAATGTTCACAAACTAGACCCAACAGCACATTAACAGGGTAAGACACTCTGACTGTGGGATTTATACTGGGGATTCAAGGGTGGTCCCAATATATGTAAATCTACAGTATGATGCATTACATTCATAGAATGTGAAGACCATGAGATCATTTCTGTAGATGCAGCAAGATGCGTGACAAAATTCAACACACTTTTATGATAAAAATCTCAAGAAATTAGATAAAGAATAATGCGCCTCAGCACAAGACAATCTATGCCAAGTTCACAGGTGTTCTCATTGGAAAGAAGCCCAGATGCCTGGGCCACATTAGGAGGAACGAAGGAGATAGGGGATACTGGTTGCTGATGGTGAATGAAGAGGACTCTGACGCCTGTCAATGCGCAGGCCAGGCAGGAGCAGGCCCCAGGGTGGCCCTGCTGCTAATGTAGGCTCTGGACAGTGGGGGCCTGTGTCCTCACACCTGTGGCATGGTGGGGTCTTGTGGGGTGTCAGAAGGCAGCAGTGGCTGCTCTGGTGTTCATGAGGATGCTGGCTACCTGCCATTTGCTAGGTTCTCTCACCACCTTTCATTAGAAAGCAACTTTTGGCTTGGGAATTTCTCACTTACTGGGACCCTTTACACATTCTCCTGCCCCTTTTCAGCACAGGACCTCAAACCTCCCTTTGTTTGGTTCTGTGAAGTTGTCGGGCAGGTGTATGATACAGATTGCTTTGCAGAAGTAGAATAAATAACCCAGCATGTCCCAGGACTTGAGCCAATAGAAACACCTTATGTTTTCCTCTTAAAGCAAACAAGACTAGATGCAAAAAACCATTAAAAAAACCCAGGGAGTTGTTGAGATGATGCATGCTGAGTAGAGGGAGTGATCATCTTCCTTTTTTATTCTTCCAGTGAAAGGAAGCATTGGGCTGTGTTGTAGTCTGGTCTCAGTGATGCAGTTGGACAGCTGCAGAAGCCCACAGGGGTCAGCACAGTGTGGGGAAGGGAGGTGTGTGACAGTGAGGGTATGCACGCTCACTCCTCCTAGTTTGAAAGTCCACATCCATGAGCATATATGGGATTTCATATATGTACATACACAGCAAAAGTTCAGAATGATTCATGCCCTCAACTCATAGCCTCCAGCTGTCACTGGGGAGAGTGCAGCAGAAAAGGACAAAAGTCCCTGCAATGTGTGTGGAAGGGCAGAGCTGGAGAGAGGGATGGGGCAGGTTAGTGGACGTCCACATGGGCTCTGAGAGTAGGTAGAGAGGTGCATCTGGGAAAATGTAACTGCGATGGTGGATTCTAAGAGATTAAGTAGTACAAGTACCCAGGTGATTATTTTCAGCACCTAGGACAGCGGCACCGCCTGCCTTCACTTCCCTTCTTACTAGGCAGAGCATCGTGCCACTACCCACCCCCCAGCCGATTCTCCCTGGCAAGTGGGAGCCCCTGCGTCATTGCCTACAGGGTACTGCAAGGGCAGAGTGGGGTACCCAGCAAGTGATCCATGCTTGTTTTCTCTTTGTAATGATTACATAGGATCTTCTTGAGATTTAACACCTTGCCAACACTGAGTGATGTGAGACACATTAGTCACTTGTGATAGATGCACACACACATTTACACAGGCACACATCTGTGTGTATAAGTGTATTTGAGGGAAATGCAGAGCGTCAAGCCCACAATGGAAATGCAATGACATCAACAGTCATGTCATTAATATTTGATCTAATTTTGATTTCTCCAAACTTACCATTTTTTAAATAAAGCAACACACAATCATTTTGAAGAAAAAGTACCTGCACTGCCCTGGCATTCCTTCTTGCTTTCCCTGGACATGGAATTGAGGGTGAGCCCAGTTGTTATGAGGGTCATCAAGGGAGGGCCTGCAGGGCCTTGCAGACCCAGAAGGATTTTGTGGCCCACTGTGAGTCTGCTGTAGTTCTGCTGAAGCCTTCATGGGTGCTTCCATCAGGTGAGACCTGGTCCCTCAATAGCTGGTGTCCTGTGCTGTTGAGAGTAAGCCTCTGCCCAGGTGCCAGCTGGCAGCTCCTCCACTCCTCACATCTTGGCAAGCCTGTGTAATCCCTTCCCATGGGTAAACCCCTGCTTCTTTCTAAGAGGCTGAATCCCTCATGACACAGACCCTCATGGTCTGTGTGGCTTTGCTCCCAACCCCATCCTGCAGCGTAAATAACTTTGTGGGCTCTGCAGCATCTTATGAGAGCAGGCAGCTCTGGGGCAGAGCACTGTGAACTGCACATTCTCCTCTTAGGGTCTGGAAGCAGCTCAACTTGGCCCTCTACTGACATCCTAAGCGGGCGTTAGATTTCCCATGATGCTGTTGTCTGATTAAAGAACTGGTTTGGTTTTCTGCTTGATCGCAGCATGTCGGGCCCCATCATGGATTTTCACATATGTGGTTGAGTGTGTCCCATCTAGTTAGGTCTCTGCTCTTTCCTTGAGGCAGAGGCTGGCTCTGGGCCCTATGCCACCTGTATAGGGCTCAAAGTGCACAAAGTAAGCTGCTAACAGCTTTAAAAAAGCACACTACAAAGATGTCCAGGTTCCTTACATGGCAAAGTTTAGGAGGTGATGTGAGCTTTAGGAGCCTCCATGGGGAGAAGTGAAGTTTGCTTCCTTTAAAACCTAAATCCTGCTCCTCTTTAACAAAACAGGTCCTGCCAGGGCAGAGCACTGTGGCCATGTCGTCTCAGGAGGATAGCAGGATTTATTCTGGCTTTCTCTTATTAATTGGCAGCTTTATAGAGTAGAGAGGAGGGAGCAGAGAGGGGGGTGGTTCCCAGAGGATTTGGGCTTTTCCTGCCATGGTTCTGAGCAGAAAGCCTGGCCTCGTCTCTGTGTTCCCAGAGTTCTGCCATGGCACCAGGGAGTTTTGAGCTGGGATGTCAGGGTTGAGTCCTGATCTGAAGCTTTGCTCTTACCTCAGCCCTGCAGCCTGAACCAGTTTCTTCAAAGCAGCCTATGGGCAGGATGGTGCACTGCAGTGTGGTTCTCACATGTATGGCCCTACCCAGCCTTTGGCTGCTCAGTGACAGCATATCAGAAGGGCACAGAGGTGCTCCTTGTGCTTGGTCATTTAGGACCATGTGTGCTATTGTTCTGATGTGCTATGTGCTTCTAAACCAAACAGAGATTTTGACATGATGAGGAATAAGCAGTGATTTCTAGCATGGTGTCCAAACACCACAAGGTAAGGACCTCCTCCTCTTCCCACTTCCTCTCCACATCAGCCCCAGTCTACTTTTCTTTCTCTAATTTTAACCAGTTAAAACCTCTCTGCAAACAACACATCCATTTCTCAGCATCAGGGGAACTTGAACATGGGTAATGTGGTGGAGGCCAGGTTTCTCTTGCTGTGCTGGTGATCTGACTCAGAGAATGGAGGTCCCCAGAGACCCCAGGGTGTCTACCACCTGGCCTCCACATCCCTGACTCCCTCCCACTTTCATCTCCCGCTTCCTTTTCATCTGCTCTTTTTTCTCTCTATACATCACCCCCCCCCTCGTATCTCAAAACATCATGAAGTCTTCAAAGATCTGGTTTCAAAGCATCCCCTGTTGAGGGCCAATTAGACAGATAGGCACGGCACGTGGAGCCTGTGGAGATTATCTACGCCCCAGGTGGAGCTGGCCCCTGCCCCACTGCCCTGCGCAACAGGCTGCCAGGCCACCCCAGGTCCTCACTCTGTTTGTGATGAGCCACAGCTGTGGCATTGGGGATGGTTGTCCTCAGAGCCAGCTGCCTCCCAACTCAAAGGGGACCAGGAAGCTGAGCGCCTTGGGCCACACACCTAGGAGTTGAGATGTTGCATAGGTGGGTTGGATGCCATCTGCATCCCCATGGTATGTGGGGTGGGGACCTGACAGGCACATTAAAGCCTCCAGCAGCCAGACAGCTTGAGAGCAAACTGTTCCTCAGGGTCTCAGGGCTCTCCTGCCCCATGGTACTGATTCATGCCCAGGTGTCCCAATGAAGGCTGTGAACCTGGGTGTGGCCTATGATTTTTCTTTGTGGAGCTGGTGAGATGTGCTTATGTGACCAGAGCTTCATGGTGTCGGGCTCACATGTCCCCTCCGACCAGGAAAAACAGGGTCACTATTGGTGTTCTTTAAGTGGTGGAATTCAGCCTCTTTCTGAGGAGGGGAAAATGAAGGTACAGGGAATCAGTGGCTGAGACAGCTGTGGCTGCACTTTCTTAGGCCGTTCAGAGTGACTGTGGGATAGAGGAAAATGCAGGTACTTTGTGGAGAACCCTGGCCCCCAACCACCTCCCAGAGTGGAGGTCGCCTGGGGTGGGCAGGTGGATTCTGAATTAAGTTCCCCCTCTGTCCTGCATGAACTGTCTTCTGGAAGATCTCCACCTCCTCCTGGCTGGGGAATGTTCTAGGAGCAGGCCTTGATCACACTGTGGGCAGGCAGGGTTCTATGCAGACCTTGTCCCTCCTGTTTTGCTGAGGCCTAGAGGCAGTGGCCAGCCTCAAAACCCCATTCTTCTGAGAAGGACACAGGCGTGGCCTCAGCAGGACAGAGCTGAGGCCAATGAGGGGGCCTCCTTGTCCCTGTCTCAGGTCAGTGGCCCAGGGCCTCCCCAAGGATGTGTTTCCCTGGAGCCCTGAGTAAATGTGGAAACTTGGATGCCTGCTTTCTCCCCTCAGGGAGCTAGCTCCTGGGTAGTCATGGGGCTGGGAAATGCTCCATTGAGCCCACAGCACCCAGGACTTCTGGGCTGGACAGTAGTTGGTATCCAAACCATGGGAGCATAGAGTCCTGAGGGCCACTTGGTCAAGGGCCTCCTGGGAAGAGTCATCCTTGAAGGTGAAAAAGGAAAACCCCTGAGGAAGGGAAAATATAGGTACAGGGAAGCAGTGGCCGAGACAGCTGTGGCTGCACTTCCTCATGCTGTTCAGCCTGATTCTGGGCCAGAGGAGCATGCAGGCACTTTGTGGAGAACCCCGGCCCCCACCCACCCTCGGAAACACAGCTGATGGGAGCAGGGCTGCTGCCCCTCGGCTGTGCCCAGGTGACCAGGACTCTCCTGGGAGGGCTGGCTCAGCTGCCACACACAGAGGTACCATGGGCCGGCCCTGAAAAGTGAGTCCACATAATGCACACCTCACTTCTCACCAAAGAACAAAAATTACTGACAATTACGTGTAATTAGCAATTTTAAATTATTAATGGTGGTGAAAGAATGTGTCTATTCAACAAGTAATTTGTCGTAATTTTTAGTAATTGAAAGTAATTTCTAGCAATTAAATCCTAATTTAGTGCATTTTCTGGGTGATGCCTTTATTCAAGAGGTGCCTGTGAGTTTTATTGTTGGCAGCTTTTCTCCAGGCACTTTGTTCAGCAGATTTGCTGGGTAGGACATTTGGAGAAGGCTACATGGGAAAGAAAGGGTGAGCAGCTGACTCCAGTGCCAGAGCGGGGAGCAAGGAGGAAGCTGTTCCGCTGTGTAGCCTTCCAGTCTTCTGCAGCTCCCTCTGGTGCTGCTCTGGAGAGGCAGCCCCTGGGCTGGCTTCCAGGTAGTGCCCCACCAGTGTGCTGTCCTTGCAGGACACAGTCCAGGCAGCATCGGGCATTGAGGGCTGGAGAAGAAAAAGCCCTGGCTGCGAATGCCCAGCTCCTCATCGTGGGATTCTTTATGCTGTGCTGGAATTGGAATCTGGTTGTTCTATTTTTCCCTCCTCTAGTCTCAGAACTCCACATGATCTCACACTGAATCTGCACAGCTGGATCTCACTGCAGTGGAGAGGAGAGTGGTGGTGAGGAGGGGCCAGGAGATGCTGGGCAGAGAATGTGCCATGACCCCAAAGTGGGTCTTTCCTCCCTCTGGGAATTGTGATGCTCTCCCATGACTGAGTGTGGCTGGGCAGTGGAGGAAACTTGTACCTTTGACAGGGGCAGAAGTGGTAGATAAACTCGCAGATAATTTTCCAATCCATCGGTGCCCAAGCTTATAGGTTAGGTACAAAAAGTGGGGGGAGGGGCAGCCTAGGAATGGGAAGAATAATCAGGTCTTTTCTGGGATCTGGGTGCAGTCTCTTTCTGCTCCTTTTCTGGTTCTTTCTGGCTGTTGCCATGGCAATTGTCAATTGTCACAGCACTGGGGCACATTGGTCAGCATGCAGGTGGATTATCACGAAGGAAGAGCTGTCTGGGGTCCTCGGGCTGACTCTGAGATCCAGCCAGGTTTGGCTGCCCCCTGAGGAGGAATCTCTGGCCCACAGGCTTCCTGTCCTCAAAGATAAGGAAGATTAAGGCATAGAAGTCCAGGTAGGTGGAGCAGGTTGTGTGAGATCAGTGCAGGGTAGCAATAGGAGGGATATTCAAAACACGTGGAAAATAGGAGTAGACAGAGTAGTAGATAGAGTGAAAGTAAATAAACATCACTAGGAAGGGCTGGGTAGGGGGTGCTGTTGGTTATGGAGTTCCCTCAGATGTGATGCAATATTTTAAAATGCACTGTGGTGATGGCTGCTCACCACAGACACTCAGAGCCCCTGGCCTGTACACTGTAGTGAGAATCATGGGAGGCAGGCATTAACTCTCGAATGAGGAAATGAGAAGCCTTTGCCCCAAGGAAGCAGCTATGATGTCTGCACCCCATGCTCCTGGGCAGGTACAGAACCAGGTCCTTGTGAGCAGCGCAGTGACTGAAAAGTAGCCACCTGCTATGTCCGACAGGAAGGGAGATCTATCCCTGAGCAGGGCTGTGCTTTCTTTTGTCTTCACAAGTAAATATTCTTTTTTTCTTTATTTCTTAGTAGAATACTATTTCTTTTTTTTCTTTTTATTGAGTTTATGGGTACATTCTAGGTATACAGTACAGTTACATTCATTACTGGGATCTTGTACCTTTACATGACAGGTCTTGGTTCTCACTTTTCCCCCTTGTCCCTGCCCTCCCTTCACCCCCTCCTCCCCTCCCCATTTACAAACAGTTTATTTCCATTTTTTCATTTTCTCATTTTTTTTCTTTTCCCTTATTCCCTTTCTCCTACCCTTCCCATTTTCCTTTTACAAACACTTTATTTCCATTTTTTCATTTTCTCATTTTTTTCTTTTCCCTTATTCCCTTTCTCCTACCCTTCCCATTTTCACTACACCTTTAGCTCTTTTCTTCCTATTTTACATTTTTAATTATCCCATTAGGATCTTGTGTACTATTACAGTTTTTCACACCAGAGAAACTATTTGGTATTTACACATGTGTGACTTATTTATTTCACTTAAGAGTGTATCCTCAATATGTGTCCATTTACCTATGAATGACTCTAATTTCTCATTCTTTATGGCTGAGTAGTACTCCATTTTATAGAAAAACCACATCTTCTTTATCCAGTTTCCAATTGAGCTTCAAATGGGCTGTTTCCAAGTTTTAGCTATTACAAACTGTGCTGCTATAAACATAGGTGCACATATATCACTGTGATATGGTTCTTTTAATTCTTTTGGAAAGATACCCAGCAGAGGGATGGCTGGGTCAAATGGAACCTCTAGTTCAAGCTCTTTGAGGTATCTCCATATTGATTTCCATAGTGGTTGCACCAGTCTGCACTCCCACCAACAATGGAGAAGGGACAAGTAAATATTCTGACTGAACTTACGGAAAGAAACAACACAGGTTTATCTGGGAGTGTGCTTTATTCTCCTTACAAATTTCTCATTTTATCTTTCATGACCTCTCCCTACAGCTGAATCACTGGAGGTTGCCAGAGTGGGGCACATGCTCCTTTCCTGTCGGAGCCAGGTGAATCCTGCTCCATGGGCACAGAGCCAAGCATGTGCTCTAGCCACTTGGTGCTATACTTGGGACTTGATGTGGTGCCACAGGCAGGGCCTCTTCTGCCTCTGTATAGGCACCTGTGGTTCATGCTCTACCCTTGGGATCTGGAGTTCCTACCTGCCCTGCTGCGTGGGTCTCTGCCAAGGTAGGCAGTCTTGGTCTTTGCAGACTCCAGGGCCTTAATAAAGCCAATATTTTGTAATGCTTCTCTCACTGGCCAGAGACAAAACAGTTAATGATAAGGGTCCTCCAATATACAACATTCTCAGGAAGGATAAGACAACAGTAACTGATGACATGAATGGGGACACATGTCTACCATATGAAGCATAGCAGAGGATGTAGTGACAGTCATTATCATGTGGGCACACAGTTCCAGCAATGGCCCCAAACACTGATGTGGTACTGCTAGCCACGTTGTCATGGTTATGAAATCCTTTCCTATTGCACATTTTGAGGAACACAGTACAGCTTTACCTTGTTTCTGTTATAACTGTATCTGGAAATTAATCATGTGACAAAACTGTGCAAAAGTCTACCTTGTGTCCAGGTAAGATGTTTCAGAGATTTATAAACAGATTTTCCCTCCAGATAGCCTGTGTGTCCTCAGTCTTGGGGGTATCTCAGCCATGATGGACACCTGAGCCCCTCTGTGTCTGGCGTGCACCCTGAGTACCAAATATAGGAGCCACCCAGACTGCACTCTCATCCATGTAGGCCTGCCACACATTTCCAGAATGTTCCACAGTGAGGCTCTGAGTACCGTGGGTCAGGCTGCAGCCACCCACACCCATGGGACCTGGGAATGTACTGGCTGAGAACTGTCTGCCTGGAGTATGCAGGGCACCTGATGTGGGGGGCTGTTTGCCTGTTTCCTAGTGGCCAGCAGGTACAGGGTGCAGTGAGCTCTCTGGCATTTTTAAGACAGAGACAGCTCAGCATGAAGGCACTGGGAAACTCTGGGCCAACACATACTGTGTCCTCATCCCAGCCTGGCCTGGTCTTCCCAGGTAGGTGTTACCTTATGAGCTGTGTGGCACCAACATGGCTGAGGACCTTCATGCCCATGGGGCTGGTGCAGTGTTTGAGGTCAATATGGAGGAACCAATGGAGCTTGGCTGGCTCTGGTTCCCTGCAGCAGAAAACATGATCTGGAGCTCAGGTGAGGTAGCCAGCTCCTTGGGCTGGCTCACTGTGCACCAGTGTGTAGAAATCACCTACAAGGGGCCTGAGGCCAACCATACACAGAGCTTTCTGGATCATTTGCTTGCTAGTTCTGCACAGGCAGCAGGCACCCCAGTGAGCACTGACATTTTCTCTGTGTGTTGATTTGTTTTTTATGAGTGGAAACAGCAGTTGTAGCTGTCAATTTGTCATCAGGAAGGATGGTTAGGGAGGACAGAGGCAGAGGGCAGCAAGCTTCTTGTATACATTTAACCAGGGAAAGTGGGGTGAAAGTTTGAAGATCAGGATCAATCCCTCCTCTAAACACAAGACAGGAGAAGATAGAGTAGGTCTTACTCTATACTGGAAAGAACTGTGTGCTCATTGAGTCTTCCCCAAACAGTGGGGTCTCTGGAAGTCTTGTGTTCACCAGTGACATTGACTGCAGTGGCCATGTGCCTGGCTCTGTCCTATTCCTGCAAGTGGGGAGGATGCTGCTTCCCAGGTCCTGCAGCTCACACATCTTCTCAAACCTCCTGCAGCAAGGCTGGTCCTGGTCAAGGCTATGGAAAGGTGCCCATGACCACAGGTCTGCTTGTCTGTGACCCTGGCTTGGGCTTAGCCTTTGAGACCTTGATTCCCTGCCCCAGTGAGTCCCAGAGCCACAACTGGGAGCAGGCTGGGTCAATGGAACCTGTAGGAAGGCAGTGAGGTGGCCCTGGAAGGCACCCAGCCTGCAGGGGACCTGAGTGGACAAGACACAGGGCTTCGTCATGGTGTATACCTGACTTGGGGTCACGGTTAATGTAGCACCTCCAGGGCCCATCCTGACTCCTAGGGAGGAAATCCAGTCTAGAGGCAGCAGACCTAGAAATAGTGCGAACAGCACTGTCTGAATATCAGAACAGAAGCAGCATGGAGGGAATGATGCAAAGAAATATGCCAAGTGTGAAGGCCAATGTTTATCAGCTCTATCGAAGCACATAACTGACTTACTACAATGGTCCAGATATGATTTGAGGAGTGAAGGTGGACTCTGGAGCCTTGATGATCTTGCTTATGTAGGACCAAAAAAGTTGATAACGGACAGTATCAAAATGAATGTACCTCGTGAGGGCAGGGACAAGGGGAAAAAATGAGAACCAAGACCTGTCATGTAAAGGTAGAGGATCCCAGTAATGAACGTAACTGTATTTGTATACCTAGAATGTGCCAATAACTCGATAAAAAACAAAACAAAACAAAACAAAATGAATGTACCTTGAAAATAAACAGCACGGCCTTCATTAGATCAGCCCTGACGTTCACAGGATCTGCAAGCAGAGACAGTGAGTGTGGAGGGCTGCATGTCCCAGTTGGGTACAGCAAGTGAGAGGTGGTGCCCTGGTGTGAGGAAGCCCAGACCCGGGTCCCAGCAGCAATGGGCAGTACATCTGGCAGCCCTCTTGTTTGCATGTAGTGCATTTGTGCTGTTCTTCCCACTCTGGTTAATTCTGATCTGGGGTGAGGGTGAGGGTCTGGCAGTTCTGAAATTGGTGGACCAGAGCAATTGCTAGGTCACAAGCACCATAGTTTCAATGCAGCCAGGCATCCTAATCACTTGTTATGTCCCCTATTTGTCATTCTCAGTCCTTCCCACCCACCACCTTCCTCCTCACCTCCTTGCTCACCCATGACTTCCTCTCCTCGATATGCTCACACTCTTGAAGCTACAGCCACCTCCCCTTCCCAATTCAACAGGAGATGCAGATAGACATGGCCAACTCATGGCCCACAGTAGCTGTTTCTGGTTTCCCTCTCTGGTGCCCAGTTTGGGCTGACTCCAAGGGGGCTCAGACTCACCCAGAGTCAGGCAATGAGCCTGTGTGTGCTGTGCAAGCCACCCTAAGTGTAGGCCATGGGCAGGTGAGATCAAGGGCCAGTAGTCCTGGGGATGACGTGCTGAATCTGGACATACTGCCCTGATCTCTGGGCAAGACTGTCCAGTATCTGGCCAGTAATATCTCAGTCAAGAAAGAAATCAACGCACGAATACCAAGGCTTCTAAACTACACTAAAAATCCCCACTCTTGGCCGTGGTGCAAGGGGGTTTGTGACAAGCAGAACAGCTGATCGAGGCAGGAGGGCACATCACCCCAGCTCTTCTACTAGCACTGGTTTCCCTGGCATGACCCTTCCCTCTCAACTCTGCCTCCGCAGCTTGGAATGAAATGTGCTGTGGTCAGCTGGTGACAGCCCTGGACACCTCCATGATCAGGAAGAACAGTTTTCTAGTTGGCATAACAAGGAGCCAGCAAGCTGACATCCTTGGGCTCCAGAGCCTCAAGAAGCTGACTCCTGATGGTGTGGAGTCTGAAGGTGACACTAGCAGAGATGCAGCAAGTTTTCAGTGGGCACCCTGGCCTCTGACTGCAGCTCCAGAGCTATGAAAAATGTGTTTGCTATAATAAGTGCCCAGACAGAGTAAGACCCTGCTACTTGAATTACTGTTATTAAAATTTGGCATTCACGCACTGAGAGGCAGTGTCTTTAGGGAAGCCTGACTACAACAAGCCCCCAGCTATGCTGCAAGGCCCTGGGCTCCCTGAGAAGATGCCCATAACTGGGGCAGGGCCCAGGGGAACCATGCCAGATTCCCTGCTGAGCTGCTCACAGCTTTGGGTAGGACCTGGGCATTGTACCAAGTTACTTGTTAAGATGTCCCTGGCTTGGGCAGGACCTGGGGACCCATATAAGGCTCCCTGTCTAGATGTCCGTGGTTTTGGCCAGGACCTGGGGGCACCATGCCAAACTCCCTTTTAAGATGTTCATGGCTTAGACAGGACCTGAGACACCATGCCAGGCTCTCTGCAGAGATGTCCATGGTTTGGGTAGGACCTAGGGCACCATGCCACGGTCCTTGCCGAGATGCTTATGGCTTTGGGCAGGACCTGAGGCACTATGCCGCACCCGTGCAGTTGTGTATTGGTTTTTCTTTGTAGTTGGCATCATTGTTCACCATATCACAAGTTGCCACTGGCCCTACTTCATCAATGTGAGTTTGTTTATTTCTGGATGTTCTATTAATTACAGTGCCCAGTGCAGTATATTGGTATGAAAAGCATTTAGCATCCATACATTCTGACATCTGGGGTTTCCTTGTGGCTCAGAACTGACTACTGCATTGAGATACTAGACAAATGTGTACAGTCATCATGGCCATGCACTTGGGGTAAACTTCTCTCTCCTCAGAGTTATTTTTTCCTGTAGCATCCAGCAAGAAGGAATTCTTATAGGTTCTTACTGGAGCAAGATTGGTGCTGGCTTGGACTGAAGCCCTTTACTGGTTCATGTTTAGCACTTGCTGTAATGCCCCCTGGGATGGGGGCTGTGTGTCCTCTTCCCGGGGAGACCCTGCAGGAGGAGGCCCCTTTGGTGAGTTCAGCTAATGAAGATGGGATGCCTAGGGACAGTGATGGTGATGCTGTGTCCCTCAACTCAACAGATGCATTAAACAGCGGCCACTGGGCCCTTCTTGAAGGTACAGCTGAATGTGTGGGGCAGGCCCATGGAGGCTGCAGTTCTCACACAAGCCACTGCCTTCTAGGACAGCATTACATGAATGCTGTATGCTCAGCTGAGTCTGCAGTAGTGACCTAACACTCAAATCATGCCACAGATCCATTGAAAGTCTTCAGTTAGCTATTGGCCAAATGAGCTGAGATTGCTGTGGAGACACTGTCCTGGCCTGGAGAGACTGTGTCCCTTCTACCATGACTGTGGCCCTCATATTCCTGGGTCAGACGGGCTGGGCCAGCCCCACATGCTCTGCAGCCTCTAGACTGGGAAGAGTCAGTGCCTGACTCTGTGTGTGCAGGGGTAGGGAGCAGACATGGTGTTTCTACATTCTGCACAGATCCTGATGTCCTCAAGACAGGGACAGTAATGGAAAAGGCTACTGGCTGTGCAGTTGCTGGACCTCATTGCTCCCTTGACACCAAGAAATGGACCTGTGTTGCTGTTTAGATGTTTTAAAGTAGTCTCTGCTTACATGCTGGAAGGAGAAGAGATTAAAGGGTGAGGGTCCCAGGATTTGGAGTGTCCCATCTCCAGGGACTGAGGACAGTGTGGGGTCCGTTCTGTAGGAGCAGCCCCTTGGCCCAGGGCCTCTCTTTCTGGGAGACAGACTGCATCCTAAGCCCCACAACAGAGTCCTGCATGATCCAGGCTGAGGCTGACTATGTTCCCACCCACACCAGGGATAACAGCTCAGTGAAGGGAGCACCTCTCTATTGTATCCCTCTGAGCCTCAGCTGTCCTACGAGGGATGTGCTGATTACAGTAGCACTGTCCCATCCCTTGGACTCACTCAGGTGCTCTCTGTCAGGCTGGGGACAGGTTCTGCTCCCCTCACTATTTGGGCCTTTCTGCACCTCTTGGGTTAAAAAGCTTCCTGCATGGTGGGCAGAAGCATGTAGATGTGGCAGTGAGACATGTAAGGATCATCACAGGGGAAGGAGTCAGGCTTTCCCTCCCCAGATCCTTTGCCCTTTAGCAGCAAAGACATGGCAAATATCCCTCCTGCATGCAGAGACAGGTGGGGGCATGGGTGGGGCAGTCCTGCCAGTGTGCAGGGCAGGTCCCAGCACTGCCCAGCACCTGATCAGCAGCGACATTTAAATCAAGCCACCACTCTTCAGAACAATGGGGCTTATTTTCCCTTTTGTATGGTCTATGAATGAAGACTTTTTAATCTGGCATATTTGAACGGAGTCCTTTAATGGTGTCAGACAATGCCCTCTGAGCTATTAAGCAGACGGAGAGCTCAATCTTCTGAAGGAACAGCGCTTTCACTGCCTCTGATTGCTTGTGGCCTCACAGCTGTGTCCACCGAGGCCACTCTGCAGAGCCTCTCAGCCCCCTTGGCTCCCTTGTTCCCCAAAGCAGGACCTCCTTCCAGCCAATAGCCTGTGGTTTCCTTTTGCCAAGCAGCACCTCAGGATGGACACTGTCCTCAGACTCAGCCTGAGTCCACATGGGCTCTTCCTGGCTTTTCCTCTCCATGCCTTCCTCAGCTGAGCCTTCTCCAGGAACAGCCCGGTGAACCCACAATGACACCAGCAACACAGCCACAGAAGCTACCCTGTGTGAGGGTAGGCAAGGTCAGAGGGGATGGGCCCTTATTCCTTTAGAATAGCTACCATCATATACACCAAGCTCATTGCCATAGGTAGTCAAAGAATAAAATCACTGACAAAAAGGAGGTTAAAGGGGAAGTGTTTATTGAAAATAAAAGAAGAAAAAAGGATCCCAGTAACCTAGGAAAAGGGGTGCCAGGTTGCTCCTTAGTCCAGACCTTTTTATAGATAAGCAGAGCATAGGACTTGCTTAGGAGTCCAGTGGCTACCAGTCAGTCACAGGTGGCTCTGTGGGTTTAAAATCCGACTGGAACTCAGGCACTCTAAACCAGTTGCTTGGTGTGCAGAGTTTAAAGAAAACTGAGATTTTAAAGGAAAACCTGGGAGAGCAGACCTCTGTGTCCTGGCTCAGCACAGGCTGATGGAGTTCCAAACTGGAGCAGCTGGGGTCTGTCTGTGTCCTTCCCATCAGTGGGAGGCAGAGGGACTGGATCATCTGGGAGAGGTCACAGTTCACAGGGAGCTGCTGCCCTAAGTCCCTGTGAATTGCCTCTACCTATCCCTGTCGGTGGGCTGAGTCTGTCACTTGGGGTCTGGAATCCACCCAGGGACCACAAGGATGGGGAGGCCAGGAAAGGGAGCAGTCTCAAGTCCCAGATGCAGTTATTTTCTAGTGAAGCCATCACCTCAAGTCCTTCCATATGCTTCCTTGCCATATGCACGTTCAGTCTGGCCTGTGGTGCCCGCTCACTTGGCCTTTTCCTGTTGCCTGCTGGCCTGTCCCCATGCCCACTAGCTTTTCTGTGTGTTCACTGGCCTGCTGGCCCATCCATGCATCCACTGCCTGTACGTCTGCATGTCTGCTGGTCTTCCTTTGCATTTTCTGGCCTGTCTACGTTTCTGCTAGCCCAGTCTGCTCCCCACCTGCCTACTGAGCTGCCTGTGGCAAGGTCTCCCTCGTCTACTGCCTCGGTGGTGGATCAATCTTGAATTCAAAGATTTCAACCAGTCCAGGGTAGACCACAGGTCACAGGGATAGATATCCACATCCCTGTCCCTGACTAATCTTCTAAAGGTGTGCAGTCTGTCCATTGCCTACAGACCAAGGGCCTCCCTTTTTTCTGATGGCCAGTCTCTCCTGGGGACACCCCTCCTAGGCACAAGGGAGATGCTGCTGTCCCTGTGCATGTGGGTGACCTGCTTGTAGGTCTGTAGATTTCTTGGGTCACTTTTCTTCTCAGGATTCAGTAGGGTGGAGCCATGTCTTCCAGTGCCACCTTCTGTGTAGGGCAAGTAGTTGTCCAGGCTGGCCTATCCTCTCAATGCCTGAGCAGCAACCTCTAATCTACTCACCATTTGCACGCGAGTGGGTGATGTGTGCAAGGACTTTAGCCTTCCTGTGAACATCTGAATGTCTGCTGGGTAAGAAGCCACAGTTTTGGGTGTTGGAGCACACAAGCATTGAGATCTAACCCCATCTTATCATCAGCTTTATCCAAACAGACTTCAGGGTCTCCAGGAAGTGTCCAGACACATCTGTGGCTTCAGTTCTCCATGGTTTGTAAATGTCAGGAAAGGGCCTGCTAAACTGTGCTGAGGGCAGTCATTTGATGTTCTCCTCCTCCGGGCTGGGCATACCAAGAGTGGAGGATACAGGAGCCTCCAGGTGCCAGCAGGTGGGTGGAGACCAGGCTCATGGCCTCCAGGGATAGAGGCCACAGTAAATGGCTGAGAGGGAGTGACCTAGGGTCAAGGTCACAGTCACAGTGGGCATTTCTGGGCAACTAGGAAAGGGCAAGGATTGACCAAGATATGGGTCCCTGAAGTACTTCCTAGAAGAAGTCTTAGAGTGGAAAACATTTCAAGAAATAAAATTGTTGTTTATTGGCCTGTTGAGCAAATGCGTCCTTGGTGTGGAAGGTCTGTGCCATTGAAATCCAGCTTCAAATCATTTCCTTCTTTGGTTTATACCTAAAAGATTATTCTCTCCTTAGAGATGTTCACAGTCCTAGTGAAAGAAAAGGACTCTTTCTTCTCCACTTTAGATTTTCCAGAGCTTAATCAAGGTCACAGCTCAGAAAGAACATTATCTGCATATTGATTTCTATAGTGGTTGCACCAGTCTGCACTCCCACTAACAATGGAGGAAGATTCCTTTCTCCCCACAACCCCACCAAAATTTGTTATTGGTTGATTTCTTGATAGCAGCCATTCTTTGTGGGGTGAGGTGGAATCTCAGTATTGTTTTCATCTGCATCTCTCAAATGACCAGTGATATGGAACATTTTTTCATGTACTTACTTGCTGCTTTTACTGCTTTGTCTGAGAAATGTCTGTTCATTTCAGATGCCCATTTTTGAATTGAGTCTTTATATTTAGGGGGTCTGATTTTTTTTTAGTTCTTTATATATTCTAGATAAAGTCCTTTGTCTAAGGAGCAGCTGGTAAAAATTTTTTCCCACATTGTAAGTTGTCTCTTAGTTCTGTTGATAGTTTCTTTTGCAGTGCAGAAGCTTTTTAATAAGAGATCCCAGTTGTTGATTCTTTCTGCTAGTTCCCATGCTACTGAGGATTTGTTCATAAAGTCTTTTCCTATGTCAATGTCTTCAAGAGTTCTGCCTAACTTATCTTCCAGCAAGTTTAGTGTTTCTGTTTTAATATTTAGATCTTTAATCCATTTGGATTTTACTTTAGTGCATGGTGAAAGATAAGGGTCTAGTTTTAATCTTTGGCAGGTTGAGATCCAGTTTTTCCAAGACCATTTATTAAAGAGGCTATCTTTTCTCCAGTGGGGATGGTCAGCTCCTTTGTCAAAGATGACGTAGCTGAGTACATCTAGAGATACCTCAAAGAGCTGGGACTAGAGGTTCTATTTGACCCAGCCATCCCTCTGCTGGGTATCTTTCCAAAAGAATTAAAAGAATCATATCACACTGATATATGTGCACCTATGTTTATAGTGGCATAGTTTGTAATAGCTAAAACTTGGAAACAGCCCATTTGCCCCTCAGTTGGAAACTGGATAAAGAAGATATGTTTTGTTTTGTTTTTTTAATAAAATGGAATACTACTCAGCCATAAAGAATGAGAAATTAGATTCATTCATAGGAAAATGGATACATATTGAGGATATACTCCTAAGTGAAATAAATAAGTCACACATGCGTAAATACCAAATAGTTTCTCTGGTGTGAAAAACTATAATAGTACATAAGGTCCTAATGAGATAATTGACTATGAAATAGGAAGAAGAGGGTTAAACGTGTAGGGAAAGTGGGAAGGGTAGGGGAAAGGGAACAAGGGAAAAGAAAAAAATGAGAACATGAAAAAATGGAAATAAAGTGTTTGTAAATGGGGAGGGGAGGAGCGGGTGAAGGGAGGGCAGGGACAAGGGGAAAAATGAGAACCAAGACCTGTCATGTAAAGGTGCAAGATTCCAGTAATGAATGTAACTGCATTGTACACCTAAAGTGTACCAATAAACTCAATTAAAAAAGAAGAAAGAGTATTATCTGGATTTGTGTTCCAAAGGACTTCTAAAGCCACTTCCCCCTGATGGCCAGAGCCCTGCTGGTTGGAAGTGCTGGCTGGAAGCCCAAAGGTTGGCTGGAGCAATGCCACCACTCCTGCTTCCAGGAGTATGCTCATGGCAGCACCCAGTGACAGATGAGTTCCCACTGCCCTCGAGCCCACAAACATGGGGGATTGAGATCTTCTTGCTGTTGTACCCTCATGAGATGCACTCCTCTTGTTTCTGAGCAAACCACCCCACCATGCTGCTGCAGGGTGCTGAGGACAAAACCAGCCTCTCACTTGACATAGTGTGGCTGTCCCCTCCACTTACCATGTGTGGAACCCACACACCTTAGGGATCTTGCTCACTGTGACAATGCTGTGCGTCCATTATGCTGCCCTCCAGGGGCTCCAGGGACTCCACGGACACCCCTGCCCCCACCCATGCCATCAGCACAGCAAAGTTGTCCACGACTCCCCCATGCTTCTGTCTTCTAGTGTTTCTAGACTGTCCTGTTCTTAAGGAAGGACAGCCAAGACTGGAACTGTGCAGAGCAGAGGGGTCAGTGGGGAGCAAAGTTAACATTGGAGGTGGCACCAGGTCAAGAGGACCAGATACGGGGTGAGGAGTCAGGTGGAGTGGATCTCTGCAGATTGTGCCCAAAAGCCCAAAGATTGGGCTTTAAAATGATGTCTTTGCCAGGTACAGTGTCACACATGGTATGCAGGAAAGGTCAGGGAAAGACCCTTTCAACTGAGCAGTCTTGGCCCATCAGCAATGCAGATGCTGGTTCCTGTTGTCACATCCCCTCCCAAAGGGGGGCTGTGAGACTCTGCATCCCAAGAGGTCAGGCCTCAGCAGGGGTGGAGCTTAGTCACAGCTCTTCCATTAGGTGGGTGGACAGGGGCCACTGAAGTATCCTCATCAATGATGCCTCCCACAGAAATCTTCTTGTAGATGTCCTGGATACAGGCTTCCTCTCTAAATCAAAGACTCTCAGGGGCAGACAATGTCCCTCAGATGATATGAAACCCTATTGGCACCTTCAGGGTTTGGATTGCAGTGCCACAAATCAAACCCACCAAGAAAATGGAGCATGTATTGGAGGTACTAGCAAGTCACTTCCTGGTGGGATTTTCAATCTGAAGACACAGTCCAAATCTGGGTGTTTCTGAGAGTGTCAAGTTTTGGGGGCCTCAGGTGCTGGACATGGCCTAGAACTGCACAGAGGGAAGTAATGAAAAAATGGGAGTGGCATGAGTGTTCTTAGACTAGAGACACAAACGGAGCCAGTCAGGCCCATGGAACCCTGATGGGCACATTGGCCAAACTGAGCCCCGAAACCACAATGGAGGAGAAGCCAAACCTCTTAGTGAGGAGCTGGCTCCTCTTAGGGAGGCCCCAGAGTCCCTGATAGTAGCACATTGAGAGCTGACAGCTCAACACAGCCCTGGTGAGAATGGTGTCCAAGTGGCATCACAGCTGGGACACTGGAGTTGGTGTGAAACTTGCCAGAGACATCTTGAAATGGAAGAGAAGATCAGAACACCTCACTCCATCAAAACTACATGATTGCACACTGTCCCTGCCTAGTCCCCAGGTCACGATGCCTTTATTCTGAAGCTACCATGCTGAAGAACATCTCCGAGTGGCTCAGTTGACTCTCTAGTGGTGAGAATCCCTAGAGGCCCTTGAAGCTTTTCCTCTTGGTTAGGGAAGGCAAGTCCCACCTCTGTGACCCAGGTGACAGTCTCATGCTGAGGCCTTGGCCTCCTTGGGTGCACTAGTGTGGCCCTGGAAGGCTCCATAACAGGCCTTGTCTCCTGGTGTAGGCTTCTTCTGGAGTGCTTGTAAGCAGGGGCAGATGTGTCTCAATATCTTTGCTGAGAGAAGCTACAATTAGTTGTGCTTTTAGGGAAAAATCACAGCTTGTCTGAGTCGTAAGAAGAAGTAAAAATTCCCATTGAGAGTGTTTCCCCATGGACACTGAGCATCAGGGGACACAAGCCTCTCACAGAGCATAGTCCTAAGGGTGGCTGCTGAGGAGGGGGTGTCTTCAAGGGTGTCTCCACTTTCCTCAGATTGGCGTATGCCTCAAATATTTTCCCATAGTTTTTAGTTCTATGTTAGTCTGCTGTCATGTAACAAAATACATCAAAAAAGCAACTTGAGGAGAAAAGGTTTATTTTGGCTCACAGTTTCAGAGGTTTCCATCCATGGTCAGCTGGCTCCATTGCTGTTAAATCTGTGCCCAGGTAGAGGTATCATGGCAGAAGGGCATGGCTGCCGGGAAGCAGAGAAAGGTGGAAAGAACCAGAGAGGAAGGCCGGAAACCGCAGTCATCCCCACTGTCACACGGCACAGGCCTACTCTTGAAATAGGCTCCCACCTCATGTTTCCATGACTTCCCATGATGGCATCAAATTATAACCTCATCATTGGGTTAATCCACCGATGAAGTTAGGTTCAATCACCGGAAAGGTGTTCATTTGGTGTATTCCTTCACTCTCTTCGGAAGCATGCCATCTGAGACGAGCATTGCAGCTTTGCTACCCTGTGAAAGGAACAAACACTAAAACAAATGAAAGACAAATCCAGGCCCGGGGTCCTGTTCAGTCCATGCAGCTTTCCTGGGTCTAGTTGCCCTGGAGAGGCCCACTTACTATAAGAAAAGCCTCAGGTATTATTTTAAATTCACCAAGTGTTAGGGCTTAAAGCACTCAGTTAAAAAACTGATCATACACTTCTAGTTTAGTTTGGCCTGCACAACTAAGTCTGGTCTATGAGATCACATCTCTTCCATGTTGTCTTCAGTTCCTGGTTTCATGAGAGGGAGATAAGGAATTTGGGATCACATTGACTTTTATCTAGCCTAAGGGTTAGGAAAGAACAGTCAGATCTCTCCAATAAAATGCATCTGTTTTGTGATGTGGGGTCATTTCCCTAGCATGCTACTCCATCTTGCCCATTTGAATACCCAGGGGTTGTTTATACCCTGGGTGATTTGATTTGGAGTAGATGGGTTGAGGTCCTGGTTTTGTACCATGCTGTAATGTATGGTGAATTTGTGTACTGTGTAACCACTCAACACTCAATTTAGCCAGCTGTCCAGATCCAGCTCCTCTTTGGTCCCTACTACACCTGTGACTGTCACATAGAATCTGTCTCATTCCAGGCTACCCTAAGAGCCAAGCACCTGTGACACATGAGTAGGGGTGCCTGGCAAGCCCAGCCCTTTGGTGAAACATGTCTTTGGTTTGTCTGTGGTTTTCACAGGGCAGAAATGAAGCTTAGAATAGAGAGATGGGGCTCAGGCCACAGGTCCCTCTGGAGTACACACTGTCCAATGACATACAAATAATTTAGTAGCAATGTGCTCTGCACAGAAACCAGTCCCCCCCCCATACACACTGGGCCTGTGGCTTTGTCTGAACCATTTGAACAATGACACCACTTTCCACCCAGAGGCACAGGGATGATTTTGTTTTTCCTCCAAGTAATTGGCACCAAGAGGTTTGCCAGAGTAGTGTGGTATGAGCTGCTGTTATTGCTCTGATTTCCTGCGATAGAGGTGACAATGAAAACCTGTCAGGCCACGGGTGCTCTGCTAGCTGAATCCCCCCCTCCACAGCAGCTGGGGATTACCTCGAGTCACCATGGCAACTGAGAGGCCAACACTCAGCGGATGACAGAGAGACCTTCTCTTTCCACTGACCTTTGATTTTCAGGGAGATGAGAGTGTGCAGTATGGTGAGCAGGGAGAAGAGCTGTGCTGTGACCTGTCCAGAGCCTAGCAGACGCGTGCTCACCTGTCATTGGAGTTCATTTTGTGCACATGGTCCTCAGGTCCTGCTAATGTATTTCAAGGAAATGGAGGCTTTGGTCATAGTTCTGGTTTTTGAGTTTTTCTTTGTTCACACACTCACTTTACTTACTGATAGCTGCACCCAGGGGGTATGGATGCTTGGCCTCTGTGGACAGGTTGGAGCCTCGAGGGAGTGTATTTATATTGGGAGAAAGGCTATAATTTCTTCAGTCCAGTTACTGGTGTACAAGAGACCCAGGGCTTGTGTCCAGGGACCCACAAAGAATATTTAGTTTCTTTTTTGCCTCTATGTGCTGTCATTCCTGTACTCTCAAAGATAAGTACATTATTTCCATTTTTCTACTTTATTCATGGAGGCTGCGAACTACCACCAGGCTCTGCACACTCTGCTTCTCTTTCTGTCTTAGGGTTCGGGTTTAGGCATAGATAGAGAACTGTCACCCGTGCTCTATTTTCATACCATTTCCACCATGATTTCAAAAGAGCTTTAATCTCTGCACTTTTAAATTTGCTGTCAATGATTTTGACTTTTTTTTTCCTTTGAGAAAAATTTTCCACAAGCACTTTAAGAATAAATGAATTGTTGGCGTTTTCCCTACAGCTAGGAAAGCTACTGAAATTGTCTTTTATGTAAACATAGTTATCAAGGCAAATTTATAGCTGGTTGAAAATGATATAGTGCTAAACATCAGTTGATGTCAATTTGAAAGAAAATACCAAGACTGTAGCTCAGAAATCAAACATATTTTGCATTATTAAAAAAAAAAACACAAAAGGGCAAAAAAAAAACCCCCCAGAAGAATTTGATTTAAGATTTAATATAAAAAATAAACTTCTCTTTTTGGAACTTTTGCTTTTCTCTTTAAGGCTCTTTCTTTTGTTCTTTCTGTGCTGGTGTGTGTGGTTATATATGCACATGTTCTGTGTGTGGGGGGGGTGTATGCACATTGTATATGCATATTTGTGGCTGTGTAGTGTGTTCACGTTTGTTTCGTTCATTCAGTCTTAAACAGTGTTTTGAAAAATTTGAATTCATTGTTAATGTTTTAAAATTCATGTTCCAATAAATTTCCCTCTCTGGGGTATCTGGAGCAAAAGAGCCCGGCTCCTACCAGGTTCCTTTTGGAAGCACTTGCTGCACCTGGGGATCCACCCCATGGGGCTGGTCTAGCCGCTCCCTCCTGAACTACAGCTCAGCTGCCCATGGTCAGGGAGTTGGTGGCTTGATTTGTGTCTTCAAGAGAGCTCACAGAAAGGTGGCAGTGGTCCCTGTGTGGAGCCCAGGAGCAAGAGCATCTGCTGGAGAGAAGAGTGGCACATTCTGGCTCCTCACTTGCAGACCATGTGCGTCAGGAGAGCCAGGAGCCCCCTTGCACATCTCACCTTATTCCCACTTGTAGCATCTGAGTGTGGCCCTTGCTTCAGGTGTCCATCTCCAAAGCACGTTAATGACTCATTCACTTTCTATTTTCAAGGAAATCTCTAGTCTTCACCATTGGAAGTAAAAAGTTGTAATTTTCTTAAAGTTTTATCATTCACTAATGACCATAACTGTCCTTTCTCCTGCCTTTTGTACCCCGTGAACATGCAGTTGAGAATATACACAGTCCACTGAGCCCCATCCCTACCCGCTGCCAGATCCTGGAATGTCTATTACACAACATGCTCAACCCTTCTGTGTGCTGTCTCCATGCCTCATTTTCTCATCTGGAAGTATAGGTCACAGTGTCCCCTCTTTGAGGTCTCTGTGATGTGTCCACAGGGATGTCTGGTGCTCAGGAGAGGATGCCCTACCAGCATCATGGGAGGGACAGATCCTCTTGGAGACACTGAGAGTTTGAGGTGCCTTCCTTCCCTTCTCTGCCCCGCCCTTTGCAGCCTCCCCAAATACATGGGAATCTCTGTCCCAGGTTGACACACTGTCCAACTTGGTAACTCACTAGGCCAGACACATCTCAGAGCTCAGCATGTGCCCACGGCCTGCTCTTGTCCTCACCAGTGTCTGATGGTGGCATCTTTCTTCAGGCTTACCAGCTGGCCAGGTGTCCTGAGCAGAACTACCAGGGCACCAAGCTAATTAAACTGAAAGTTGGCTTATTTCACCTCCTGAATCATCCTGTGCCCACCAAAGGCTTCTGCTACTACCCCACCACCCCATGACCACACTGGCTCTCCCTGAGGCTTCGCTCCTCTTCTTGCATCTTGAAATGTTTCCCACCTTCTTGGGAGAACACACTTTTGGCAGCATCACTGCTAGTCTGTTGTTCTTTGTCTTGTTATCATGACTCACCTACTCGTGATGTTCAGGGTTACATGCATCAATCTTTCATCTTTTTCTTTTTAAAATCTGCATTAGTCCTTTAAAAAGGTCAAAAAGAACAAAAGCAAATTCTTTAGAATGGAGGTTATCCTACTTTGAGAAGTCCTGTGGCAAGGACAGTCTCCACTATGAACTCTAAACTCTGGAGTCCTCTTTCTTTCATTCCCTTCTGCCTTGGCCTCTTGAGTGCTGGAATTACAGGAATAAGCTACCAGGCCTGGCCCGGATTTCATTTAAACCTTGTGCTTGGCCTGGCTTTTCTGCACTGTTCTGCTAGGTGGGGGTAGGTTGCTACTTGTGTCACAGGTGGGGGCAGAAGTCGCTCTGTCCCCCAACTTCTGTCCATACGTGAGGGTAGGGGAGGGGCAGGAGGTTTGAGCCCCCAAGGGATCTTCCTGGCACCATGGTGGTGGATCTGACCCCCTACTCAGCCATCTTTAGTGCCATGGTTAGCACTTCACTACTTCTCATGAGGGAGGAGGCCTAGGCTGCCTCTCAGCCTTGCTGCGTGGGGCTTTGCCCTTTCTGGAGTGTCTGTCACTGTTGGACTTTGCCCCGCTTCCTGGCCTTCTGACTGAGAGAGGTAGTTGGGTCTGGGCTTCGTGTCTGCCCAGTCTAGGTGGTTCTGTGTTGCTGGCCTCACTGGCTCCAAGGTCAGGTGTGAGACAGAGGGAAGCCTAGCCCATTCCCAAGGTCAAGCTCCATCTACATCTTCTTTTCTCTCCCCACTCAGTCTTTCACTTATCCTAGATCAAGGGTGTCTAATTGTATCTAGTAGAGGAATAGGAAAAAGCTTGTCTTTTTTTTCTCTCATTGAGTTTATTGGTACATTTTAGGTATACAGTACAGTTACATTCATCATTGGGATCTTGTAACTTTACATGACAGGTCTTGGTTCTCATTTTTTTCCCCTTGAAAGCTTGTCTTTCCACCTTTTCAGAAGCCAGTACTCAGGGCTTTATCTCCTCTGAAAGCCTCAGAAGAAGTTCATGAGGATGCAGACCCCCAGATCTTTGTTCCCTTCTGCTCCCTGGATAGTTCAGCAATTGGGGCTGTGGGGTCAGCAGCCCTCCAAAGCCCACCCACCAGCCAGCTATGGTCCAGGAGGACTGAGCCCTATCTCAGACCCCAGGATTGACACAGCTCGGGCTTTTGTGCTCTTCAGGTAGAAAATGTTATTGAATTTCAGTTATCTAAATTTTATAAATGAAAATGTTTGCATGGGAAATTCCCTGCACACCATTGGTTTTCTGTTTCCTGATAAATATTAATATAAGGCTACCATTGGGGAATGATGTGCTTAAAGTAGGCTTATTTTCTTCAATCCAAAATGCTGGCCACTTGGTTAGAATTGCAAAAGTGCTTTCCACTGAGAATGCTCCTGAGACAGGACAGGAGCAGCCACAGAGCACATGTTCCTGAGAGCATGTGTTTCACAAGTGGGGTGGGCTGGGCTTGCTCATTATGAAGTGCATTTAATCCTAAGTCATGGCAGAGTGGCTGAGACACTGTCCCCCATAGTGACTGACTCTCCATGTGTCACACTTCAAAGGGGACCCCTCAGGACGAGCTGGGGTCAGGGAGGGCTGAGGCCACCTCCTCAGTAATTATACATCTGGGCCTGTGGGACTCATAAATGTGGTTGCAGTGTGAATCTTGCCATCTGTAAACTTTAAAAAATTTAGATTTACATTTGAAAAAAATTTAGGTGCATTCATGAAGGCCACTTATATCTACTGAGCATTTCCTTTAATTCCATCCGAGTATTCTGGACTTCCTTATCACACACACACACACACACACACACACACACACACACACTCACACACACACACGCATGAACACACACACACAGGGCTATCCTGATTTGAAGATTTTGGTAATGTGTTTTTGTACAGGGCATAAAAATATACCTCTGTAATTACATGATATTTAGTGATTAGATAATTATGGATAATTGCATGGGGTAGTTCTAAGTGCGAAAGTGTTACCATAAGATCTAAAATGTACAAATTGCATAATAATTATTCTTGGGAGTTATTTGGTAATTCTGAGCATAATTATCATGTGATCCACAGTGCATGTAATTAATGCATAATCACATGGATTTTGCCTTCATAACTGCTTCACCCTTGTTCTAAAGCTCTTTGTCATAACATTTGAGTGTAAATATAGTGTAATTGGCTCCCAGATACAGTACATTAAGCCCCATGATAATTGCTCCATAGGAGCAGTACCCCTTCTTCCATCCAAATGCTGGAGAGCAGTGTGGGGTGGGGAGAGCAAGACGCTGGGCAGATGTGTGCTTTCATGTTTGAGGAGTCTCTGCTGTGACCAAACTCTGCTGGCTTCCACACTAGATGGAACCGCTTCTGACTCACATCACGTTTGGTTTATGGTTCCTTGCTGCCAGCGAGAGCAGCAGACAGGATGTCTGTTTCTAAAAGCAGTGTAGCAAAGCACTGAGTGTCTTTTTCGGTCCTGAGATAAAGGAAGCTAGATTTTCCATGAGGAAATCTCTTCAGTGACCCACAGTGGGGCCACTTTGGTTAGTGGGTGGCATCACCAGTGTGCAGAAAAACACCCTGCATGTGAGAATGAAGCAAGAATTTGGCCAAACTTCTGAATGGTAACTTGGTTGTGCCCCTCTCCTTGCAGGTTTCACGTGGCAGGATGACAACACCCAGCGCATCATGGCCCAGGAGCTTGCAGGCCTCCCCAGAACCCACCCCCAGCTCACAGAAACTTCCAACCCAGCCAGGTATGTGTGGATGTGACTGATTCTGCCTACTCCCACCCAGCCACAGCACCAGGCTGTTCAGTTCTCCAGGGCACCAGGACCCACTGTCTTCTGAGCAGGAACATCAGGGACTCAGGAGTCCTCAGGGAGAGACGAGCTTGCTGTGCTGTGCCCTCAACACAAGCCCGAGGTATAGCATGGTGGTCCTGCAGCACTGCACTGCTGCCACCAAGAGACAGGCTTGAGGGTCTCCTCACCCCTGTTTTCTGAGTCCTTTGGAAGAATCCTGCATCCATAGTGCCTTGCTTAAATGCAGGAGCTAGGAACTCTTGTTGCTCACTAAAAAATGGAGTTCAGTGTAGCAGAAAGAGCAGGACTGACTCATGAAATCCTGCCATCCTTTACAGCAGCACAGCTTGGGCTGAGCACATGCATTGTTCTACCCTGTCCCATGTCCCCATGCCCCCACCCTACCACTGTGAGGCAGTGTCAGGGTCTCTCTGTCCTTCAGGGAGGAGCTGGGCAGAAGGTGAATCATGGAAATGGATAATAAACTGCAGTCCGAGCAAGGCCAGGGTGGGTTGGGCCCTGGGAGAGGCAAGGGACTGAGGGGCTGGAGGGTTGGGGAACAGTTAGGAAGGGCTTGTGGGTGTTCTCAGATGTGGTAAGGGACATGGCCCCCTGCAGGGCTCCAGGGAACCTGTCTCCAGTCTGCCAAGGGACACAGGAGAGGCTCTGGACTGTGCACTCTCACAGCTGGGAGTGTGGGCACTTTTTAAGGTTTGACTGTGACTGTTGTAGATTAGCTTTGCTTTTATTTTCATTGCAAGTGAGATTAAGAGTATAGCTCCTCATGCATATAATGTCCTTGGTGGGTGTCCTGTGCATGGTTTCCATACGTACCATACATCATCACTGCCAACATGAAACCACATCTCATATTTTCTGTTTGTTTCATCAGGATTTAAGGCTAGTGACTTGTTTGTGGCATCATTTGTCTTATAAATCCTTATAAAGTTAATTATCATATATATGGATTAACAGCCAGGCTATTAGGCCAAAAAATATATAAAAAATTATACTAAACCAAGGTACATTTTGAGATACTGTACATTGTCTATGAAGGAGTACAATGACTTTTTTCTCTTTTTTCCTATTATCTGTTTTTTTATTTCACACTTTATTTGCATATTGAGTTTCTCATATAAAAGAAAACATGCACTATTTAAGCTTGTATGTCTGGTATACTTCACAACATTATGGTCTCAAGGTGCATCCATTTCATACAAATGACTCAAATTTATTCTTCTTTATAGCAGACTAATGCTCCATTGTGTGTTAGTGTATAATTTTTACTGCACTTTAATCAAAAGTTCAACTTTAACTCTTTTTAAAAATATATTTTATTGGTACATTTTAGGTATACAATGCAGTTATATTTATCATTGGGATCTTGTACCTTTACATGATGTATCTTGATTCTTATTTTTTTCCTCATTCCCCCAGCTTCCCTTTACCCCGTCTACCTTTCCCCTATTTACGGAAACTTTGTTTTCATTTTTTCCATTTCTCTTATTTTTTTCTTTTCCCTTCTTACCTTTCCCCTAACCATCCCACTTCTGCTACACTTTAGACCTTTTCTTCCTATTACACAATATCAATTATACATTTTGATCCTTATTTACACTTTTAGTTTATCACATCAGCAAGACTATATGGTATTTACACATATGTGTCCTATTAATTTCACTTAAGAGTATGTCCTCAATGTGCATCCACTTAGCTATAAATGTCTCTAGTTTCTCATTCTTTATGGTGGAGTAGTACTCCATTTCATTAAACACACACACACATCTTTATCTGGTCTCCAGTTGATGGGCAATTGGGCTGTTTCCAAGTTTTAGCTATTATGAACTGTGCTGCTATAAACATGGGTACACATAACATCACTGTGGTATGATTCTTTTAATTCTTTTGGCAAGATACCCAGCAAAGGAATAGCTGAGTCAAATGGGACCCCTAATCCTAGTTTTTTGAGGCATCTCCACATTGATTTCCACAGTGGTTGCACTGTCTGCACTCCACCAACAATGGAGAAGGTTTCTTTTCTCCCCACAACCCCACCAACATTTGTTATTGGTTGATTTCTTGATAGCAGTCATTCTTTGTGGGGCGAGGTGGAATCTCAGTGTTGTTTTTATCTGTAGCTCTTGAATGACCAGTGATGTGGAACATTTTTTTCATATATTTACTTGCTGCTTTTACTGCTTTGTCTGAGAAATGTCTGTTCATTTCAGATGTCCATTTTAGAATTGGGTCTTTGTATTTGGTGGGGCCTGATTTTTCTGAGTTCTTTGTATATTCTTGATAGTAGACCTTTGTCTGAGGAACAGCTAGTAAAAATTTTTTTCCCACATTGTAGGTTGTCTCTTAGCTCTGTTGGTGGTTTCTCTTATAGTGCAGAAGCTTTTTAATAAGATGAGATCCGAGTTGTTGATTCTTTGTGCTAGTTCCCGTGCTACTGAGGATTTGTTCATAAAGTCTTTTCTTATAGCAATGTCAACTTTAACTCTTTATCCTAGCTTATGCCACACTTTTACTAATTTTCAATGGGTGATTCAAAAAGATATTTGTACCTCTATTAACCGAACATAGAATTTTATGCATAGTTTATAACTTTAATATACTTGTAATATGTAGTTATTTAGAAATACAAATATTTATTATATGACCCCAAATCCATTATGTCCTGATTTATACTTTATGTAATGAAATTTCTCAGGCAAAATCAGTGTTCCTGTGGGTTCCACTTATTGTCAGTACCCTTTGGTCTCTGAGCTTCCTGCTGTGGCCCAGCTCCCTGTGAGTGCATCCTGGATCCTCCAGACACCCACTGCCCTTCAAGATGGTGCCTCCCTTGCCTGACTGCTTCATCCTGGACTCCACTGTTCTAATTCTAGGATTGCCATTTCTGCATTTTATCTCTTTGCTGTGCCCAATTAACCTGATCTGCTAACTGTGTTTGAAGGGCAGCATTGTGAACAGCACTAAGTGGCATCTTAACTGGTCTTTGGGGTCCCATGACGTGTCTATACCTGTAAGTGTCTGTCCTTTCCGTTCCTCTTTCCTCTGTGATTGGGGCCACGTGGGGCATCTATAGCCATAGGTTCCCATCCTCTCTTTCCTTCTTTACTTTGGGGACTATGATTTTCTTGCTTTTGTCTCCTCTAGTACTTAAAGCTTATTTAAGTATTTGTAGTTGTCATGTCTGGGTTTTCACACTATGTTAAAATTGTTTCACTGTTAATTAAAATGATCCATATGTTTTGGTTCTACCTTGAGAGCAAGGGGCTGGGTAGACTTCTGGCTTCCTCTCTTGCTCTTTCCCAGTGCCACTCCTGGCAATGTTGCCCTGGCACCTCAGATGCACCCTTCATGAGACTGACACTGGATCCATGTCTGAATCAATGAAGGGAGGACAGCATGAATCATGGGCTGATACCTGAGTTGTTGCATGGGTGATTGCACTGATTTAGAATCCCTGGCTTTCTTCATTTCCCACGTTTCCAGAGCATTCTGCATCCAGCAGCCTTATAGTTGTCCAAATAAGGTTTGGACAGTTGGCCTTCTTCATACTTGGCTGCTAATCCTTAGCAAGACCCCAAACTTTCTTGGAGCTGATGACTCATTCCTCAGTAAAAGTGAGATAAGGGTTTGGGAGCCCCTAGCCTGTCCTGGGCTGACTGAACAGAAGCAGCAGCTGGCCCAAGCTGGCCTCCCTTATGTTCCTTGACTGGAGTGAGCCCTGAATGATAAAGCTGGAAAGAGATGCAGCTTGGGAATCAGCAAATGGGCACTACAGGTTCCACTGTGAGGTGTAGACATGACACAGAAGCGGCAGTTGAGAACTGAGAGCTGGCCTGTGCAATGGCTCCTGGGATGGCCAGAGGGCCCATGACTCCACGGGGAACATCAGGGTGCTGTGAGCCCTGCACATGGGAAACAAATTGCTTGAAGGGGTTATAGAGGGGTGCAATGGGAACCAGCCTTGCCATGATTTTTCTAATTTGGATTTTCTCCTCTGAGAAATTGGGTTCCAGCATTGCCACGGGTTGAGACCTCAAGGCCAGCGCATTCAATGCAGGAAGAGTACACAGAGCGTGGTACAAGAACCTTCCACCTTTCTATAGGGGAAACTTCCACAGACCCATTCAAAGCCAGATGAGAGGTCAGAAGCCAGCTGCAAATTAATCACTACAGTGCTGTGCAGAGCAGTGATGGACCCACTTGTCACTGTGACACATTGCATCGTCACTCACAAGTCCCTGTGTGTGGATGAGGCACAGGGAAGACAAATAAGACAATTTAAAGGCACATTTTTATGAGCCAGCTCCATCTGCATTGATTAGTAATTAGTGAGAAAAATAAGCAAAATGCCAGACAAGTAAATTGAGTTCAGTTAAATTACACATCAATAGCATAGAACACAAAATTTCATCCATTAAAACGGTCAAGAAAACTGGAGCCATGATTTGAGAGTAAAGACCTGAATCACCTGGTTAATTATATACCTGTTTAAGCCTGAGACAATGTTCTTTGAAGAGACACTAGAAATAAAAAGGGTGGGTTTATCCACTAAGATAATTCAACACAAATAGGAAGGTTTTGGGAAAATCTTCTCTTAGAAATTTTTATTATCATGTATTAATTGTGCACATCAACTGGGGCTATGTGTGATATTTCAATGCTTATATACAGCATGCACTGATCAAATCAGGGTAGTAAGCATTTCCACATCCTTATTATTTCTTTGTGTGGAGTCTTCAAGATCCTCTCTTTTGCATCTTCATGAAGCTTGTAGTAAATAGGTCCTTGTGAACTATAATTACACTTCTGCTTTGGAGCACTGGAATTTATTCCTCTCTCTGCATTCTGGTGCCCATCATCTGACCCCTCTCTCCTTTCCTTTTGAACCCCCAGTCATCATTATTCTACATTCAAGGTGACTTTCTTTAGCTTCTACATATGAGAGAAAACATGCAGTACTTGTCTTACCATGTCTGGATTATTTCACTTGATATAATACTCTCTTGTTCCATCTTTATGCAAGTGACAGGTTTCATTTTTCTTTGTGGCTGAATAATATTCCACATATACCACATTCTTTTTCTTCATTCTTCTGTTAATGGGCACCTATGTTGACTCCATATCTTATCTATTATGAGCAGTACTGCAATAAATATGGGTGTACCAGTGTCCCTCTATTATGCTGATTGGATTTCCTTTGGATGTATACCCAGAACTGGGACAGCTTGGCAAAAGGTAGATCATTCTTGTTTTGGGAAAGCTTCCATACTTCTCCATGGTGACTGTGTTCACTTACATTCCCACCAGTATTACACAGAATCCCCCATCTCCCCACCTTCACCGAACACTGGGTAGTCTGTCTTTTTTGATAATAACCATTCTACTTGGTGAGATAGTACCTCATCGTGGTTTTGTTTGCATTTCCTTGCTGGCTAGTGACAGTCACCATTTTAATACATACAGATATCATACACCTTCCCTGGTTCATTCCTGAGAACCACATGTTCTCCCTGAATCCCCAGTTACCCTAACTGGGGCTCTGTGATCAGTTACATCCACCTGAAATCCTGATGCATTTATCAAGTGTGTGTAAGTCACAGGACAGTACAGTGGTCATGCCTGGGCACACTGCACTGCTCCCCCTCTCCAGGTGCCCTATGGTGTGGGAAGGGAGGCTGCATTGTGGTGGTGCCTGGGTTGCTGTGGCCTCAGCTTTGCCACTCCATTCACACAATGAGCCCTATCCATCACATCCACAGAAGCACCTGACCTGTTGTCTCAGCCTCAGACTTCTCTGCCTAGGAGTGCATGTGTGTAGAAGGTGCTGACAAGCTGTCAAATTAAGCAGTAGTCAGGACTTAGGGGCACAGAGTGCCATACTGGTTTCCCGTGCTGTGTAATAAACACTATAACACAAAGACACAAGACAGTACATAATGAATCGGTGGCAATCATTTCTTTTTGTCATAATATAACATTCACTACAACCTATAACCATCACCATTACAATGTGAATTTCTTTTAGTCATTGTTCCTCTAATAAAATCTAAATGCAATTCTAAAAAAAACCAAAATAGTGCAAACTGGCTGTCCAGCATCACCCTGACCTGGGCTCAGACATGGGTCTTCCTGGGCAGGGACCTCCTGTGACTTGCCATGTCCAGTTTCCATAGCCACTTTTCCTCCTAACCTTCAAATCTCACAGCAGTGGCCCTCCTACTCCCAGGCTACCACCCTCCTTCTCTGCAGTAGCCTCACCTTCCACCTCTCGCAGTGGGAGAATGCTCTTTTGGACCATTTGTCAGTTCCCCAGGAGGCCCAGAGGTCCAAAGAAATCAACTCCCTGGCAGGCTAAGGCAGAGTGTGGAGCAGGTGCAGGTGGGCCTCACTGCTAAACAGTGCAGTGCACATCCCACACTCCTGCCCACATCCAGCAGCTTGTCCTCAAAGACTGCACACACAATTGACTTGTGGTTTGCTTTGCTTTTCAGGACCTCACAGCAGAATATGGACACTGAGAGGCAGTATAGCCTGGAGGATGATGTGGCTCTGGCTAAGACCCTGCAGCGATACCTGCCCTATTTGGAGGCTCTGTCCCAAACCACGGCCTCAAATGTACACCGAGGGATCGAGCGCGAGAAGCTGCCAGCCAAGGTGATGCCTGCACCCTGCTGTGGTCTTGTGCTGCTCTCTCAGGGCAGGGCACCCAGGTGGTTCATGACTATGGCTCCTCTCGCCACCTTCCTGGGTCCCAACTAGGAGCAATACAGGGAGGGCCTGTGTGCAGGGACAGCTGCAGAGCTGGGGCTGCCTGTGCTCCCCTGGCGCTGGGGTGTCTGCCTCATAGTGGTGTCACAGCAGCTGCAGGCAGGAGCCTCAGGAGTGCTCCTGTGAGACAAGTGCTCTTCAAGGAGTGACTGCTGTAAGCACAGATGGGACACATGAGACTCCATAGAAAAGGGCCTAAAGTGGCAGTGGGCATCGGCATGGACCCTGGAACAGCAGGAGTTATATGTTGGTGCCCAGAGTCGTGGTCTTGATGCTGCATCTACTTATCATTTAAGATTCTCATTCCCAGGAAGAGCAGCCTGGCTGGGTGACCAGAACAGCAGTGGGCTCTGCCTGCCATGGGTACTGGGGCCTGGGCACCAGCGACGAGGCAAGTGTCCAAGATAGGCAGAGGGCAGGGGGGCTGGGATGCTGACAGACTGGCCCTTGTCCAGGGCCAGTCCAAAGGGCCCCAGGGTGTACCAAGCTGTGTGGAGGTGAGTTTTAAACAAGGAGCAGTCAGAATCGCAATGGGTTCTAAATGGAAAAGGATAGTGATTTCTGTGACAGCTTCAGGAGGAAGATGCCACACTTCACTGTGCAGGAAAGCACAGTGAATGGCCATCTTTGGGCCAGGAGAATTGTGCATCCTGGTAGAGGTTTGGGTGGTACCTGGGTCCTGGGTGACTGGTGTGCTGGGCATTTGACAATAGTGTTTGGAGCCTCTTTTCTGGCATTTGATGTGGCAGTCAACCAAAATGAGATAGAACACATTTTTCTAAGACTGATGTGTGTTGCTGGCTGTGGAGGGATGCCTGGAACTCTCCCTGAACTGCTCTGGGATTTCTCAGGTGCTGTAGCCCAGGAAAATTGTTTTATTGTAATGGAGTCACTGCAATTACTTAAGCTAACCCTGAGCATGAGACTGAGCAAACCCCACACTGAAGGTCAAGTACCTTGGAGGACTTGGGACGCAGCATAAAGGAGGCCCGAAGACTCATTTAGGATCCTGGCACCAGTGCAGAGCTGTGTGTGTTTACAGAAGCTGGCTGCATCCAGCTGTGCTCTGAGCAGGCACCCCTAGGCAGAGGTCAGGCCTGAGCCCAGCCCTCCCAAGGAACTACTGTGTAGCTCCTCCCCATTCCTCTGCCACCCACCGTCTTGTGTGATCACAATGCACTTTGTGGCAGCCTGGGCATGGCCACTGGGTTGAATCCCAACACTGGTTCAGGTGCATGCTGAAACCCCACCCTGAGGGCTGCTCTGGGGCCTCTGCTGTCTGTATGTCTGCCCAGGTCTACTGGTTTGTAGTCATTCCCTGTCACCCAGAGTAGGGTCTTCAGCCCTCATCCAGCAGGTGACAGGGCTGCAGAGCCTGGAAGTAAAGAGCAGATAGCGCAGGGACATCCAGCATGCCAATACCCTGCCCACTTCCACACAAACAGGGCTGGACAGAAGGCACATCCTGAGCCTTTCCCAACTTGCAAGAGCTGACTGGGCATCCTGCCTATGTGAGCCTGGTCTGCTTAACTTTAATTTTAAAATATGGGCCTTTATTGTTTTACTGATCGTGAATGTGTATGCTGGATATGCCAGACATGCAGCTAGAGGTTCTGGGGTGAAATAGATTTTATGTAGACGTTTTTCTTGGGAATCAGTGAAGCAAAAGACAACGTGTGATGCTGAAGTGGCTCAGGCCTTGCTCCCCACCACCCACGTACTGTGTGGCCTCAGGGAAGTTGCCCAACTGCTCTGTTCTCTGTCCCTGGTCATGAAGGCCTTGCAGGGACTTCAAGAAAACCCATGTGAAGCACCTTGTGCAGTGCTATGCTAATATTGACTATAATATCATTACTGTCAATGTGACAATCTTTCAAAAATAAGATGAAAAGCAGGTCAAGAGTCTGAACTCCAGTGGAGTTCTATGATTCTTCAAGGAGCATGAGGACTGCAGGTTCCAGGGCAAATGTGTCACTCTGCCACACGGTGCCAGCCTCCTCTGTCACAGCACGGTGGAGGCTGCTTTTCCCCAGTTTTCTGGAATTGTGGTAACTCAAATGCATGCCCACATGACTTGTTTTCTGCCCTCCTCTCTTGTCTGTGTGTCGTGATCATTGTGCCCATGGCGCATCCACTCAGGCTGCCTGAGACCTCCCATCCTGTCCTGGAGAGAGCAGGTGAGTCATTAATATACAACCCAAGTGCAGAAAAGCAAGGAAAGAGAGGGGAGTGATGGAAAGTTCCAGAGACTCAGCAAAAGTTCCAATAGAAAGAAAGAACTTAGAATTTTCTGTGAAGGCTTAATGTCTTTTCCTCAGCGTAATGGTGATGTCCACCCCTTCATCAACTACAGAAACAGAAAAAGAAGGGACAATATGAAATAGGAAGAAAGGGGCTAAAGGTGTAGGGAAAGTGGGAAGGGTAGGGGAAAGGGAATAAGGGGAAAGAAAAATATGAGAAAATGAAGAAATGGAAATGAAGTGTTTGTAAAGGGGGAGGGAGGAGGGGTAAAGGGAGGGCAGGGATAAGGAGGAAAAATGAGAACCAAGACCTGTCATGTGAAGGTACAAGATCCCAATGATGAGTGTTACTGTACTGTATACCTAATATGTACCAATAAACTCAATGAGGAAAAAAAAAAAAAGAAGGGGCCAAGGCAGGAAGGCAGAGCCAACCCCTCCCTACTGACCAAGATATTGCTGCAGCAACCACTGGCTTCCTGTGGCTCAATTCTGGACCACAGCTGTGCTTCTCCCTCAGTGTAGTTGTATTACTGAGTTAGCCCTCCTGCTATGGTGAACACATTATATCTGAGCTAGAATCCACCCCAGGTTAGGGTGCAACCTGACATGCAGGAAATGAACAGGTATGACATCCCAGCCTTAGAAATGAAGCCCTTCCCTCACAGGATGAAAGTGTTGAGTCTACCAGACACCTGTGCCTGCAGGAGCCTGTGAGGGGCTGGTGGGGTTTCTAAGGAGTATCTGCTGGCTTGGACTCTTCCCTACAGACCAGGTCCCCACCTGCTTCTCTGTCAAGAACCAGCAATAGGAGGGCTTGGGCAGAGGGCACAGTCAGCACCCATCAGTAGTGGCTCCCACCTTGCCCTACGTTTGATCGTGTACTCTATAAGACCCCACCAGGCAGGCTGACCCATGTCATGGTTGACCTTTGTGCAGTGACAGGGCCAGTTTATGCCCACTGCCCAGAGTAATTCTCAGAAAGCCACCCTTTCACTCCTGATGTAGCCCAGTGTGAGCTAACCACGCTTGAGGCTAACCTACCATTTGGCTGGCTTAGCATACCAGTCACAGGTCATTCAGAAATTGAGCCCTGAGTGACATTTTTGACTTAGGCATTTTCTTCTGTGTTAAGACAGATGTTTCTCCACTGTAAAAGAAAATGTATGAAAACACAGAACTCGTTATTTTCTCTCTCCAGTGTTTGAACAAGGAGAAAGCTTAGTTATCTCCTAAGGAGCAGGGATAGGATAAAGTGCAAGAGACCCATGGTGGGAGGCACCACACCACTGTGGGCCTGGGGCCAGCTGGGGATTTGGGTAGCATTCTTGAGCCCCCATCTGCTTGGGTGATGAAATATTTCAGTTAGAAATTTAAGCTTGATCTGCTGATCATCTTTTAAGGTACAACCAATTTCCAATGAATTATTTACAAATCATGTTTTTCTATGTATCTATCATAAAAAATCTGACTCTAGCATAGATAGAGACACGTTCTGAATTTATTATCTTTGAAGCTCTCATAATGATTACTTCATAACAGGAGCCATAGGGAATAAAATCACACTGCTTCTCTTAAATCAAACCGACCAGCTCAGAGCTCTGACACGCTAATTGAGCTCTTATCGATTGCTAAATCAAAGTGTTATCGTTATTTCTGCATTGTTAGTGGGGAACCCAACTTCTTGTTTTATTGGCTACAGCAGCACTGGCTCAGAGTCCTTCCAGTCATTACAGAGAACACTGCCAAGCTGCTACTTCACTGTCACTGAGGGGTTTAAGCCAAAATACATTACTTGGCAATACCATCAATTGATTTGTTTTGGAAACATTGTAAAAATATATTTAATATACAAGAAACTGTGCTGGGATTAGATAAAAGTCCTGGTCCTGTAAAATTTTACAGTTTTACTGGGAAGAGAGACAACAAACTACCAACAATAGGACTGAGAAATGGGGCAAGTGTGTTGACAAGGGGGCCAGGTGTTCAGGGAGAGCTTGCGGAGGACAGACAGTGGAAGGACAACCTGAAGTCCCCTGTGGAGGGTGTTGGCAGACTGAGCATGCAATATGTCCAAAGACCTCCCTAACCCACTCTGACTCTACAAGCAAACCAGGTGAGCTGCTGGGCCATGTGGCTGAGAAACTACCCGAGGCCAAGGATGTGAAGACAAGGTTCAAGGCCACTGTTATCGCATGTGGAGGCTGGCTCAAGGGCAAGCTGGCTGCACAGTAAATAAGAACTCTGTTAGGGGCAGCACCCAAAAGGGTGGGAGGGGAGAGGGAAAAGGTCTTCCCAGGAGCGGCAGCCTTTACAAGGACAGCACAGTGGCCTGCAGGGCTTGGAACAAGGAAGCAGTCAGGGAAAGAGCTATCGGGCAGAGTCGGTCAGGAATGGGCAGGACAGATGTTCTCAGCAATCCCAAGTTCCCATGCTTCCTGGCACCTGACTGCAAAGCACCAGGAGGTCGCCAGAGCCTCATAGCAACTGTGTCCATCTCTCTGAGGAAGGTGGGGCAACTGTCACCACCCACACCTGTCACTCCTTCCAAGAGATGGAGTCAGAGGAAGGAGAGTGTGTAGAGAGAAATCCTTACAGACAGGGAAACTGGGTACTGTGCCAGTTAGACAAAGCCACCTCAGTCAGATAACATTGCTAGAGACACACTCTAAAATGACTGTAATGATCCACTGATCAGTTAGTTCATTATGATGACACTGAAATCTTTTTATGGACCTATTATTTGTACTTCAGACAAAAGCAAAACATGAGAACACTAAGGAGAGAAATGTCCAAGTCGACAATCAATATTAGAGATTTTAATTTTCCTCTCTCAGTAATTGATTAAACAAGTAGATAAAATGTCATAAAGATATACAAGATTTGATCAACCCTATCCACCAACCTGATCTCATTGATATTTGTAGAATGATACACCTCTAAACTACCAAGTATGTGTTCTCTGTGTTCTCTGAGTACACAGATTACTTCCCAGGTAGATCATTTGCTAGACCATAAAATAAATCTTGACAAATTTCAATGGATCAAAACTATACAAATATATTAAAAGAAAAACACATGTCCTTATCCTTCCAAGATAAAGGAACAAAAATGTAAAACAATTTCTGTCAAATCCAATCCAACAATTTATAAAAAGGACAGTACATCACAACCAAAGAAGATTTATTCCAGACATGCAGGGTTAATTTTACATTTGCAAGCCAGCTGGTGTAATTCACCACCTTAACAAGAAAAAGTAAACCATATGATAATCTCAACTTATGTAGAAAAAGTACCTGACAAAAGCTGACACTTCCTGATGAAACCCTGCTTCTAATAGCATACTGGACAAGGGAAAGCTTTATGCTGAAGTCCATGTTGGACAGGAGCCTGACCTCATTTCTACTCAACATGGCACAGGTGCCCTCGACAGTACAATTCAACAAAAGAAAGAAACACAGAGCATCCAGACTGCATGGTAACTTCCGTAGGAAATAATGGCACCACAAAAAAACTGCTAAAACTAATAAGTCTAGCAAGGCTGTGGAATATACAATAAGAACAATTAGATATCAAAAATTTAAAGCTATTGTTTACAAAATTATGATATAATTATGGATAAATCTAAAAATAGGCATAAGAACTTGCACAATGAGAATTATAAAACACTGACATCAATAATTAGAGAAGAGGTAAGTTAATGGATATCTATTCCATGACCATGGGTAAGAAGACTCAAGAATGTTAAGATTCCTCCAAACTGATTAATAGATGTCACACCAAGACGTAGAAAGTGGTTCATTGAACTTTGTCAAAATTTAAAAATTTTCTTCTTCAAATGACATTGTTGAGAGAATAAAAAGACAAGTCACAGACTGCCAAAACTTTTATAAATAATACTTCTGAAAAAGTACTTCTTCTCAGAATGTATTAAGAACTTTCAAAATGCATTAAAAAGAAAAATGATACAAATAAAAAATTGAAGAGACAGTTTGCCAAGGAAGATGCATGGATGGCGAAGAGGCTTCTGTAGAATGTCCAGCATCACTGCTCACTAAAGAAATGAGAGCTGCACCACTCTGAGAGACCACCACAAGCCTACTGGAGTGGCTGAATTTATAAGACTGACCCCCTAACCCAGGCATGGTGGTGCACACCTGCAATCCCAGCACCCTGAGAGACTGACGCAGGAGTATCATCACGAGTTTGAGTCTAGCCTAGGCAACTTAGTGAGATAGTGAGACCTTTTAAAAAAAAAAAGAAAGAGAAAAAGAATAAGAAAAAGAAAAAGACTGGCCCATATGTTGGCATGGAGATAGAGGACCTGGGATTCTCATACACTACTGATGGAAGGGTAGAATGTTCTTTTAAAGTTGAGCACATGTCTGTGTGTGATCCAGCCATCTAACCTTTACCCAAGACTAGTTAAAGCAAATATTGCTTCAAAGATTTGTATGTGAGTCTTCTAGTAGCTTTAGGAGAAAATGCCCACAACTACAGGCATCCCAACTGTCTTTCAACAGGTAAGTAAATAAATGAATTTTGTTTGATCCACAATCTGCAATGCTACACACCAATAAAAATTAGTGAATTATTGATGAAGCCTGGATGAATCTCAAAATTTCTATTGAAAGAGGGAGACAGAAAGAGAGCACCTAATTTCATTTGTGTGGAGTCTTAGAAAATACTAACTAATGTTTAAGGAGCAGATCTCAGCTGCCTGAGAACGAGGGTGAGTGGAGGGCAGAGTTACACAGGGAGCAGTGACAGCTCAGTGGCAGGTGTGTTCATGGCCTCAACACTGGTGACACATAGAAGCCAACGGGCACTGTCGTTGTCTGCCAGTTACCTCAAAAAAACTGGAAATGCAAAAAAGATAAGCAACCAACACAAAAATGGTGAGTGTGGAACAGATACTTTATAAACAATACATAAGTGGGCAGCAAGGACACCAAAGGTGCTTGGCATCATTCATTAGGGAAACACAACATAAAGCTGTGAAGAGCTGATGGTTCATGTCCACTACACTGCATAAATTAAAAATAATCGATGATAATGACTCTCAGTGAGGATGTAGAGCAGGACCCAGCCTCCCACTGTGGGAACACAAATTGAACAGCCACATTCGGTGATTTCTTTCAAGTTAGACTTTATCTTGGGCCTGCAGTTCCACTCTGGGCCACTGCCTCAGAGAAGGACCAGCATTCGTCCATGTCCACACGGACTCCTGCTTGTGGGACTTTCCTCATATGGCCCCAGACCTGAGATGGTATGAACGTCCACCTCAAGGCTGTCTTCTGGTTGCCACATTGCTCTCCTTACTGAGCTGTGTCCTGAGGATGGGGTGTGCAAAGACACAGAGCCATGAGGGCTGTGGACATGTCTTGTATGCTGTATCCAGAATGCTCACTGGATTTTTGAACAATGGCCCTCTCAGGCCAGCGCTCTCTGAGAAGAAGGGAGCTAGGCTCTGGTGGTCCTTGGGCCTGATGTCTGTGCTTCCCTTACCCAGAAGTGTCTCCTGAGCCAGCTTCCGAGCTTCAGTTGCTGAGTATTGCTTGACTTCCCTGCTGGCATCCGTGTCCCTTCCCTAGACGGTGATAAGGAGGAACTCTGGGCCAGCCTGAGAGGAACTCTGTCCCCTGCCGTCAAGCTGCTTGTATTTCCTACTAACACTTCCCACCTTGTGCTTCTCTCCCAGACACCACGGTTTTCAGGAAGGAAGTACCCAGCTGGCCTGGCTACCATGGTGACCTGCTTGACGGGCAGGATGTGCATGTCCAAGTTCAGCAGGGAGAAAGCCTCCTGGGAAGTGTGTCTCTGTCACATTCTGCTTTAGCATGGAATCTGTGTGGGCTGAACGAGGCCTCTTTCTCTCTTTAATCTGACTTTGCTTCTGTTGCCCTGCATAGGCCTCTTTCTCTCTTTAATCTGACTTTGCTTCTGTTGCCCTGCATAGGGAGTACAGTGGTATTCTTCACTGTGCTGACTGACCCCAGATGGACTCTCGGAGTGGGTGAGCCCAGGAAACAGAGCAACACCCTGTTACTGAGGACCACCTGCCTGTCTGTGGCATGGTTATGGTAACATGAGAAGGCCCCAGAGATGTGGTACATTCCTGTCACCTCAAAGATAGGGAAACTGAAGCCAGGAGAGGAGCAGAATAGCCACTTTCAAATGATTAGTTGGTGGGAGCTGAAATCAGAATCCTAGACTTCTTGTCCAATTTTTTCTTGATTTTTTAAAATGGTCTAGGGATGGAACCCAGGGCCTCATACATGCAGGGCAGTCACTCAACCACTGTGCTACAACCCCAGTCCTTTTTCAATTTTATTTTAAAAGTCTTGATAGCTTGCATAGAGTGGCCTTGAATTTGTGATCCTCCTGTCTCAGCCTCCCAAGTAGCTGGAATTACAGGAATGTGCCACCACCTTCTTGATTTTTTTTAAAGCCAGAAACAAATGCTCCTTCTCTAAACTTAACTGAGCAAGTTCCATCATTTTCTGCCAAGGGGATGTGAGAGGACTCTGGCCCTGCCATCTCTCTCCATGGGAGTCTCATCTTATCTGCAGAAGGGGGGTAATCATGTCTATGCCACAGAGTCAAGAGTGGCAATGAGAATGAAATCGAAGCCAGAGTCCTTGTGCCCATGTGATTTAATGGCCAAGTGAACAGGAAATAGATCTACATGCTCAGCCTCTTGTCCCTCAGTTGCTGGGTATGAGGCTATACGTGTAGGGCCAAGAGGCCAGCAGTAAGCAGGGGTAGGAGTAGCCATGGCTGGGCAGTGGGAAGAGCAGCCTCAGGATCCTCCCAAATGTAGCACACCAAGGGTATCCCTGAGTTGATTCCATTGTGCGTGGTGCTATCAACTTCCTGCTCAGTTCTTGATCCGGGGGTTTTGGATTTAACACTTCTCCAACCTCCTGGACCTGGGGAGCTCCAAGGTTTGCATGGGGCCAGGTTAGGGTTAGGGTGTTGCTATAACTTGCATAGTGGCCTCCTCTGCTCACTGGAGAGTAGCAGCACTGCTGGCCAGAAGGGCTGCCAAATAAACAACAGAGAGAGAGAGAGAGAGAAAGAGTAAGAAGCCTCCATACTCTCCATCCGCAAGCAGATCAACATTAATAAGCAGGAGATGACAGGTGTCCAAGATCCCCTCCTGTGGCTCTGTACTCCCACATCTGTGGCCTTGAGTGTCCTGGTGTCATTGTGGTGCCGGCTCATTAGGAGTCCCGTGGACAGCCTGAGTGCTGCGTGCTCTGTCAAGCCAGCAGCAAGTGTGTCTTGATCACTGTGCCTGTCAATACTGCCCCAGGCTGTGAGTCAGGCAAAAGGAAACATGTGTTGTGTGGTCAAAAGTTGTCCTGATGTGTTGTCAAAAGCTTCCTAATTTGTTTCCAGAACTGGGTGTAAGAGAATATCTGATGAGTGTGAGCAGCCAGCATGCAAACATGAGCCTCACCCATTCCCCTTCCCGTGGGGCTTGGACCCCCATTTCCCTCTCAGCCTAAAATGCACATGTGCACTGGGTAGAGGTGTGCTGGCCAGTGACAGGAGGCCCCACAGTCATTTCTGAGACTGCACAGCCCGGTCAAGCTGGAGCACCGGGAGTCGCTCGTGAGCACCCTCACTGCTGGACAGGTGGGGAGGCTGCTCCGATTTGCCCCACAGAACATAATCACTTCCTTCCAAACCAGTGTTGCTTTCCTCAACCCTCTGATGCTCTGCTTCCAAATGAGTTCAGTTATTGATTACTTTGACTTAACTGTCACATTAGCCTGCAAGCTGTTGAGGAAGGGCCACATCCGAGTTGTTCTACCCCCTAGAATATAAGTGAGAGCTTGGCACACGGCATCAGAAGCAGAGTGATGCTGCTGATGATAGTGGTGAGGAGAATGCTGCTGGTGGGATGCTGCTGGTGGCAAGGATGATGCTGACGGAGTGGGTGGGAATGCTGCAGGTGGTGGTGGTGGAGATCCTAACTGTGGGGATGCTGCAGTTGACAGTGATGCCTGTGTTGTGTTGGTGGTGGGGATGCTGCTGATGGTGACCCCCCATTTATCAAATCCTCCTCTGGTCCTTTCATGAGGTAGGCACCTGTTCCTCCTATTTCTCTCTAATACTCGCAGCCACTTTCACAGAAAGGGAATGTTTTCCTTTTTTTTTTTTTTTTTTTTTTTTTTTTTTTTT